>NC_051086.1:36548150-37148150 GCF_004664715.2 Peromyscus leucopus
GAGAAGAACCCTCCGGCCTACCCCTTGCTCTACTGTGTGGGCATCCTACATCCACGGCATTTGTGGAGCAGCTCTGTTTGTATTCCCCATAGCTGCCGTCAAAGTGTAGTTGATTTAAATTAATTCGTGCACATGCATCATGCCATATCGCATTCTGTAGTGCAGAGAGGTGTGTCTAGAAACACTGACGAACGAAAAGCAGAAACCAAAATGCTAAGGCAATCAGGGCAAAAAGGTCAGGGGGTATTATAAAAACTCAGGTCAGGAGTCACAGCAGACTGTCCTGTCCAAGGGTCTACCTGTGGCAGTGGGGTTCCAGAGCTGGCTTTGGCTATCCCAGCAGCTCAGCTTTAGAAGGGCCTCAGGAACCCACAGTGATCTGAGAGCAACAGCTTGCCTAAGTCCTGAGACCTAAGGATTTCCCCCTATAGACTTCCTTCCATAAAGGGTCACTCCAGGCTCATGCTGCCAGTAGGGTGTCCAAGCATGGCTCGGCAGAAGGAAAACATGGACCAGGAAGTCAGTTCTCCAGCCTTCAGCAGCAACCAAGGCTCAATCTCAGGCTAACTGGAATGACGTCACCCCACCTGGTACTATGGTGTGACTGTTCCCACTAAAACTCATGGTGAAATTTAATCCCTACAGTAAGGGATTAAGGAAGTAAACATACTTAATTCAACAATGGTGTTTGGAGATAGGAATTTTGGGTGGTGAAGATAGATTTTGGGTGGTGATTAAGTGAAATGAGATGACAGGGTGAGGCTTAGCCCAAAGGGACAGCAGCTTTGTAAGAGGACAGATCTAAGTGAGTTTTCTGTTTCACTACAAGATGCCCCGTGTAAGAAGGTCCACACTAGACACAGCCCCTGGCCTTGAACTCCTCAACACTCATAACCGTGATTTGAACAAGCCTTTATTCTACGTGTGTGTTGGTATGTGCGTATGGTTTTCTATATGTGTGTGTGTGTGTGTTACATGCATGTGAGTGTGCATCCACACATATGGAGGGTAGAGGAAGACACCAGGTGTCTTTCTACATCACTTCCTGTCTTATTACCTGAAATAGGGCCTCTCATTGAACTGGAAGCTCCCAATTAGACTATGCTGGCCAGTGTGTTCCCAGGATCTACCTTTCTCCAGCCTTTAATGCTGGGGTTATAGACATGTGCAGCCATGCCTGACTTTTTTACGTGAGTCCTAGGGATTTGAACTCAGGTCTATGGGCACCCACATAGCAAGTGTTCTTACTCACCGAGTCCAAGCCTTCATTCTTTATAAATTACCCAGAAATGGGGCCAACAAGGCTTGGAGGGTTAAGGTGCTTGCTGAGTGAGCCTGGCCACCTGAGTTCAATTCCTGGCGCTCACATGAAGGTGGAAGAGGAGGACCGACTTCACAAAGCTGTCCTCTGACCTCCACGTGCACGCTGTGGTACGTGCACTCCCCCCTACACATACACATCACCCACCCATCCATACTAATATTAATAAATGAAATGAGGTTAAAAAGTAAATTACTCAGAAATGAAAATGGACCTGAGGTCCCTGAATGGGCTCTGAGAGACAAGACAGACAACAAGCCTTCTACTGCTGTCCAGCCAGCTTCCTGTGCTTTGCCAGTCTATAGACCAGAGGGGAGAGTCAAGATGTATCTGAGTAAATGGCTACCTTCCTCCAAAAGTAGCTGGCTAATGCTTAGAGAGCAGCTTGAGGTTGAACCCTGACACACAGAGGCACATCATTGCATGTCCTAGGGCAGGGCAAAGAGTTCCCACACTTCTTCCGGCCTGTGACATTAGAACGTAATTGCTTAGGACTGGGGGTAGAAGGCCTCCGTCACCGCATTCAGCCTTGTGCAGAACACAACAAATCTTACGCCAGCAGTGGTGTTAGTTACCATGTCAGCCATTAGCCATCCCTATTCAGCTGTATCTCGACAGCAAAGAGCTTCCAAGTGGAATGTTCTCTGCTTTGTGGTTTTAAAAAATTGTTTCACTGTCAGGACTTTGAAATAGAGAGGCAAAGAAAGGGCTTAGTGGCCGGCACAGTGGAGCACGCTTTTAATCCCAGCACTTGGGGGAGGTGGAGCCAGGTGGATCCTGAGTTCAAGGCCAGCCTGGTCTACATAGTGAGTTCCAGGACAGCCAGGGCTACACAGAGAAAGCCTGCCTCAAAACACCAAAAACAAACAAATATATAAATAAATAAATGGACTTAGAGACAGAAAGGAAAGAGAAAGACTGATGGAGATGGAGTCAGACCCAGCATGAGAAAAAAAAAATGGGTGAGAATTCTACTCATGTGTAGGCCCAGTGCAAACCAAACTGGCTGAATCCCTGGTTCAAAAATAGCAAGTACAAAATTTAGATGACCTTCACTTCTCCCTTTTTCTCTCTTTAGTTGTCTCTCTCTCCCTCTTTCTTCCTTTCTTTCGTGTGTGTGTGTGTGTGTGTGTGTGTGTGTGTGTGTGTGTGTGTGTGAGAATGTCAACGTTGACCATTGCAGGGGCCCTGCACCTTATTTTTTGAGACAGGGCTCACCAATTAGGCAAGGCCTGTTGGTCAGCGAAGTCTCAGGGGTCTCTCTGTCTACCTTCCCCAGTGTTGGGATAACAAATGTACTTCACCACGCTGAGCTTTTTCACATGGGCTCTGGGGATCAGACTCAGGTCATCCTGCTTACATGGCAAACACTTTATTGACTGAGCCATCTTCCTGGGCCTGGAATTAAGGGTTTCCAGACAGGTATGGTGGTGCAAGCCTAGAGGATCGGGAGTTTTGAGGATAGCCTGTGCTATACAGCAAGTCCTTGTTTCAAAAAAAATTCTGGAAAAAAGGAAAAAAAAAAAAAGAATTTCAAAACACCTAAAGAACATTGTGATCAAGTGTGGGGGCCCTGTGTGACTACACAGGTTGGACACCATGAAGGTAGCCTGTTGGGGACAGTAATCAAACCTGTTTTCTTTGTACAGAAGCAGGGGTGCTGGGGAGGGTGAGATTGGTTCAGTGCCCTGCAACTCTTTCCTGGAGACCATGGCTGTGGGTCTCTTTCCCTCCATGAAGAGGAAGAGGTGCCCAACAAGGTGTCCTGACCAGCCATGAACACACAGTAGCCATTTGCCCCAGTCCCGTATCGGGTACTGCATGCCTTTGGGGACCCTGGTAAATGTGTTAGATAACACTGGCTGTCCACGGTTTGCTCCAGGCTCCAGTTCCCTTCTGAGGGTTTTTGTGCCCAAGGAGTCTCTCTGGAAAGCTGTGAGGAGCTCTGGTTTATAGACAAAGTCCTAGCTGGGGCTTGTGGGACTAGAATCCAGTCAACCAAGCAGTAGTGCAAAGAGAAGCCTTTCCATCCAAAGGTCTGCTGTTGGGGAAGCAAGGCCCTGACTACTTTTAACCCCTTGGGATTTGAGGGATGTGTCTTGGAAACCCCACTAGTCAGGACCCAGTGATAACAGGTGCCATAGTCAATCTGCTGAAAGACCTGTTTCTCTTGATGGGATGGAAATCCTACCCAGGTGAACACACATGAACATACAAACACACTACTAGTTAGAGGATCAGAGCCTAAAAGTGGATGTCCCACTAGCCAGCTGGCTGGCCTTGTTCTGGGGAATGTCCTTTTAAGCCAAACATTAATGTTTTCAAAACAGGCTCCCCCTTTCCTTTCTGGTGAGAGTGAAATGTAGCAACCAGCTGGCTCCAGCTACGTAGGGGAGGAGTACTGGATGTGTACCCCTTCCCCCCAGATCCTCAGGGTCTAAGACTGAGGTTAGAATTCTGCCCTCACTCCAGCTGCATGACCGCACATGCGCAGTTCAGGAGCTAAGCAAAGGGTATTGCGTCTTAAGTCATCAGTGTGCACTGGTGACTATGGTCACGCAATCAGCACATGCCTGGCGTAGCTCTGTAAGCCTACCTGCTCCTTAAAAAGCTGGATACAGACCCCTCCTCTTCCCTTCTCTGTTCTCTTTTGCCCCCACTATCTCTCACAGTTTCATCTGTGGCATTTTAAGGTGTACCATGGGAGAAAGGAGAAAGCCGTGAACAGAATTGCCAAATGCTGGTACACGCTATCCGACCATCTCCCAAAAGCCACTGGGTCCCTGTTTTAAGTGCAGGAAAGAAGGCCACATGGGCTAGTATATGCCCTGCTGGGCCATAAACTGAGCCTTGTTCCAAGTGCCACCTAGAGAGACAACTGGTCAGCTGACTGCCCCTGGCACCTCGGGGCATGGGGACAAACAAAGACTTCCAGCAGACCTCATAGGCTTGACCTCAAGCTCTCAGGGAACCTAGGATGCAGAATGGGGGTGATCCATTTCCTTCCTGTTGGATACCAAGCCTCTTAATCAATCCTGAGGGAGTTTTGGGGTACCACCTCTCCTCATTTCCCTATTGTTGGGGTAGGGAGACAGCCTTACCACCTCACCAGACTTGATTGTACTTTCAGGGTTACTTAATGGGAAAAGATTTCCCAGCTAAGGTAGGAGCTTTCATCTCATTTGCTCCCTCCACGTGCCTCACTCCAGACCGGTCAGCAGTGCTTCCCATGCACAGACACACAGACAGGGCCCTGCTCTCTGCCTTGTCCCTAATTCCAGAAGAATGAGGTCTCACCCCACAAGCTTTTCCCTTCCTGGTTCCCTCTTCTAATTAACTACTCAGCTAATTGTTACAGGATCACCATAGAGCCAGAATCCAAGGACCATCAAATATATACCCACGTGGTAAAGGAACAGTAACAGTTAAAGGGTATTTACACCCCAAGACCAAAAAAGGTCTGGGCTTTGCAAAAAACAGACATTAATATAATCATCTGTTACTGTTAAATGCTCTCAGCAATTGATCACCTGTGTCTCCTGGATGCTAAACTAAAAGGAAACAGTTGCCTTAAAATAATCTGTCTCTGATAAAGCTTATCTCGTGTAAAAATTAAGAACATGTTCCAATCTCTCTGTCTCTGTCTCTGTCTCTGTCTCTCTCATTAACATTAACCAGCAGAGTACTAAACACTACAATGGTCACCAGCCCGAGACTTTAATTTTATCATGGCTGCTTCTAAATATGTTTAAAATTTTTTCTAAGCTCCAGAAACCAGCTGACAGGTTGGATCTACTTCAAGATAAGTGCCAAACCCAAACTTTCCTGGTCTTGGGACCCCCTCTATCATCCTGGGAACCCCCAAAGGAAAAATAATAATAATAATAATAACAATAATAATAATAATTCTTTCTTCTAAGCCTTTCTCTGTCTCACCAGCATCTTGTCAGACACAAAAGCAGCCAGAGTGCCAAGCCAAGAAAGATGAACAGTTCCGAGGCAGCAGATGACAGCCTACCATCCCAGGATGACTGTCTATCTCGGAAGCTCCCTTTCCTACCCCCCCCTCAAGAGTCAACTGATGCCCACCAAGTCAGCTGGAAGCAGTTTTTCTGGTAGAAAGACACCCCTATTCCTGTTCACTCGCTTCTTTGTAATAAGCAAAAAGTCTGGAATGTTAGAATTCTGCTCTCACTCCAGCTGCATGCCGCACATACACATGCTAAGCGAAGGGTCTTTCGTCTTATGTCATCAGTGTGCACTGGTGACTATGTGCCTGCGGCCTGGTCACGCAATCAGCGCATGCCTGGTGTAGCTCCGTAAGCCTACCTGCTCCTTAAAAAGCTGGACACAGATCCCCCTCTTCCCTTATCTGTTCTCTTTTGCCCCCACTATCTCTCTCTGCTCTCTGCACATGCTCCTTTCCCAGGTCTGGTTCTTCTGCTCCTCTCCTCCTAATAAAGCTCTGATACTGGGTTCTATCATGGCTCATGACCTTTCTGCATGGTAACCAGCGCTGGTAACCATCACCACTTATCATTCTTATCAGAGGTTTCTACAACAGAGCAGAGTGCAATCTACCTAGCTGCACCATGTGTCTTTCAGTTGTTTCAATAGCTAAAACCAGCTCACAAAGGCCATGAGGAAGAGACTGGCGTCGTAGGTCAAAGGCAGAGTGCTTGCCCAGCATACACAAGCTCTGGAGTCAATCTTATTACTGTTGAGAGGAAAACGAAAAGGAAAGAAGAGATGGAAGGTCACTCTTGGCTTTTTACATCTCTCAACATAAATTATAATAAGAATAACAACCATAGTGTATTTTTTTTGAGTCAAGGTCTCAGGCATCCCAGGCTGGCCTTGAACTTGCTATGTATCTATGGATGACCTTGAACTTCTGATCTTCCCAAGTGCGAAGATTACAGACTTGTGCCACCATACACAGTGACCATACCAGATGCTTTGTGTATATGCTGTCTTGCTTCAAGAGCACTCAACATTGTCCTATGGGATGGGTACTCTCTTTTTTCTTGTTTCATAAGTGAATAAATGAAAGCATGGGAGCAATGAAGTGACTCATTCAAATTCTTTTTTTAGTGGACTGGTCAAAGGAATTAATTAATCATTTGTTCAGCTGACTTGAATACCTGCCCCAGGCCAGGGTCTGTGTTGGGCATAGTTTTTTCCTTCATAAGTCTCAAGGTCAAGCAAGAGAGACCAGCTCTGTACGTGTGTCTGCATGTACCCAGCATTCTTGTGAACAGGTTCTATTATGGGCTACTTTATTCTTGCTCTCCAGTAGAGGGAAAGAAAAAAGTCAGCCTTCCCTCTTATCCTCCATCAGAAAGGTAATGCTCCCATACCTAAATAATCAGTACAATTGTGTTTTAGATGACCTAGAACAACACAGGGCTGGGCACTTGGTACATACCTAAACTGTTAATGAATGAATCTAACCAGTTAGAAGTAACCTTTGGTTTTTAACTCTCTGAGTAGTTCAAGCCTGGTAGTTTCAGCTTGCACCAAAGCTGTGAAAGACCATAAAGATAAGTCCTGCACAAAACTGAAAGCCCTGGAAAGCAGTCAAATAACACAGGTTTCTTAGATTCTAGCAATTCTGATATGTGACTTTGCCCACACATTCATCTCTATCAGCCTTGCTTCTTCATTAAAAAAAAATTGTATGTATGTGAAGTGTATGTATGTACACAGGTATGCATGACTGTGCGTATGGGTGCATTTGTGCATGCCACAGGTCAGCGTG
Source organism: Peromyscus leucopus (assembly GCF_004664715.2). Taxonomy (NCBI): domain Eukaryota; kingdom Metazoa; phylum Chordata; class Mammalia; order Rodentia; family Cricetidae; genus Peromyscus; species Peromyscus leucopus. The sequence continues at coordinate 36,555,233 of NC_051086.1, forward strand.
CCTGTGTATGTACACATGGAGGTCTTCCTCCACTGTGTGTATTTTCAGACAAGGTCTCTCACTGAACCTGGAGCTCTTCTAGAGTTGCTGGCCAGAAAGCCAGTGGAATCTGCTTGTCTCCATGCCCTGCCAGCACTGGGGTTACAGGCACACAGCATCATGTCAGGTTTTTTTGTGGGTATTAGGGATCCGGAGACAGTTTTCAAGCTTTTGAGGCAGGCACCTTAACTGATGGAGCCATCTCCCCAGTCCTCCTTCTCCTTCATCTTTAAATAAGAGACCATAGTCCCTCCTGAGACAGGAAGTGTAAATGCAAGCAAACTGCTTTAAGATAAGTTTCCCTCTCAAATGACCGGTGCCTCTCTGCTAAGGAAAGCCGTGACTTAAAGTGGCCTGGATAACAAGCAGAGTGTTTACTCTTGAACCAGGCTTGAGGAAAGAGATCTTAGAAATAAAACTTCCTCCATTCAAGTATGATGAAAGCTAGAAAGCTCTTACCATAGGATATAAAATCCTTCTATAAGCAGACTTAATTCAGAGATGACTGTGTGTGTAAGAAATGAGCATCGGTCCACTTACGAATTAGCAATGGGTCTCTACAGTGTCTGTTCAGGTTATCCTCCTCTCAGGAAGAAAGGAAGAGGTAATAGTTAACAACAAAGCACATGTCCACCCCAGCTCCTTTATAACTTGACTGTGAAAATTCTTGACCATCTACAACAAAACCAAACCAAACCAGAAACAAACACCCCCCCACGTGTTTAATTCCTTTTGTTAATGACAGCCTTGTTGAGATATAACTTACGTAACCGAAGTCATGCTTGTAAAATGTGCAGTTCTGTGATTCTTAACATAGCCATAGAGTTGAGTGCAGCAGTGTCTCCTAGGCTTTGTGTGCTTGTATGTGTGTTTGTCTGTTTCTGTGTGATAATGCTAGTACCTGACTGCCACGGTCCTTGTGTCTTCATGCACTTGTGTGCACACATGTATGTGTGTGTGTTTGTGTGTTTCTGTGTGATAATGCTGGTGCTTGATTGCTATGATCCTTGTGTGGAGGTCAGAGGAGAAGCTGGGGCATCTCGTCTTGTTTGAGGTAGGGTTCCTTTTTGGTTGTTATTGTGTATGCCAGGTTAAATGGCTCATGAGCTTCTGGAGGTCCTCTTGTTTCCACTTCCCATCTGGCCATAGGAGCACTGGTATCATGGACACACAGTACCGCATCTGGCTTTACATGGGTTCTGGGGATTCGAACTCAGGGCCTCATGCTTGTGCGTCAAGCACTGCACTCACTGAGCCAGCTCTCCAGTCCAACAGCTTCTGCTCTTGGGATATTTCATTGCTCTTGGACTAGATCTCAAGCCCATTAGCAGGCAACCCTGTTTGCTTCTCTTCCCAGCCTATGACACGCTCGTATCTATTTTCTGACTGTGTGCGTTTCTTTACTTGGGATGTTTCATACCATATAGTTTTTAATTTGTTCGATTTTTTTGTTTTGTTTTGTAGTACTAAGGGCTGAACAGAGGGCCTTGTCCGTGCTAGGCAAGCACATTGATGCTGAGTCACATCTTTGCCTTGATACGTTGTCTTTTATTATAGGCCTTTTTCACTTAGGATGATGCTTTCAAAGTTCATCATGCTGTGGAAGTCTGGGTCAGTACTTCATCCCTCTTTATTGGTGGATAATACTCATAATATTGATATAGCATGTGTTACTTATTTAAATGTATAGACATTTCACTGTTTTTGGCTAAGTGTATAATGCCATCATAAGTATTTATATACAAGATTTTGTGTGGGTATATTTATTTCCCTTAGGTATATGCATAGTAGTGTAACAGTTGGGTTATATGGTAGGTGTGTGTTTAGCCCTTAGGGGAGTTCTCATTCTGTTTTCCAAAGTCACAATCCCATTTTTCAACCCCAGCAGCAGTGGATGGTCAAAATTAAAGAGGTACATGCCAACAGGTGCTGGTGGGAGTGAAAGTTTTCTTGCAGCAATTAGAATGTTACCCCATCACCAGCACCACCTTCTGTCTCCTACTATTTATGGGCATGGAAAGCTAATTGAGTTCTTTTGTATGTGACAAGTCATATTTTTGCTGCTTTCAAATTTCTCCCTTTGTGTTCATCTTTCAGTATTTTTATTATAACATCAGAATGCAGATCTCTTTGTCCTATTCTACTTAAGAGTTTGTTGAGCTTCTGAGATGTGGAGCTTAATGTTTTTTTGTCTAATTTGTAAGATTTTTAGTCATTTCTTCTTGGGGCATTTTTCCCGGTCTTTTCTCGTCTTCCTCTAGTGTTCCAGTGCGCATATTGATGTTAGTGGCATCCCCCATTTCCCTGAGGCTCTGTGCACTTGTTATCCCTTTCCCCCTTTTGTTCTTTGAAGTACAGAATTTCCAGTCTTCTATCTGGAAGTTTGTTGGTTCTTTCTTCTGCCAGTCCAAATCTTCACCAGCACCTTCTTGGGATTTTTTTATTCACCCCAGAGTTTCTATTTCCTCTGTAAACACACACACACACACACACACACACACACACACACACACACACACACACACACATATACACACACACACACACTTATACACACACACATACACACACATATACACACACATATACACACACACATACACACACACACACACACACAATGTCTGTCCCTTTATCAGTGTTCTGTATTTGATGAGGATGGTCTCCATGCCTCCTTTAGTTCTTTGAACATACTGTAAGAGCAGTCTTGGTTAAATCTGACAAGCAGGCCTTCTGCACAGCTCCTCTCCCCACTCCCCACTCCCCACTGGGTGGGTAACCTTGGCTTTGCATCTCATGCATAGGCATCAGGTGTTTACACACAGACAAAAATGCAGAAGAAGTATAAAGTAGCATTTAAGACATTATTAAAAAATGTAATAATGGGGGCTGGACAGATGGCTCAGTGGTTAAGAGCACCGGCTGCTTATCCAGAGGATCTGGGTTCAATTCCCAGCACCCATATAACAGCTCACTGCTGTCTGTAACTCCAGTTCTAGGGCATCTGACACCCTCACACAGACATACACACAGGCAAAACACCAATGCGCATAAAACAACAAAATTTAAAAATGCAATAATGTAAAATAGATAAATATTTTGGAGTTTAGCATTCAAGTCATTCATTTAAAATTGAAGAAGCAGGGGCTGGCAAGGTGGCTCAGTGGGTAAAGACACTTGTCAATTCTGGGCAACCCGAGACTGATCCATGTTACCCACATAGTGGAAGAGAGGACTGACTCCCACAAGTTGTCTTCTGACGTCTACACATTCAAGCCACACACATGCATATGTGCACATACACACATGTACTAAATAAATCGAGAATTGTAAATAAAAGTTAAAAATCGAAGAAGCAGAAGTCTGGGCAGTTTCTCTCCTTCACGTTTACAAGGCTGCGTCACTTCCCGATGGAATAGAATTGGGTTTTGCCCATGTTTACCACCAAGCCGGGTCACCTCTGGTGAGACACTGGGTGGAGTCATTTTGAGGTTTGCTTTGACTCCTTTCTTCTTCTTTTTCTTTTCTGGTGATGAGGTGACCTGTGGTTAGCTGGTTGCTCTATTCCAGATACCCCTGAGTTCCCACAAAATCTCCACCCTTTTCTCTTCCACCATGTGTGGAGACGGTTTCAGTGCTCTGTGTTCTTTGGGACACTTTATCCCAGGTGAAACCCTAAGACTGGCGGGCAGGGAAAGCGGCCTGTTTCTCTCAGAGTGGCACCTCTTCATGAGGAACTTGCCGAGTGTGGGCAGGCCTTTGTGTGGTTTTGGCCTCTCTCTGTCTCTGTCTGTCTGTCTCTGTCTGTCTGTCTCTCTCTCTGTCTCTCCCTCTCTATCTGTGCGTGTGTCTCTGTGTCTCTGTCTCTCCCTCCCTCTCTCTCTGTGTCTCTGTTTCTGTGTGTCTCTGTCTCTGTCTGTCTCTCTCTGTATCTCCCTCCCTCTCTGTCTCTGTATTTCTGTCTCTCCCTGTCTCTCCCTCTCTCTCTTTCTGTGTCTCTGTCCCTCTCTCTTTGCTTGGCTTGCTTTCCAGCTTGGCTTCCTCTTCTTGCATAGAACCTGTGGCCCAGAAATAAGCAGGGCAAACAGCAATCAAAGCCCTGGGATTCTGGACCTAATGGCTGGTGGACAGAGCTGGCCCTGTTTGCAGAGGGGCTGGGTGGAGAAAGGATGGCAGCCTCTGACTTCCTGGCTGCATTCACTGGGATTTTAGCCTCTGCGACCCAGAGCTCAGGGGATGCAGGGATGAGGTGGGGCAGGCGTTGGTGGCCTTTCTTGACGGAACACTATGAGTCACAGGGAGTAAGAACCCTGTTTTCTTGGCTGTATCATCTCTGTGTCAGGGTGTGGGGGAGAAGATGGCTGTGACTTAGCTTTTCTTTTTTGTTTTGAGAGAGTTAGTTAGTTAGTTAGTTAGTTAGTTAGTTTGCAACAGTTTCATCAGGAAGCAGACCTGTGGTATATATCACACTGCTGTTGGAAAGTCTGAGAATCTTTTCATTTCCTTACTGATTTGTAAATTTTCTTTGGAATGGAGAAATACCTCTTTTCCAAAATGACCAAATGATTTTTTTCCTTTATGAAAGTTGGTTTGTCTTTTTTAAAATATGGAACACTTCATGAATTTGCATGTCATCCTTGTTCAGGGGCCACACTAATCTTCTCCGTATCATTCCAAATTTAGTAAGTGTGCTGCCAAAGTGAGCGTGTCTTTGTCTTCTTAAATTGTAAGAGTTCTTTTCACATTCTGAATACAAGTCCTTTGTCACATATGTTTTTACATAAATGTTTATTTTAAAGAGAGAGAGTGAGGTGTGTGTGTGTGTGTGTGTGTGTGTGTGTGTGTGTGTGTGTGTGCCTGGAAGAGGGCATCAGATCTCCAGGAGCTGGAGTTACAGATGGTTGTGAGCTGCCTGACATGGGTTCTGGGAAGCAAACTCAGGTCCTCTGTAAGAGCAGTATTTGCTTTTAATAAATCAGCCGTGTTCCCGCCCTCCTCTGTCACATACTTGATTTGCAAACACTTTGCTTCAGGTTTTTTTGGTTTTTGTTTTTTGCCTTCTTGTCTATTTACTTATTCTACTCATATTTTTTCTTTCCTCCTCCCCCTCCTCCTCCTCTTCCCTGGTTTTTAGGGACAGGGCTTCTCTGTGTAGTTCTGGCCATCCTGGAACTCACTTCATAGACCAGACTAGTCTTGAACTCAGAGATCGCCTGCCTGTGCCTCCCAAGAGCTGGGATTGAAGGCGTGTGCCACCACCCCATTCCTATGTTTCTTTATAAACAACTGAGACAAGAGACTGCTGGAACGAATAATGTTCTCAGAGTCTTCCTTCCTTAAATTGGGTTACAGGAAAAGCTGCCATAGGTGGAGAGGAGCCAGCGGGGAGTTCTGCGGTTCCCGAGGCTGGGTCACAACTAAAAGCATGTTTGGGGCTGGAGCTCTAACTCAGTGTGAGAGCACTCACTTAGTATGCAAGAGGCCTGGGGTTCCACCACCACCACCACCACCACCACCACCCAAAACTGCCCGTGTAACAGTGTAACGCAATCTATGAGATTAACTTGTATCCAGGCTCTTCTATGCCACAGTGAAGAGCAGACTGGAAAGCCCTGGCCCGGAGAGGAGCTGTCTTAGAGGAAAAGATTAATTTCACAGTTCTGGTTAACTTATCTCACCATCACATCTGCCTGTGCAGACGAATAACTCATACTCGAGCTTTTGTTTTCTCCTCTGAGGCAAGCGCTCATGTATCCCAGGCTCGCCTCCAACTAGCCATGCCGCAGAACTCCTTGAACTCCTCACCGTCCTGCCTCTCCCGCCAAATGCTGGGGTTACAGGTCTGACCCACAGACCCAGTTCAGGCAATGTCAGGGATCAAACCCAGAGTAAGCCCTCTAACGTGCCAGCTACACCCCAGCCTCCTGGGCAGGCTTTTGCTTAATCCTTTCTGTAAATTACAATATTGCTACAGACGAGGTGGGCATAAGCTGAGACTTTTCCCCTGTTGGGTCCAAAACTGTAAAGAAAAACCATTCTTTTCCTGATTCAGGTCTTCCATTTGGGGTTAGAGCAATGGGCACGGGGAATGGGGTACGGGTAACAGCTGTGAGCTGAAAGTCTGAGAAGCAAGGTGGGGTTGGGAGAGGGAGCTGTGGAGAGGAGAAGAGGCCCTAGGGGACCTGACTCCATCCCTCTATTTGGGGACAGGGTCTACCATGGCCCATCCAGGCCCTACTCTGGGGCTATGAACAAATAGACTGGATCCGTACCAGCGGCTGCTCAGAGGAAAACCCCTCAAAGGTGTCAGTATGAGGCTGGCCCCAGGCACAGTGATTTATTTAGTTATTTATTCTGAGAAAAGATCTCTTTGTGTAGCCCAGGCTGGCCTCAAATTTGGGACCCTCTTGCTTCTGCTTCCTGAGTTCCGGGATTGCGGGCATGGGCTGCGACATCTGCCCGCGCTCTTATCTTGCAAGCATTGAGCAGGAATCGCCAGCCTGGGCTACCCATACTTCCTGTGAGAGTGAAGTGGGTTGGGAATCTGTGGTATAATAGGAGTAAACCCATCCTTTCTTCACATGCCTCCTCGTCCCCCCAATTCCCTCTACACTGACTAAGTCACAAATAGAGACAGATTCTTGTCTTTTTTGGAGCTCTGGAGACATGCATCAGGTACCAACACAGCCCTTACATGTAGGAAAACAGCCAGCCACAGGAAGGACGGCCGTGCTGCCCGAGACCCGTGGCACTTGCCAGGGCCTCTCGCCCAGCTTGCCTGATTTCTGTCGCCATGCCACCTTAGGCTCTGTCTATATGGGTTCTGCTACCCACGGGGAGGGTGAACAAAGTCTGTTTATCCGGAGGCTTGGCAGCAGGGGCAGGTGAAAGAGCCTGAGAACAAAGGTGCATTCTGACATCCCAGAGCCAGTTGTCAGAGGAACACAGCCACAAGGCGACCAAGTAGCTGGTAAACAGGGAAGCACACACAAGCCAGAGCCAGGGGCAGTCTCCAGTCTTCCTCCATCTGTTTCCCGGCATGCTTTCTGAAGGCAGATTGAAAATCAAGTTTGCCTGGGGTGGAGTGGGGGTGCTGGCTGGCACGCTGTCTTTGGAACTATGAGGATACATCTGAGTGCCGAGGGGTTTAGTTAATATTCAAGCCATCTTGACAGCCAAGCTGCCAACCCGATGCCATGGGGCCCACTTTTTTAGTCTAATTACTCAAGAGAGGGCACAGTGTTTCACCCTGGCCACAAGCAGTATCCCAGGGTGAGCCATCCTGGCAGGAATGAAGATAATCTAAAGGGACGCCTGTTCCCTCCTCTTTGTCCAGCAGACTACTGAAACAGTGGACTTGAAGAAACTGTAATTTTCCTAGGAGTTCCTGGGAGAAGGAAAAGGCTGGGATGCTGGTGCCAGCCAGAGGGCCTATTTGTCTTCTGGAAATAAATAAATTTCACTTTGCAGGAGGGACTGGAGTCCAGACAGTGAAGATGGGCAGGACCACACCTCGACCAGGACTCCTTAGCTGAGCAGAGCTCTTGCCCTCCATTTAAACCTGAGCCTCATGTCAGGACCCCGGTGGTGGACTTTTGAGCTGTCACAGGACTTCTGGTTCCTCTTTCTAATGTGGCTTCACTGAATAATCCCTTTTCCTGCTTTTCATCAGTACTGGTTTGTATACTTGTTTATTGGGATGAGCGGCTGAGCACAGCTTGTTAGGACTGCTGGGGCCCAGGCTGACTGTACAACTCCAGTAACCAGGGTAGAGTGAAGCAAACTGTCCGTTCCTCCAGGTCTGTCCCTTGGCCAGGCCCACATAGATCCCAGTGGAAATAGTCTGTATTTAGTTCTGCTGTTGGAGTGGCCCTTAGTCAGTGTCCCTATTCCCTTCCCACCCTCAGAACCTCTCTGTGAGTTTGGAATGGGGCCCCACGTTCCTCTGAGAACTCGGCCCACCTTGGGGCTATGAGTGAGACCAGTGTCTGGATCCCAGGAAGGGTGACACAAAGCTGGTACCTCTCGGGGCACACGCCGTTTGCAGCAGGTTCTATCTGAGGGAATGGTCACACCCTCAGTTATCTCATCCCCAGACTCCCAGGGCTATAGCCAGCTGCAGAAGAGGACAGATGCGGCTAGGGTGGGACAGCAGCCCCTTCTTGGGCTACTGAAGGGCCTTTTGAGCAGGCTGGCCCTCAGGACCCAGGCCTCCTTCGAGGCCTCTGAAGCACAAAGCCTAGGAGAATCCGGGTCTGGTTCACATGAAGCTTTCTAGGTGTTTCCAGTTTGTGGACTAAGGTCAAGGATACCTAATGGTGTTCTGTGAAGAAAGAAGCCATGCAAGAGCCAGCTCATGCCCAGGCCCTGTCCTTGCCTGCCCTCCTTGCTCCTTCAGCCTCAGGGCAGGAGGCATCTGAGTTTACTCAGGCATAGGCACTGAAGGACTAAATCATGACCCTAGAGATAAAGGTATGACCACCATGGTAGGTCTCAGTGAAAATCACCCATCATCACACGATTGTTTAGGGTGCTCAGGGCCCCTCCTTCCCCAACAGAAGCCCCTTATCCCAAGTCCCACACATTCCTGCGCCTCTCTGTTCCTGCACTAATACCACCCTGTGGGTAACTTATCTACTAGATAGGATAGACACCCCTTTTCCAGGGTGATCAGAGACCCTTCTAGCCCAGAGTCCAGAGACAGAAAACCCTCACTTTGTATTTTTACAGTCTTTTCCTTAAAGTGAAAAATATTTAAATAATTAAGGTGAAAAGCTGGAGCTACAGAATATTAAGGACACTATTAGACATAACTGATTGAATGAAATAAAAAAGTATGAGCCCATGCATACATGAATAAACACACACAGAAATAAATGGCTATGGAGGGGAACCTTTATTTCTAGAATCACCTCAAATCACCACTAGGCAAAGACTACAGTATTAGTCATCTCAGTCAAGGTCTGGAAATCTGTGCTAAACTCAGTGGGTAAAAATTTGTATTATCTTCAAGCATCTCCCTTCAAATGTATATTAACTCTGAAAGAGAAAAATACTAAAATAATAGTGGAAAAATCCAGCAGACACCAACTTAACCAAATGATTGGTGTTCATATCACTGGTAATTCAGACAGCGTCAGCATGTGCCTGGTCATATACCTGGTTTGAGGCTGGGAAAATATATCACTTCTGTTGTATTCTTACCCCAAACTGCATAGTGCAATCTGATCGTGAGAAAAATTACACAAACCCAAGTTGAGGGGCATTCATTAAAACAACACCCAAAACACATCATGGTCACAAAAGATCAGGAAAAGTAGAAAAATTGTCTCACACTGGAGACTGAGACATGGCAGCTAAATGTAATGGAATGGTGGACTGGATCAGAACACAGTACACTAGTGGCACTTTGACCAGTGTTAATTTCCTGATTTTGATAAATGCATTATGGGTAATTTAAATGGATAACAGAAGGTCTGGGTGTGGTGGCATATGTCTGCAATCCCAGCATGGAGGGCCAGAGTCAAGAAGAGCCCAACCTGGATGATGCAGTGAGTTCCAGGCCAGGCTGAGCTATAGAGTGATACCTTGTCTGAGAAAAACAATAAATACATTGCTAAGGCCAGAGGAAGCGAGCTGAAGGGTCTATGTAAATGTTCTATACTATTTTAATAACTTTTCTTTGAATCAGAAGTTATTTCAAAATGAGGGTAAGAAATCTGATTCTTAGTAACTCCACAGGCTGAATGGCTGGTACCTCACACACAGCCCCTAAGGGAGGAAATCATCTTATCTGTGGATGCACCCCGAGATAGGCATATACATGGGAGTCACAGTCCAGACATGAGAGTCCTATCTCCTGGCGTCTATGGAAGGCATTTCTCTGGACTCTTGGCTGACCCTGTCCTTCTGTGGAGGGGTCCAGGGACAGTTTGGATGGCCCTTTCTCTTGTGGAGGATATCAGGGTGCTAGAGTACAAGGCTGAGGCACATTCCGAGGACAGTCCTTCTACCCTTGCCAGCTAGGATGTAGGGACCTGTCAGAGGTCCTGGCTCAGCCTGTAAGGATGAGGTCATTTTGTTCCACTGTCACTAAGTCTGCATGGGCTCTGGCACATGGCTTGTTCTCAGAGGCCTGGCCCTGCATCTTTGGCGACCGGGGTACGGCCGTCACCTTTTCTATCTGCCACAACCCAAGCCTTGGAGAAAGCTCCCCAAATGCCCACAATGCCCAGCCAGAGGTGCAGGCAAGAGGGTGGCCGGGGTCTGTCTTAGTGCTATTCACTACTCACCTATGATGCCATTTTGCTGGTATCACAAGTGATAGAGTCCATCTACAGGGGGCCACCTCTCTGTAGGTGGACACCGTTCATCTACTCTTTAAGAAATTGTATAAAGAAGGCCGGAGAGACAGCTTAGTGTGAAAGAACACTGGCTGTGTAAGCATGAGGATCTGATTGAAGACCCCAGCACCCATGTTTTAAAAAATGCTGGGAACGGCTGTGTGTGCCCGGAACCCATTAAGCAACAATAACCCACAATCATCTCGTATCCCACCCCCCTCTTTCTTTCTGCCTCCTCCCATCTCTGTCTCTCTCAGGTTTTGAGACAGAGTCTTTGCATTCCAGGCTGACCTCGATCCTCCTGCCTCAGCCCCCCTCAGTGCTATTCCAGGCCTGTGTGATCACGTCCGCCTGTGCTTTACCTTAAGTCTTGTAAGTGAAGTGATGCGTTTGTGTGACCAGCCCGTTTCATTAAGCATGGTGTTGTCCCCAGTCATTCATAGAGCCTGTGCCCACAACTTGCTTTCTCTTCCAGTGAGATCAAACTCTGATGTTCATATATACAACACTTTATGTATCCATTCAAGCCGTTGATGGAAATCAGGGTGCATTCATCTTTTGGCTTCTTGAGAACAATGTTGCTATGAACATGGATGTGTAGGTAATTTGTAATATTTATCCATTGTGAATGTGCACACGGGAGAGCGCAGGTGTCTGAGCTGGAGTTACAGGCAGTTGTAAGCCTCCTGACTTGGATGCTGGCATCTGAACAGTGGTCCTCTGCAAGGGCAGTATGTGTTCTTACACTGAGCCATCTCCCAGCCTAACAAGTAACTCTTTGAGACCCTGTTTCAATTCTGTTGGTGTTTATTGTTTGGGTGGGAGCTCCACCTCAACCCCTGGCACCCTGGCATCCATATACCCAAAGAGTCTGGAATGTTCTGGTGGAATATCCACCTCAACTCCCCTCCCCTATCTCTTTCCCCAAACCTGCCAAACACAGCTCCTTCCCCCAGAGAGGTTCAAGACCACTTCCACAGGGTATTTAAGCTGCATTCCAGAAAACAGATATGTGGTTTTCCGGTCTCTCGTCCCCGTCTCCTCTCTGAAGGGCCGGAGAATCACCCGGGAACACTTTACCCATTAAACCTGGGCTTTTTCTAATTCAGTCTGATTCGGTCTGATTTGGATTGCTCAGTCGGCGGAGAGGCCTATTGGTGTGCAAAAACTTATCATTTACCTAGAAGTGCAAAGGGTTGATTGTATGGGAATTCTATTCTCCTTCTTCTTCTTCCTCTTCTTCTTCTTCTTCTTCTTCTTCTTCTTCTTCTTATTATTATTATTATTATTATTATTATTAGTATTAGTATTATTAGTATTATTATTATTATTATTTGACACAGGGTCTCAGGTATCACAGGCTGCTCTGAGACTCATTATGTAACCAAGGAGGACTTTGGGTTTCGTTTCCATTTCCTACGTGCTGGGATTACAGGCATGCACCACACCCAGTTTATTCTATTTTTGTTTTTTTTGAAGGACACTAACACTCTTCTCACAGCAACCGTGTCATTGTACCTTCTGCCACGGTTCGGGTTTGGTTTTGTTTGGGGACAGGGTTTCGTGCTGTGTCCCACATCGGCTTGGAACTCATAGCAATCCTTCTGCCTCGGCTGCTTGGGTGCTGGGATAGAGGCTGGATCTTAAATGTTTCTCTAAAGATATTTGTTGAAGGCTTGGCCCCCAGCCTGAAGCTGCTGTGGGTTGGTGGGGCTCTTGAAGGGGTGAGGCCCACTGGAAGGAAGCTAGGTCTTTGGAAGGGGACTTGGGGACCCTGGTGTCTTTTCCACGAGGAAAGTTGCTTCCCTCTGGCACACACTCTCCACCGGGATGCGCTGTCTCTCTACAGGCTCCAGGCTCCAAAAGTAACAGGGCCAATTGGACCTGGGCTTGAACTTTGTCTCTTTGCAAACTGCTTGTGTCGGGTATCTGTTGCAGAAACTGTAACTGAGTGACATTCTCCCCAGTAACACACGGGCATTCCATCCTCCCCACATTCTCCGCAATACTTTGTTTCTGTTGTGGTTAGCTGTCACCCAGACTCTGAGCTCCTGCGCCCTCTGGAGAGACAGACCCACCCCACACTACTCACCCTGCTTCTTGCCTCCTTTCCTTCTCTTTCCAGCCACCAGTGCCCTTTGCCTTTCGACCTCACCATCCAAAAAAAAAAAAAAAAAAAAAAAAAAAAAGCAAGCAAGAGAAAGAGGCTGCGAAGCAAAGCAAGTGTGTGCGACTTGTGCCCAGAGGCCCCTGGGGACAGCGTGGTGGGGCACCTATGGACTCAGGAGCTGGTAGTTCTCCACCCCCCACCACCATATCCTCAGGAGGACAGGAGCCGCGTTAGACCAGTTGTCTGTGAAGGTTGCAGCTAGTGGGTCCAACCTCTAACTTAGATGCAGGGAATAATCCCAGAACTGAAGGATGAGCTGGCTCTCAGTCTTAGATACCCCAGGGCCAGGCACAGCTGGAGAGGCATGGCAGGCCACACGAGGACCAAAGATAGGCAGGGTGCTAATGTGAGGGACCCAGAGGGGGGCCGCAGGCTCATCTACTCCCCATGAGCCCTGCATCCTCCCCAGCCGCCACTCTTGACTGAGCATTCTCTTGCAGAAGTGACTTCCACAGTTTTCTCCCAATCTTGCTTTCCATAGCAGCTAGATTAGACTCTAAGAACACAGACAGTGTTGGGAGAGTTGGTATATATCTATAAGTCTCTGTATCTAGGAGGCAGAGGCAAGAGGATCACTGTGAGTTCAAAGCCAGCTTGGGTTATGCAGTGAGTTACAGACTAGAGAAGCCCATATCCTGTGACATTGTCTTAAAAGAAGAAAATGAAAGCACAAATCTTAGGCTTGCTATTTTTACGGTCCTCAAAATATAGTCAGCTCTTCAGAATACCACAAGCTGGCCCTAGAGGCAGCTCTAGCCTCTTCTCCTCCTCTGAGCTCCATTTACCCAATCTACAGGGCTCCCATTCCCAGAACTGGCCACTTCTTTGCTGAACAGGACCATCCCTTATCTCCAGATTTGCCTCACGTTTACATCTCCTGCTTGCAGTATCTCCAGATCTATTCCACGAAGAGAAGGGAGTTTATTTACCCAACGTCACACATAAAACAAGCCATGATTTGAATTTTGGCTTCTGAAGTCCAACACTAAGTAGGGTTGAAGTGAACTTTCCCAACAACACAGCTGGTATGGCCCACAGGCATCTGAGCTCTGCAGGTGGGACCCACACCCAGACACAGTTTTTGATGACTGCTACATGGTGCTGAGGGAAAGAGATAAAGAAGCAGGCGAGGCTCCTGTCAGTTGTCCACCTCCCATCCCCTTGGGAGGAACATAGTTTTCTTGTTGTTGTTGTTGTTTTTAACCCCCCTGGGAGAAAGAGGGAACAGAGGCAGCATTGGAAGGTGGGAAAGCAGGACATCCTACCAGTCTGATCAATAGCAGGAAATTGGTTCTTAGGGATGCTCTTTTCAGAAAGACTGTGTGTCTTGACCTAATAATTTCGCCTGGCCCTTAGCAAATGTGCAGCAGCAAACACAGAGAGGGAGTAGGTCCACATCCAGATTCTGTGACTTAGGGAATCCCTTCCCAGACTACTTAGAGGTCCCCGCTGGAGCTCCTGCCCACCAGCTGACACTTCCCACAGGAGAACGGCTCCTCCACCAGTACCCAAATGCCAGGTTCTACTTTTGGCTACTTGCATCCAACCGATGCCAAGGGACAGCCGCCTCCTTTTGGAGAAATTGGGGCCTCCACACAGAGGCCCTTCTCTGTCTCAAGATCCTTCATGTGTCATAGTTGAACTCAACAGACCACCACATCCCTTTTCTCCTCGTGGCAAGGAAACATCTGACTGTATACCAAGACAGTACGGGGCTTGGCCTGCCCAGGGAAGCACTGAGGCTCTTGGGAAACTCTAAGCGTTGTGAAACACGGAAAGGAAAAGGCAGTTGATGACAACACTCTTTTCCATCCCCTCCATGGCACACAGAAATTCATCAGCTCTGAGCCTGTGCTGAGAACGCACTCAAAACCCCATTCTGTGCCTGGCACATTTGAGACGGAGTGTGACATTGACCCAGGCACAATTGTTGGGGGCACCGATGCGGTGGAGTCTCCATTCCCAGTGACTATCTTTAGCATGGCGCTGTCACCTACCTCGGTCACGATGGTGGCCAGGAAGACATCCTTGCTGTACTCCCAGCCATCCAGGCAGCTTTCCTGCTCCAGCTGCTCCAGGTCCACGTCCACTCCAGGCTCCAGCCCCAGCGCAGAGAAGTTGGCGATGGCGGCCAGTCGGTAGCGGCGGCATTTCTGGGGCACCTGTCGCCCGTCCTTCGTCTCCAACGGGATACTGTGGTTGCGCCACGCGCTGCTCAGGTTCACGGTGTCAGGCACAAGGCAACGGTGCTCCGGGGTCCCCGCCAGGAACACGACTGACATACCATTGAAGCCATTGGGGATGATGCTGGCGCTGAGGAGGAAGAAGATGAGGCGCTGGAAGGGTCCCCACTCGCCCAGGAAGGCGGTCACCTCATCGTAGTCCCGCATGCTTCCTGCCTCTCCTTTACAACTTGCACGAGGGGGTAATAGGAGAATCTGGCGATCGAGGAGCCCGGCGGGGGGCCTTCCCGGGGTGGCTGCGTGCAAATGCGCTGCGGGTGCCGCAAAGCTCCCAGGGGCTGGTGCTGAGCTCAGGGAAGCCCAGTCCTTGGAACCACACCCCCGGTGCGAGCGAGGCACCTGGAGGCTAGTGCGCTCCAGCGATCGGGGCGGTGCTCCCGGGTCGGCTCCGCCTCCTGCTCGGTTCCCGGCACCCAGCGGCCTTCCAAGCTGGGCCTCCCGCTTGGGATCCGCTGCTGTGTAACGCGCGTGCAGCGAGCCCGGAGCTCCAGATTTCTCAGCCACACGTGGGAGGGCGAGCGACAGGGAGGAGCTGCGTCCGGAGAGCAAGGTCTCTAGGGGGTTGACCCTGGCTTCAATGTCCGCGTCCTGCCAGGCCTAGCCCGGGGCAGGAGTCCGTTGTTCCACTCTCCCAGTCTGGAGTCTGAGCTCAGGCGGGCGGACCCGACAGTTAATTCAAGTCAGCGTTCGCAAGAGACCTCTGTGGGTGACCCACGACAGCGTGGGAGCTCACTTATGTGCCTTAGCATGGCTCTAGTCCGTCACCAGACAGCGGGGGGCGGAGAAGCGTCATTGGAACAGCAGGATCCTCACCTTGAAAAGCGGCAACAGTGGCTCGGGAGCCTGCGAGGGATGTGCGAGGTCATGCTGAGTCAGAGACGCGCCCTGAACTAAAAAGGCTGGGTCACAGGCATCTGAGTTGTCCCTGTGTCCTCTTGAAGATTCCCTGGGGCCTCTACAGGAGACACCAGAGAGACGAGACGCCGCTGGCCCACTGCGGGAGCATAGCAATGGAGTCACATTCTCACCACGTCTGGGCTCTGGTGTTTGTCCTTTTGCACCCTTCAGGCGCCCAGGGCTCTTTATTGGGGCAAGGCGCCAAAGCCTTTTTGGACAGAAAGGCCTTCTATTTGCAGAAAGGCCCATTCCCTGTCCAGGAACCGAGGGAGGGAGGAACAGAGAGAGGACAAACTAGTGAGATTTGGCTCTCAGATCTGGCAAAGGAGGGCCGAGACTGCCTTTTTCCCTCTCCGCTCAGTATCCGCAGCTAAGGCCCTGGGAACACCGTGTCCTAGCCTACGCTGGAGCCTGTGTCCTGGGATCCATGGGGCTGGTGATACTGACAGGCTGAGGAACCCATCTCTTCGCACAAACCGGCTTGTTTCTCCAGACCCTCTGCGAGAAACGCCGGGGGAATTCTGTTTGTTCCTCTTGTTTGGTTTTGGTAGCCTCCACCAGTCTGAGCCCTACGACTAGGCTGGCTTCCCACCCCTTACAACCTCAGTTTCCTTTCCTGTCCTTTAAGACCATGTGCCTAATGTGCCAGGACAACTCTGGTTTATGCCTTTTATTTTTATTTATTTGTTTGTTTGAGACAGGATCTCTGTATGTAGCCATGGCTGTCCTAGAACTCCCTATGTAGAACCCGACTGGCCTCAACTCACAGAGATCTGCCTGCCTCTGCTCCCAAGTGCTAGGATTAAAGGTGTGTGACTCTATGCCTGGCTTGGTTTGTGCTTTTTAACCCAGCGAAATTACTAAGAGGTTTTCTGTACTTTTGAAATATCTTTTGAGTGGAATGTTATTGTTAGAATCTTACTTAGATTCTTACTTCTTTTACCTCAAACTACTAAAAAACACAAGCAGAGACAAGCACTTACATGAAGCATTATTTTTGAGTAATGATCCCTAAGAACAAAAGCAAAGGACTGAGGAAAATAAGCAATGAAGAAAATGAAGTCCCCACAAGACCATGAAGTTGAGCTGATCCTTGACAGTGTGCAGGGTCAGTGCCCAGCTGTGGAGAGGAGCCCTCTTGAAGCCTGAGGTTGATGAATTAGCAGGCCCGTCCATCTCAAAATTTTGATACTATGGTCAAGCATGGTAGTATAGACCTATAGTCCTAGCACTGGGTAGGCTAGAGCAGGAAGATTGTGAGTTCCAGGCCAACCTGAGCTGTGGTAAGATGCCATGTCAAAAAGACATTTTGATATTATTTTTATTTTATAACATGAAATATATCATTAAAAATTAATACTAATATTAACCAGCTACATATTAAATATTAGTTGGTTGACATTAAAATAGTAATACTATTAAAACATTATTAACATGTACCCCCATGCCTGACTGATGCAATGCTAGGCACCAGACATTGGCTAGGGTTTTGTGGGTGCTGGGCAATCACTCCACTAACTGAGTAGACACAGATCTTGCTAAGATGCCCAGGCAGTTCTTAAACTCCTCTGGGCCTGAGGGATCTGCCCGCTCCAGCCTTGCACTGAGTCAACTCGTTGCTTACTGCATTTCTTAGTGTCCCTTATGTATTTCACCAGCAGGCAGCAAGTGCCTCGCCCTTTTAGTCGTCTCGGTTTCATATTTCATATCACCCTCCTTGCTATGGAGAATGGAGTTTGGTCCCTCTGAGGGAAGAAGCGGGCATTCTATTGTAGTTCCGCCTCCATCAGGCCACTCCTCCGCACTTCCAGACTGGATGCGAGAGCCCGAACAGGTGTCAATCAACTCAGCTGTTTGCCAGTTGTTGACAGGGTCTGTAAATCAGCCTGTTTTCCCTCTAATCAAAATGATCAAAACTGAGTATAGTTTAGCGTGTTAGAAGGATTCCCTTCACCATTCTTCAGGGTCCCCTGAAGAAGATGTGTGGCAGTGACTTTTGGCTAGTATCAACACAGGACGCTAACACGTGGGAGTCAGGGCTGAGGATTTTGCCCCCATCAGCTGGTTGCAGAGAGCTACCTCATGGGGCTACAGGTGTGAGCTGAGGGAGAAATGCTGGTATGGCTGAGGTAGTGTCTGCCGTGGCTGGCATACAAGCACATGCCCGTCTGACCTGCTGAGACGTGACCTGGAACCTACCACTTCTGATCTATGATGGACTGCTGATCAGCCTGCTAATACAACTTAGAATCTGACAATGTCCAGCTCCTGTCTGAACTACACACACCTTCGGGAGCACATTGCCTGGTTCCCAGTGCTCATTGGTGCATCAAGGTGGACTTGGATGGAATCATTTCTCTGGTCTGTTGGCAGTGCCCTCTCTGGTGAATAGATAATTTTTGATATTTTCCCAGGAAAACTGCATGATATCTTCTCACCAGGATGGACTGACCCTTCTGAAGCAGTGAGTCAAAAATAAATCCTCCCCCTCTTTATTATATCAGGTGTTCTGTTAGAGTGATGGGAATGCTAAAACAAAACTCTGTGACCTGTCGTTCCCTTAAAACTCTGCCTCCCATGATCGTCCTGATGCAATTGAATTCCAGCATGATTGTTCTTTTGGAGATCAGGTATTCAACCATAGCCATAGTTAATAAAGGACACTGAGTTCTTTCATGTTGGTATTAATTCTACCTAACATGGCTTCACTTCTGATTTAAAATAAATTGGCCAGAAATGCTGGAATAAGTTTTGGGGTTTCATTTGGTCCTCAAACTAATATTTTTGAGACCAAGGGATCTGTCATAGAAAAGGTTTCCTGAGCAATATATTATAGACCTTTTCTGCTTTCATATCTGTTGTTGTGCTACAATACTCCAACAAAAATCAACTTAGGAGAGAAAGGCATTTATTTCAGCTTACAGCTTCAGGTTAAAGTCTCTCATTGTGGAGAAGTCAAGGCAGAAACTTCAAACAACTAATCATAGCCACAGTCAAGACCAGAGAGAAATGAATGGATGCATACTCACTTGGGCTCAGCTCAATTTTCCCACTCTTCTGTTTGTGTACTGTGAAGGTGTGTCACTCAGATTGGTTTAATAAAAAGCTGAACAGCTGATAGCTAGGCAGGATTTGGGGGCAGAGAGGACACTGGGAAGAAGGGCAGAAATGCAGAGCAAGCAGAATGGACAGGATGGAGATAAAGTAATAAAGTCAAAAGAAGGCTTGGAGTGGACATAGTTAATAGCCCGGTGACCTTTGCACCAGATCTTCCCCAGACCCTTATCATGAGCTTATCAATCTATAAAACCTATCTTTATGGAAGATGTCACATGAACTTTTCAAAGAGTTTTGATATAGCCGTGTCTTAGGCTTTATTGTGCACATCGATTGAATTAATTACCACCAGGAAAATTTTCATCAAATTGTGCCATGCTTAAATACATCAGCACCAGCTACTTAGTCATGTTGAACTGGGCTACCGCCTTGCCTCCCGTGGATCATTACACTGCTGGCTGTGTAATGTGCTTGCTCTGCCACACACCCACGCAATGAGGTACTTCTTTGCTACAGGCCCAAAGCAGTAGGCCAATCAATACGGACTGGATCCTGCAAACTATGAGCAAATCATCTCAGATGTTTTGCTACAGTGATGGAAAGCTGTCTGTCACATCTCTCTATTCCCTAGACTTTGCAATCACATTTAGAATACCTTAGAAACTTTTTATTGGGAGTCATTGCACCTGTTTGTCTAAGAACTTCATTTATCACCTAGTTCTCCTGTTTAATTGGAGCTTATTAGTTACTTTATGCCACCGTGACCAAACGCCTCTCTGAAGTAGCTTAAGAGAGGTTTATTTTTGCCAAGCAGTGACGGTGCATGCCTTTAAGAGGCAGGCAGATCTCTGAGTTCAAGGGCACCCTGATTTGCAGAGTAAGTTCCAGGACAGCCAAGGCTAAATAGAGATACCTTGTCTTTAGAAACACACACACACACACACACACACAGAGAGAGAGAGAGAGAGAGAGAGAGAGAGAGAGAGAGAGAGAGAGAGAGAGAGAGAGAGAGAGGGAGGGAGAGAGAGAGAGATATTTATTTTCATTCAGAAGTCAGGGCATACAGTTGCTGTGGAATGATCATTTTGTATACTATGAAGATTTGTCATTCAGATTGGTTTAATAAAAAGATGACTGGCCAGTAGCTAGACAGCAGAAAGTATAGGCGGGACAGCCAGACACAGAGGAGGCTGGGAAGAAGGAGGACAGAGTTAGAGGAGCCTCAAGCAGACACAGGGAGAAGCAAGATGAGCATGCTGTACTGAGAAAAGGTACCAAGCCATGTGGCAGAGCATAGATAAGAAATATGGGTTAATTTAAATTAACCCTGAAGCCCAACATGACAGAGAACTAATGGGTCTTCATGAAAAAATCTACCCTTCAGATGCCAATGGAGATTGAGAGCCCAATATGGCCAGCTTTGGCAAGCATTAATGTAAGCCTAGGAACTGTAGCCATGAGATTGGATTCTCCAGAAGAGTTGCCAGCTAAAGTCATGCTAGGATGAAGAAAAATAGGCCTTGGCGATTTGTGTTACTAGAGTTGTATCCATGCCAGTAGATGTCCACACACTCCAGAAGAGAATTTGACATTGCTGCTGCCGCTGTTGCTGTTATAACAATGGCGCACACTGCTGCTACTGTTTCTGGGATTACCATTTCATAATTGCTTAATGCAGCTAGCACAGTGGAGACCCTGGCAACAAAAGTAGCTACCACAGTTAGTTAATCTTTCATTCTATTGGGCATGATAAATTTAATTCAGTAGTTATGTACATCTCGATTGGCTTTGAAAATTATAAATTTATAAACTCAAGTTCCAGCTGCTTTTGGGATACTATCTTACAAGGACTCCAATGTACGGTATGGCTCGTTAAGGAAGGAAATGGCTCAGTTACCTTTAGCCTACTGGCTGTGGGTGAGATAGGACCTCTGTTGGTCTTTTCTGTATCGAACACACAGATTGCAAGCCCAGTGCCACTTTGAGATCTTTGGCAGCAATTAACTATGCAGCTCACACACGATTGAGCCTGTATGATAATGAGTATTCAGAGACAGGTAATGCCTGGGGGGCGCTCACCAACCTAAGACAGAGCACCTGTGTGGCCTGGGCAGGCGTCTCCATGATGGGTAAGGTGACCTGCTGACGTCCCACACAACTCAAGTCAGAAGCTCATTTTTTAATAAAAGGGGGACCTGCAGGGCCCTGGCCCCGGTTTTGGGTAACTTGCTTGTGGACCTTGACCTTGATATCCTCCCTATGCTAGTTCCCTGCCAGATTCCACCCTCCTGAATGCTTAAGGGAAGTTCCTTGTCTGTGTATCCTGAATAATGGACGTTAACAGCTTAGATGCAAGATTGTAAAACATCAGTAGCGAACTTCTGCCCTCCAGGGTCCTCCCATTGTGCTGTAAGCCTGTATTTAAGACCTTCTAACCCCTTCAAGAAATGACATTCGACATTTAAAATTAAATATATATATATGAATGAATACTTCGAATGTAATCTATGAATACCACAAATGTGATTAATATCATGAGTGTAATTAAAAACAAAAACAAAAACAAAAACAAAAAAAAAAAGTGTGCACCACTACTGCCTGGCAAGATTTATTTATTTATTTAGATTTTTTGAGACAGGGTTTCTCTGTGTAGCTTTGGCGCTTGTCCTGGAACTCACTCTGTAGACCAGGCTGGCCTCAAATTCACAGAGATCCACCTGGCTCTGCCTCCTGAGTGCTGGGATGAAAGGTGTGTGCGCCGCCGCCTCCACCACCCAGCTAATATTTAGTTTTTAATAATAAAAAATGTAATAAAAAATGGAGCTGTAATACTTTACAGCTTTTGTGTTTGTTTTGGCTGTTGCTTGCCTTGTGGTTCTGAGGATTGAATCCAGGGCCACTCTGCCACTGAACTACACCCCAGTCCTGCACAAGAACTCTTACAGTATATACCTTGCAATTATGTGCCTTTGTTGTTTGGAAATATGAATGTGTTATATATCCTACTCTTAATCAGCAAAGTGCTGAGCACATTTTTTGTTAAGCATAATTACAGTTAGAAAAGGTATTCTGTGATGATATTTTAATTGTGCTGAAATGTGATTTGTATGTTAATAAATAAAGTTTGCCTGGAGATCAGAGGTCACATAGCCATAAAAAAAAAGAAATATGGGTTAATTTAAATCTAAGAGTTAGCTAGTAACAAGCCTGAGCTATTGCCAGAGCATTTATAAGTAATATTAAGACTCTGAGTGGTTATTTGAGAGTGGCTGTGGGCACAGGAAAATGCCACAAACAATCTATTGTGGCAGGAAGCCATGCTGTCAGGAGTGTGAGCAGTGGGAAGCCATGCTGTTAGGAGTGTGAGCAGTGGGGAGCCATGCTGACAGGAGTGTGAACAGTGGGATGCCATGCTGTCAGGAGTGTGAGGTAGTGGGATGCCATGCTGTCAGGAATGTGAGGTAGTGGGATGCCATGCTGTCAGGAGTGTGGGCAGTGGGATGCCATGCTGTCAGGAGTGTGAGCAGTGGGATGCCATGCTGTCAGGAGTGTGAGCAGTGGGAAGCCATGCTGTCAGGAGTGTGAGGCAGTGAGGAGCCATGCTGTCAGGAGTGTGAGCAGTGGGAAGCCATGCTGTCAGGAGTGTGAGCAGTGGGAAGCCATGCTGTCAGGAGTGTGGGCAGTGGGATGCCATGCTGTCAGGAGTGTGAGCAGTGGGGAGCCATGCTGTCAGGAGTGTGAGCAGTGGGATGCCATGCTGTCAGGAGTGTGAGCAGTGGGAAGCCATGCTGTCAGGAGTGTGAGCAGTGGGAAGCCATGCTGTCAGGAGTGTGGGCAGTGGGATGCCATGCTGTCAGGAGTGTGAGCAGTGGGGAGCCATGCTGTCAGGAGTGTGAGCAGTGGGGAGCCATGCTGTCAGGAGTGTGAGCAGTGGGAAGCCATGCTGTCAGGAGTGTGGGCAGTGGGATGCCATGCTGTCAGGAGTGTGAGGTAGTGGGAAGCCATGCTGTCAGGAGTGTGAGCAGTGGGGAGCCATGCTGTCAGGAGTGTGAGCAGTGGGAAGCCATCCTGTCAGGAGTGTGAGCTGTGGGATGCCATGCTGTCAGGAGTGTGAGCAGTGGGAAGCCATGCTGTCAGGAGTGTGAGCAGTGGGAAGCAGAAAGCCAGATGGAAATGAGATTAGGCTAGAGACCTCAGAGGAACTCTCCCAGGGACCCACCTCCACTATGACTCCTGCCTCAAGGTTTTCAAAACCTCCCCAGGCAGCACCACCAGGAGTCCATATGTTCAAGCATGTGAGCCTGTGAGGGGACAGTTCTCATGCAAATAATAACAGAGAACATGACATGTTTCCTGCTCTATTGTGGACACCGGCCCCTACTCCACTCCACATTACTCAAGAGGGCTAGTTCTCTCCCACTCCCTACCCCAACCCCCGTACCCACCCCCACCAAAGTTGCTGTGGTGAAAAGCCACAGATCCCTTATGGGAAGTGACTTGGAAAAATCACTGTTGTGTACACTCTTGGCTTCACTGACTAGTTCTTCCAGAAAGATGCTTGGCTTTGCCTTAAAGCAATAGGTTCTGGGTCAGGGAACTGGCCTAGATCTGGGAGACTGGCCAGTAACTGCCAGGTGCCACTTGGTCACCTGCTGGTTCACTGAACTCCTAGGCACACCATGGTCTAGAAGCTATAGCCACAGATGACTCTGTGGTCATATAACTGCTTCTGTCTACTGACCACACCCTCCAGAATCTCACAAAGGCTGCCTGCAGGTCGTATCTGCTTGGGTATGGTGGATCCTTTCCTTCCAGGCAGTTGTGTAGAGCAATGGTTCTCAACCTTCCTAATGCTGTGACCCTTTAATACAGTTCCTCATGTTGTGGTGAGCCCCAACCATAAAATTATTTTCATTGCTACCTCATCACTGTATTTTTGCTACTGTTATGAATCATAATGTAAATAGCTGTGTTTTCTGATGGTCTTAGGTGGACCCTGTGAAAAGATCATTCGACCCCAAGAGGGTCCAGACCCCACAGGTCAAGAACCTCTGTACTTGAGGCTCTTGTGATCCAGGTAGCAGAGTAGCAGGGCTGAGGGTCTTGGAAGTCGGATGGAAAGGGTGGTCTGTAACCTTCAGCTGCTTTGCCGTCAGAGATGGCCTTTTGTGTCTAGAACAACAGAGACCTGGCACCGCAGCTCAGTGCTCCGCAGTTTTCTGCCTCTTTAATGAAAAGGCAAGTCGTAGCAATTGTCCTCAAACAAGGTGGCCAACCCCACCACACAGGAACTAATGCTTTGGAGAAATAAGCCACTATCCTTTTCAGGGATCCAGCAACTGCACCAACACACCAGTTGCCTGCCCTCTCTTGTTCATGAACATATCCATCAAGTGGCTTATTTTTGTCTGGCAGACTGAATGCAGGGTCACTCAGTGGAGACCTCTTGAGTTTATTATCAACCTGTAAGCTCCTGCCCTTGGCTTCCATCAGTCTGTAAGCTGAAATAAACACTTTCCTCCCCAAGTTGTTTTTTGGGTCATGGTGCTTATCGCAGTGACAGAAGCCGGACTGGAACGGGTATTTCACCGATTCTTGAGATGCTTCTGCCTTCTCCTTGGAGGCCTTTGAGTCCTTTTCAGCCAACAAGTTTAAAACTGTGTCTATGTCTCTGTCCGAGGTCTCCTTAGACTGGCTTTCATTCTGTATTTTGTCTACATATGATAACAGGTCCATCTTTCAGACTGAATTGTCTTCAGTTCTTGCTCAAGATTTCTCTGAAATGTGTAGGGAGAATTCTTCTTGAAATGTATTTTTAATTTATTTTTTGAGAATTTTATACATGTATACAATGTATTTTAACCATATCCACTCCCCTACCCTCTTCCAATTCCTCCCAGACCCCTCACCATATTCCCCCCAACCTTACGTCTTCCTTTTATCTTTTTAACAACTCACTGAGTCCAGGTAGTGCTCTCTCTATGCTCCTGGACATAGAGCCATCCATTGGAAGCCTAGGTAACCTACCAGCAGTCACATCCCCGAAGAAAACTCACACACACACACCCCCCCTCAGGAGCCATCCAATGCCAGTAGCTCCCCACCTAGCGGGAGGGCTTTGTGAGCCCCGCCTCCATCTGTGCTGGACTGTCAACTGGCTTGATCTAGTATGGAGGCAACCACAGTGTGTGAGTGAGCAGCGATCTTTTCATTTCCAGAAGACACTGTTTGGCAACTGTCCTCCTTCAACATCTGGTTCTTACAACCTTTCTGCCCTCTTCTCCTCCGTGTTCCCTGAGCTCGATCGGAGAGAGTGTGATGTGTTCTTTATGGGGAGAATTTGAATCCTTCGGGAGTGCAGTCCTGTAGTGGCTCAGATCCTCCCACTTGAAGGCAAATAACTCAGAGTCCTGTGGGACACAGGAGCCCTTTAAATCCAGGACAGTGCTGTACTTAACCCCAGGAAGATTTGCCAATAAAGCATAGAGATTAGAAAAAATAGGATGAATATTTTATATAATTTCATTTATCACCCACAGACCCTATATCTTCCCATCCCTGGTTTCTTAACCAGTAAGATGGAACTAGTATTGGAAAACCTGATGAAGCATGTTGAGCCTTACTTTAAAGATTTATTTACTTCTATTTTTTGTGTGTGTGAATGTTTTGCTTGCATGCATGCCTGTGCACCATGTGCATGTCTGGTGCCCATGGTGACCTGAAGAAGGCATCAGACTCTCTAGAACTGGAGTTACAGATGTTCTGAGCTGCCATGTGGGTGCTGGGAACAGAACCTGGTCCTCTGCAAGAGCAGCCAGTTTTTTGTTTGTTTGTTTTGCTTTGCTTTTTGTTGAGACAGGGTTTCCCTGTGTAACATCCCTGGCTGTCCTGGAATTCACTCTGTAGACCAGGCTGGCCTCAAACACACAGAGAGCTCACAAAGAGCACACAAAGCTCACAGAGAGCTGCCTGCCTCTGCCTCCTGAGTGCTGGAATTAAAGTCGTGCACCACCACTGTCAGGTGTGGTTTCACGTTTTAAGAAGCGTTTAGCTGTTAGCTTGTTCCAAGGTAATTTCTATGCTGATAGTTTGTCCCGCTCACCCTTGTCCTCAGGCATCATGTAATTGAGTTAAGACATTTTCAGAGGTAAGCTTCAGGATCTGGTGGTGTTTCATGGAGCAACACCAGAAGCTCCATGGCATGACTCTGGGGGAGATGGTGAGTTGCCCCGGGTTTGGTTCATACCCCTCTTGTGTTGTTTGTTTGTTTGTTTTGTTTGTTTGTTTATTTATTTATTTATTTATTTATTTATTTATTTATTTATTTATTTATGTTGACTTGACACAAGCTAGAGTCATCAGGGAAGAGGGAGCTTCAGTTGAGAAAATGCCTCCATCAGATTGGTTTGCGTGTGTGTGTGTGTGTGTGTGTGTGTGTGCGCGCGCGCGCGCGCGCACATTAATGATTGATGTGTGAAGGTCCAGACTGCTGTGATCAGTGCCACCTCTGGGCAGGTGGTCCTGGGTCATATAAGAAAGCAGACTGAGCACACCATGGGGGGCAAGCCAGTAAGCAGCATTTCTCCATGGTCCTGCTTTATTTAGTTCCTGCCCTGCTTCAGTTATTGCCTTGGCTTCCCTAAATGATGGGCTGTGATCTGGATGGAACTTGGCGATGGGTAAATATTCCCTTTCTTGCCTTGGAATTGGTCCTGTAGTTAGTGATGTTGTCAGGAAGAGGGGTCCATAGGTTTAGGGGAGAATCTTAGTACAGCTTCTCTGGGAGATGCCTTTGGTAAAAGAGAGAAAAGAGCTTGGGGTGGCAGAGGCAGAGGCTGATCCTTTACTCAGCAGACACCCAAGGAACAGTGGAGGTCACATCTCTCCTGACCCATGGAGGTAGAGTGAGTCATACTCAATAGGGCCTTCAAACACTGGGAGGGTGTTTCTCTTTTTAATCAAAGGTTTGTCCTTCATTTTGCTTAATTTTCATTTCTGTTGAAGATATTTATTTTGATATGAGACCATAAATACACATAGGAAATTTCACCCCATTTTTCTTGAACAATAATTTTATTTGCAAGATAGTATTATCATTTGAAAACCTAGTTTCAAAACTTCAGTCCTGAACGTCTATTTTTAGTAGCCTAACCAACAATGGAACCCACCCTAGTGGACTCCCCTCTGGGTGGATACCTGCTGCCCATCTCAGCTACTTAATGGAAAAAAAGAGAAACTGATAGAAGAAATCACACACACACACACACACACACACACACACACACACACACACACACACACAGAGAGAGAGAGAGAGAGAGAGAGAGAGAGAGAGAACAAATGCCACAATTCTTTGCATAGCTACAACATTTTCATTAATATTTTAGAACTATGAAATTACATACTCATAATTGGGCTTTTCTTTAAAAAATATGTATAGTGGTTTGAATGAGAATGGTCCTAAAGGCTCATATGCTTGAACACTTGGTCCTCAGTTGGTGGAACTGTTTGGGAAGGATTAGGAGGTATGGCTTTTTTGGAAGATCTGTATCATGGAGTGGGTCTCTGAGGCTTCAAAAGCCACCCACCATCCCTAGCACACCCTCTGCCTCCTGCCTGAATTTTGAGATGGGAGCTCTCAGCTGTTCCTGCCACCATGCCTTTGCTTCACCGACATGGACTCTGACCCTCTGATACCATAAGCCCAATTAAACACTACCTTCTAAGTTGCTTTGGTCATAGTATTTTTTTTCATAGCAATAGAAAAGCAACTAATACAATACAGCTGTGTGTATTTTTCTTGAAAAATATAACCCATAAAACCAAGAAATAGAATCCACAAACCTCACACTTCCCGTGGATCCTCCTTTAACAGATAAAAATACTTCCTGAATAGTCCAACCTTGGCTCAGAAGGTTTGCTAGAACAAAGAAAAATCTTTCTTCATTGTGTCGACCTCTCCTGAGGCTTTCTTTATTCAGGGTTCCCTGATCGGCCTCTAATCAGGACTGGGACACCTTTTACTCTCCTGAACCATAGGCACGAGCCT
This sequence comes from Peromyscus leucopus, assembly GCF_004664715.2. Classification (NCBI taxonomy): domain Eukaryota; kingdom Metazoa; phylum Chordata; class Mammalia; order Rodentia; family Cricetidae; genus Peromyscus; species Peromyscus leucopus. Next base: position 36,583,031 of record NC_051086.1, read on the forward strand.
GCAGGCAGTCCAGTGTCCCGGTGGAGAGGCAGGCTCAGAGTGCTGTTCTGACCACTCTGCCTCTTTTCTATCCCTCCATCAAGATGCTGCTATGTGACTCAGGTGTCACTTTCTGGCTTGAGGACACCTGAGTGAATACTCTGAGGAGCCACCAAATTCATGGAGGAACACCATGGCCATGCAGGAGCACTGAGTCGGGGCCTCATGTTGCCCTCCCTGGCTTGGGACTCATTTCCAGCAGTGTAGAAGGGCTCCTCTCGGAGATGCCCCCTTTGCTCATGACCTCTTTAGTTGGGAGCAGGAAAACGAGTCTATGAGCCTTGAAGAGGTAATGTCACATCTGGGTTGCCAATTTTGTTCACATTCTGTTGACTCTGAAGTAGAGTAAGCATGGTTAGGAGTCAACCATGGAAGGGTTCATCACCTGCAGCAGGCAGAAGTTAATTCCCCAGGAATGCCCTCCTGAGCTCTGGGAGTTGCCAGCATTTTATTCAGAGAGTCTGCTCATAGTCATGTAGGGAAGCACTGGGGGACAGGGTCATTTCCAAGCATGCTCAAAGAAGGGAAGATGGAAGAGCCTGGCATGGTGACACATTCCTATAATCCCAGGCTATATATATATAGTGAGTTCCAGGCCAGCCTGGGCTAAGTAATGAGATCCTTTTTTTTTTTCCCCAGAGATGAGGACTGAACCCAGGACCTTGCACTTGCTAGGCAAGCACTCTACCACTGAGCTAAATCTCCAACCCCAAGATCCTTTTAAAAAAAAAAATAAAAAATTATCATTTTATGTGTATGTGTGTTCTACCTGCATATATATGTCTGCTACTATGTGAGTGCTCACAAAGGCCAGAAGAAGGCACTGAATCCCCTGGAACTACAGACAATTGTGAACAGCTGTGTGGGTGCTGGGAATCAAACCTAGGTTCTCTGGAAGAGCAGCCAGTGCTCTTAACCACTGCTCTGAGCCATCTTTCCAGCCCAAGATTCTGTCTTAAAAAAAAAGAAGCAAGGCTGGTGAGATAGTTTGCTGTGGGATGATGCTTTTGTACACTGGTTTAGTAAAACACTGATTGGCCAGTAGCCAGGCAGGAAGTATAGGCGGGATAAGCAGACAAGGAGAATTCTGGGAAGAGGAAGGCTGAGTCAGGAGATGCCAGCCCGCCATCCAGGGAGCAGCATGTCAGGGCACACAGGTAAAGCCATGGAAAATGTGGTGACATATAGACATATAGACAGAAAACAGGCTGAGTTTAAATGTAAGAGCTAGTCAGTAGTTAGCCTGAGCTAATGGCCAAGCAATTTTAATTGATATAAGCCTCTGTGTGTTGACTTGTTGGACTGGCGGGTGAGAGAGACTTGTCCTGACCGTGGGCCAGGCAGGACACAGGAAAACTTTCAGCTACAATTGCTAAGTAGTTAAGAGCACTTGTTGCTTCTGCAGAGGACCCAGGTTTGGTTTCCAGCCTGGTTCATGGCCATCCAGAACTTCAGTTCCAGGGGATCTGACGCCCTCTTCTTATCTCCATGGGCACCAGGCACACACATACATGCAGTTACATAAAAATAATTAATAAATCTTTTTTTAAAAAAAAAAAAACTGGGTCTGAAGAGATGGCTCATAGGTTAAGAGCACTGGCTGCTCTTCTAGAGGACCTGGGTTCAATTCCTGGCACCCACATGGTAGCTCACAACTGTCTATAACTTCAGTTCCAGGGGATCCAATACTCTTATACAGACATACATGTAGTCAAAACATCAATTATATAAAATAAAAATAAGAAAAAAGTACTTAGTTTGCAACAAAAATGGTGGACAGGCAAAACTCACACAGCACATGATGTCAATAGCCAGTGGTTAGTGTACTCTTGTGAGACACCTTGACAGTTCTCTCTCTCTCTCTCTCTCTCTCTCTCTCTCTCTCTCTCTCTCTCTCTCTCTCTCTCTCTCTCTGAGACACGGTTCCTCTGTGCAGTTTTGGTGCTTGTCCTGGATCTTGCTCTGTAGACCAGGCTGGCCTCGAACTCACAGAGATCCGGCTGCCTCTGCCTCCCGAGTGCTGGGACTAAAGTTGTGCACCACCGCTGCCTGGCCTCGGTCATCTCTTCTAGCGTCATCTCAATACTACTTGTGTAACAATTCCCCTGCCTAGAGGAGGCCATCAGTGAAACACAAAACATATCCTCAGAGACTTCTTTCCAAAAAAGAGTTTAGCTGTAACTGAAGAAAAGAATGTTTTAAAAGAGCATTGGCACTGTGTGTGTGTGTGTGTGTGTGTGTGTGTGTGTGTGTGTGTGTGTGTATACCTGCCTCATTTAGCTACTGGCACTCCGCGTGTTGATTAACTGTGCCCATCCAGTCTCTGATATTGTATGAGAGCCAAGGCTAAGATCGTCCCTAAACAGAAATCTCTCCATGGAAGATGTAACAGGTTCTGGCAATCAGAACCTGTGAGCCTGGGAGTGGGCAAAGCCAAGTTGTCTCTCAGCAGCTCCAGGGACCACTGGGGAGCTAGGAGAGGCCATTTTAGTGGGTATCATGACCCGGCCCTGAGAGCCCAGCTCATCAAGTGGGCTCATTCATTTCAGAGATGCTGATCAGATGCTGTGGGCACCAGCCTTGTCCTCACTAATGGGGTGCTATAGCTTGGATCTTGACTATCCCCTGAAGATTTACATCTTAAAGTCTTGGTCTCCAGTCCTGGCTCTATTAGGAGATTGTAAAACCTTTAGGAGGTGGGCCTAGCAGAAGGAAGTTAAGTCACTGGGCACATACATTTGAAGGGGACCCCATTTCTCTGTTTTCTTTCTTTCTTTTTTTATTTTATTTTACAATACCATTCAGTTCTACATATCAGCCACAGGTTCCCCTATTCTCCCCCCTTCCACACCCTCCCCTTACCCCAGCCTACCCCATTCCCACCTCCTCCAGGGCAAATCCTCCCCCGAGGACTGTGATCAACCTGGTAGACTCAGTCCAGGCAGGTCCAGTCCCTTCCTCCCAGACTGAGCCAAGTGTCCCTGCATAAGCTCCAGGTTTCAAGCAGCCAACTCATGCAATGAGCACAGGACCCGGTACCACTGCCTAGTTGCCTCCCAAACTGATCAAGCCAATCAACTGTTTCACCTATTCAGAGGGCCTGATCCAGTTGGGGGCCCTCAGCCTTTGGTTCATAGTTCATGTGTTTCCATTCATTTGGCTATTTTTTTTCAATAATTGAGTAAAACCGAAATTTATTATAAGCCACAGTTGTTCTAGGGACCTCCATGCTATATATATATAGCCTCTATGGTTCTATGGGCTGTGGTCTGATTGTTCTTTATTTTATATCTAGGATCCACTTATGAGTGAGTACATACCATGACTGTCTTTCTGGGTTTGGGTTACCTCACTCAGAATGATTTTTTTCTAGTTCCATCCATTTGCCTGCAAATTTCATGCTTTCATTGTTTTTCTCTGCTGAGTAGTACTCCATTGTGTATATGTACCACATTTTCTCCATCCATTCTTCCGTTGATGGGCATCTAGGTTGTTTCCAGGCTCTGGCTATTACAAATAGAGCTGCTATGAACATAGCTGAGCATGTATCTTTATGGTATGAATCAGCATTCCTTGGGTATATGCCCAAGAGTGGGATGGCTGGGTCTTGAGGTAGTTCGATTCCTAATTTTCTGAGAAACCGCCATATTGATTTCCACAGTGGTTGTACAAGTTTACATTCCCACCAACAGTGGAGGAGTGATCCCTTTGCTCCACATCCTCTCCAACACTGGCTGTCATTGGTGATTTTGATTGTAGCCATTCTGACAGGTGTAAAGTGGTATCTCAGAGTCGTTTTGATTTGCATTTCTCTGATGATTAAGGATGTTGAGCATTTCTTTAAATGTCTTTCAGCCATTTGTAGTTCTTGTTTTGTGAATTCTCTGTTTAGCTCTTTAGCCCATTTTTTTTAATTGGATTGTTCAGTATTTTGATGTCTAGTTTCTTGAGTTCTTTATATACTATGGAGATCAATCCTCTGTCAGATGTGGGGTTGGTGAAGATCTTTTCCCATTCTGTTGGCTGTCTTTTTGTCTTATTGACTGTGTCTTTTGCCCTGCAAAAGCTTCTCAATTTCGAGAGGTCCCATTTATTAATTGTTGTGCTCAGGGTCTGTGCTGTTGGTGTTTTATTTAGGAAATGGTCTCCGGTGCCAATGCGTTCAAGAGTGCTTCCTACTTCCTTTTCTATTAAGTTTAGTGTAACTGGATTTATGTTCAGGTCTTTGATCCACTTGGACTTGAGTTTTGTGCATGGTGACAGATATGGATCTATTTGTAATCTTTTACATATTGACATCCAGTTATGCCAGCACCATTTGTTGAAGATACTTTCTTTTTTCCATTGTATAGTTTTGGCTCCTTTGTCAAAAACCAGGTGTTCATATGTGCATGGATTAATGTCAGGGTCTTCAATTCGATTCTATTGGTCCGTATGTTGGTTTTTATACCATACCAAGCTGTTTTTATTACTATAGCTCTATAGTAGAGTTTGAGGTCAGGGATGGTGATGCCTCCAAGGGTTGCTTTATCGTATAGGATTCTTTTAGCTATCCTGGGTCTTTTGTTTTTCCATATGAAGTTGAGTATTTTTCTTTCCAAGTCTGTGAAGAATTGCATTGGGATTTTGATGGGGATTGCATTGAATCTGTAGATTGCATTTGGTAAGATTGCCATTTTTACTATGTTAATCTTACCTATCCATGAGCATGGGAGATCCTTCCATTTTCTGATATCTTCTTCAATTTCTTTTTTTTTTTTTATGAAGGTTCACCAAAGTCATTTAATCTGTCAGTTTCTCATTCATTTTTATGTCTTAATAATATTCTATTGTATGAATAAGCCTCATTTTATTTCTCTCCAGTATTTGATAGCTATTTGAGTTGTTTTAACTTTTTTACTATTAGCAACACACTGCTGTAAACCTTCATGTACATGTTTCATAGGTGCACATTTTCAGTAGTTTGAGGTTATATTCCTAAGGGTAGAATTGTTGAGTAACAGAGTAACAATGTTTTGCATTTTGACCAACCACCAAACTGTTTTGCCAAAGTGGCACACCATTTTACAATCTCACCAAATCCTTGTTTTTAAGGCTCTGATTTTTGTACAAAAGCATTCAATCATTCTGTCAGACCAAACCAGGAAAAGTAAGCTATAGTTCAGAGCTGTTCTATTCCATTTACTATGCAAAGCCAATCTTGGCGTTTGCAACTCTCAGCCCTTTTGAGTATTCTTGCAGTGTTCACCTTTTCCTCCACCACTTTTTTTTTCTTCTTTTTTTCTGGTTTATTTCTATCTATTACAAATGTATAAAAAAATCCTCCATCAACGCTGCTGATAGCAGCAGAACCTTGAGAAATATACCTTTGGTTTGCCTCAGAAAAGGAACACATATTGTACTGTAAAGTTTATAAAATTGGCGCAAAACATTGTGATAATGTTACAATACCAGTTTTAAGAGTTCAGTGACTAATGGGGAGCCGATGGGATACATGCAGAACTGTGAAAGCGATCTCACTTAGCCAGCTGTACACGTAGACTGTAAATCTACATTCAGATCATTTCTGAACTAAGACTATCATCTCAGTTTATCTGTTGAGGTCAACCAGGAAACCCTAGAATATACCTTGATTTTTTCAAAAAAACAAAATAGGGGGAGGGGTTTCTTCAGCATTTCAGTCCACGAGTAACAGTATCCTAACAGGCAAAGTGTTCTCTCACTCTCAACATAGAATGAACTGCTACTGGAGGTCAACTTGGGCTTTAATTTGCATTAGCACTTACATGCATAGTAGTCCAAGTTGTTGACCTCATGACTTTAAACAGTAACTCTAAAAAAGTAAAATGGCCCTTCTTGGAAGACTAAAGAAAGACATCCAGTCACAGATGTAAAAAGTCTCATCAAAACAATATACCCTTTTATGAATTATGCCTCAATTAAAAAAAAAAGTAGCCCCAAATAAGAAGCAGCTCTGAAAAGAAAATATAACATAAGATATTTGAAAAAACAAGGTGAATACAGGCTCAAAAGTAATTAAGATACATTTTCTTAAGGCTATCTAGAATTAGGCTTTAAAGAATTCTACCATTTCAAATTTACCACTAGTTACTAGATACCTATTTACAAACAAGATGTTCACCTTTTTTGTTCCTTTATCAAGAGAAAAATCTACCTTAAGACTATGAGGGTGGTGATGGGGAGGGACTAGAAAACAAGATTCAAACAATCCCATGCAAATATCACATTTTTCAAATGGAAGAACTCCAAACTGCACTAGAAGTTCCAATCACTAAGACACTTTCCATTGAAATGATTTAAGTACAACTACATGGCACCAAGGTTTAGGCCTAATATAGGCCTGACAACCAAGTCCTTGTTTTCTGGAAGAAAGGCCTCAAAAGTCCCACTCAATTCCACATAACAATACTTCAAAGATCAATTAGGTTTTCCTTTCCTTAATATTTTTGTTTTTGACTTCTAATCTTAAAGACTAGATTAAAACTTAGCTCATTTCCCAGAAGGCATTGCTTCCCTTTGCTCTATGAAAGAGTCCACCAAGACCTCTTCCTCAAAACCATCTAGCCCCCAGCCTCCAGCCTGTGCTTGTGATGCATCTTTCTCAACATCCTGAAAAGGTAATGTAGGTAAAATATGCTCATAAACATTAAAACTAGTTGTTAGAAAGACGTAACTAGCTTTATAATTTAAGTTTTAAAGCATAAATACTTGCAGCTTAATCTGCACTGACAATGATTGTCGAAGCCTAGAATTCAACATTTACAAATTCTCATTCACACACACACAAAACACACTATTATCACACAACTTGTGTCTTGAGAGAAACTTCTGCTTTTTAAATCTTTGGCCTCCCAGTCAATCCCAAGTTCAACCAACTTTTCCGAGTTCTGGTAGTTACCTGGACCACTGAGGCATTCCCACAAGACTTCTTCTCTTTTTGAAACATCCTTTTTCTATAGATATTAGGATAGCTACACCAGCTTGTTTCTTCTGTGGTGTATGTTGGTGTGGGATTATCTATTGCTTGATTTTTCATGGATGTGTTTAGCTTCTTTGGGTTGTATTTTCCCTTCTAGTGCTTTCTGTAGGGCTGGGTTTGTAGACAGGTATTGATTAAATCTGGTTTTATCCTGGAATATTTTGTTTACTCCACCTATGGTGATTAAGAGTTTTGCTGGGTATAATAGTCTGGGTTGGCATCCGTGGTCTCTTAGTGTCTGCATGAGATTTGTCCATGATCTTCTAGCTTTCATAGTCTCTATTGAGTAGTCTGGTGTTATTCTGATGGGTTTACCTTTATATGTTACTTGGTCTTTTTCCTTTGCGGCTCTTAATATTTTTTCTTTGTTCTGTGTGTTTAGTGTTTTGATTATTATGTGGCGAGGGGACTTTTTTTTTTTGGATCCAGCCTATTCGGTGTTCTGTAAGCTTCTTGTATCTTCATAGGTATTTCTTTCTTTAGGTTAGGAAAGTTTTCTTCTATGATTTTGTTGAATATATTTTCTGTGCTTTTGAGTTGGTATTCTTCTCCTTCTTCTATCCCTATTATTCTTAGGTTTGGTCTTTTCATGGTGTCCCAAATTTCCTGGACATTTTGTGTTACAACTTTTTTGTCTTTAGTGTTTTCTTTGACTGATGAATCTATTTTCTCTATCGTGTCTTCAGTGTCAGAGATTCTCTGTTCCATCTCTTGCAATCGGTTGGTTATGCTTGTTTCTGTAGTTCCTGTTCGTTTAGTCAGGATTTCTATTTCCAGCATTCCCTCAGCATGTGTTTTCTTTATTGTCTCAAATTCATTTTTCAGATCTTGGAACGTTTCTTTCATCTGTTTAATTGCTTTTTCTTGGCTTTCTTTGATTTCTTCCCATTTTTTGTTTGTTTTTCCTTCCATTTCTTTAAGGGAGTTTTTTATTTCCTCTTTAATGGAGTTTTTCATTTCCTCTTTAAGGGAAGTTTTTATTTCCTCTTTAAGGTTTGAATTTCTTTCTTTAGAGATTTAAAGTTCTTATCAAAAAGGTCCTTCACTTGTTTAGTTAGTGTTATCCCAAGGTATTTTATATTATTTGTGGCTATTGTAAAGAGTGATGTTTCTCTGACTTCTTTCTCAGCCCTTTTATCATTTGTGTATAGGAGGGCTACTGATTTTTTTGAGTTGATCTTGTATCTTGCCACTTTACTGAAGGAGTTTATCAGCTGTAGGAGTTCCCTGGTAGAGTTTTTGGGGTCACTTATGTATACTATCATATCATCTGCAAATAGTGAAAGTTTGACTTCTTCCTTGCCAATTTGTATCCCTTTGATCTCCTTTTGTTGTCTTATTGCTCTAGCTAGAACTTCTAGTACTATACTGAATAAATATGGGGAGAGTGGACAGCCTTGTCTTGTTCCTGAATTTAGTGGTATCGCTTTGAGTTTCTCTCCATTTAATTTGATGTTTGCTGTTGGCTTGCTATAAATTGCTTTTATTATGTTTAGAAATGTTCCTTGTACTCCTGATCTTTCTAAGACCTTTATCATGAAGGGGTGTTGGATTTTGTCAAAGGCTTTTTCAGCATCTAAGGAGATGATCATGTGGTTTTTTTCTTTCAGTTTGTTTATATGGTGTATTACATTGACTGATTTTCATATGTTGAACCGTCCTTGCATCCCTGGGATGAATCCTACTTGGTCGTGATGGATGATTGTTTTGATGTATTCTTGGATTCGGTTTGCCAATATTTTGTTGAGTATTTTTGCATCAATGTTCATGAGGGAGACTGGTCTGTAGTTCTCTTTCTTTTTGCATCTTTGTGTGGTTTGGGTATCAGGATAATTGTAGCCTCATAAAAGTGTTTGGTAATGTTCCTTCTGTTTCTATTGTGTGGAACACTTTGAAGAGTATTGGTATTAGTTCTTCTTTGAAAGTCTGGTAGAATTCTGCACTGAAACCATCTGGTCCTGGGCTTTTTTTGGTTGGGAGACTTTTGATGACTGTTTCTATTTCTTTAGGGGTTATTGGTCTATTTAAATGGTTTATCTGGTCTTGATTTAATTTTGGTATGTGGTATTTATCCAGAAAATTGTCCATTTCTTCCTGGTTTTCCATTTTTGTGGAGTACAGGTTTTTGAAGTATGATCTGATGATTCTCTGGATTTCCTCGTTGTCTGTTGTTATGTCTCCCTTTTCATTTCTGATTTTGTTAATTTGTGTGCTCTCTCTTTGCCTTTTGATTAATTTGCCAGGGGGTTTGTCTATCTTGTTGATTTTTTCAAAGAACCAACTCTTTGTTTCATTGATTTTTTTTGTATTGTTCTCTTGTTTTCTATTTTGTTGATTTCAGCCCTCAATTTGATTATTTCCTGGCGTCTATTTCTCCTGGGTGAGTTTGTTTCTTTTTGTTCTAGAGCTTTCAGTTGTGCTGTTAATTCATTGGTATGGGATTGCTCCATCTTCTTTATGTGTGCATTTAGAGCTATGAATTTTCCTCTTAGCACTGCTTTCATAGTGTCCCATAAGTTTGGGTATGTTGTACTTTCATTATCATTGAATTCTAGGAAATCTTTCATTTCTTTCTTTATTTCTTCCTTGACCCATTGATGTTTCAGGTGGGCATGATTCAGTTTCCATGAGTTTGTAGGTTTTCTATAATTTTTGTTGTTGTTGAGGTCTAACTTTAAGGCATGGTGGTCTGATAAGATACAGGAGGTTATTTTAATTTTTTTGTATCTGTTGAGATTTGTTTTGTGGCCAAGCATGTGGTCAATTTTTGAGAAGGTTCCATGGGGTGCTGAGACGAAGGTATATTCTTTTGTGTTAGGATGGAATGTTCTGTAGATATCTATTAAGTCCATTTGAGTCATAACATCTGTTAGGTCCTTTATTTCTTTGTTAAGTTTCAGTCTGGTAGATCTGTCATTTTGTGAGAGTGGTGTGTTAAAATCTCCCACTACTAATGTGTGGGGTTTGATGTGCGTTTTAAACTTTAGTAGTGTTTCTTTTATGAATATGGGTGCTTTTGTATTTGGGGCATAAATGTTTAAAATGGAGACTTCATCTTGGTGGATTTTTCCTGTGATAAATATGTAATGTCCATCCTGATCTCTTTTGATTGATTTTAGTTTTAAGTCTATTTTATTAGATATTAGGATAGCTACACCAGCTTGTTTCTTAGGTCCATTTGCTTGGAAATCCTTTTCCCAGCCCTTTACTCGGAGGTAGTGTCTGTCTTTGAAGTTAAGGTGTGTTTCTTGTATGCAGCAGATGGATGGGTCCTGTTTTCTTATCCATTCTGTTAGCCTGTGTCTTTTTATAGGTGAGTTGAGACCATTGATATTGATGGATATTAATGACCAGTGATTGTTAATTCCTGTTATTTTTTGTGGTTGTGTTGTGTTGTCCTTCTTTGGTGTATGTTGGTGTGGGATTATCTACTGCTTGATTTTTCATGGATGTGTTTAGCTTCTCTGGGTTGGATTTTCCCTTCTAGTGCTTTCTGTAGGTTTGTGGACAGGTATTGATTAAATCTGGTTTTATCCTGGAATATTTTGTTTACTCCGCCTATGGTGATTGAGAATTTTGCTGGGTATAATAATCTGGGTTGGCATCCGTGGTCTCTTAGTGTCTGCATGAGATTTGTCCATGATCTTCTAGCTTTCATAGTCTCTATTGAGTAGTCTGGTGTTATTCTGATGGGTTTGCCTTTATATGTTACTTGGTCTTTTTCCTTTGCGGCTCTTAATATTTTTTCTTTGTTCTGTGTGTTTAGTGTTTTGATTATTATGTGGCGAGGGGACTTTTTTTTGGATCCAACCTATTCGGTGTTCTGTAAGCTTCTTGTATCTTCATAGGTTTTCTTTCTTTAGGTTAGGAAAGTTTTCTTCTATGATTTTGTTGAATATATTTTCTGTGCTTTTGAGTTGGTATTCTTCTCCTTCTTCTATCCCTATTATTCTTAGGTTTGGCCTTTTCATGGTGTCCCAAATTTCCTGGACGTTTTGTGTTATGACTTTTTTGTCTTTAGTGTTTTCTTTGACTGACGAATCTATTTTCTCTATCGTGTCTTCAGTGTCAGAGATTCTCTGTTCCATCTCTTGCAATCGGTTGGTTATGCTTGTTTCTGTAGTTCCTGTTCGTTTAGTCAGGATTTCTATTTCCAGCATTCCCTCAGCATGTGTTTTCTTTATTGTCTCAAATTCATTTTTCAGATCTTGGAACGTTTCTTTCATCTGTTTAATTGCTTTTTCTTGGCTTTCTTTGATTTCTTCCCATTTTTTGTTTGTTTTTCCTTCCATTTCTTTAAGGGAGTTTTTTATTTCCTCTTTAATGGAGTTTTTCATTTCCTCTTTAAGGGAAGTTTTTATTTCCTCTTTAAGGAAAGTTTTTATTTCCTCTTTAAGAGAAGTTTTTATTTCCTCTTTAATGGAGTTTTTCATTTCCTCTTTAAGGAAAGTTTTTATTTCCTCTTTGAGGAATGTTTTATTTCTTCTTTAAGGGCCTCTATCATCTTCTTAAAGTCATTTTTAGGGTTGATTTCTTCTGTTTCTTCTGTCTTGGTATGTTCAGGTCTTGCAGGTGTAGAATCACTACATTCTGATGTTGCCATATCGGTCTTTATGTTGTTGCCTGTAGTTTTGCACTGGTGTCTATTCATCTCTTCCTCTGTGCGGTGCAGGTGGTGTCTGTGTCTGAGAGTGCCTCTCTTGTTCTAATTTTTAGTCTTGGTTTAGTAGGAGTTCTTGGTTAAATTGGTGCTATTGGGCTATTTCTTCAGGGGCAGCTGATCTCAGTCGGTGAAGTATATATACTTATGATTCTGGTGATCTGGTTTGGTGGCTGGGCAGCGCCTTCTTCTGTGTTCCCAGGTCACGTTTTGTTCATTCATCAACTTCTCAGCTGATCTGTTTCTTCAGACTTCAAACTGTAGGCATCTGAATCCTTTCCCAGATGGGTTTTCAGCTGAGTTCACCTCCAAGTTGTTGGGTTTCGCAGGATCAGCAGCTGGGCCCTGGGTTGTCCTCAGACGGAGTGTTCAGATTCGTTCTGGTTCCATCCCACGGAGATAGCTTCTTCCCCGGGTGTTGGGGTTAGAGGCATCCCTGTTCCAAGCTGTGTCTGCTTGTCTCTGTGGCCAGGCCTGTCTGCCTCTGTGGGCCGCCGCTGGGCCTGTATGACTCTGCCGGCTACTGCTGGGCCTGAATGTCCCTGTTGGCAGCCGCCGCCACTGGGCCCGTCTACCTCTGCGGGCTGCCGCCACCCGCCTACCTGCGTCTGCTTGTCTCTGCCGCTCGTCCTGTCTCTCTGTTTTCTTTTTTGTCCTGGACATCATAAGGTGAACAGACATCCTGCATCATTTCCGTGATCTGTGATGCTGCCACAGGCCCAGCACAGTAGAGCCAACCAACCATGGATGGAAACGATGAACCAAAAGAAACCTTTTCTACTTTTATGTTCCTATCTCCAGTGTTTTGTCATGGCAACTGAATGCTGACTGCTACAAACGTTCACTTTGACTCAGGCCTAGCTTCCACTGGTGTATATTCCAGGTGGGTTGAGGGTCTAGGTGTGTTGAGTGAGCGAGCGAGGCTGTACTCTGGGCTGTTCTGGGGATCTTGCCAATCAGAGACCGATCATGAAGCAGCCTGGTCAGCCACTAGGCTGTTGGTGGAACAAGCAGCACTCTTTAGGGAGGAACCGTGCAACCACCCTGGTTTTCCTTGCTGCTGAGATTAGCTAGGGAGTGTGGGACCTGGCAAGTCCATCAGCCCTTCTGAGCTCATCCATAAGGCAGGGATCATCGCACTTCCTTTCAGGCTGATGCAGGGAATAAAGACAGATAAGAACATTTAAACAGAGCTAGCTGGCAGGAAGACCTGGACACATCAGCCTCATTATAGTTATCATTCAGTGTAATTCCTTCCTCTGGGTCTGTGGCTGGGTGCTGGCTTCCCATGTGCCTACAGGTGAGGCACACCCCAGAAAGCAGCAGTGTCTGCCCATCCACTGCTGCTTCTGTCCTAAAGAAGCTGGTGCTTGGACTGAGTCCCTCCGAGCCTCTGTCTCTGAGTGCCTGGGGTGACAGACATACGCAGACCTGGCTAGTGAGTGGGGTTTTTGAGTGTATGTGGCTGAGGACAATCCTGGTCCCTGTAGGAACCATAGAGGCCTCAGCCTTACAGCCCCAAATGGGTCCAGGCCAGACACCAGTGCGGATGGAGTCTAATTTTGTTGGAGATCCAGACACAGCTCTCCACAGTGGCAATAGGACATAGGACAGCCCTCACTTAATACAGATGCCTCTTGACTACCCTCCAACATGTTTACAGGCTCTGCTTCCATGAAGTAAGGAGTTGGAGGGAGCTGGGTGTGGTGGTACATGACTGTGACCCCAGCACTGGACTCGGGAGGATCAGAAGTTCAAGGTCAGCCTTGACTACACAGCAGGTCTTGTTGCAGGATGCTAGCACACAGAAGTATCTGGGCCCTTCCTGCCCTGGCCCTTTGGTTCTCAGGGAGTCAGGGGAGGGGTAAGAAAGCTTTTGTCATTCGGAGAAGCAGAAGGCAAGGTTGTGTTTCAAATTCCCAAGATCAAGGAAGCATGGGCGAGTCTGTAGTGGGGCTTGATGCTGAGCACAGATTGGCATCACTGGAGTTCTAAGGGCGTGAGCAGGGGGTAGGAGGGCTGACCTCACCCGGCTTTGTGAGCAGGGGTTGGGGTTTTAGGCTTTGTCTGTGAGCGGTGGGGACCCGTGAAAGATTTAACAGAGAAGTAACACAGCACTGTCACTTTCAAATGTCCCTTTCCTCTTACATGGGGAAATGACTGAGGACAGGCCTGCAGACAGGGAGGCCAGGCTGTCTCAAAGCCTGGGCAGGACATGGAGAGGACTTGGACAAGCACAGCTTCAGAGGTGGAGGGAGGCGGCCTAGTTAGGAATTCGCAGGGATGGAGGCCGTCATGCTTCCTGCTTCTACCTTTACCCCTTCCAGAAGAGTCTCCCCACTGCAGCCAGAGCCATCCTGGTTAAACCCAAGTCCAGATTATGCCAGCTCTTGGCTCCCTGTCTCAGGGTCCATGCCAAAATCCTTGCCAAGGTCTACGAGATCGACACAGGTATCCTATCCACCCCCACATCGCCCTGACTCACCTGCTAGTCACCCCCCCCCACACACACACCTGTCCAGACACCTCCCACTGTTCTTAGAAGGCTCCTTCTGCCTGTCCTGGGCTAGCCAGCAGGTGCTCATCACCCCCTCAGGTCCTTGCTCTGTGAGGGCTTCCCAGACCCCTCGTATAAAGCTAATTATATACATTTTCATTCAACATCCTCATTTCCTCCACACTGCTGTTTACAGTGTGTGCTCTTGTGTGTGTGAAAAGGATCTCACATAGCCCAGGTTGGCCTAGAACTTGTGACATAGTCAAGGGTGGCCTTGAACTTCTGAGTTTTTTTACCACTGCCTCCCCAGTCCTGGGATTACAGGTGTGCACCACCACCCCATTGTATGCAATGCTGGTAACCGAACCTGGGACTTGGTACATGCTAGGCAAGCACCCTACCAATGGAGCTGCATGTCCAGCCTCAGTTTCTGTCTGTGTTCTGTTGGTTCAAAATGTTTTCCTAATACGCCTGGCACACAGGAGGTTCTCGGTCACTATTTGATTGAATGTGTGACCTGAGGTTGGGGATGCAGGAGTTGGGCAGCTGTTCTCCAGGACCTGCTTCCCACTGAAAGCTTGTAGGAGTGGGAGTGAGGACGAAGGAAGCAGAGAGGAAAGGTGTGTGGTGGGGTTGTGGATGTGGGTGTATGTGTATGCATCTCTCTGTGTGTGTGTACCTGTGTGTGTGTGTGTGTGTGTGTGTGTGTGTGTGTGTGTGTATGAATGTAAAAGCACACATGTAAGTGCAAGAGTAGATGCTGACCCCAGAACTCCCACACCCTCTGGGGTCTGGGCAGGACAGAGGTAGCTCTAGGCTGGGCTCAAGGAGAAAACCGATAGTGCCAGAGGCACAAGAATAAAAGGAATGTGGTGTGGGCCATGGGGATAGAACTACTGACTATCTGGGTGCAGGGGGGGGGGAGTCTCTGGAGGAAATGCCTCTATGCCAGCTCTCTCTCTAGATCCAGGGAGCTCCCCAGTCATGGTTCAGAGATGTTTGGTTTTTCCCAGGGCACAACACACCTGGTCACTGACTACTGGACATGAACAAGAATACCTCTGACATGTTTGTACAGGAGGAATGAGGTGGAAAGATTAACTGTTAAACTCTTACACAGTCATAATTAAAGCCACATGATGTCACAGGAACAGCAAATAGATCAGAGGAATAAAATCTAGTTGCAAGGCTTCTTATGAGAGGACGGTAGGGGTTGGAGAGATGATAAATTTGGTGAAGGGGACCTGAACCCCAGCACCCATGTAAGATGCTCTGTGTGGTGGCACACACCTATAATCCCAATACTAGGGAAGCTCACCCAGGGTTCCAGTGCTGTGGAGGCTGAGGCAGGAGGATCCGGAGCTGACCTGAAGCTTGATCTCACTGAACCAGCTGGAGACCCTGTCTCAGAAATTAGATTGGAAAGCAATAGAGGAAGACACCCAACATCGACCTCTAGACTCCACCCACCTGTGACCACACAAGGAAAAAATGATATATTACACCCCACCACACACACACACAGTGGGGTATAGAAAATTCCTATCACTTATCGATAAGAAGTTAAATAAACCTGGAGTACATGGGCAAAAAGTTTAGGGTAATTTCTATGAGAACTACTCTTTGGGAGGGTGGGGAGGGACACTGTGTTCCCTGCTGTTACTTCAGCCCTGGACACGCACTTTATTTACCATACACAACGTGTGAAGACAGTGTTGGAGAGAGTGAGGAAGAGGGTCCTGTTGCTCGCAGATGGTTAAAATGCGAACTGACAACAGCCTCCTGTTGCCTGTGGTCGCACAGATTGCGCATCACAAATGGACATTAGCTGGGCTCATTAAACAGATGACCATGGAGCTCCTCACTCAAAGCAAGCAGAGAGATGCATGTACAGGTTTCGGACCCAGGACAGCTGTGGGCTCGGAACGCACAACAATCAGTAAATTGTGTGCAGTTGGAGTTCATTGAGAAGCCAACCCTGGAATCAGGGTCGCTCTCCTCTCCACCATTCCAGACCCAAGCATGTTTCTCTCCAAGTGCCTTCTTCTGTGCATTGGTGTTTGGGCTGCATGTGTGTCTGTGTGAGAGAGTCGGATCCACCGGAACTTGAGTTACAGACAGTTGTGGGCTGCCATGAGTTGAGCCCAGGTTCTCTGGAAGAGTAGCCAACGCTCTTAACTGCTGAGGCATTTCTCCAGCCCCCCTCAAAGTGCCTTCTAGGGCCCCCTTTCTGTGGATGGACTTTCCCTCTAGCTCTGACAGGGAGGTAAGACCAGCACAACCGCCCAGGAGTGAGAAGACAGCGCCTCCGAGAACAGGTGGAAGCGCGTCTCCACAGATGCAACTACCGTAACTACCATAACTACCCTAACTACCCTAACTACCGTAACTACCATCTACCCCACGATTGGAAAGCGCCTGCTGAAGCTCAGCTACAGAACGGGAATGTTCATTCACTCGGAAACTTCAGTTGCTGCCTCAGCTTCCCCAGTTTCTGCTGGATGCTGTGGTTGTCCCTTTGATGACGTCATCTCTACCTGCTGCTGTTTGTCCTGGCATTTGGAAGCCTCACCCAAGGGAACTCTATCAGAAACTCCGGCTGATAGGCTCAGTGAGCTGGGCTCTGCTGACTCCCCATGGGAGACCTCGATTTGGGGGATGTGGGGATGTGGGGTGGTTTGGGAAAGAGGGCTGGGGGTGGGAGGAGGGAGGAGGGGGTCTGTGGAAAGCATGAGGAGTGAGTAGAAAATTTCTTAATAAAGAAAAATAATAAAATAAAAAAATTTTGAAACTCCGGCTGACTGTCTTAAAGCCCCCCCCCCCATTCTTGCTGGGTGTTTTGAGTACTGTTGATTCTGTTTTGCTTCTAACCATCCTCCATCTACCATTTATTCTTTGACTTTACATTACTGTATGTTTAGATGGACTCACTCATTCAAAACCAAAAATATGGCTACGGTAAATCATTCTCCAGACTGTGCAAAACACAGCTATTGACAGCCACTCATCAACTCTGTGACTTCTTATTTTTAAAAGTGGGAGTCTGAATAGGCTTATGTAACCACAAGGTGCAAGGCAGACCACTTTGAGTGAACTGGGGGGGGGAGGCGGGTTCCGAGGAGTATAGAATTTCTATTGATGCTGGACCAAGCATCTTAGAGAAAGGATGCACTCTTCTTTGCCCGGACATGTGTTCTTTCTAAAACTCGGCCTTTTGTCTCACCATGGAAGAATCAAGCATGCCCCCTAGTGGGAGAATGAAGAAAGATACGGGGAAATGGTGGTGGATGAGTTTGTGTGGATCAGAAAGGATGGAAGCACCTGGGAAGAGAGAGAACCAGGAGGTGGGTACCACCCATGGAGGTTGCTAGGGGTCACCTCTGAGCACTCGTGCTGACAACAGGCATACCAAGGCCTGCATGGTCAATGCTTATCTTTGAATAGTTCCTGACTCTGTGGAGAACGCTTGCCTCCCTCATCTCTTGGTTCTCAGCGATCATCTTTCCTGACCTCACCCAGGCCAAACTCCTTGTTACACCGCAGCACCAGACCTCCGTATTAATGGAACTATCTCTTACGACTTAGTCTACCATCCAACCTAGGCGCCCAGAACAACATAAAACCCGTCTGGCTCACCACAGAACCTAGTGTGTAGGACAGGCCTGGCACCTGAACTGGTCTTACAGGACATTGGAGCCTTGGCCTGCACTGGAGGTTGGCAGGCCAGACACCAACTGGTTCCAGGGCAAGCAGAGGGACTTTATTAGAGAGGCCAGGAGGACATATATTTACACGGGCCAGGAGGGGACATTAAATGAAGCAGGCGAGGCAGGATTTCCCAGCTCAGACGAGTTCCACCTTGGCATTGGGGTACACGGCCACCACATCATATCCCTCTGGTGGCTTGACTCGTGCCTTAGCATGGTTCTCACAGTACAGCCGCTCATCTAGGAAGAAGTATCCACGCTGCTTGAGATTCAGGCCACAGTCGCTACACATGAAGCACTCGGGATGGTAGAGCTTGTCCCTTGCCTTGACGATGGTTCCCCTGATGTGGGGGAAAGAGGGACAGATGACTGACATATTCTAGGACAAACCTCCACCAGGACCCTGGAGAACAGAGGTGGCGTTGAGGCGGTGCTGGTGGGCAGGGTGGGTACTCACACAATCCCGTGGCCACAGCGCGTGCACTCTGGTAGCCCCTGCAGGCCGCTCAGCGGAGCACCCAGCTTGCTGGCTGCTGGCTTGAGGTTCCTGGGACCACCAGTCCCAGGCCGCTCCCCTGAAATCCAGAGTGCAGGTGGTATGAATGGGGCAGGTAAGATAAGAACCCCACTTCCGCAGGATGTTGCTTCTGGGCCCTGGGTCAGAAGCCTAGAGGGGAAGCACTTGGTATGAGGTAAGGGAGAGCCACATGGTGGTCCAGCGGGAATCAGAGGGTGAAGGCACAGACAGAAGAGGGGCAGATGGCTGGAAGGTGTGGATCAGTTGGGGTTGGAAGTGTGGAGGGTAAGCTGGGGTCCTGCAGGGAGAGGGGAGGCAGATGAGATAAGGTGTTGGGAGCCTTACCAACTTCGCCAGCCTCTAGCATGCCTTGCAAGTAGCGGAAGGATCCAGACTGCTTGGGTTCCGAGGCCGCTGGCTCTGCTGGTTCCCTCAGCATCTTGTAGACCTCTGAACCCAGGTCCACCCTGCAGTCTCGGTTCCGAGGGAGAACCCTGGCTGTGTCCGCACTGGGCAGGAGAGAGATGGAAGGCTGGAGTGGTAATTCCAGTCTTGGGTTCTGACAGCCTTTTAAGTCAGACTATAACTATGAGAGGCGCCAAGATCAAGCCTTAGGGCCCAGGATGAAAATGGCTGAGATCTGATGGATTAGGATGGGTCTGGGTGTGACTTCAAAGGCCTGGCCTCTGTCCTTACCTGGGAGGTGGAGACACATGCAGAGCGCTCATCTGGGCTGGCAGGGTGACCTCATTGCTGCTGCCATTGTGAGGGACCGGAAGGCGAGGTGACTGACCGTATGGCGATCCCAGGCCTGATCTGTTGTCTTCCAGCCCAATCCCAGAGACCGAGGACCGCCTGCTGGTGGCTGGACTGCCATCCTGTAAGAGTGAGGCCTGAGGCACTAGGGGGCCCTCTGACCTTTGACCACTCCCGGTGACTCCCCTCCTCCCCCCTGCTATGCCAGGCCTCTGTGTCCACTGTGGACCACTGCGTTGACCTCTCTAGGCTATGGTAATGGCACCAGGAGCCCTCTGACCTCTGGCTGTTGCTGTTGACGTGGACTTTCCTCCACCCTGCTGTGCCAGGCCTCTGTGTTGGTTAGCTACCTCTGTTCTGACATTTCTTTTCTACCCAAGCAGCAAAGGGGTCCGTGGCTGGAAACACAAAAAGGGACTCTTATCCTAAAGCCAGAAAGGGCCCCAAGAGCTTGCGCGAAGGCCCTTCAGAGGGAAGTCTGAGACGCAAGGGTGCTGCCCTGAGGTCAGCTTCTCTGGGCCTGCATCCCATTCCTGCTCGACACTCTTGTAGCTTTCCTGGGGAGCAGCAGACAAGCAGTAGATGCAGCCTAGTGTCTAGGGTTGAAAGAACTGGGGTGAAGAGTGGCCTGAGCTTGCCCCTCAGCCTGTAAGGACAGGGTAGGGGCCTTGGGGTGTGGGTCTGAACAGGGTCTGGGTACCTGTGTCCATGCAGAGTCCAAAGTGGTGCTGCTGACCTCAGCCCACAGGCACACAGCCTGCCCACAGCAATAGGAACCAGGGCACACACCCTCTCACAAGGGCATTTAAAGACACACACATGGTAAGGACAATACACACACAGCAGCCAATCTCCCGACATACACCTTTATTTGCGTATGCTTGTCATCCTGGGGAAGGCCGTGTGGCTAAGCCTGGGCTGGCAGGTGAAGTAGCCTCATTTAGGGCATAAAGCTCACGTTCAGGCCATGGGTGTGTCCCAGTGTGGGACATGGTGTGTGTCCCTTTCTGCTCTGCAGTGTGGACAGGGAGCCTGGGGGAAAAGGAAAGGGAAAGTTCCCTAACAGGAAAGAGACCAGCTGGAGCTCAGGCAGTTCCTAGCACTGGAACAGTCTAGCTTGCCAGGCTCTGCCTTGATTACCCCTGATCAGCTGGGTAGGGCACCTCTTTCCCCCTCAAATCTCAACAAAGGCAAGAGGCCTGCTGGCCAGCTAGGGCCCTATCGATGCTGCTGTGGCGGTGGCAGCGGCAGTGGCAGCAGCAGCAGCAGGACCCCTGGTCCCCAGTGAAAGGTCCTAGAAACCTGAGCGCTCTCACACATGTGTCTGCCGGGTAGACAGGCAGGCAGGACGGACGGGGCCTCTAATGGGGACCAGATGGGTTGTGGTCGGTAGGGGTATAACTGAGGAGGGGGCGGGGCTGAGCGCTGCACGAGACTTCAGTGGAAAACGGGGGAATGGGAGTCAGGAAGCAGAGGCTGGGAGGATGGAGGTCCCTCACTCACCCCGCCCCCTCCCGACACCCAGCAGGGTGTGGGAGCTGACTGCAGGGTCATCAGTGAACTATGGCCCCTCCCATGGCCACCCATGCGGCAGTTTCTCTAGGTCTGGACTCAGCGGTGACCTCGTGTGTGTGTGTGTGTGTGTGTGTGTGTGTGTGTGTGTGTGTGTGTGCAGCTCTGTCACCCCCTGGTGTACGTTAGTCGCCTCTCTGATCCTGCTTCTTCCCCTAACCAGGACAATGTGATGGTCTCGGTATCATGGCTGCTCGGGATGCAGTACTCGGGATGCAGTACTCGGGATGCAGTACTCGGGATGCAGTACTCAGGATGCAGTGGGGTGATGGATTACACCAAGTGCCGAGCAGGTGTCGGGCTGGGTGGCTGTCGTGGGAGTTCCTGCACGCCCTCGGCCGGCAGTGTCCCTCCCGCACACCTGACGCTCCCCGCTCTGAGCTACAGCCTGGTACTGGTGTGCTTGGTGAAGTCTCAGAAGAATGTCAGCGAGAGGGTGGCTAGACACAGGACACCCACCATGAACGGAGGTCAGCACTGCAGCCACAGGGGCAGGTGGCTCTCTTCAGGGCCCAGTCTCAGCTCCCAGGGTTCAAGGCCCCACCTCCCATCGCCCAAGCTCTGCTTCCTCCACCCTGGGTGGCCCACGTGGGCCTTGAGAAAAGAGGGTCTCCCGTGGCCTTGCAGAGAATGTGGTCCTAAGGCTGCAGTTACCTGCCCCCTTCCACTAGGGGATGCATGCCAGGGGTGCCCTGTGTTGGCCTAGGGCTAAGTGTGGTTCCCTCCCTCTCTGCCGGTTCTAGCCGGCCCCACCCCCACACTCAGAGGGTGGGAGCAGAGTGGGGACAATGAGCCTTGTGTCTGTGCTCCTGGGGACACAGCCCTGCCGGGGGTGGGTAGGGTGTTTTTGTCACCACCCCCACGGAGCCCACGACCTTTTAAGTACAAAAGTGGGGCAGCAGCTGGGGGAGCACTCTGTTGTGTGTGGAAAATCACTCTCCTTACAGTAAGGGCCACGCTGCAAGGCACAGTGAGTGGCCTTTGCAGGAAACCCTGAGGAAAAGAATGGGGGGCAGGAGATGCTGCTCTGCAGCCCTGGCCACCGGACCCTACAGGGAGGCCACTCTGTAGCCCCAAGCCTCCCAAGCCTATAGGGGAGCCATTCTGCACCCAGCCTTCCAGCCCCAAAGAGGAGCAGCCCCTGGCCCCGGTCTTGGTCTCTGGCGATTCCCTCAGCTCCCAACCACGTCTGTGCTGTCCGCTCAGCACGGGTGCCCTGAGAAGAGCGGGGCTTCTCACAGCAACTGCCCACCTCTGTTCCTTGTTGCCTGGCTGTTTTCTGCCAAATCTGTCCTCTCCTCCCTGCCTGCAGGACCTCAGATAGAGCAAAGAACGCTTCTAAGATCCAGATGTTTTCCAGGAGGAGCTGAAGTCCGGGACAAAGGACCTAAGAGCCTCTGGGTAGCTGTGTCTCCTCCATCCCTACCCTCCTCTTTCTGCTCTGCTCTCTGACCCACGGCCTGGGCTTGCAAGTGCTTGCTGGGTAATTTCCTCTTCCCACACCCTTCTGTCTAGGTCCTAAGGTCTGGGCTTGGATATCCTTCCTCTGGGGAGCCCTGTCTGGCTTCTGGCTGAAACCTCTTCTCTCTGCCCCGGTCCTTTTCCTTCCGCATGAAGAACACAGACAAAAGCAGGCTTCTCATGTTGAGTGTTCTCCATTCAAGCTACACCACAGATTAGCCCAGGATCCACCTTGTCCAGCCATGGAGCAAGCTCTAGGTGTCTGAGTCTGGTGCACTTGGCTACTACCCCTCTCATGAGATACTAGCATCCGGGGTCCCTCACTCTCCTGAGCACAGGGCAACAGCTGCCACTTCCAGGTGACACAAAACGAGAACTCTCCAGCCTCAGACAGAGTACATAAGGCTGGCACAAGTCAGGAGTGGCCATGGCCTAAGCTCACCCACTGCTCTAGGCTGCCACCTCCCCACCCCCCGTCTCTCCCCAAGCCTGTTGACTTCTTTTTGATCTGGCATCTCTGGGTATGGGAGTAAACCTTAGCTCAGTGTGTGGAAACCCTGAGCCAAGGCCTAGCCCAGACCCAGTCCGTCACAGGCACCCTTGCCAAGAACGCAGGATTACTCGGAGTCAGGACAAGCCCCCTGCAGGTGCTCACCACCTCAAGAGCATGCGCCAGAGGCAGGCATGGCCCAGGGCAGCCTTCTGCTTCAGTATATGTCCCTGGTCTCTCTCTGAGCATCAGTGTGAGAAGTTCACTAGTACGGGTGAAATCTGGATCATGCCTAGTTCCTCCGCCCTGGTCTCACTCTGAGCCAGCTGGGCCAGGCCAGCAGTGTCTGTACGTACCTGGGACTCAGGGTCAACGTGGATCCTATGTGCTTGAGCCTTGTCGTCAAGGGCACTGGGCCAGTTCTTGCTCTCAGGCCTGCAGCAGGAATTGGGGTGGTGAGATATGTCTGCCTATGGTCGGTCCCCCCCATGCCTGGGAGTCAGGGACAGGAGGGCTTAGGCTTGGGGCTCAAAGCAGGGAGAAGGGTGACGGCTCAGCATTTCCCTGTTTAGCACAGTGGTGTCTCCTGACGCAAGGAGCCACCAGCTCAGGTCTGCCACCCTCCTGAGGCAGGGCTGTGTGTTCCCTTCCCGGCCAGCGGCCTCACGCCTTCCCGATCTCATTCCTGAAGAGCTTGCCGCTCAGACACTTCTCTCCCTCTCTGTGGCCTCAGATCGCAGCAAGGCAAAGCCAGGCCTCACACATGGATTCGCCGGGAGCCAGTCCATTCATCCTCTGACCTCCATAGCCTCTGGCCGGGGCCTGGGTGGCTCTCAGGGAGGTGAAATGGAGGCTGTGGGGGAGCACCTCCCTCCCGCTGCCTGCCTCCACCCACTCAGGCAGAGTCATCACTGATGTCTGCCCAGCCCAGATGGGAAACAGGCCATTAGGAAATTCCTGCTTCGCCATAGAAACCAAAAGCCAAACAGCACTCAGGAGGGAGAAAAACATCGTAAAGCTGCCATAAGCAGGACAGGCGGGCCTAAAGGCTACGGGCCCAGCCCTGCCACTCAGTAGCTCTATGAGAGGCAAGCCAGGAGGGGGTGTGGACCGTGGGTTGGCAGGCAATGTATAGCAAGCCTGGTTAGACTGAGGAAATAATGTCCCTCAACTAAGAGGCCTCCTGGGGCTCCTCAGAGCTCAGTCCTGTCTCCTTTCTCTTGTTGGCTCAGGGATTTTTTTTTTTAAGTCTCTCTACGGAGCCCTGAGTGTCCTGGTATATAGACCAGGTTAGCCTTGAGTTTACAGATATCCACCTGCCTCTGTCTCCCCAGTGCTGGGATTAAAAGTGTGCGCCACCACACCCAGCTCAGTGATTTAATACTGTGTCCACACTGACTCTGCTCCCCATCTTCTGGAGGTCAAGCCTTGGCTCACAGCCTTTGTCTCTAGCCACTCAGCTGGGTTCCTAGTGACGCCTTTAAAATGGGTCTAACTACATCTTCTACCTACTCTGATATGGCACACCAGGGAAGCCTTGTTTGGCTGTTTATATTTTTCTAAACATCTGCCCAGAATAGCCATGCCTGGGGCCTGAGGGTCAGAGCACAAAGTCCCCAGTGCTGTGTGAATGACCCAAGGTGTCAGATAAGAACGGAGGGCTTAGTCATGTATCGACCTCTACTTCAGGCTATGCAGGTGACGCCAGCTGTCCATCGATCAACAAAACGAGAAGCAAAGGTTGGGCTATGCAGAGGTACCAAGGGATGGCAACAGAGACTACCTGTGGCAGAGTGTAGTTGGCATGAGGAAGGTCCTGATCTACAGAACAGGCCCAAGAGATGTGACGTGACGTGGATTATTGGATGCCTGCCTTTGGCTCCATGTAAGATAAGTCCAGAGGGAAACAAGGGCTTTCCTGCACCTCTCAGTTTGGGGGGTGGGGGGAGCTGGCAGAGCCCCAGAGGCAGGGAAGCTGCTCTAAGCAGAACGCCAAGTCCCTCACGTAGCCAGGTCATTAGGCTAACCCTCTGCAGAGCCTACAAAGTGGGTCGGAAGATGTGTGTTGTGCCCTGGCATAAGTCCTGAGGAGTGAGCTGGACGGGGAGCAGGGACAGAGGCCTTGCAGGCAGGCCCAATAGAAAGAGGGTTAGGCTAGGTAGCCATGTTGCCAAATCCCCCCAAGTCTAGTGTGTGCAGAGAGGGAAAGCCTTGGGTTTTCACTCTGACTGAGTGAGCCTGGCACTTCCTCACCACTCAGTGTCAAGATCACAAGGCAGCCCCTGATGTGGGACTGGAGAAGTTTAGGATCGGGGGTTGGGGGTAGGTAAAGCACTTGCTGGAAGGCAGATGGCCCTGTCACATGGGCCACGTGCTCTCATCAGCTCCATGGCCACATGGCGTTCTGAGACTGTAATTCCCAAAATGCAACAGGGAAGTGGCCTCCTGGCTCCCTCCATGCCTAGATTGGAACAAATGACCAGGGAAGGAAAGATGGGGGACCTTCACCCCGCTACCATCCCTGACATCATTCTCTCTGGGAATCTCCTGACTCAGGACCCTTTGAGCCTCCCCACAGCTCTGCCATCACTAGGGCTGCCCTCATTCAGCGAGAGAACAAAAGCCAGAGGTGAGTCAGGGCCCAGGAACCCAGCCAAGCAGGGAGGCCTCAGAGGCTACTTGCGGGCAAAGCTTCCCCTAACCAGCCATGCCTCAGTCTGGCAGAGAGTGAGGAACGGGATGTATGGGAAAGGAAACACAGGCTCATGGAACTCGTGTGGATACCTTAGATAGAAGGGTCTAGATGAGGCTGGGGAGTGCTCTGTCTGCCAAATGGAGCATAGACTTGCAGCTGGGCTGCTCAGAGTTCAGGGAATGTCCGAGATTCCTGACCTCAACAGGGACCTGGTCACAGGCCAGGCGCAAACAAGGGCAACCTTATAACCCTCCTCATCGTGTTAAAGGCTCTGAACCGACGGATCAATCTGGCATGGGTTAACTGTTTTGTGGTTTGGGGATGGTTTTCGCCCACACAGATCCACAGGGGGTCCTGGAAAGTCCCTGTTAGCAGTGAATGTGGCAAAACTGAGCTGTGTCTCTGGGCTCGGGCAGGGAAGGTGGATGGAGAGATCCTACTCAGCTAGAATTGAGCCAGCTGCTCATGGGAACTGGTTAAAGAGCCAGGGCCTGAGA
The DNA here is from genome assembly GCF_004664715.2 of Peromyscus leucopus. NCBI lineage: Eukaryota > Metazoa > Chordata > Mammalia > Rodentia > Cricetidae > Peromyscus > Peromyscus leucopus. Next base: position 36,608,922 of record NC_051086.1, read on the forward strand.
AAGGCAGAGGCTTGAACCTTCATCCCAGCACCATCTTTGGGACACAGTTACCTGGCCCCCACCCCCATCCCTTCATGATGGGGCTGCACAGCGTTACATGGTCCACAGAAGGGAAGCTTGTTCCAAATCCAGATTTAACCAGAGCAGAGTCATAGGGCCTGGTAAAGACAGCTGTTGAGGCAGAACAGCTGTGGGATTGGTCAGAAAGGTTGGCAGACACTTGAGGAGAAGAGAGAGGGAGGGAGGAGAAGGAACAGGGGAGGAGAGGGAGAGAGAGAGGGAGGAGGGAGGGAGAGAGAGAGGAGAGAGAGAGAGAGAGAGAGAGAGAGAGAGAGAGAGCACTCTTACTCGCTATGGCCTGGTTATGTGACTTTAAATGTTCTCTACCTTGCTACTTTCATCTGTAAAGTGGGCCTACACTAGGTTTTACATTTTTAAGTTAATTTGAAGATGAGCTGGTCAACAAACTGTCCCCCTTGGAGGAGGAGAAAGGACTGATGTGGTTTTTGTTTTGAGATAAAAACAAAAAAACTCCGTGGCTCAGGTTAACTTTGAACGCCTGCTGCTCCTATCTCAACGTTCCAAGAACTGGGATTATAGGTGTGTGCCCCCCAGCTCAAGATCTTATTTCTGCTGCCACAAGGGCAACAAAGCACGCTGAGCTAACCTGTGCTAATCAAGCACCATGACAGCACCAACCCCTAGGTCTGGGCCCCGATGGGGTGCTTCGAGGTGAGGCAGAAAGGCTGTGTGGGCTCAGCTTCCCAGGCTGGCCAGCATCGCCCCCCCCCACACACACACACCATGTCCCCTCACCTTTCCAGCCCAGCCTGCCCACCTGTACCTGCTCACGGAGAGTGTGAGGTGGTCATGGCAGCCTTTAATGCGGTTCTGAGCTTCCAGGTGTGTCATGAGCTCTGTGCTCTCGCCGTTGATGGCTTGGATCAGGTCACCCGGGCACAGGGCAGCCAGGGCCGCTTTGCTTCCAGCATGAACCTGTGGTCAGACAAATCACGTGGTTGGCACAGTTATCACGTGGCCTCCTGCACTAGACTCCCTTCAACCTCAGAACCTGGCCGGTGTGGCCTCGTGCCAGCGTGACCTGTGGGTGGGCAAGCCAAGAGGCTGGCTGAGGTCCCCTTGTGGCCTCTGATTTCAAGGCCTGTCTGCAGCCCCTGCAGACCTGGTTACATGTAAGGATATATGAGGGGCTTCTTCTAGCCTGGGGCAAGTGGGATGCTACTTTATAGTCTGTGTAGGGACACTAAGACATGCAAGGGACACTCAGACACACAAGACATGTATGCCCAGGCATGCTCGGAGCATGGACATGTCCTAAGCATTTTACACTGACAATACCCTACTCAGGCAGCCCTTGACCCTACTTAATGATCTATTGATCTCACCCTCTCATGCCCACCAAACGTTCACCTGCTCCACCATGCTATGGTTACCCCATCTAAACACCTGCAGGCACCAGACAGCACTCCACATCTTAACTTCCCCAAATGCTGCTCCTTCCAACTGGCACTGGAATCTTCTGATTCTTTAACCCTGATTACTAACTAGCCCACTCCTCCGCTAGGCCTCAGTGCAGAGCCCAGTTCCTCTGAGAGTACCTCCTTGTGCCCTCATTACACCCCTGCATTGCCGATGCATCGTTACAGTTAAAAAGGGGAGGTGGGTACATCACCTCCTTAGACAAGTTCAAAGCCATCCAGTTCCAGCTACCAGCCTGGACTCTAGGGTTGTAACTCCATCTCGGCTTCCCCTGCAGGACCCCTCGTGTCCTCTATTGACTCAACAGACTCAAGCACTTTTGGTCATCTGATGAAGGTCATGTGATGAGGGTGGGGGAAGACTCACAGAGATGTCTAAATAAGAATCCTGGGGGACTGAGGTGGCAGGGCACCCTGGAAACAGACTGGGAACAGACAAGGGGGTCTTCACTCCAGCCTAGAGTGAACAGCCAGCACTTCCCTGTGGCTTGAGACTTGCCAATGACCTTGTTCCTATCAGTGAGCCTGGGGGTGGGAGCTCCTGGCAACCCGGGCAGGCTCAGCTCAGCCAGTTTCTAATAGAGAGTGGACAAAGCCAGGTGCTGGCAGTTCCTTGGCTAGAAGCTTGGTGTGGGCACTGCCCAAGCTGCCTTGCCCTGAAATAGACTGCCTCAAGAAATATTCTTTCTCCCCCTTCCTCCTCCCACCCCCCATGTGTATACGTGTGTGTGTGTGTGTGTGTGTGTGTGTGTGTGTGTGTGTGTGTGCTCGTGCGCACTCGCCTGGGTGTGCATGCGTAGAAGCCAGAGGCTGGCATCAGTGGCTTCCTCTGTTGCATGATGCCTTTGTTGTTTTGAAACATGGACTCTTACTGAACCTGGAGTTCACCATTTTTGGCTAGACTATCTGGCCAGTGAGCTTCTGGGATCTGCCTGTCACCACCTACCCCAGTGCTAAGGTTACAGGCATGCTTTTCCATATCTAGCTTTTTTTACATGAGTCCTGGGGATCCAAACCCAGATCCTTATGCAAGCATTTTACCTACTGAGTCATCTTCCCAGCCCTGCACCTGGCTTTTTTAGGTGGGGGCTGGAGATTAAACCCAGGTCTGTGTTTACACAGCAAGCACTTTACCAACTGCGTTATCTCCCCGTTTTGCTCAAGGAAATTTCTAAAGTATGCTACCCTAGCCAACGAGTCCACCATACATGTTCACTTGCTGGGCTTGGGCACCAGACGCTTGCACAAGCCTGTCCTCTTGGGGCAGGTGCCCACTTGGCACCATCCGGTCCCATTCTCCTGTCAAGATTCTGCCAGCGCTCCCCGCTCTTCATGGCTACCTGATCTGTGCCAGAACTTTGCCGTATCTGGCACAGGGGTGACCTCTCAGTCACCAGGTGAGGCCAAAGCTGTTCTCATGCTACCTACAGATGAACAGAGAGGGGGTTGGAGCAGGGGCACCTCGGTCCAGTCCCTCCACTGGACAGGAGTCTTCTTCTTCAGGGCTAGCTGGCTACAAGATGACTCAGGCAGCACAAGGGGTGCATTCAGGTCCCTGTAGGTGGAGGAAGTTCCTGGAAGCAGAGGTGGCTGGGATGTGGCCAGCTCCATTGAGCTTGGGGAGTTCTGGCCAAAGAGGGAGCAAAGCCAGGAAACCATGACTCCCAGCTGCCCTCTGCACGCATTGTCTCCCGAATTCTCACGGCAAGCCCATTTCCTAGACTAGGCAACCGAGGTCCAAAGAAGACAAAGAAATGTTTAATTAATAAATGGCCGAGTCCGAATTCTAACGCAGGCTAACTGGGTCCAAACCAGAGTTTACACTGTTAACCACTGTGCTTCTCTGCAGAAAGGAAGAGTGTGGAGATAACGCTCCAGGTGGAAACCCAGCATTATAATGGCTTATCTAAGAGAGAAGGAGGTGTGACTTGTAGCATCATTAGTGAAGGGAAAGTGATAGGGACCAAGTAAGAGAAGTGGCAGGGACCAGATATGGGTGGGGTCTATAGGCCCTGGGGTGAGACCCTGGCATTTCTCACGGGGTTGGGAACCATGGAACATTCTAAACAAGGAAATCACTGGATGTGGTGGAATTTGGTCAGTCGTCCAGCTGTGCCGCACAAGATAACCAGACAGACAGGGGAAAGATGGGAACAGTGAGGTCAGATGGAAATCTGGAGCATGAGTCAGCCCCTCACCTGCTGCATTCCAGACCCTGCTGTGCCCACTGCAGAAGCCTGTGGTGGGTGGGAGCCACAGAGGGTCACATCATCTCCCCAGACAGTCACAGCAAACTCCAAACAGGCCTGGATTCCAGCTCACAGTCCCCTTCTCTGTGTATTGTAATTTCTCCGTGCCTCAGTGTCCCAATCTACAACATGAGGCCGAGAGTCTAAGGATTGTAACAGGGACTTCCAGAGTCAATCATGGCAAAGAATATCTCTACAAGAGGCTGGGCAAAGAGCAATGCTCATTCCAAGGACTGGTTGCTGGGAAGGTGCTGGTACCAACACTCGATAGGGTGGGGCCTGGCAGACTGTGATGCTTGGAAAAGGCCAGTAGTCATTACAGTTTGCCTATAAGGAGGAAGCCCTGTACACTGTTCTTGGGGATCCTAGAGGCTACCTGGGCAAAGACTGTAAGCTCCTAGCCCAGCTTAATAATCAGCCCCCTACTGCCTATATGAGACTGTCCCCTTCTACTGGACTCTGGGTAAGGGGTGCTCTGGAAACAGAAGGGGCTCTGGGAGGACACAGGAAGCGATCTAGAAGCCCTTTAGTGAGGACACTCCCACACATCACCAGTCCCTGTACTGTTGCCCCTGAGGTACCTGCTAGGCAAGTTGTGGCCTGTGTCTCCCCAGCTCTGTAAGCCTCCCAAATCCCCCCCTAACCCAGGCTCAGTCATCCCGGCTCCTTAGGTCGGAGCTACTACCACATGGCTTTGGGGGATAAAGAGGATTCCTCTCTTCCAAACTGTCTGTCCACCAGGGGCCTGGACCCTCCTCCTACCAAGCCCCCATAGTGCCAAACAAGGCCGGGGCAGCCTCTGCTGACGTGTGGAGGCCTTTCCCTGTTGGACAGGCAGCCGCGTGGGCAACAGATGTCTTAGCTCTCAGCCGCCTGCAGCAGTCAGCCGTGGCCACTGAGCCTGTCAGCGGCCTCACACCCAGGGTGCCTGGCCCGCTGGCTGGTCTAACACCCGCACGGGTCCTCCTCTGCAGATACATAGCATGACCCACCAGACAGACGTAGATGCTACACACACACACACACACACACACACACACACACACACACACCCTCCGCCACACACACCCTCACTCAGAGTGGGGATCTCTAGGGGGAACAAGGAGATGCAAGTCTCCTGGATGTGCTGAAGGCAGACCTCACTTGGCCCCAGGGACCTGCTGGTGAAGACAGATGTGGGAGGCCTCCTAGGACAGCTGGTCCTGCCTGTCACCCAGGCTCCCAGATAGAGGATTCCACGATTCCACACCCACAGGGTGTCTATCCCTTCCCAAGAACTGAGAAGTCTCTAAAGCTTGGCCCAGCCTTCAGGGCCAGGGGAAGCAGCAGAGAGGGAGAAGGGGGTCCCCCAGAACTCAAGGAGCCTCTGTGGGGAGAAGGGATGTCCATATCTGTCCTCCCTCTGGACTGGGAGCCACCAAGGGCAGAGCCTGGGTTCTCTTCTCTTTTGGCTCCAAATCTGGGGAATCCCTGCCTGAGGGCCTGGGCTCCTCCCCTGCTCTACCTTCAGACCAACTATCTCTCCAGGGCTGTGCCCCTTTCTCTTCCTCTTCTGCCCCAGGTCTAGGAGCAGAGCATGGTCCTGGGACCCTTGGGGACCTGGACTAGGGCTGTACTGGTCCCTGGTTTGGTGTTGACTTGTAAGGAGGGGGAGCCACACCTCATCATCTCCCCTTTGCCTGGAAGCCAACAGTCCCTCTTGGTCACTTCCCCTAGAGTGACTGAGGTCACGGAAGAGAAACTGAAGTTCAGAGTGGGGAAGTGGGTGGACTTCTCAGGACAGCAGACCCTCTAGGGTCACCCAGACCTTTGGTAGAGGAAGACGGCGGCTTTCAGTTACTTTGCCCCAAAACTTTAGGCAGGATTGGGTCTGAGGAGTTTCTGGGCCTCTGTAGAGCTCTCCAGACTCCCGGCCCAAGTCTGAGGGTTCTTCCCCAGCCCACAGAGACTTCCCCTAAAGAAAGTCAGCGGGAAGCTGGTGTGTGAACTCTTGGGGAGTCTCACCACCAAATGGGGCAGACTGTGCGGGGAAGCGGGGTGGGGCTGCTCTGCTCTTCTGGAACTCCCTTCCACGGCACGCAGGTCACCCAGACCAACCCTCTGCTTTCAAGCTTCAGACACGTCGAGGATCTGGGTCCTGGGTCTACCACAAGGACAAGGTCTCAGTCCCGGGACCACCCTGCTGCCCCGCGGGGGTCGTACTCACCCGCGAGATGGTGAGGGGCGCGCTGAAGTCCCGGCCGCCCACCAGGCGGAAGCCCCAGGGTGAAGGGCCGCGCAGGGTCACCGAATGGGGCATCGCGGGCCGGAGCTACAGCCGGAGCTGGAGTCGGACACGGAGGAGTCGCCGCCGCCACTGCCGCCGCCTGGCCGCCGCGCCCCGCCCCCGGCCTGCCCGCCCCCGAACCCCCCTCCGTGTCCGCGCCCTGCGCACACCGATTGGCCCCGCGGACTCCCGACCCTCCCACTTTGGGGGCTCCGAGGACCGCCCCTCACTTTCTCAGGCTGCACCCCCCGCCCGCTTACTGAAACCCCCCACAGAATAGGGTCCGCTCCGATGTCTGGGTCCCGCCTGGCCGCGGAGCCGAGCCGGCTGTGGAAGCTCAGACACCCGGCACCGGCCCTTTGAAGTCGCTTTTACGGGCCGGTGCTCTAGCCCGGGGAGGGATGCAGGGCTGCGGTGGCTCTGATGGGGGATGGGGCCGCGCCTTGTGCCCAAACCACTTCCAGGTTCTGGCGGGCCGACCTGCCTCCCTACCTCTGAGCATGTGGAGCCCTCTGAACAGCACCGCTGTTAGAACCTTGGGCCTGAGTAGCCCTGGACTAGGGACACAGACCCAGGACAGCAGCCAGCAGTGGGTCTATTACGGGGGTTGGGGCTGGGTGTGAGTGGAGTAGAAACGGAAAGGTGACCAAACGAGTTTGCAGAGGCCAGGCTGATTTCCTAGAGGAGTTGGCCTCTTTCTGGCATCTATATGCCAGGTGCGTGATCTTTCCAGGTCTCCCGCTTCCTGGGCCTTCTCTCGCTGCCATCTCCCTTGGAGCGATCTTGTCTGCAAGGAGTGTTGTGTCTCTTGGCTTTCCGGAAAGGAGAGTGGCTGGAGCAGTATTTGGAAGCACTCCCCAGGGCCCTCCTCTCCCCACGGGGATGTCCTTTAACAGCTTCTGAAGGTGCCATAGTTTGTCCAGACCACTCTCTGGGTACCTCAGTCTCACCACATCAGACATCACCTGCTTCTCTAGATCCAGAGGAGGCTCCTAGCTTAGTTAATATTCTTGGCAACCCTTCGTGTGCCCTCTTGGCTGAAGATAAGAGTCAGGATGCTCACAGGGTGTGAGGTGTGAGGGACTACTAGATCTTCAACATCTGGCATAGAGAAGCACCTATGGCTTGAGAGGTACAAAGTATGGATGTCCCATCCAGGGACATCTTCCTGGTGGGGAGGGTACTGCCATCTCCTCAGCTGGGAGAAGTGAGGTGCGTGGTGTGTGTGTCACTGATGTATGTTGGAGTGGGGGTGGGGCAGGGAGGAGGGTACATTGAGAATAGACATTGGGCCCACCCTACTGTGTGCCAGAGGAGTTTTGTGCTTGGTCCCAGGCAAACATGGGCCCCACTGGGACAGACATGGGTGAGAGGTCGTTTTTCTGCACTGTCTCTCAAGGCTGTAGACCAGAAGCTCCCAGCAATTAGATCCCACTAAATGCAGTGGGATGAGTTCAGCCACAATTTATCACTGGTGGTCCTGAGGGTTGAGCCAAGGTCAGAGACCCCTCACCTGGATTCTCCAGAGCCGTAGCAAATGTGACAGTGATGAACCTCGCTGGGGGCTGAGGGAGAAGAGCAGCAGGTAGTTCTTCAGGAATCTGTGGAGGTTCCCAACCAATGCGCTCCATAGTGGATTCTGGAAACTTTCCTCAGACATTCCTGCTTCTCTCTATTGATTCATACATCTGCAAGACCTGCCATCTTCCTGTCCTGAAATCCCTCATTACTGTGTGAGTGTGTGTGGTGGTGTGGGGGGGAGAGGTTCAGTCTTCCTGGCCATGACCTTGCTGGCATTACAGTCTTTCTTCAGAAGCTTCTCTCACAGGACTGGAGATGAGGAGGAAGGGAGAAGAAGGGTGGTTCTAGAATCTGTTCTATAAAGTTCCCCATGCCATTGTGCAGGGCCTGGGCAGCTTAGAAGGATGCGGGTCCATGGCTGCCATCATCTACATGGGCTCTTGGTGACTCCTCACCTAAGAGCATCGGAGGCCCACCTCTAAAAAGCATTCTCCCATAGGAGAGAGGCCTGAGTAAGCTGTGCTCCTGGGGGGTGTGTGTGTGTGTGTAGTCCTTAGCAATGGTCATACTGTGTGGCTATTCCTGAGGTAGCTTGAGGTTGGAACAGCAGGTCAACTATGCATCAGGTCCTATGGCCTCTCCATCACTCCTAAGACCCCCTTCATGAAGGTCTCAGAGTTCCCTTCCAGCCTTAATGGTCCTGGAAGATTGCTGTGTTGCTGAATCCCTATGGTGGTGGTGTAACAAGTCACAAGGTAGCCATGAAAGCTAGAGGCTTTCTCAAGGTGAGGACGGGTGGTGGCTGGTCACAGCTCACCTCTGTTCTAGTGACTTCGTGAGTCTTCGGGCATACGGACTACCGAGTGTGACCAGACTGTTCATTTCATGCATTCCTCATTCATCCAGCAAAACTGTGTTAAGTGGCTTCCGTGGGCCAAGGCCTGGGGCTGCCAAGGGTTGGGGTTGAGACACCCGATGAGGACAAGAACTGTGTCTATCTCACTTTTCTCCAATACCCAACAGAGAACCTGGCTGTTAACATTGTCTATGGTAATGCCATAACTGTTATGGGAATCATTATCTTAGCTTAGACCTTGGCCATGATTCAAAAAGAGACCAGGAGGGTATAAGGGGGCTTAGAAGAAGGAAGACTTCTGCTTCTGCTTCCTTAGAGACCTTAGCGGCCTTGTCCTCCAAGGGAGCCCCAAGTGGCTCAGGGCATGATGCCCAGGCCCTCGGTATAGCCAGGACTGTCCAAGGCCAGAGGAAACCACAGTGCTCTTTCCTTGATGGGTTGGCAGAGCTGGCAGGCTCCAGCAGGAGCAGACGCCCTTGGGAGCTACCCTTGGGCCTGAGCCGAGGGCGAAGCGGGAGGGCGGGACCGGAACAACTTCAGGCCTAGGGAATGCTCAGCTCAGACTGTCCAGGGGTGCATGCAGCCACGAGTAGGGTAGGGTAAAGTTGATGGGCCTGCTCACACTTGAAGTACCTTCGTGTGAGGCCACAGTGCTGGCCAGAGGACTAAGACACTGACCTGCTGTGGCCTAGTGGTCACTGATCTGTGGGTGGAGCTTGCTCTATTCAGGCTCAGCTCCCCAGAGCCGAGGTGTCCCTGCTTCAAGATGCAGCTCTCTTCCCCCAGCCACTAGCCTAGCTGGAGAGCTGCATCCTTGGAGGCAAGTCCTTTCCTTTTGTTGTGCCCAATCCACAGTTCTGACCATGGCAGGATTCCAGAGAGCCAGCAGAGGAGCGGACTGAAAGAGTCCTGCTTCTGTGTCCTGTCTGGCCCAGCTCCAAGCCATATTACCTCTGGCTCCCCAAGGTTATATCTCTCAGTAGCCTGTGATGGAGGTCAGGTGCTGGTGAGTCTGTAAGCGCATAGGACAACGGGTCATGGGAGGGCTGTTTGGGCCTCCTGAGGGATTAGAGCTTCGGCGTTGTGATAGGGAGTCAAGTCAGGCCCTAGGCAGGGTCTGGGGACTCTGCAAAGGGTAGACCTCCAGAGGCATGGAGCAGAAGGAAGGAGGGCTGGAGTGGAACAGCCTGTAAGGTGGCTTGGCAACTATACCCAGCATGCCCAGGGAGGACAAAACTCCATCAAGAGCGCCGCTCAGCTGGCCTTTAAGCTGTGTTTGGTTCCACAGAACACAGAGGAGGGCGTGGCTGTGGCTAAGGGACTTTCCCAGCTCCAGTTTTATGCCATTTAATCCCTCAACAACAACTTAGGAAATGCTGACTACGTGTCTAGCCTATCCTGGGTCAATGGGACTTGAGAGGCTGAGGTTTGGGGTGGCAGGTACCATCTTTAAGGGGGTCGAGATGCTGGGAGCTCTGGAGAGAGTCAGTCTCCCAGGGGCCAAACAGGAATGAGGCGGATTCTGCCAACAGGGGCCTAGTTGCTGGCCCCGAGCCAGATTCCAGGGCAGATACAAAGCTCTTCAGAAAACAGATTTTGGGGGAGGTGTGAGGGGCCACCCCAAGCTCACACAGTTTCAAGTGGTTGACCTGGAGCATAGATGCTGGTGGGCGCCTCCCTGCTGTAGTCTTTCTTCTGCAGGTGAAGAGCTGTGTCTCAGCCGTCCCTGGAGTTACCGCCTGCGCCTCCGTCACCCCGTCAGACCTGCTCAGACTCAGAGGAAACCAGCTTGCTCTGGGTGGCAGGGTGGGGACTGGTGTACCCAGCTGAGCCCATGAGGCCCTAGCCCTGAGGCCTGGGAGAAGAAGGGTGTTGGGTGGATAGCGTCTCACACAGGGGTGGCAGAAGGCAGGTGGGAGAGACAGAGGTGGCCCAGCCCTGACAGGGAGGTGACAGGACGGCCTGTCCGTCGTGGTGGTGAAACCCACGTGACTGGGAGTTGAGCAACTGAGACCTTGAGGTAGCAGTCCTAAAAGACAGCACAGCCTCACCCTTGCCTTGGGGTGACCCTCATCTTTTTACTCACCCCGTTGTCGCTCAGGACAAAGGATGCAGGCAGCCTGCCCAGGATTACCCAGCCTCTCCCAGCTCCCAATGTTGTAATTCTCCCTGTAGCCTCCGCATTAGCTGCTTTTTGTTTTTGTTGCTATGATAAAATACCTGACCAGAAAAAAACAAAAAAACCACAAACGAACAAGCAACAAACAAAACTTGAAGAAGAAAGGGTTATTTTCACTCACAGACTGTGACTACAGACCACCATGGTGTGGAAGACAGAGTGTGAGGCCAACGACCATGTTACGTCATCAGTCAAGAAGCAGAGAGAGATGAACGCATGTGCTCACCTCACACTCTTGCCTTTTCCTTTCTGTTCGGTTTGAGACCTTACCCAGAAGGTGGGATGATGCAACTCACATGCGAGTTTTCCCTCCCGTAGTCACACCTCTCTGGAAATGTCCTCACAGACATACCAGAGGTGTGTCTCCCAGGTGATTCCAAACCCAGTCAAGCTGACAATGCAAATATGAAAATTAATCACCATACTTTAAAACAGAGCCCCACATGAGGAGCTCTTGGGCGTTTGGCTTCCCTGGCAGCTGAAGGTCTCTGTTAGTCCAGGTGCACCAGCTGTCACAAGGGAATCAGCTCCTGGGATGAACAACTGGGACATGTGTTCATTCTACGTCCTCAACACTTTTGGCCATGGCCTGCTCGTCACCACTCCCGGATGAAAGCAAGGATTCATGATCCTTCCTTTCCCAGCCCAGTAAAGAGAGACACTGCTGTGTGGTACAGGGAAGTCAACACCAAAAGAGCAGAGATGACAGAGAACAGGGACTGCCGCTACAGCAAGGCAGTTACCGTGGCTCCCGCTGACACGTTGCCATTCATGGCCGTACTGGGCTTTGGACCCCTAGCGCCGCTGTACGACTTTAGTCTTGTTCTAGAGACTGCATCCACAGACACACTTAACAGTGGCCTGACCAGGACCATTTTTTCTCAAGCTTGAGGACCCTCTGCCCCTTGCCAACCTCTGGAGCTGACATCCAGGGCGCCTGGGCTGGCTGGAGAGTTCCAGGCCATGTCTCTATTTCTACACTTCCAGTAAAATAGACATGAGAGATGTAAAAATGGTGTTTCCGGTATTATGGCACATGCTATTTAGGATTTGTCCATTTCGTCAATGGTTATTTTTGAGCCTTCCTGTGTCAGGCACTGTTCTAGGGCCGAGGGTTGAACAATTAAGCCTTTGTAACACACACAACTGTATTGCCTCACTTGGAAAAAACTGCAAAGATGAAAATTCCTGGCTCTTCTCAGGATGGAACCTCACACCCCCATTGCCCTTGAATTTCTCACTAGCATAGTTGAGGCCTCTGTTTCCTGCTTCTAAGGGGTCATGAGGCCATGATGCTAAAGGGGCAAAGGCTCCAATAGGCATTGGCCTAGCTCCAGTCTACCTTCTCAGCCCCATCCTTTCTTCTTTATACTTCTTAAGCTTTTTGAGACAGGGTTTCTCATTGACCAGGCTGGCCTCAGCTAAATATGTAGCCTAGGATGACCTTCCGGTCTTGATTGTCCTGCTTCCACCCCTGCCAAGGTCTGGAATCACAGACATGCTTCCATGACAGTTTTATGTGGTGCTGGAGCTCAAACCCAGGGCTTTAAGCATGCTAGGCGAGTACTCTACCAACTGAGTTGTATCCCCAGCCACTCACCCTATCCTTTCTGTCCCTGAGGGTGATGGTCCCCATCACAGGGGTGGTTCCTTTACTCTGATCGGTCTTGGTGAAGTACTCTGCCTAATGGGACCCAGCAGCCAGTGGTGACTGAGTCACGGGCTGGTGAGGACTATTCAAGGCTGACCTCACCTCCAGGTCTGGCTACTGGACACCCCAACTGTGACCATCTGGTGGGAGCCCGACCTCCCATGTTGCCTAAAGAATGGGGCAGAGGCATGCTGCTAGAGGCTAGCAGCTGCCAGCTGGCCCAGAGGTCTGGGAATCCAGGTGCAAGGAGCTATGGGGATTAGAGCAGGAAAGGCCGGATCCAGGCCTGTGAGGGTGAAGCTGGACTGGGGCCGCTGGAGGTGACTGGGGGAGTGGAGGAGAGCAGGGCCTGTGAGTCAGCCTCATATCTTGAGTGGCTATTTTCTTGGCTCCTAAGAAAGCTTCACAATCCTTCCTCGTTTTCTTTGTTTTCCAAAGTGAAGTCTGTTGCTGGACATATCCGGGCTCAGCAGTGAGGTGTGGAAGGCCGCTCTCACGCTCACCGACAAGGGCAGTGGAGTGTTCATGCATCTTGAACCTCAACCTACAGGGTGCCTAGACAGATTAGGTGCTTTCTGAGAAGTCACTGTGTTAATGGGAAGGTAGACTTCGTAAGGGATAGAGGGGCCATGCCCACCTCTCCCACATGGGAAGTCAGATTATGCCAAGAGAGTTCCAGAGTGCAAAGGAGGAACTCTTGTGGAGGGCTAAAGAAGAAAGTGTTCCACCTCAGGGAAAAGGGAGAGAAAGGGCCGGGCCTGGGCTTGACGAGCCTTGTGGAAAGTGTGGCAAGCACTCTGGGACTCACAAAGCTCTGAGAGGTGGCTGTGTTCAGGACTGAGACAAGCTGACTTCAAAAAGCTGTGACATCAGCTTTGGAGCGTGAAGTATTGCTGGCCCAGGGAGGGAGAACAAGTGATCTCTTTCAGAGAAGCGTGGTGTTCTAGAGTCAGAGAGAGGTGGACTGCTTCCACAGTGCCTCAGGGGGATCTGTTGCCCTAAGGCCAGTCGGCCCCTGTAGGAAATGGTGGGCTGAGTGTAGCCAATAGGGAAACACGGTTATCATCTCAGGAATTGTTTTTCTGGAATTAAGAAAATTGACTGGACCTCATTAAATCTGATTATTAATTTATCAGACTAAAAGAAAAAAATAAGTTTTGTGATTATCTCAAAAGATGTTTGGTAAAAATTTACCAGTTATCCACAAATCATAAAGAATAGGAAAAATTCTCATTAGGAGAAAGAGAGAGAGAGAGAGAGAGAGAGAGAGAGAGAGAGAGAGAGAGAGAATATCAGTACCTAAAATCCAGTGTTGGGCTTAACCATCTAGAAAGTTCCATTAATACAGATTCCAAGCAATGTTCTTTCCACCAATATTGCTCAGTATTTCTCTAGAGGAAATAAGCTAGGAAAATAAGATAAAAAGAAATAAGAGATACATACTGCCAGGTGGTAGTGGTGCACGCCTTTAATCTCAGCACTCGGGAGGCAGAGGCAGGTAGATCTCTGTGAGGCCAGCCTAGTCTACAGAGTGAGTTCCAGGACAGCCAGGGTTACACAAAGAAACCCTGCCAAAGAGGTGTGCGGGAGTGTAAAGGAAATGAGTAACAATCAGCAGACAGAGGCAAAGGGCCGTTCTTTCAGATGTTAATGTTAGTGCATCTAGAATGTCCAGTTGAAAATCTATGAAGTCTGGAGTGAAGTCTGTTGGTGAAGACTGGAGATTATGAAGAATGGAGAATCCATAAGGGTGACTAGAATGAAATAAATTTATATATATAGATATAGATAGATAAATAGATAGATAGATAGATAGATACCCATAGCTTTTTTGAAGTGCTAAGTCATAGATAATTTTAACATGTGATGGAAACAGGGGCTAGAGAGGTGGTTTGACAGTTAAAAGCACTTGCTATTTCTGCAGAGGACTTTGGTCTGGTTCCCAGCACCCACATGACAGCTCATAACCACCTGTAACTTCCATTCCAGGGGATCCAGAACACTCTTGTGACCTTCCAGGGGCTTCTGTACATGTCTGGTGCACAGACACACTCAGGAACACACGTAAAATAAATGCGTATTAAACTTCCTAAGGCAAGGTGGTGGTGGTGCACGCCTTTAATCCCAGCACTGGGGAGGCAGAGGCAGGCAGATCTCTGTCTTGAAAAACCAACAAAACAAAACAAACAAAACCCAACAACAACAAACAAACAAAAACAAACAAACAAATCCTCCCTCAAAAAATTATTTTGAGACAGGGTTTCCCTGTGTGACTCTGGCTATCCTGGAACTCACTCTGTAAATCAGGCTGTCCTCAGACAAACAGAGATCTACCTGCCTCTGCCTCCCGAGTTCTGGGATTAAAGGCATGAGCCACCATGCCTGACCATAAAAATAAAAAAAAAATAGTTTTAAATGTAATAAATAATTTACCATTTACAATAACAGTGGAACATAGAAATAGAAATGAATTAGAGTTCATTAAAGGCCTAGGAATGTTGATATGGGTAGATTTAAAAGAAAACAAAATGTATGGAGCATAGGCCATGTTACTTAAAAAAAATCAATATTTTCAATCTTATTAATGGATGAATTCAATGAAATTATAACAAAACTTATTTGAATGGGAAGGATTGACAAGATCCACTGAAAAGGTAAATATGGGGAAAAACAAATAAGAGGTGCTCTCAGACCTCAATGTATACATGCAATACATCTAAAATAATTAAGCATAAATGCATGAGTAGATCAGAAGAATCCACAGCATGTGATGAAGGATGAATCTAAATCAGAAGAAGAGTGAAGTTCATTCAATAAACTGTAGATGGAAGTTTCTGTTCCATCTGGTCCCACAGCCATTCAGTCCCAAATAAACACACAGAAGCTTATATTAATTATAAACTGTTTGGCCTATTGCTTAGGCTTATAACTAACTAGCTCTTATGCTTAAATTAACCCATAATTCATGTCTATGTTTAGCCACATGGCTTGGTACCTTTTCTCAGTACAGCATGCTCATCTTACTATGTCTGGCTGGTGACCTTTTCTCTTCCCAGAGTTCTCCTAGTCTGGTTGTTCCATCTACACTTCCTCCATGGATACTTGCCAATCAGTGTTTTATTAAACCAATACAAGTGACAAATCTTTACAGTGTATAAAGCATTATCCCACAACATTGCCTCCATTTTTCTTTTCAAAACAAAAATCCTGAATCTAATCTCCTTTGTTTAGCTTTTTTTTCTGACCATTATCCATAACAATTTGTAACCAACATTTTAAACAAAGACAAACATCCATAATTCATTTTTTTGGGAATACAGGCATAGTTTTCTAGGCTACTTCCTGCTGATTAATCTTATGGGAACCCAAAGAAAATTTAGGATTATGGTTAAGTCCTGACTGCAGTAGTCTATGAGGCTGGATCATCTCAGCAGCAGCCTTGAAGTCTTTCTGGATGCAGAACTCAGAGGAAACTACAACAGAGGTGCTCTGAAATGTTGGATCATCTGGGCCGTCTGTTCCCATTGGAGATTTTTCGTTGGGTCTTGCTTGATGGAACCATATTAGCCTGAAAGGAATCCACAGCTTCTCATCCTCTGTGGAAACAAAAGCAGAACCTCTTTTACAAAGTAACATATCCTTAGACCCAAATTTTAAAATACATATGTTGGTTTAATTTAGCAGCCTTTACAATCAAATGTCTTTCTGCACTTAGCTCAATAACAGTCATAAAATTCAAAGGAAACACAGTAATATACATAATCCAGACTCTCTGTGTATTTTCCATCTTTATGTGGCTTATTTTTTTGGAGGGTTTTTTTTTTTTTTTAAAATTACACTCATGATATTCATTACTTACACTCATGATATTAATCACATTTGTGGTATTCATAGATTACATCTGCAGTATTCATTCAATTATATATATATTTTAATTTTAAATGTTGAATGTCATTTCTTGAAGGGGGTAGGAGGTTAAATACAGGCTTACAGAACAATGGGAGGACCCCAGAGGGCAGAAGTTCGTTTTTCTTGATTCCAGCATGACTTTGGCTGGCAGCTCTTCTAGAGAATCCAATCTCATGTCTACAGTTCCTCGGCTTACATTAATGCTTGCCAACGTTGGCCATATTGGGCTCTCAATCTCCATTGGCATCAGAAGGGTAGATTTCTTCATGAAGACCCATTAGGTCTCTGTCATGTTGGGCTTCAGCAACAGTCACAGGGCGCGTTCAGTGCTCAGGTATCCAAAGAGAAACCTCATTGTCCTGAGGAAAGACATAAGCCAACCTCCAGGGCCACACCAACACTAGATCAGGTCTTCTCCATGTGCTAGTAGAAAGATCCTTCCTTCGCTCCAGAGGGTGATTTGCAACAGGAGCCCTCCAGTGCTTATCTGCATTGGATCCTCCAGCCGAATCCACCGATAAAAAAATTTAAAATATATAAAACAAGGAAAAGAATAGAATGTGGAGAGGAATGATGAGTCCTTAGTTCTCCATTTTTTTAACTTTAGTAAAATGTTTGTTTGTTTGTTTAATATTTCAAAATTTTCTATTTTTATTTATTTTTTATTGTTTAATTAATTAATTAATTAATTAATTTTTCTATTATGATTTTGATAGAGTATGTATTCTTATTTTAATAGTGAGATGTTTCATTGAGGTTTGCTCAGTAATTGAGTAAAACCAAAATTTATTATTAGCCACAGTCATCCTAGGGACCTCCATGCTATATATATAGCCTCCATGGTTCTGTGGGTTGTAGTCTGATTGCTCTTTATTTTATATCTAGAATTCACTTATGAGTGAGTACATACCATGACTGTTTTTCTGGGTTTGGGTTACCTCACTCTGGATGATTTTTTCTAGTTCCATCCATTTGCCTGCAAATTTCATGCTTTCATTGTTTTTCTCTGCTGAGTAGTACTCCATTGTGTATATGTACCACATTTTTTCCATCCATTCTTCAGTTGACAGGAATCTATGTTGTTTCCAGGTTCTGGCTATTACAAATAGTGCTGCTATGAACATAGCTGAGCATGTATCTTTATGGTATGAATCAGCATTCCTTGGGTATATGCCCAAGAGTGGGATGGCTGGGTCTTGAGGTAGTTTGATTCCTAATTTTCTGAGAAACTGCCATACTGATTTCCACAGTGGTTGAATAAGCTTGCATTCCCACCAGCAGTAGAGGAGTGTTCCCTTTGCTCCACATCCTCTCCAACATTGACTGTCATTGGTGTTTTTTATCGTAGCCATTCTGACAGGTGTAAGGTGGTATCTCAGAGTCGTTTTGATTTGCATTTCTCTGATGATTAAGACGTTGAGCATTTCTTTAAATGTCTTTCAGCCATTTGTGATTCTTGTTTTGTGAATTCTCTGTTTAGCTCTTTAGCCCATTTTTTTAATTGACTGTTTAGTATTTTGATGTCTAGTTTCTTGAGTTCTTTATATACTATGGATATCAATCCTCTGTCAGATGTGGGGTTGGTGAAGATCTTTTCCCATTCTGTTGGCTGTCTTTTTGTCTTATTGACTGTGTCTTTCACCCTGCAAAAGCTTCTCAATTTCGAGAGGTCCCATTTATTAATTGTTGTGCTCAGGGTCTGTGCTGTTGGTGTTATATTTAGGAAATGGTCTCTGGTGCCAATGCGTTCAAGAGTACTTCCTACTTTCTTTTCTATTAAGTTTAGTGTAACTGGATTTATGTTCAGATCTTTGATCCACTTGGACTTGAGTTTTGTGCATGGTGACAGATATGGATCTATTTGTAATCTTTTACATATTGAGATCCAGTTATGCCAGCACCATTTGTTGAAGATACTTTCTTTTTTCCATTGTATAGTTTTTGCTTCTTTGTCAAAAACCAGGTGTTCATATATGCATGGATTAATGTCAGGGTCTTCAATTTGATTCCATTGGTCCGTATGTTGGTTTTTATACCAGTATCAAGCTGTTTTTATTACTATAGCTCTATATTAGAGTTTGAAGTCAGGGATGGTGATGCCTCCAAAGGTTGCTTTATCATATAGGATTCTTTTAACTATCCTGGGTCTTTTGTTTTTCCATATGAAGTTGAGTATTTTTCTTTCCAAGTCTGTGAAGAATTGTGTTGGGATTTTGATGGGGATTGCATCTGTAGATTGCTTTTGGTAAGATTGACATTTTTTACTATGTTAATCTTACCTATCCATGAGCATGGGAGATCCTTCCATTTTCTGATATCTTCTTCAATTTCTTTCTTTAGAGATTTAAAGTTCTTATCAAAAAGGTCCTTCACTTGTTTAGTTAGTGTTATTCCAAGGTATTTTATATTATTGTGGCTATTGTAAAGGTGATTTTCTTTATTATCTTTTTAGCTATTTTTTTTGTTTGGTTATTTTTTTTTTAGTTGATCTTGTATCCTGCCACTTTACTGAAGGAGTTTATCAGCTGTAGGAGTTTCCTGGTAGAGTTTTTGGGGTCACTTATGTATACCATCATATATCTGCAAATAGTGAAAGTTTGACTTCTTCCTTGCCAATTTGTATCCCTTTGATCTCCTTTTGTTATCTTATTGCTCTAGCTAGAACTTCTAGTACTATATTGAATAAATATGGGGAGAGTGGACAGCCTTGTCTTGTTCCTGAATTTAGTGGTATGGCTTTGAGTTTCTCTCCGTTTAATTTGATGTTTGCTGCTGGCTTGCTATAAATTGCCTTTATTAGGTTTAGGAATGTTCCCTGTATTCCTTATCTTTCTAAGACCTTTATCATGAAGGGGTGTTGGATTTTGTCCAAGGCTTTTTCAGCATCTAGTGAGATGATCATGTGTTTTTTTTCTTTCAGTTTGTTTATATGGTGTATTACATTGACAGATTTTATATGTTGAACCATCCTTGCATCCCTGGGATGAATCCTACTTGGTCATGATGGATGATTGTTTTGATGTATTCTTGGATTCGGTTTGCCAATATTTTGTTGAGTATTTTTGCATCAATGTTCATGAGGGAGATTGGTCTGTAGTTCTCTTTCTTTGTTGCATCTTTGTGTGGTTTGGGTATCAGGGTGATTGTAGCCTCATAAAAAGAGTTTGGTAGTGTTCCTTCTGTTTCTATTGTGTGGAACACTTTGAAGAGTGATTGGTATTAGTTCTTCTTTGAAAGTCTGGTAGAATTCTGCACTGAAACCATCTGGTCCTGGGCATTTTTTTGGTTGGGAGACTTTTGATGACTGTTTCTATTTCTTTAGGGGTTATTGGTCTATTTAAATGGTTTATCTGGTCTTGATTTAATTTTGGTATGTGGTATTTATCCAGAAAATTGTCCATTTCTTCCTGGTTTTCCATTTTTGTGGAGTACAGGTTTTTGAAGTATGATCTGATGATTCTCTGGATTTCCTCATTGTCTGTTGTTATGTCTCCCTTTTCCTTTCTGATTTTGTGAATTTGGGTGCTCTCTCTTTGCCTTTTGGTTAATTTGGCTAGTGGTTTGTCTATCTTGTTGATTTTTTCAAAGAACCAACTCTTTGTTTCATTGATTTTTTGTATTGTTCTCTTGTTTTCTATTTTGTTGATTTCAGCCCTCAATTTGATTATTTCCTGGCGTCTATTTCTCCTGGGTGAGTTTGTTGTTCTAGAGCTTTCAGTTGTGCTGTTAATTCATTGGTATGGGATTGCTCCATCTTCTTTATGTGTGCATTTAGAGCTATGAATTTTCCTCTTAGCACTGCTTTCATAGTGTCCCATAAGTTTGGGTATGTTGTACTTTCATTTTCATTGAATTCTAGGAAATCTTTAATTTCTTTCTTTATTTCTTCCTTGACCCATTGATGTTTCAGGTGGGCATGATTCAGTTTCCATGAGTTTGTAGGTTTTCTATAATTTTTGTTGTTGTTGAGGTCTAACTTTAAGGCATGGTGGTCTGATAAGATACAGGAGGTTATTTTAATTTTTTTGTATCTGTTGAGATTTGTTTTGTGGCCAAGCATGTGGTCAATTTTTGAGAAGGTTCCATAGGGTGCTGAGAAGAAGGTATATTCTTTTGTGTTAGGATGGAATGTTCTGTAGATATCTATTAAGTCCATTTGAGTCATAACATCTGTTAGGTCCTTTATTTCTTTGTTAAGTTTCAGTCTGGTAGATCTGTCTTTTGGTGAGAGTGGTGTGTTAAAATCTCCACTACTAATGTGTGGGGTTTGATGTGCGTTTTAAACTTTAGTAGTGTTTCTTTTATGAATGTGGGTGCTTTTGTATTTGGGGCATAAATGTTTAAAATTGAGACTTCATCTTGGTGGATTTTTCCTGTGATAAATATGTAATGTCCATCCTGATCTCTTTTGATTGATTTTAGTTTGAAGTCTGTTTTATTAGATATTAGGATAGCTACACCAGCTTGTTTCTTAGGTCCATTTGCTTGGAAAGCCTTTTCCCAGCCCTTTACTCGGAGGTAGTGTCTGTCTTTGAAGTTAAGGTGTGTTTCTTGTATGCAGCAGATGGATGGGTCCTGTTTTCTTATCCATTCTGTTAGCCTGTGTCTTTTTATAGGTGAGTTGAGACCATTGATATTGATGGATATTAATGACCAGTGATTGTTAATTCCTGTTATTTTTTGTGGTTGTGTTGTGTTGTCCTTCTTTGGTGTATGTTGGTGTGGGATTATCTATTGCTTGATTTTTCATGGATGTGTTTAGCTTCTCTGGGTTGGATTTTCCTTCTAGTGCTTTCTGTAGGCTGGTTTGTGGACAGGTATTGATTAAATCTGGTTTTATCCTGGAATATTTTGTTTACTTCCCTATGGTGATTGAGAGTTTTGCTGGGTATAATAGTCTGGGTTGGCATCCGTGGTCTCTTAGTGTCTGCATAAGATTTGTCCATGATCTTCTAGCTTTCATAGTCTCTATTGAGAAGTCTGGTGTTATTCTGATGGGTTTGCCTTTATATGTTACTTGGTCTTTTCCTTTGCGGCTCTTAATATTTTTTCTTTGTTCTGTGTGTTAATGTTTTGATTATTATGTGGTGAGGGGACTTTTTTTTTTTTTTTGGATCCAGCCTATTTGGTGTTCTGTAAGCTGCTTGTATCTTCATAGGTATTTCTTTCTTTAGGTTAGGAAAGTTTTCTTCTATGATTTTGTTGAATATATTTTCTGTGCCTTTGAGTTGTATTCTCCTTCTTCTATCCCTATTATTCTTAGGTTTGGCTTTTCATGGTGTCCCAAATTTCTTGGACGTTTTGTGTTACGACTTTTTTGTCTTTAGTGTTTTCTTTGACTGACGAATCTATTTTCTCTATTGTGTCTTCAGTGTTAGAGATTCTCTGTTCCATCTCTTGTAATCGGTTGGTTATGCTTGTTTCTGTAGTTCCTGTTCATTTAGTCAGGATTTCTATTTCCAGCATTCCCTCAGCATGTGTTTTCTTTATTGTCTCAAATTCATTTTTCAGACCTTGGAATGTTTCTTTCATCTGTTTAATTGCTTTTTCTTGGCTTTCTTTGATTTCTTCCCTTTTTTGTTTATTTTTTCTTCCATTAAGGGAGTTTTTTATTTTCTCTTCAAGGGAATTTTTTATTTCTTCTTTAAGGGCCTCTATCATCTTCTTAAAGTCATTTTTAGGATTGATTTCTTCTGTTTCTTCTGTCTTGGTATGTTCAGGTCTTGCAGGTGTAGAATCACTACATTCTGATGTTGCCATATTGGTCTTTATGTTGTTGCCTGTATTTTTGCACTGGTGTCTATTCATCTCTTCCTCTGCTCGGTGCAGGTGGTGTCTGAGTCTGAGAGTGCCTCTCTTGTTCTAATTTTTCGTCTTGGTTTACTAAGAGTTCTTGGTTAAATTGGTGCTGTTGGGCTGTTTCTTCAGGAGCAGCTGATCTCAGTTAGTGACGTATATACTTATGATTCTGGTGATCTGGTTTGGTGGCCTGGCAGCTCCTTCTTCTGTGTTCCCAGGTCACGTTTTGTTCATTCGTCGACTCCTCAGCTGATCTTGTTTCTTCAGACTTCAAACTGTAGGGATCTGAATCCTCTCCCAGATGGGTTTCAGCTGAGTGGGGTAGTCTTACCAACACCTCCAAGTTATTGGGTTTTGCAGGATCAGCAGCTGGGCCCTGGGTTGGCCTTAGATGGAGTGTTCAGATTCGTTCTGGTTCCGTCCCACGGAGATAGCTTCTTCCCTGGATGTTGGGATTAAAGGCATCCCTGTTCCAAGCTCTTGATTAAGAGCTTGTTTTCACTAGCACTTCAGTGGGTAATAGCTCAGTTTCTGGTCTTTATTGCAACTGTGTTTTGGCCACTGCCTGCTGGGCCGGCCTGCTTCCGCACCGGGCTTGTCTGCCTCTGCCGGCCTGCCTGCCTCTGCTGGACCTGTCTACCTTTGCAGGGCCGCTCCAGGCCTGTCTACCTCTGTGGGCCGCCACCGGGCCTGTCTACCTCTGCGGGCTGCTGCCGGGCCTACCTGCCTCTGCGGGCCGCCTCAGGGCCTGCCTGTCTCTGCCCACCGCCGCCGCTGGGCCTACCTGTTTCTACCAGCTACCGCCAGGCCTACCTGCCTCTGCCTGCCGCCGCTGCCACCGCGCCTGTCTACCTCTGCGTGTTACGCTGGGCCTGTTTGTCTCTGTGGGCTGCTGCTGGGGCTGTCTGTCTCTGCCGGCCGCCACCGGGCCCGCCTGTCTCTCGGCTTATTTCTTTTTTATTACTTTTACTGTCTCTTTAAAGACTTTATTTTTTAAAACTATTTATTTCTTTATATAACTGCCTATACTCCTTTTCCTCTCTGTTGCAAGCCTGTGTACATTTTTACACACACTGTAAACCATTTAGAGTTTTTTTTCCCCATCTGAATCTGTCCTATTGTGTATCTGTAATCCTTTTCTGACCAGGAGAATTTTTAAATTGTTAAGCTGCCTGGCTAGGACTGAACCTGTGGTTTTGGCTGATGGCTCCACCCCACTAGGTTTTTCAACATGGCGGAGGTATATTTACTACCAGCTCAGGGAGCTATGCTCACAGCCAACTCTGGGAAGCAGTGAATCTATGCCTCCATCAAGTAGATTGCAGCCCAGAAACCTTATAGCAAAAGCAAAATCTGCCTTGCAGAGTGCTGCGTGGCTTGGCGATGCCTCTGTGTACTGTGGCAGGAAACTGTCATGCTGTGCTCAAGTTCGAATGCTTCAACGTCTCTGTACCACTGCCAGCATGAAAGACACGAACTGGGGAGCTGCTCTTAGCTCTGTTTTATAATCTTTTTAAAGCTCTTTCAGGTTTTAGGTGGAAATTCTTGCCACCACATTTGGGAGCCAGTTGTAGCCCGATAAATCTTTCCCGCCCTCTGGTACCCAAATAACCAGTCAGAGGCTTAATATTAATTACAAACTGTTTGGTCTATTACTCAGGCTTCTTGCTAGCTAGCTCTTTCATCTTAAATTAACCCATTTCTATTAATCTATGATTGCCATGTGGCTGTGGTGTTACTGATCTGCTGGCATCTTGTTGCTCCTTGGGTGGTGGGCTGGTGTCTGCCCTGACTCAGTCTTTCTTCTCCTTGTATCTTTCCTTGGATTCCCTGCCTGGCTACAATCTGTCTTGCCATAGATCAGAGCAGCTTCTTTATTAACCAATAGTATCAACACATATTCACAGCATACAGGAAGACCATCCCACAGCAATACGAGTGATAAACCAATATGAGTGATAAATCTTTACAGTGTACAAGAGCATTATCCTACAGCAAACAAATTGTCTTAAGGGGTTCACCTCATCAGCACATAAACTAAGATTAGTGTGATGCAGATTAGCACAGCCCCTGTGCAAAGATGAATGAGATCTGCTAAGCCTTCTGAGAAGTATACATCATAGCCAGATACTGCTGATTTTAGAAACCATTGGTTATTAAATGAAATCCCGGTGCTAGGGATGGGATACCTCCCTAGGGGTTGATGGTCATGGAGGTCCTACAAACCCCTAAATAATACAGGCTATTGCTGCTGCTCTTGGTTACCCACTATAGCTAGATGATAAGACTCTATTACTGAAATCACCTCACTCAGAACATTGAGAAATCAAGCTTGAACTCAGATAAAGTCTTCCTCCCTGTTTGTTAACTTCACTAGTTCAGGAAGGTGCTATTTAGGCAACTGGGAGAGAAAAGGCATTCTATCATGATAGAGGGTGGGCTCCGGATACAAGAGCCCCCCGGAAGCATTTCCCACTGGTAAAGGATTGCCTCATATGTCTCTTGTTGATCTGCATTCATTGGTCTAATGTCGGCTGCTGTGGGAAGTCTTTCTGTACGCTGTGAATATGTGTTGCTCTAATGTTTGGTTAATAAATAAGCTGCTTTGGCCTATGCAAGACAGCTTAGAGGCAGGTGGGAAATCCAAGGAGAATGACAGGAAGGAGAAAGACAGAGTCTAGAGAGATGCCAGCCACTGCCAGGAAAAGCGAAATGTGAAGGTACTGGTAAATCACGGCCATGTGGCAACTTATAGATTAATAGAAATTGGTTAAGTTATAAGAGCTAGATAAGCAAGAAGCTTGAGCCATAGGCCATACAGTTTGTAAATAATATTAAGCCTCTGAGTGATTATTTTATAAGCAGCTGGGGGAGTGTGGGGCCAGGTGGGACCAGAGAAAATTCCAGCTACAGTCAACCTTTAACACATCTTCTGCATAATTCAGAAGGTTAAGGTCTCCTGTTTGGGTTATTTCTAGAAGAAGCATTGCTTTTAGGAACACCCTGTGTACATTTTCTTCTCATATGACCTGGTGTACCACAGTTAAAACATTTGGTACTTTGAGGCCTCCTTCCATGTTTGGAAATCTCTCTCTCTATCCAAGCCTCATTACCATAGTTAAGATACTCAATACCATTTGTATGTTGAATCTATTCCTCCAAAGATACTGACATGACCTTTAAAAGTATAAGTATTCTTTTGCATTCTGTATTAACATTATCAACAGCCAAAGACTGAGTTAATAGTTGTCTTAATTCCTAGTCTGATACTGCTTGTTTATAACCTTGGTCAGTTTTTGTAAAAAATTAGTAAATGATTCTTTTGACTCCTGGAAGATTTTCATATATAGCTCAGTTGTTTTCCCTGGTTCTCGAATTTTTTTCCTAAGCTTTTAAAGCTGCTGTATGGCATAGGGATAATGTACACTCATCAAAGGTAGCTTGTACTTTTATATCAGTGAAACGGCCCTCACCAAGAATTTGATCTTGGGAGATCTCAAAACTGTTTATCTTACCTTGTTGTTCTCTCAACCAGCTTTTCCATTGTAACTGCTGGCTGTATTCCAATACAGCTGAGATTAACCAAGTTCAGTCATCTGCTTTGATTCTATGTGTAGAAAACCATGTATTTAACATCTATTTTACATATGTTGAATGTATGCCATAGGTAACTACAGCCTCCTTAATGTGTTTTAAATCCCTCATATGAATAGGTTGCCATATATATTCTACATAGTCTTCAAGATGTGTATCATCTGCTGGCTTCTCAAGGATGGTGACAGAATAAGCCATTTTATAAGAGCCACCTGGTGATGTTATTACTTGTATGGCTTTGCCCTTCTGCTTATTAGTTTTTTTTTTATTATCCTTACTGAGAGGCTACTTCAGAGTTGAAATCAATTAACTACCTCCTGTTGCAATGTTTGAACCTCCTCTGTTGCAAAGGATTCTAGAGATTTCATGGAATTATACATTTTTTTATGTTGCTCAGAAACATATGATTCCCAAGACTTTATTCTATCAATTAGTGATTTTCTTTCCTCCTTAGAAATCATCTCAATGGCATTAAGATTGCTCTGAAGAGTTATTGTTTTATCCATTAAGTATTCATATTTATTATCACTAGAATTAATTCTGGTTGTCCAGTTATTACTAATGGACGACATTCTCGTGGTAAATTAGCAGATCCCATAGAAGGAATCCTTCTATTTAAGTCCTCATTACCACTTTGTAAAGCCTGTATCTGTCTCATTAATGTCTCATTTTTGCTGTTATTATTAAGCCAATTTTTCAATGATATGAGAAGAATCTCTATGCTAATTGCTAGTATGATGAACATTGCATACAAACCAGCAAGGTTATTCATAGTACAAACAAAAAAGTTTTTTAAATTCCTGAGTGGTGATATTGTCTGCTATTTTTTGAGAAACATTCAAAATTTGTAAAGAAAAATTGTATTTGTTTATTTATTAATCAGTTTAAGTTTTAAAATTATCGAGTAATTTTACCTCAGATAAAATCCTTGAGAGCTGGTCCTAACAGTCCTAGGTGTTCTGGATGTTCCAGTTCTCTCAATGGTTTTGGGGTGTGGAAGTGATGTTTGGCTGGCAGGTGTCACAGGTGTAGTGTACAAGGCAGGTCTGGTGTGAGCTGACTCAGATTCCTGAATGAGCTCTGTGAATCAAACACTAACCTAGGCAACCCTTACCCACAACTACTGGGCAGAGCTGCTGGGATCACAACAAAGGAAACAATACACCAGACAATTAGAAGTCCTGCCTGGGACACCTGCAGACACTCTGTGGTGCTGGCTCTGCTAGCCAAGGTGTGCACAACATGACAGTGGTCACAGGAGTTTCAAAAGGCGGAGTTGAGAGCAGCTACACTGAACAGTTTTAAAAGAGAAAGCTGGTAGTCTCTAACCAGTCATGGATCTGTGACCTGATCCAGTCACTACAAGCACAAAACTAGAAAGGCACCTAGCACTGGCACCTTTTTCTCGGACACGGTGCTCTATCCATCTATCCACCCCAGAATGCGTGTGCTTCTGGCAGTGGTTACAAGAACTGGTCTCAGGTGAGCCACCTGGCCTGGGCGTGAGCTGCCCGGCCTATTGGCTCCTCCCATGGCTGCTGTATACAGGTGGTCACCTGAGCAGTTCCTGGGGGGTTGGGGCTGTGCATGGATGGGCTCTGCAGGGTGGAGAATCTCACCAGCAGCCACCCTTGGGCATTAGGGTTTGTGTGAGCTACCCAGTGGGGCTCAGATCCATGTGGTTGAGACTGAGCGGCTCAGGGTGCTATGGAGGCAGGCTTGTAGCAAGCACATGAGCCTCTGAGCAGAGAGGGAGTGTGGGGTCTTTTTGTCACATGGGCGCCACTTATTAAGATCAATCCACAGGAGTCTATTTAATAGGTAATAGGGATTTATTAAGATGTAAATTGAGGAAATACACTTATGAAACAGAATGGAGTAGACAGCTGAAGTCATCATCTGATCTGATGGGGAGCGAATCTACTTGGTGATTTGATCAGTCCAGGAAGCAGACAGCAGGGAGGAGGGCCTCGTCACCCTTCTCCCTTTCCTTTTAAGAGGTTACATACAACATCAAGAAGCACCTCCTTTTTCAGGCCCTATAGCTCAAGGTCATAAGTGGAGCAAATACTACTACATTTCCCCTTTTGTCTAAATAAGAAGATTCTAAACTTAATGCAAACTATATACAATAAGAATGATGATCAAGTATTGTCCAGGAAAAATAAAGGGTAATAACATAAAAATGGAACTATAACCAACAAGAACAACATCAAACAAGAAAGACGTGCTAAATGTCAGATGATAGGTAAATGGCAAATTACCGATATTACTCCAAAGCTGTCCTATCCTGAAGAGTCTCACTCTAATACTTAATATGTTTTAGCTAAGATATGAGAAGACTGTAACTGTAGCTATCTAGTCTTCACTGACAGTTGTTATTTTTGTTTTTTTGGTATTTATTTTTGTTATTTTATGTGCATGAGTGTTTTGTCTGCATGGATGTCTGGGTACCATGGGCTTTCCTGGTGTCTGTGGAGTTGCAGATGGTTGTGAGGGACCAATGAATGGGTGCTGGGAATTGAACCTGGTCCTCTGGAAGAGCCACAAGTGCTCCTAACTACTGAGACAGCTCTCCACCCTCCAGAAGTTGTATTTCTGGAGACGGTGTTTTGGGCATTTATTTGTATTGTGTTTATAACTAAAACAGGTGACACAGCAGCTTAAGGGAGGGAGGGAGTTTTGATTCACAGCTCGAAGGGACAGTTGTCCAAGTGGGGAAGGTGTGGTGGCCGGAGTCAGGAAGCAGAGGGAAATGAACTCAGGTCCTCACCTCACTTCTTCCTTTTTCTTCATTCAGGAATCCCAGCCCATGGCATGCTACCACCCACATTTAGATGGGTCCTTCTACCTCAGTTGACCCTCAGAAGAAAATCCTTCACAGAAGTTTGTTTCCATGGTGATTCTGAATCCGGTCAAGCTGACACAATTAACTATCGGACCTCTCTTCTATTTACTTGTTATGTATACTAACAATCTGTGTGCCTTTCTTTAGGACTAAGTTTCCATCAGATACCATTTCCCTCTGGCCTTAAGAACTTCTTCTAACACTTTCAGTACTGAGAAATCTACTGCTGATTACTTTATTTTCAGTAGCAAATGCCTATATTTCTCATTCCAGTTGCAAAGATAATTTCCTTGGGCAGAGAACACTAGGTTGATTTTTTTTCATAGCATATGTACTATTAAATATATCATTTTGTTGTCTTTGTGTGTGTGTGTGTGTGTGTGTGTGTGTGAGAGAGAGAGAGAGAGAGAGAGAGAGAGAGAGAGACAGAGAGAGAGAGCAAGAGAGCACAAGCACCTGTGTATGAGTTAATGCAGTGCATGTGCAGGTGTGTGGGATTGCAGAGACCAAAGGAGGACATTGGGTGTCCTGACCTATCACTCTCTTTTTATCTTATTCACTTGAGACAGGGCCTCTTACTGAACCCTGGAGCTAGGCTATCAGTCAATAAGCCCTGTGACCTCCCTTTTATAGCCCTACACCTTTAGTTTACTGGCTTAAACACGCACACGCCTAGCTTTTTTTTTAAATTTTATGTATGTGGGAGTTTTGTCTGATGTGTATCTATGTACCACATGAGTCCCTAGTGCCTGCAGGGGCCAGAAGAGGGCATTGAATTCCCCAGGACTGAAGTTATGGATAGCTGTAAGCCTCCATGTTGGTGCTGTGAATTGAACTCCAATCCTCTGAATGTGCACCTAACCACTGAACCATCTCTCAAGTCCCTCGACCTTTCTTTTAGGAGACAGGGTCTCTCACTGTACTTTGAAGCTCATCAGTAGCTAGGCTAGCTATCCAATGAGCTTTTTTGATCTACTCCCAAAGCTGGGGTAATTGGTATGCATCACCATACCTGGCCTTTTGGTGGATTCTGGAGACCCAAACTCAGGTTTTGATGTTCGCACAAAAGACACTTTAGCTATCAAGCTATTTCTCCACTCTCTGCTTCTTTAAGACAGGGTCTTAAGTACCCAGCCAAGGCTGGCCTTGAACTTCTGATCCTCCTGCTTCAAACCCTGAGTGCTGAAATTGCAGGTGCAGGTGCGCTTCCATGTCTGCTCTCTGGATCTATTTTTCATAGGTTTCCCTCTTAGTTATTGTGATGACCAAGTTATCAACTTGACTATATCTGGAATGAACTACAATCCAGAAATGGAGGACACACCTGTGATCCAGGTCTTGAAGCAGGAAGACAACATGTCTTTGATCTGGATCTTGAGGTGGGAAGACACAGGCCTTTGATCTGGATCTTGAGGTGGGAAGACACAGGCCTTTGATTTGGATCTTGAGGAGGGAAGACATACCTCTAATCCCAACCATACCTTCTGCTGGAAGCCTATATAAGGACATGGAGGAAAGAAGGTTTTGATTTTTGCCTGTCTGCTCTTGCTCTCACTGGCAAGTCCATTCCTTCTCTGGCATTGAAGTCGACTTCTTTGGGATTCCAGCATATACAGAAGACTAGCTGAGACACCCAACCTCATAGGACTGAGCAACTACTAGATTCTTGGACTTTCCATTCACAGGTAGCCATTGTTGGACTGCAGTCTATAAGTCATTCCAATAAACTTCATACACACACACACACACACAACAACACACACACATATATATGGATAGATAGATAGATAGATAGATAGATAGATAGATAGATAGATAGATAGATGGATAGATTCATACTATAAGTTCTGTGGCTCTAGAGAACCCTGACGAATATAGTTATGTATTGTGTTTCTGCTTGTTCACATGCCTGATAGTATTTGATCAGATAATAGGAATTATAGGTATGTCATTGTTATGAGTTCTAGTGTTATTTTCTCCTCTAAGAAATGGTGTTTCACTAGACAGCAGATTTACCAGGAGCTCCATTTAGTTCTTTTGAGTTTTAGTTTTAGACTTTATTAAGTTAGGCCTAAGTAAGAGTACTCCTTCTCACAGGAGGTAGACTTTTTAAGGGTTTTTTTTTATGGGGGGGGTTATGTGTGTGCATATTCATGTGTGTGTACGTCTGTGTATGCCTGTGTGCACATGGAGGCCAGAGGCCAGTCTCAGGTGTCATTCCTCAGGTGCCATGCATCTTGAATTTTTTTACAAGTAAATCTTTAAAATTTTTATTAGATTTCTTCATTGATTTTATGTGTGAGTACTTGGCCTGCTTATGTGTTTGTGCATCGAGTGCATGCATTGTCTATGGAGGTCAGAAGAGAGCATCAGATCCCCTGGAACTGGAGTTAGAAAGGGTTTATAAACCATCGTGTGTATGCTGGGAATCAAACCTGGGTCCTCTGAAAGAACAGTCTTAACCACTGAGCCATCTCTCTAGCCTATACGTGTTGACCTGGAGCTTGCCAAGTAGGCAAGGCTGGCTGGTCACCTAGCCCCAAGGATCCACCTGTCTTTGCTTCCTCAGTTCTGAAATTATGAACACACACTATGCCTGGCCTTTTAAATGTGGGTTCTGGGGACTGAATCCAGGTCCCTGAGGCCACCAGACAGGCACTTTAGCAGCTGAGCTATCTCCCCAGCCCTGTCTAAGGTTTTGATGGAACACTTGGGGTGCTCAGCAGGTTAGGAAGGAATTTCCTCTCTGGCTGCTCAAAACAGATGCCAGCATGGTATGACCTCTGAGACTTCACTTAGCATGCAGACTCACAGGACACTGCACCTTAGACAGGAGTCTCAGACGGACCTCTGTGTCGCTCTGTGGGGCTCCTTCTTAGGGCAGCTCCTTCTCTGGTGCCCTGCAACGTATTTCAGCCACCTCAGCATACACCCTCTACTTCTGCTCTCTTCTCTCCACTCATTGAGATCTTTGCTCTGTTTTGGCTGCTTCCCTCTGCCAAGAGTTTGGTAAGAGTTCCAGGCAAAACCAAAAACCAAAAACTCATTGGTGAGTGTTGCGATTACGTTGTGTGTTTCCCTGCTCAAGAATGAAAGTGACCTCACATTCAACGTTTGCAATCAGTTGCTATAAATGTTTTGTCTAGTTTTGGAATTTCTTATGTGGCAGGGAGGTGGTAACCTTTTTACTATCCAGTCTTGGTTGCAACCTACGCAAAACTTAAAACTTTAAAGGAAGGAAAGGAAACCAGGAAGTCGGGTCCATTGGTTCTACCCCTTGCCAGGTCTTTCTGACTTGGCACCAGAAATAGACTGAGGAACACTTCCCAATGTGGCCATGATGGGTAAAACATGTCCAACCAATCGTCTTGCCAAAAGGAACGATAAACATTAGACAAAATGTATAAAACAGGGCTGAAGATGTAGCTTAGTTAGTAGAAAGCTTGGCTAGCTTGTCTGAGGCCCTGGGTTTGATCCCAGCACAGCATAAATTGGTTGTGGACTAAAAGGTGGAGGCCGGAAACTCAGGGGTTCAAGGACACCTCTGCTACATAGTAAGCTGTGAAGGCTTTGGAGAACAACTCATACAGGTGAGGACTGAGGGTCATGACCTGAGATCAGAAAATTGATACTAAACTCCACATTTACTTAGACATTTTCCCCAGGTACATTTTACACTGTGTGGCATGGCAGGGGTTAAAGGCCTAGCAGAAAGCAGCCATCTTACCAAGTTCTGGATACAGAGGTCAGAGTTGAAGGATGCCCCAAAGGCTGGGACTTCAGGGGGTGATTCCAGAAGGGAGTAATGATAGAGACATCACCCAACAGTCACATACAAATTCCTCTGGATTTGTCGTCCTGCTTTCAAACAGCAGCCCCCAGTTAAAGAGCGGAGATGACTACAACCACAGAGCGCTAGGAAGACAACTGGAATTCTAGTTCAGGAGGCATCATCTTGACAAACGCCAAGGTTTCCAGGCAAGTCCCCAGAGAGGACACACGAGAGAGAGCAAGTGAGAGTGAGAGCGAGAGCGAGAGCGAGAGCGAGAGAGAGAGAGAGAGAGAGAGAGAGAGAGAGAGAGAGAGAGAGAGCAAGTGAGAGTGAGTGAGTGAGAGAGAGAGAGAGAGAGAGAGAGAGAGCAAGTGAGAGGGAGAGCAGAGAGAGAGAGAGAGAGCAAGAGAGAGAGAGAGAGAGAGAGAGAGAGAGAGAGAGAGAGCCAGAGAGAGAGAGCCAGAGAGCGGAGGCGGGGGAGAGCTATAGAGTGAGTACCAGAGAGCCAGAGAGAGAGAGACAGACCGACAGACAGAGGGGGCAGAGAGAGGAGCAGCCAGCCAGCCAGCCAGCCAGCCACACACACACACACACACACAACACACACACACAACACACACAGCCAGAGAGAAAGCGAGAGCCAGAGACAGACACAGAGTGAGTACCAGAGAGCCAAAAAGAGAAAGAGCCAGAGAGCCAGATAGATAGATAGATAGATAGATAGATAGATAGATAGATAGATAGACGATAGATAGATAGATAGATAGATAGACAGCTTTTTCCTAGGGTGAAAATGAACCACCCCTGCCACATGCAGTACAAAGTCAGGCCCTGGCAGTAGTCAGGTGGTCTATTGGTAGCCTGTCTGCCAAAAGTCATCCAAAATGTATGGATCAAATGACTAAAGACCAAGAGAAAAGACAATGAGAATAGACAGAAAACCAGGAACTCCATATAATTATGGTTAAAATGTTTAAGAAAACAGAAGAAAAGAACAAAATTCATGACTAGTTAGAGCACTTAAAATAGAATCTCAATATAAATGACTCAGCTGGACCTAGAGAGCTGAGCAACACAGTATCTGACATTAAGAACTCACAGATGCTGAGTGGTGGTGGCCTTTAATCCCAGCACTCGGGAGGCAGAGGCAGGCGGATCTTTGTGAGTTTGAGGCCAGCCTGATCTTACAGAGCGAGATCCAGGAAAGGTGCAAAGCTACACAGAGAAACCCTGTCTCAAAAAACCAAAACCAAAACCAAACCAAAACAAAACAAGAACTCATAGACTTGGGGAGACGTCCTTGTGGGTAAGACACCTTCTACACAAGCGTGAGGACTGCTGCACCCACACAAATGTCGGGTGGGTGTGGCAACCCTCCTGCAATCCCAGCACTTGGGAGGCTGAGCTAGGGTATTCTTGGAGCAAGCTGGCTAGCTCAACAAGCTGAGTCAACAGGATCTGGTTCAAGTGATCCTGACTTGACATAAGGGGAGGGTGATGGAGGAAGGTACTGGATGTCAACCTCTGCCCGCCCCCCCATACACACACACACACACACACACACACACACACACACACATTTGCATGCACAAATGTACACACCTGTGCGTACACATACATTCACATGCAAAAGAAAAAGAGTACTTACAGATTTAAGAATAGAATGGATGTAGAAGAAGATATGATGCGTGAACTAGGAAACGCCCAAACTAAAGTACACAGACAGAAACAAAAGCAATCAAAAAGTAAGACACATGGGAGTTGTCAAAAAGATGATGTGTGCATGATTGACATCCAAGACATTATTCAAGGGGATATCAAGAGAGATAATGACCAAGAGTTTTCCAACATCAGCAGGAGGCAGCAGATGATGAATATGAAGGAAAGATACACAGGCATATCATAGTCTAGCTAGCGTAGAGCACAGTAAGTCTTGAAAGTCCATGTAGGGAACAACGGGATCACTGCTGGACCATCAGCTTTCCAACAGGAATGACGGAATTTGTGGACAGTAGAATGACACCTTTAAATTACAGAAAGAAAAAGAGCCCGTTAACCTAGACACATTTATTTATTTATGTGTGTGTTTCTGTGTGTGTACGTATGCAAATATGTGAGCACTTGCTGACTAAGGCCAGAAGAGGGCTTCGGATCCCTGGAGCTCAAGTTCCAGGTGGTTGTGAGCTGCCTCCTGTGGTTGATGAGCTGAATGTGGGTCCTCTGGAAGAGGTCTTAACCACTGAGCCATCTCTCCAGCTCCCAGATTTCTTTACCCAGTAAAAATAGCCTTCAAAATGATGACAGGTGCAGAAGACGTTTCTGAAAAATGAAGGCCAAATATGTCATCCACAGACCCTCCCTGTGTGGAATTCCAACAGAATCTGTCAGGGAAATGTGGGGTTGTTTGCCATCGACACAAGTGAAGTGTACACATGAAGGGTAAAGGTGAATCTTGACTATTTCAAGTGACTATTAGTCTCAACTCACAATAGTACACTGGATTTTGTGGCACGTGTCATCTGGGTAACACTGTTTATTATTTATAAATACAGCCTGTTGTTATGTCCCCGCCCTCTTACCTCAGACTTGGCTCATTCTGTGACCTGTGCTTGAATACTCAGCCCTTTCCGGGACCAGCTACTTGGGGGAGTGCACATCACCCCTCTACTTGATGTTACCACTGAATCATTCCTTCTCTAGGGTCCTCTGCCCCTGGGGCTAACTGTCAGTTTCTTCACCCTTGTGACCTCTTCTCCCACAAAAGCCAAATGACAGCATGAATTCTGGGTATGGTTTTTCTTTCTTTCTTTCTTTTCTTTTTTTTTTTTTTCAAGACAGGGTTTCTTTGTGAAATGGTCCTGGCTATCCTGGATCTCTTTCTGTAGACCAGGCTGGCTTCAAACTCATTTGGGTAGACTTTTTGTTTTGTTTTCTTTCAAGACAGGGTTTCTCTGTGAAACAGTCCTGACTGTCCTGGAACTTACTCTGTAGACCAGGCTGGCCTCAAACTCACAGAGATCCGCCTGCCTCTGCCTCCTGAGTGCGGGAATTAAAGGCATGCACCACTACCGCCTGGCTTGGGTAGACTTTTTTTAAAAAAAATTATTTTAAAATTACATTTGGGTGTATGTGTTTTTGGTGTGTGTGTGTGTGTGTGTGTGTGTGTGTGTGTGTGTGTGTGTGTGTGTGTAGGTAGGTGTATTTGAGGCCAGAAGAAGGCATCAGATCCCTGGAGCAGGAGTTACAGGCAGTTGTGGGCCTTCTGGCATGGGGGTTGGGAACAGAACTCCTTTTTAACAGCAGTATGTGCTTTTCCCCCCTGGGCCTTCTCTCTAGCCCCATCTGAGTTTTAGCCTGGTGGTACCCAGTGAGGACATCAGTGGGTATTCATTAGCGGATTAAATGTATGTGAGGTATAGAGGGGCTTTAGAAGCCCCAGGCTAAATGAGTGGATGATGGCCTTGCTATTCATAAGTGTGGCCAGGGCAGCTAGACTTTTCTTTGGTCACTGAACCAGGCCTTCAAAGATAGATGCAAGCAGCTCCCTCCACATCCATTTTCTTTTTCCAGCCCATATTTGACATACCATTAGTTGGTGCCTTAGGTAGGGTTTCTATTGCTGTGAAGAGACACCATGACCATGGCAACTCTTATAAGGAAAACTGTGGTGGTATTCTAATTGTACTGAAATGTGATTTTGATTGTATGTTAATAAATAAAGTTGCCCGGGGGTCAGAGCTATTAGAGCCATAGACAGAGTGTGGCGGTAGTGGCACACGCCTTTAATCCCATAGATCTCTGTGTGTTCAGGGATACAGCCAGCATTGGAGACATATGCCTTTAAGACCTAGGGGGCTATACATTCAGACAGTGACGAGGCAGTCATGTGTTTGGGTTTACAACCAATGAGAAGGCAGAATGACTGGAAAATCGACTTACACACAGGAAATAGCTCTCTTTTCGGGAAGCTGGGACAGCAGGAGGAAGGGTAAGATTTTAGCTCTGAGCTCTGACCTCTGACTTTCTCTTTTACATTGTTTCTGTGTTTCTTATTTAATAAGACGGTTGGTTACATCTATAGAAAACATTTAATTCGGGGAGGGGCTTCCTTACAGTTTCTGAGGTTCAGTCCATTATCACCCTGGCAGGGAGCATGATGGCCTGCAAGCAGACGTGATGCTGGAGAATTGGCTGAGTGTCCGACATCTTGTAGGCAACAGGAAGTTGGCTGTGATACGAGTGAAGCTTAAGCAAAAGAGACCTCAAAGCCTGCCTCCACAGTGACACACTTCCTCCAACCCACAAGGCCACACCTTCTCCAACAAAGCCACACCTCCCCATAGTGCCACTCCCTTTGGGGGCCATTTTTTTTTCCAAACCACCACAGTTGGGCTCCGTCAGAAGGGACAGTGGCAGGAGACTGTTGATGTTGTCACTGGTGCACACAATGGGGGAATAGTGAGAGGAGATCTGGCGGGATGAGCAGACACTGAGCACACACATACCTACTTTTCTATTGCTGTGAAAAGATGTGACTGAGGTAACTTATAAGAGAAAAGGTTTATTGGGGCCTACAGTTTCAGAGGGTGAGTCTGTGACCATCATGGTGAGGAGCACTGAAGCCAGCAGGTTTTGCACTGGAACAGTGACTGAGACCTTAACATACTCATCTGCCAGAAGGAGGCTGGGAGAGGAGCGAGAGAGGGAGAGATGGTGCCGGCCTTTGAGAGCCCGCCCCCAGTGACACACCTCCTCCAACAAAGCCACGCTGTGGTCTTTATCTATTTATCTAGTTGTTCTATTTACCAATGAAGACTCAGGAGTCATATGCTGGGGTGAAAACCTGCTAGATCAGAGAAGCCAGAAGCAACCAGCTGACCTTCCTTTTGGGCCCAACAAGAGAAGCGTCTCTCCACACTAACCCAAAGCAAAAGAAGACCTGGAATCTCTAAGTCCCTCCCTTCTTCTTCCTGTGTGTCTATCAGTCTTACAGGGTGCTTCCTGCTCTGGCTAATTCTTGTCAGGTAGTCACTGGCTCCGCCCCCTGATCCAAGGTTAATTTTTCTAACACAGTCTTGGAATTTCACAGTGCAATCAAATATCCCTAAACACAACGCCTCCTAATCCTCCCCAAATGGTTTCACCAGCTGAGGTCCAAACATTTAAATATATGAGCCTATGGGAACCATACTCATCCAAATCACCACACTGTCCAACATAGATGGCAACTGTACATGTTATTTACACTGAGCACAGTGGAATGCTCCATTAATTCATAGTCCAATCACAGAAGCAGCACAGAATATCCTAGGAACCCAGAGAAGGACAGAGATCCAACCATGTGTCTCCTGAGTCGCTCACCTCAGCAGGAGCCAGGGTATTCTGGGTTTGTCTAGAGTTCTGCCAGTGGCCTTCCCATGTCCTTTCCTGGCTTTTATGCATGATAGTTCTTGATTTTGGTCACAGGTTCCACCAGCCCTAGATGCCTCCAAGGTTCAAGTAAACTTCGCAGGCTGCTGAGGGTTCTAGTTTTCACAGGCTGAGCAAAGGTTTGGGGTTTTCCCAGCATCCTCCCTATCTTCTGCACTGGAAGTCTCAGGCTGCAGTTACTCCCTAAGGTCTGGAAAACACATCTATCATCAGCACATTTGTTCATACTGATGTGGTAAGCAAGGGTCCTAGCTGAACCTTGTCAGATTGGAAACCCAGGCACTCAATCAGTCCCAGGTGGGCTTTAAAAATGAGTTATCTGAGAAAAGTAAACATCAAAAAACCAAACAACCCAATTAAAAAGAAATGGGGCACGGAATTAAACAGAGAACTGTCAAAAGATAAAGTTCAAATGGCCTGGAAACATTTAAAAAACTTCTTAGCATTCTTAGCCAACAGAGAAGTGAAAATTAAAACTACTTTGAGTTTTCATCTTACCCAGTCAGAATGACTAAGATTAAAAAAAAAAAAAAAAGACAATAAATGCTGGTGTGGATGTGGAAAAAGGGGAACACTTACTTTACTGTTGGTGGTAGTGAAAATTGCTACTGCCACCATGGAAACCAGTGTGGCAGTTCCTCAAAAAGCTAGAAATAGATTAATACATAATACAGCTATATCATTCTTGGTCATACACCCAAGGGACGCTATGTTTTACTACAGAGAACTACATCCATGTTCATTGCCATTCTACTTATGACAGCTAGGAATTGGAAACAACCTAGATATTCATCACTCCACGAATGGATAATGAAAACGTGTTACATTCACACAATGGAATCATTCAGTTGTTAAGAAAAAATGAAATTATGAAACTCATGTGTAAATGGAAACAATGTAATACATTTGTATGTTGTATAAATCGTTCTGAGTGAGATAGCCTAGACCCACAAGGACAAATGTTATATTTTTTTCCTCATATGTGCATGTTTAGCATTGAATCTCCAAATATGTGTGCTCCATTTGAAATATCCATAGAGGTCAGAAAATTTGCAAGGAGCCGTGGCAGGGCTTTCAAGAGAGATATAACACAGTGATATAGGGGGTTAATGGAATAGGAAGGGTTAAATTAGGGTTGGGGGATGGGAGGACAGGGTAGAGGACTGACTGCCAACCAGGAGGGCTCTTAGAGCAAGGCCAGCGATGACACTTAAGTGTCCCATAGTGGACTTCATGCGCCCTCTGGTGGCCATCTTTATTTTCGCAAATTCTGAGCTGGGATGACGCTTCGGGGGCGGGACTCAAAGGCCCCTCCTCCCCAAGTGCGCAAACAGCGGCTGGTACTTTGAGAAGGAGCATGAGGAAATGCTTTCTGGGTGAAAAAAGCGGGTGAGCCCGGCCTGCGGCTGTTGGTGTGTGGTTGTCCCAGACGGCTGCCATCAATCATAGTGTCCCGTGGTGTAGCCACGTTGAGAATGCGGCCCTTCTACTCTGTCTACTTGCATCATGTACTTCTCAGCCAGGAAGGGACACTGTTCCAGCTGTCCTTCCTCAACCAGGATGCTGGATCCTGCAGATGAGGGAGGAATGCAGTTTGCTGGGCCCGGGCCCTCAGAGGACTGCTTCAGGGTAAGGATCAAGTCAGACTCGGGTTTTTTTTTTTTTTTTTTTTGATTTATTCTTATTTTATGTATGTGAGTGTTTTGCCTGCATGTATGTATGTGCATCAAGTGTGTGCCTGGTGTCCACAGAATTCAGAAGAGGGCATGAGTTTCCCTCATTATGAGTCAGGGATGGTTGTGGGCTGTCAGGTGGGTGCTGGGAACTGAACTGGGTCCTCTGCAAGAGCAAGTGATCTTAGCTGCTGAGCCCTCTCTGTACCACCCCTCCCCCATTCCGGTTTAAAGATTCAGTTTCTAGGTCAGAGTCAAGGGAAGAGACAGAGGACAGAGGACAAGCCTGTCCTTGCCATTTGAGAGGACAAAGCCAATGTGTGCATGTGTGAATTCCTCCCTTGTGTATAGGGACTTGTGTGCATGCCTGCACGTGGGTGTGTTCGCGTACATATGTTCATGAGTTCGAATAGGCACATATGAGCATGCTTGCACACATGTGAGTGGCCTGTGTTGGTGTATTGGACTAGTGAGAGGCCTCTTATCTGCTCTTTCTCCTTGCAGACGCAGAAGAACAGGGACTATCAAGCTTCTCAGAGTTTTATACAGGTGTCTGAGTTGTGAAAAATGCAGAAAGTTACAAAAAGAGAAAATGCCATATTTTCTATATAACTATATATAGAAAATACAAATACCATATGTGGGTGAATATAACACCTTGACATGGAAATGAGTCCATTGAAGCTCAGCTGTGTGTCTACACAGTTAAATACAAAATGTGCCTTTATGGGATCTGAGTGTTCTGGAATATGTCCAATATGGTATGATGTGGCCAGAGAGTCCAGAGGAATGAATGTCTCGGCCCCTTGTAGTGAGTCAGGGACGTAGGTCAGGGTTCCGAGTGACTACCCTGATGTGGGTGTCTACTCAAGGTGTCCCACGTTCCTCTGATTGGAATTGTGTGCGGTAGCTTGGGGTTAGGGTGAGCTCCTGCTGCCCCAGGTTCGTGATTTTGTACAATTTTTTTTTTTCCAATTCTCTTTATTTCCATCTTTTACTGGCGGTTGGAATCGGGACTAGGTTTTTCCAGGTTCTTGGCAACTTATTCAGAGAATTGAAAATCAGGGCTCACACAGATTTGCAAAAGAAGCAAAGAAAGTTTGGAGCAAAGAAAGCATTAACTCTGATTATGCAGGAATACACTGTCGGGAGTGTCAGCTGGGCACGTAAGTGAGAGAACAGTGTAACATGAATCTAAGGTCTTATAATTAAAAAACAAAAAAAAAAAAAAAAAAAACCCAGAGCCAGATATTGGGGTGAAAGCTGAAAGATCAGAGAAGCAGAACAGCCAGCCACTTGCTTATCTCTATGAAATCCTCAGCCCCAAGAGAGTGAGTTCCTGTTTCCTTATGCCTTATATACCTTCCTGGATCCTGCCATATTACTTCCTGGGATTAAAGGTGTGTGCTTTCCAGCACTGAGATTAAAGGTGTGAGCCACCACTGCCTGGCTCTGTTTCCAGTGTGGCCTTGAACTCACAGAGATCCAGACGGCTCTCTGCCTCCTGAGTGATAGGATTAAGGGTGTGTGCCACCACTGTCTGGCCTCTATGTCTAATCTAGTGGCTGGCTCTGTCCTCTGATCCTCAGGTAAATTTATTAGGGTACACAATATATCACCACAGAAGTCAGAGGTATATACTGTCAGGGCCATCAGCCGGCTGCATAAGAACTCAGTTTCCTTTTATGAAATTCAAGATGGGAAGAGGTTGGTTATTAAGGGGTATAGTTTGGGTAGTTTTCTATTTTGGTTGATAGGTCATTTTTCCTACTGTACTTGTTTGTCCTTTTCCCAGTGCATCTGGTTTTTAATCAAGGGCGTGCCTGATTATGCAAAGGCATAGGCTTAAGACAGTAAACAGGGGATTCCCTCTAAAAGTTTAGTAGAGGACACAATTTGTCTTACTGTGAATGTATCACAAACCAGTTCAGGCTGGATTGGTTCTTCTGTTTTTCATACTAGAATATGTTGGGAATACACTTGAATAGAAACTGCCTAAATCAGATTGTTGTAAGGGGCAGGGAAACTCATACTATTGTTCAGAGATGGGAGTATGTGTGCCTGATGCGGAGGTCGGGGATAAAGGGTTCTGAGGTTGCCAGGTTCATGGTTTGGAGAGGAGTGTGTGTGCATAGCATGTGCAGGTAAGGGAACTAGGCTGCCAAGGGAATGACTGAAAGAAGAACGTGTGTACAGCCCCAGACAGATAGGGTCCCAGGGTCCTAAACTACCTGCCTCCAGTCTACTGGAAAAGTCATGAATATGCAAAGCCATCAAGTAGTGGGAATGGGACCCCCGCCACCCCCAGCTGCTGCAGTACACCATTCACACAATTTGACTAGGCCAGAGTCACTCATGGGTGGAGTCACCGACATCAATCTCACCCCCAAACGTATGCAGGGTGACATACAGACATGGTTCATTGTAGTCGGGTGAGGTACTTTCATTTAAAAATAGGAGCAGAAAATGAGGCACAGGAGAGAAGGGTGGAGCGGAGAGAATTAGTGCTGGACCGTCATTAAGTGGGTGGCTGCCTTGCAGAAGAAAGAGCCTCCCAGTTGGGGAAAGCAGAGCTGTGATTAGGCCCGCAGGGGGCTGGTGTGCTTCCTGGAGCTGGCTGGCTTGGCTAGAATTCTTGTTCTGTCTGGGGATTGTCGTTAGCCATCCTTTAACAAGGCCTGCTCTAGGTGGTGGAGCTTACATGGAACTCCACATGGGGGAAGAACACTTAGTGAGCGAGGGAAGGAACTTAGCCTCTCCTATTCTGGCTATTGGTGAATTCTGAAATCCGGGCATTTTTCTTTCTAACCACTGCCATTTTCCAGTTGAGGTCATCACCAGCTGTCACCTAGCCTACCCTGGTATTCTCTCTGCTCAACTTCACGCTCGCCTCTTTCTTCTTCCCCACCCCATAGAAGAAGACAGGATAGTCTTTGTCAACCTCAAACTCGATCCTGCTCCTCTGCTCTGCCTTCACTTTGGGGTGACGGCAGCCTGTCGTCAGTGTGACACCCAAGTTCCTTCTGCAGCTTATGAGGTAGCAGATGACCTCACCTGACCTCTGTGGCTTTATCTGGTCTCACTGCTCTCCTCCCTGGGTTTACTGGCTTCCGGACCCAGCCTGAAAAGTCACAAAATCTCTCTTCAGTCATGTGTAAGCCAGACGTCCAGTAGCTATCCTCAACCCTGACCTCTTCCTCACTCATTACTAATACCCAGCCCCAGTGTGGTCCTGGGGTTGAAGGCAGAGGGACAGAGCAGCTACTGTGCTGCTAGTAATAATCTTCAAAGCATGCATTATATTATACACTTCGCAGTAGCCGTGTTCGAGACCAGGGAGGCGACTCAGCAGATGCTTGCGGTTAAGCCTGATGACCCGAGTT
Organism: Peromyscus leucopus; assembly: GCF_004664715.2. Classification (NCBI taxonomy): domain Eukaryota; kingdom Metazoa; phylum Chordata; class Mammalia; order Rodentia; family Cricetidae; genus Peromyscus; species Peromyscus leucopus. Next base: position 36,651,551 of record NC_051086.1, read on the forward strand.
CAGTCCCCCAGGTAAAAATGGTAGAAGTAGCCGGGTGGTGGTGGTGCACACCTTTAATCCCAGCACTCGGGAGGCAGAGGCAGGCAGATCTCTGTGAGTTCTAGGCCAGCCGGGGCTACACAGAGAAACCCTGTCTCAAAATACTTTAAAAAAAAAAAAAAAGTATAAGTAGAGAATCAGCTCCTAAAAATTATCCCCACATGTAAGCTGCAGCATACGCATTCCCCTCTCCCACTAAAATAAAATGTAATAAAGATGTTAAAATTCTTCATTTGTTGGCACCATACAGAGCTGATGACCCCTGGCACTCTGGGTGTTCGCGCTGTGCAGTATTTGACCAGGATCAAGTGAAGTACGGGAAGAAGCTGAAATCTAAAGTCATTGTTTATGCTTTGGGAGCCTCTGGAGATCTGTTGGGTAATTACACCTCCTCCAAGTCCTGGGATATCTAATGATAGCTTGGTGTGTGCTGGCTTTGCTGTTCCTGGTGGCAGTGGTCCATGTGGGAGGTAGCTAGGAGGTGGCTTAAAGCCACCCTAGGGTATTGTTTAGATTTTCACCCAGGAAATAGCCCGGGGACTGGGAAGGGGAGACCAAGGCACTTACTTGATCCTTCCCAGGGCTGACCTCCCAGGCTTCTAGGGATCTGCCAGGTAGCAGATAAGCGCCATTTTGAAGCTTAAGGCCACCACTAGGTGGCCTCGCTCAGGTAATATTGCCTGCCCTCTGCTTCGGGCCTTCAGAATTGGGACATACCCATTTTTCTCAGTTCCTAGGAAGAAGAGGAGCCTGGGGTACATGCAGGGTTAGTCCCAGGGCCCAATGGAAAGACATGTCTTATAGATATGTATGCATGTGTATATTACATATACACATACATACATACATACCTGCATGCATACATACATACACACATTAGATATGTATCAATAGATACAGTGCTCTCTGTGCGTCATGGCTTGGCTCAGGAGGGAATGACCTGGGAAATGCCATCCGAGACCAGAAGTTTGTAAACCCCGTTCAGACCTATAACTGCTGCAGTATTTGCCAAGGCCTCAGCCACCAGCAGCTAAGGAGGCTTCAGTGCTAGGACCCCAGCTCGCCTGCTCCCCTTGCCCAGGATAGGAACCACAGGCAAGTAGAGGCAGGAGAGGCTGAGGAGGCCCTGTTTGGAGGAAAGGACTGCACGCCCAACTGACTGCTCACTCATCCAGTCCTCTATTTGCCCAGCACAGTTTCTTGCTTCCCCTTGTGGTAACACTAGGTCTTTCCCTAGGATTAGGAGAGGGGGAGGACGAGTCAAGGAGCCCTTGGTCAGAGATGTCACCTAGGGACAGGGAAGTCCATGGGAGATGGTGATTTCCTTTCCCGAGACAGAAGAAATGTTGAAGCAGAGCAGTTTGGGTGGTGTGGGGTGCTGTGCGATGTTTCACTTTATCCATACCCATGGCCGGGGAGTCCTTGTAAGGGACTTCCCTTTGACATGGCAACATGACATTGTCACTTGCAAATCTGCAAGTTACTCAAGAACGAACAGTTGAGTTAACACACACACACACACACACACACACACACACATACACACACACAGCTTTCATGTTTTAAGTAAGTTTCCAATTTTGTGTTGGGTTGAAATCATAGGTCTCTTTGGCCTCATGTGGCCCAAGGGTCACGGGTTGGGCACATTTGCAGTAGCAAATGTGTTCTATCAGCAGAACTTACATACAGAGGGGTCAGCAGGGCACACTCATGGCAGACAGCAATAGGAAGCTTTCTACCTTGATATGTCTGTAGCGAGGGTATCAGGGTATGGGGTTTCTATAAAAGGAAATTGGCGCAGACCTGTGCCTAATTCCTTTCAGTGTTTTGGGCAACAACTTAAGTACTTTTATTAGTGCCAGGAATGTTAAGGCCCCAGCTCAAGTTCAAGTGCGCAGGTGAAAGCACCCGGCTGGTTGCATCACAAAGTAGCAGAGGCACTTTGTACTTGCTCGGGAGAGGGAAGAAAGTAGGGAATTACTGGATTATTGGCTGTAAAGAAAAGGCTATGACCAAACTCAACTAGAAGATAGAGTGAAATAATAAAGATCAGGACAGAAATCAGTGAAATGAAGACAGTATTAGTTACCTTCCTGTTGCTGTGATTAAACGCCATGACCAAGGCAACTTCTATAAGGAAGAGTTTATTTAGACTTAGGGTTCCAGAGGGATGAGAGTCCATCATGGCAGGGAGGTGTGGCAGCAGGCGCAGGGGAGCTGAGAGCTCACACCCTCAGACACAAGCACAATCAGAAAGAGCAAGCAGGAAGTAGCTGTGTCGTCTGAAAGCCCGCCTCCAGTGACACACTTCCTCCAGCAAGTCAGCGCCACATACCCCTCCCCAAACAGTGCTACCACCTGGGGGCCGAGAACTCAAATGCCTGAGACTATGACGCTAGAGAACAACACAGAGGATCAATAAAACAAAGAGCGGGTTAAACAAGATTAACAAAGCCGTAGCTGTGTTAGCGTCTTAACCAAAGACAGAGGATGCAAATTAATAAAACTAGAGCTGAGGAAGGAGATATTAACATACACTTCTACTACCGCTGAAAGCCGGAGGATCCCTGGGGAGCATTCTGAACGCTTGAATTTTACCAAAGTGGAAAGTCTCCTAGACGCACATTCCTAGTCACATATGAATTGCTGTGTTGTTTAGTGTTCATTACCAACTTGATGGAATTTACACTCACTTAGGAGATACAGCTCTGGGTGTGTCTCGGCGAGCACTCCCAGAAAAGCCTAACTGAGGACCCTCTCTGGATGTGAACAGGGTCGTCTCACGGGATGGGGTCCTGGGATGAAGAAAAAGGAAGAGAGGAGAAAGAGAGCTGAGCACCAGCGCCCATCTCTACCTGCTTCCTGGCTGTGGACACCATGTGACAGCCTCCTTATGCCTCCATGACTTCCTGCCAGGACAGCTTGTCCCTTCAAACTGTGAACCAAAGCAGAACTTGCTTTCCTACAGCTGCTTTTGTGAGGTATTTTATTACAGCAACAAAGAAAGTAACTAACAGACACACTAGCAGTGAGCCAAGAGCATCTAAACAACCTCAACAAATAAATAAATATCAATAATATTAGAGCAGTAACACAAAGTATGCCAGCAAAGAAAAGTCTGGGACCTGACGGCTTCACTAAACTCTCCCAGACTTTCAAAGAACTGATACCAATGCCACTCAGATTGTTCTATAAATCAGGAAAGAGCACTTTCAAATCATTCTATAACTTCTTATTGTCCTGATACCGTAGCTGGATAAAGGTAAAAGCAAGAAAAGAAAACTATTCCCCAATTTCCTTCAGGAACACAGATGCAAAATCCCTCAATAAAGTATTTGCAAACTGAATTAAACAATGTATTGAAAAGAGCATCCCCCACGTGAGGGTGATTTAACACAGGTAGAACAATAAACATGATATGGTACCCTAGTTTGGAGCTGTTGTAGAGCGAGGAAGGCTTGAGAGGCAGATCAAGAAGATAGCTTTTTTGGTTGGCTGAGGAGAGATGCGCAGTAGGTGGTGGGGTGAGATGGGGGTATGTTTCCACAGCCATGGCTTGAAGGTATTTATAGGCCAATGGGAAAGATCCCACAGAGAGGAGGAGGATGACCTCCCAAGAGAGAAGGGGAAGGGCATGGGAAGATCTGGGCAGACTACTTTCTGTGGCATAGCAGACGCGGGAAGGTTTGTGTTTGGCTTCATCTGAGCTCTGGCTGGTGGCTGACACAGACACGGAGAGCGGCTGAATGGCGTTTTCTGAGTTGTGTTTTGGTGTGTCTGTCTTTCCCCGTCTGGGCTGTCCGCCTGGCCCGTGCCGTTATAGGGAATCCAAACCCGGCTCCAGGCGCAGTCCCCAGGCTGGGCATCTCCGTTCTGGGCTCTGCTCCCTGATGAGATTCTCAGACTGCTTCCCCTCATTCATGAAGAGGCAAGCTCACAGGGCAGGCGTGGGAACCTGTTCGGCCGCCAGGGCATCCTTCAGTTCAGACTGAGGTCGGCTGCTTCCCTTTCTTCTTGGCTGTCTGTCTCTCAGACCCGGAGGGCTGGCTGAGGTGTCCAATCTCTTTCGCCCATGTGATAAGCCATAGGTTGGCTCCAGGATGCTCCAGGCTGTGGCAACTTCTTCACCTCACATGGCCAGAAAAGTCCTAGCCTGGCCAGCCCGAGCCCCTCAGAGATGCAGCTAGGCTTTGGGGATGGGTCGTTTGCATTGAGCGCATCTCAGACCCTCTTCTTCCTATAGCCTGTCCCCTCCTGGGACACTCAGTTCCCGTCCTCAGTGACGCCATCCTCCTGCAATCTGCGGGTTGTGATGGATGTGGGGGTGGTAGGACCACAGAGGACGTGGGCAGGGGGGATGTGTCTGGGGCCTGGGGATGGCTGGGCTGGGCATGTCGCTCCTCGTGCGGGGTCCTACGCGGTACAGGGAGGCGGGCACCGCATACGTGCAGCGCGTGGCGGGCAGCTCGGGCCTTTCCCGGAGGCTGCAGTGGCTCGGAGCCAGGCCCAGGCGGGCCCGGGGGCGGGAGGTGGGGACGTGGCGGAGGCTCAAGCGGGCGGAGCCTCGGACGAGGGAGGAGCCGAGCGCGCCGGGGCGACGCCGCGGGAGGTTCTAGAAACGCCGGCTGCCGCGCGTGTCCAGGTGAGCGCCGGGCTGCGGGGTCGCCCGCGGGGCTGGGCTCGGGTCCGGGTGGCCGGGCGGTGCGACCTGCCCTGCGAGGAGCCGGGAGCTGAATCCGGGGTCACGCAGCCCCGCGCCCCGTGCCCCGCGCCCTGATTCCGCACCCGCCTCGGTTCCTGTCCCGCCCGCGTCCCGTCCCAGGGTCAGGGCGGTGTGATCGGCGGCGCCCTTCCTGCCGGTGCGGCTCGGCCGGGCCGGACACTTGGCTGGCTTGTCGGATCAGGCTCCCGGGAAGGGGCGGCTTGACCCCAGGGTCGTGCCCGATCTAAGGCGGAGGCGCCCTCCTGGCCCCGGAGGGGACGCTGCTTAGGGTGAGGGAGACCTGCTCCTCTGGCTCCCAAGCCTGGCAGGGACCAGCTTGGCGCCTGCTAGTTTTATGCTCTGTTATATCAGAAAGCCTCCTCCTATCTGCCAGACATCCCTGTCGAACCTCTGATGTTTTCCCTCAGTAGTTGCGGAGACCCGTGGTGATTTGGTGACCGATTCAACAAACAGCTTTCCGTGTGCCCGGAGACTGCAAGGACAGAAGCAGACAGAGGGAAGACTCAGAAAGTTCAGGTCCAGAGCAGCAGCAAGGTAGGTATTAGGTTGGTAGGGAGCTTGGGCTGTGAGGACTTGGTGAATGTCTGGATGCCTCAGGGCAGGGGGCAGGAGCTTCTGTGGACTGGAGTGGTCTCTTAGGAACCTGGACTGAGGAAGCACCTGAGTGGCCACAGACTTGGGCCAGTATATCTTTGTGGTACTCTAGTGGAAGCAAGGTGATGGGGGAACGGCCGATGTAGGGAGCAGTCGTCCAAGGGCCCCACCCACCAAGGAGTGAGAAACCTGCATGTGGAGAAGTCCACTGAACCGATGAAACATGGACATGGGTCAGAGTACTTCTGTCCCGGGTGGTCACTGGGTGGACACAAGTGGGTGCGTCTGTCATCTGTGTTCTAATGTAACATGTACTATGCTGTCGGAGAGCACTGAGTTGCTCCTGAGACGGCCCCCTCACCCCACAGTTTAATCACACTTTAAGGCTTGCGCTTGATGCAGACTACCTGGTTGCTGACATCGTAGCCCTCCTGTTGGAAGGGCTTCCTGGTCCTAACAGCAGGGGCTGGGTCACCACTATGTAGCTTATGGCACCCTCAAATGCCCTAGGCTTTGAATGTATAGGGTGCTAGAATGAGTAGGGGACTTTTGCCAGCCGTTGCTTGTTCTGAGTTGATATCCCACCTGCGTTGGTATCTTGGTTGAGTTCTTTGTTAAAGTGACCAGGGTTTCCTCTGACTTGTACCTCAGCTGCCTCTGAAGTGTCCAGGGTGTAGTCTCTCACCATGATTTTGTGCCTCAAGGCCCAGCCTCTCGGCTCCTCTCCATGCACAGGATGTTTGACCTCTGGATTCTTTTCTTCTGGGGCCTTCTTGTTCTCACACTGTGTGGCCCAGCCAGTGAAGCCACGTCGCAAGGACGGAGTTGGCTGGAGGCCGTATCCCGAAGATTCTGTCATACTAACCCTCCTTAGCGCTTGGAGAGCTCATCAGGCAGATGTGGTGACAACTCACTGAGACATTGTGTGTCGCCTTTGATGTTCCGTCTACGTTGTCACAGGCTCTCAGTGACTTACTTATCTGTAGATTGGGCTGCCCACAATGGATTGTGGGTCATTCCTTGAACAGTGTATGCTTGGTATCTGGCTAGAACGAGCCTGGGACTAGCTAGAATGAGGGAGAAGGAGAGGAGGTGGAGGAGGCATTCTTTTTGCCCATAGGCAGCTCTTCATCTCTCTGAGATTGCTGTTTAGCACTGGCAGCCGGCCTTGGCCCAGGGAGGAGCCCTGAGTATGGGTGCTCATCAGAGGGAGACTGGGTACATGCCACCTGGGGAATGAGCGGAGAGAGGGAATTGAGGGTTTCCTCATCTCCTGAGAAAGCTTCCCTTTTTGACTGCACCCTCCCACATCCTTGGGAGGGTTTGAGGCTGGACGAAAGGCCTTGGCTGACTTATGGCCACGCTGGCTGATAGTGTGCAGAGGACTGGGAGGTGTGTCCCTGGCTTCTGGGATCTGTCAAGAGCTTAATTTTATGCAGATGGAGGTTGGCAGCAAATGCTGTAATGCAGGCACGTGAGAGACCAGTGGAGTCTTGGATAGGAGTTCGTCTTTGAAAACATTATTCAAATCTAGTCCTTTAGACCTTGGAAGTGCCTGAGGGTGGGACACGGGCCTATCCCAGAGAAGAGCGGACTTCCGAGTCCTGTGGTCTGTGGGTTTTGTGCTGGGGACATGGAGTGAGGGGTAGACAGACAGTTTTTCTTCTCAGTGAGAGCAGAGCAGGATGAAAAGGTCTGGGCTGGACTTCTTAGGGGAAGAGGGTTTTGTTCAGCTGGTACCACTGCAGGGCAGAGGATTAAGTAAGTGTTGGATAGTGATTTCCAACCTGATAGGACCTGTGTGAGCCTGGTCCCGGCCAGCCTCTGCTCCAGACGTCTTGGGAAGTGTTTGCTAGAGATGGTCTGCTCTGTACCTGGCACTCCTGGGAGCCAGGGTATGGTGGAGATCCCAAGACTCGTACTCTGAGGAGCCTGGAATGAGCAGGTCAGTGCAGACGGAGAAGAGATTTTGGAATATTGGTTTTGCTCCCTGCTTTTTTGCCAGGGAACTTTCCTTGGGGGGGGGGCTTTAGGGCCTGTGATTGGATAACTCCAGGGTCACCTCCGAGTGCTGTGTACTAGGTGACATCTGATTCCGGCCTCTTCCTGAGTTGTATATGTCGTGTCTTCTGGCATTCCTGGGCTGCAGACATCACTCACCCTCTGGTGTTCCCTGGTGTCTGGCATCTTCATTGCCCCCTGTCAGAGGAACCTTCCTCACTCCAAGAGCAGCTAACCGGAGCTGAGCAATGTAGCTGGAGTTTTCTCTCCGGGTCCCACTTGAGGGCCCTTCGAGTTCCTGTGATTCTCTTGGTGCTGAGGATTGGGCAAAATCAGCCCAGTGATTGGCAGCTTGCCGACACCTGTCATCAAATTCAGTTCACAGACAGGCCTATCACGTGTAGAACGTGGTATGATCTCCATCGTAGAATAAGAAAATTAAGGATCAGGAAGCGTAGGACTTGTTCAAGGTCACAAAGCCAGGAAGTGACAGTTGGAGCTGGAATTGAACTCTGGATCTTTCCTACCCCCGGGCAGGTATACCTACCTGCTCCTAGGCTGTCAGAGCTGGGCTGGCTGATACTGTGTCCAGTGGAAATGATGACCCACTTGAATTCAGGGAACTGTGCTGTTATTTTTTGTCCATGGGCTCTCCTTTTCCTGGTGGGCTCCAACTAGATGTCATGGGCTTTATTTGTGAATCTTTGAGACACCCATGAGAAAGTCTTCAATCTGAGCAGAGTGTGACTTCCCACTTTCAGGAAGGCACACATGCTGTGACGTGACATGCGTGAGGTTGGATGGTATCGGGGTCTAGCAGACAGGGGGCTTAGTTGGGGGGCTTCGCTTGCTGACGTATGTCAGGTGTCTGGAGAGGCGTCCCCAGCTCAGCGATCTTTCTCAGGTCTTGTACACTGTTCTTTATTCCCGATTTCACTCTTTAGCTTTCATGGTTCACGGTCAACCACAGTCTAAAGCATGTGTTGGAAAATAATAGAAATAAAGAACTGTGAGCCCCCCTAAGCCCTGTGATGGAATCTGTGCCACTCTATGCTGGTCTTCGCAGGGTATCACTCCTTTGTTTAGTGTATCCATGCTGGATACACTCCCCATTGTGAGACTCTGCAGCCTTTGTAGTCAGTTGCTTATCAGGTTGACTGTGTGGTATGAACAGTGATTGCGCTCAAGTAACCTATGGAACCGTGGCCCCAGCATGCGAGAGTAGCGAGACCGGCAATTGCATTTCAGTAAATTGTTACAGTTATTCTGTTTTGTTCTGTTGATAAGCTCTCATTGTGTGTAATTTGTAAATTAAATTTTATCATAGGAATGTACTCACAGAGAAACCAGCATATACAGAGTTTGATACTATCTGTGGTTTTAGGCATGCACTGGGGTTCTTGGAATGTTTCCTCCGTGGACCAGGCAGAAGTATTGTATCTGAAGCAGAGATGATTATCTGGCTTACAAGGTTTTTGTGAGAATTAGATGGTAGAAATGAAAGATCTTTGGAAACATAAACCATGGTTATCTTAGACTGGGTTCCCAGAAAACAGAGCCTGAGGCAGAGCTTAAGTGCTTAATGCTTATTGAAAAGTGTATTGCGGGGCAGCTGGGGTGAGGGGAAAGGAGAAAAGAACGGGAAACAAGGAGGTTGGTACCTTAGCAAGCGGGTCCCTCTTTATGGAGATCCCCTAGCTCTTCAGCCATTTCGGGCCTACTTCTGTGTGCAAGCTCCGTGCCGATGGATGATTTCTTACAGAAGGTATTTATTTGAAGGAAGTATCTGCATTTCTTACAGAAGGTATTTGAAGTAAGTATCTGCTGACTCTCTCTTGTATTTTATTTTTCATCAGCCAGAGTTACCTAATGGGAAGTTAACTTTCCCTCACTGCTCAGTGTGGTTCTTCTGGAGCCACTTGAGAGGCTAGCCTGGAGGTAGTGGGAGGAACCAGAGAATCTGGTTTGGGTCAGCAGTGTCTTCTATCTGACTAAGTCAGAGTAGAAAGTTTGGAGCCTAGGGCATGGGTATGGGGCAGCATGGATGCCTTTTATCTTCTGGTGCAGTTTTGTTTTGGTTTGTTTTTTGGTGCACACACAAGTTAAGTTCAACTAGACCATTTGTGGAGGCCCTCATGGGAAGCCAGCTCAGTGTTGGCATGTGGACCTTGGCAGCTTCTCTGCTGCCGCGCTGTCTTGTTACTGAAGCAGGAGGTGGTGGCTTTCATGGCTCCCTGCATCCATGGACTGAATAGAGGTGATGTAAAGGACAGATACACTTTACCTGACACACGTGTCCTTGTCAGGCCCACTGAGCTTCCACTTCCCCTGACGACAATGGTGAGACCACAGATCTAAGGCCAGAGAGTTCCGTGACTGACGGTTTTATGTGCTTTTGTTGAATGGACACAGAGAGATGGGACTCGGGAGGACTCTTGGGAGAGGGGAGCACATTTGGCTTCACTGAGCAGAGATCTGGCTTTCGCGAGGTTCTTGGTGAAGGTAAATATTTTTTACGTGAAGTCATTGAAGGTTTGAGGTCTGCGGGGGTGCAGTGGGGCTGGGGGGAGTAGCGGGGCCGACTCGCAGAGCTCCAAGGGCCCTTTGGGCTAAGGTGTTTGGACAGTGTCTTTCTGGCAGTAGGAGCCAAAGGGAGGGCTTCGGCAAGCCCTGCTGGCTGCTCTGTAGAACAGAGTTGGAGAGAAGCTGGTGCAGAGGTGGAGAGGTCCGAGCAGGTGGGGCCTGCATGGCTGAAGGGTATGCTGAGGTAGATCAGGGTGATGGCTGAGGGATGATGTCTGGTATGGAGACTTGGGTGCACTTCTGAGCCAGTACGGACATTCCTGTGCTTCGGTGGTGGGACCTCTTGGATCCTGTGCACAGCCCCTCCTTGGTTGAGTACCTGGGTCCTGTCAGCTCTGCCAGCCTAGAGTTAGCCATTGTGTGGCAGTCAGGATCATGGTGGGAAAGGGGGGTTGAAGAGCCCTGTTCGGGGGGGGGTGGGGGTGGGGCCGGGGCTTATCCCTTCACTGAAGGCAAACAGCATTTTGCCCAGTGCCAGGTGAAATCTATTTGCAAATGCATGTTCTGTCTCTAGGCTGTTAAAACGCTTTGTTAAAACACAAGCTGTAGCATTTGGGCTGCAGCTGGGAGCTTGGCAGAGGGTCCTCCCCGATGAGGTAAGGGGAGAAGCTGAGGACGCTGCTGGTTTGCAGCTGGAAACATCTTTCCATGGCTACTTGGCCAGGTTATAAATGAACTTTCCAAAGATCAGGCTCGCTACAGGACCTCTGGTTGTATGTCTTGGAATCACCATGCTGAGAAATGGTGCCAGCCGCCTGGTGGGTGAATTACTGTCGCTGGGACATTGGCAGGTTTCGCAAGACCTCCCCATAGGGGTCCAGACACCGGGACTGCCAAAGCCCCTTTGGAGTTCAGTTGAGAAGGGCCTACTTTGTTTCCTTCACATATTAAGCATATTACAAAAATATGTACATTTTAAATTCTAGTAGAATTTCTTGTAGAAAGATCAGGAAAACAAACATAAAAAAGAAAAATAAAATTGCTTCACGGAGATACGATTATAATCCTTTTATATATTTATACATACATCATTTTTTCCTTTCAAAAAAATGGAACATACCGTATGTGTTATTGAGGGCTGGCCTTTGCCAGTCTGCTTTGATCATTCTGTGTTGATGGCCAGGGAGTGTTTATTAATAGTTACACAGTGTATATTAATCTACTGTACAAAGTCTAAGCCCTTTAGTTGCAGTTTTTTTCATCTGAACAAATCTATGATGAAGAATACTTCATTGGATGCTTGCTACAGGACAGACATTATTCTAAACCCCGAGGTGCAGCTTATAAATCTAAACGCTTCTCATTTGGTGCCAGTGTTTTCATAAAAGGGGATTTGACCATGACCAACTCCTGTGTTGCTCTTCATGGATTTCTGAGGGCTCTTGGGAAGGCTTTTGGCAGCACTGGCCCTGGGCAGACACATGGATTCCCACTTTCTCTGTCCTGGGTGAGTGCTGGGTGTAGCTATGAGATGGGAGCTGGCATTCTCCATGTTGTAGAGGGCAGTTACACTTGGGTAAATGCCTCCGCCCCACCTGACCCTGCTTAGGCGACCTTTTATACAAAGCCTTTTGACTTCAGGGACCCCGGGGTCAGAGAAATGAGCAGATGCCCCTGCTTAGAATGGCAGTGTTGATATGGCAGCCTGAGAGCTGATTGGACCAGCAGGGTTTTCATACCTGTCTTCCCTTGCTGGAACAGGACGTTGAGGGCTCTTGGTAAGTCACTTCCTGAAGCCTGTGTGTGACTCTCTGAGGCTGTGTCTCCAGGCCAGGATCTGTGGATGGGCTCATCTAAGCCAGGCGGCACATTCCAGAGAAATGACAGCCGGCATTCACGTACTAAAGAAATCTGGCTGCTTTCTCCCGGGGTCGGTCGGGTCGCTGTAAGGTGTGAACCGTGGGTGGTATTCGAAAGAAATGAAAAGGCTTCCCCTTTCCCTGACTAGGCTGCCTGACTTCTGACTAGGTATGCACTGGAACTGGCCACACAGCTGGGAGAGGCATGGAGCCTCCACTTCATCCAGATCTGCTCTGGTCCTCCTTTCTGGCCCCTGCTCTCTTATCACCCCCGCTCTGAGGGGCAGTTGGCTGGCCCCTACCTCAGAGATCCTCCTGACTCTGAGATTCTCCTACATAGTTTTGGGCATTTGTGTTTCATTTATTTTCTTTGCTTTCTTTTAGTAAATTTCCATCTGAGCCATGTCAGAGCCTTGGCTGAGTTGGAACAAGAAGAGGAGGGACAGGCTGAATGAGGGTTCAGTGGGGTGCGGGCCCTCCAACACGTTCTGGGCTGCATGGCTAGATGGGAGACATGTCTGCAGTCTCCACTGTGTGCTTAGGCCCGCTGCCAGGGAAGCTTGCCCCGGGTGGCTGCTGCGTCCCTCAGAACTGTCTCTATTTCTAGGCGGATGAGAAGGCAGGGCCTGGCCTCTTACTTGTGTCGGGAGCCCGGCCCCAGTGTTTTGGCTGTGTGTGACTGATTCACCTTTGTAGCCTGAGCGCCTAGCTCGGTGCCTGGAATGTCTGGGTTGTAAGTAAATATTTGTGAATGAGTAGGGAGTGGCCAGGGAAGGTGTCTGTCTAGATCCCCACTCCAGGAAGAGCCATGTCTGTTCAGAAGTGCCACTCTGTGGCAGGTGCAGACTGGCAGAGGTCAGTTTTCCCCTTCTTCTGTTGACCATCTTCTATATACCCCAGCTTGGCTTGGCCCCCGGGCCGTATTGTCTCAGTTCTCACGGCCATTGTCTGTTCTGCACTGTCACTTTCTTATGGACAGGACCCAGGTCCTTGAAGTCTTCACCTTTATTGATATGTGGCAATAGGACTCTTGTGTCGGGGCCACCCTCAGTTCAAGTACAAAGGGAGGTCCCTGCCTGAGGCCTGTTTTCACATTCTGGATGGCCTCCATCACTGGTTTGGGGAGAGTAGATCTTGCAGAGTTGCTTCTTCCCCTATGAGATCCCGATGACTTGACGTCCTGGGAACCAACTCTCGGAATTGGATCCTCCTACATGCGGCTCTTGACACTATCCTGGCGTATGTATTAGAAAGTCAGACAGACAGAGCAGGAAGCCAGGTGTACACACTTGTAATCTTAGCAACCGGAAGGCTGAGGCAGGAAGGTTGTGAGTTCTAGGCCATCTTGGTGTCTATGCATACATAGTGAGACTTTATCTCTAAAAAGGAAAACAAAATAAAACAGAACCCAGGCAGGAGCCAGAATTGAGCACGTGTCCCCGGTTCCATGTTGTAGCCCCTCCCCTGGGCGATCTTGAATGCCTTATTTAGTGACATATTTGAGGGTGTGTGTGTGTGTGTGTGTGTGTGTGTGTGTGTGCATAGCATGTATGGATGTGTCTTCTCACATAAATTGTCCCCACCCCACTACAGGGTCTTGCTGTGTAGCTCAGGTGGCCTTGAACTTTGTTCCTGCTAATCCAGTCTCTTCAGTGCTGAGTTTACAGGCATGCTCCACCCATGTCCAACTGAAGGTGCTCTTTCCACGGTGTCCATCTGATGACTGTTCTGACTGTCTTGCAGATACTGCCCTTTCCGATCATGAAGCTCCAGGTATTGGTGTTGCTGATGTCCTGGTTTGGTGTCCTGAGCTGGGTGCAGGCAGAATTCTTCACCTCTATTGGTATGTGGCACCAGAACTCCAGTTCACCTAAGCGGCTCTCAGCTGAGTCAAGGGGATGTCACTGCCTGAGGCTCCTTCAGGGTTCAGTCACTGATTATGGCCAGTCCAGGGAAAGTGGAACTTAGGAAGGTTCTCCTGCCCCGGACCCCCACGAGATCCTGATGAACATAATGCATGTCTTGGGAGGCAGCTTTCTGAATTGGACCCTCCTCTCTGAAAGTGCAGACTGCAAGTAGCTTTCAGGGCTTTTTTGGTCCCTGGCAAGAGGGTGGTCTAAGCCACGGACATTCTCTGTTCCAAGGACCAGAGTCTCCCCTTCTCAACTGAAAGTTGAGAGCTGATTTCCATTTGATGAACCCTTAGGATGTCCATTCCCCCTATGACAGGACGTCCAGGTGACAGAACTCCTCCTTCCGTAGTCCCCAGTGCCCTTTCACTTTGCCCAGGCGTCCTCTTGACACCTCAACATCTATCTTCCTGAGGTTGGGGGTCATGGCCATGCGAGTGACTGGGTACCTTTAACTCCCAGTCCCCGGATTCCTGGTTTACTGACATGCACTTGGCGGGGGTTATTCACTTCTGGTATTTTGGGCAGGCCATTCCTCGTCCATTTCTCACTGGCCCTTGCTTCTCTCCGGTAGGGCACATGACTGACCTGATTTACGCAGAGAAGGACCTCGTGCAGTCTCTGAAGGAGTACATCCTTGTGGAGGAAGCCAAGCTCTCCAAGATTAAGAGGTGCCCAGTGTCCTGAGACCCCACACTAGGTCATCCCTACTGCTCCCCTTCCCAAGCCCATCCCTGTATCTGTAAGAGGAAGTCATTGAGGAGTGACCCAGGGGAGCTGACCTGCAGTTAACTTGTGCTAGTCCTCAGAGTTGCTGAGTATACGGGTTAAGAAGCAACCGCTGTTTTCCTTTCTACTTAACACGCTTTAATTTACATTGGAGTTCCCAGCTCTTGCCTAGATTAAGGGCTAGGGGTATCTAGGAAGTTACTATATTCACATTTTATTATCTCTTGATGAAAGAGCTCTGGACCCCACCAGGGAAATTACCAGCCTGTGTGGGTGGGTGTGGCAGTCTTTCTTCCCCTTTGGTTCTACAGCTGGGCCAGCAAGATGGAAGCCCTGACCAGCAAGTCAGCTGCCGACCCTGAGGGCTACCTGGCTCATCCTGTGAATGCCTATAAGCTGGTGAAGCGGTTGAACACAGACTGGCCTGCCTGGGGGACCTGGTCCTACAGGACTCGGCTGCTGGTGAGGGGCAGTGAACGGGGATCGGCTGTGTCTGTGTGCCTGTCTGCTTTTGCCTGGTGCTGTCCTTGTTGGTTGGTTTTTAAAATGTTGTAACGATCATTTCCTGTTCTTTTGTAATGTTTCCTGGTAATGACATTTTCTAATTATGCTTCATTTTCTAAATATACTTTTGATAACACACTTCGGGAACACAAACTCTATCACATAGAAATCATGATGCTTAATCCAATTGCTCCAAGATAAGCATCATTATGATTGTAATCTTGGGGGATGGAGAGATCACACAGTGGTTAAGAGCACTGGCTGCTCTTGCAGAAGAAGCACGTTTGGTCCCCAGCATCTGTATGATGGTTCACAACCATCTGTATTTACAGTCCCAGATAATCTGACACCCTCTTCTGACCTCTGCAGGTACCAGGCGCACCTGACACACAGATATACATGCAGACAAAATACTCATTCATACACATAAAATAAGCTTGAAAGAATATTTAAGAAACCCTGTAATCTTGGGCTGGTGAGATGTCTCAGGGAGGAAAGCCCTCACCACGCCAGTGTGAGGACTGAAGTTTGGATCCCCAGAAGCTGTGGAAAGCCAGGCAAGTGTGTCTGGAGGCAGAGATTTCCCCTGGGCAAGCTGGCTAGCTAGACTAGTTGATCAGTGAGCTCTGGGGTCAGCTGGAGACCTGCCTCAGTGAGTTAGTAGAGGGTGATTGAAGAAGGCACAGGACTTCAAATTCAAGCCTCCACACACATCCAGTGCATACGTGTGCACCCTCCCGCGTGAGATCATGCATACACATACATTTACAAGCACCACACACGCATACATACACCAGAAAGAATGAACCTGCTTGTGTACGAGTCAAGCGCGCTGAGTGTCAGGGCTGAGGCCAGCTGGGGAAGTAGAGGCTTCGTCTGAATTCTTTCCTGTGTATGTCTTTTACCACATGTGTGGGTTCAACATAAACGTGTGCCCAGTCCTGGCTTTCCCAGCTTCTGCAGATGCCATTAAGCTGTGGCATGATTGTAATGGCTGGATAGTCGTCTGTCACAGCGATACTCAGCAAGCCTGGTCAACTCACTGTCCCTGGGTTGTTTCCAAATTTTCAGCCTTTCTTTACATGCATTTTGGTGTCTGCCTCCGATTATTTTTCTAAGTTAAATTCCTAGAAATGGTATTTGCAGGGCAGAACACGGGTTTGCGAAGGGCTCTTTCTGGGGTAGTGCTTTCTCTGTGTGCACATGTTCTTGTTATCCAGAGGAGAGGATCTTGGTAATGGAAGGGTGGGCTGGAGGTGGGCCACGGGATTCCCAGCCTCAAGCTGGGCCTCCTCTCTGAGCTGGGAGTGCTGATTAGCTTCAGACTAGCTGTCTCTCTGGCTGAGACTGGTTACAGCCACGTGACCCACTGGGGTTGGGCTTGGCTGGGGGCTGGGTAGTCTCCGGGGAGGGTTTGGTGAGCTCAGCCCTGCTGGAGCTGTGCCTGTCAGCTCACCGCCTCCAGAAGCCACTGCCTTTCCCAGACTCCCCCCCTCCTCCTCCTTTCCTGGGCTGGGCCTGCTGCTCAGAACAGCTCAGAACAGGCTGTTCCTCCTGCTTGCTGGAGAGGTAGGCGAGGAAGCCTGTCCTGATGCCCATGATCTGCTGTCTGATCTTGTCGTCCCTGAACAACCGCCCGTTAATATCTGGAAGCTATGATTACCTGGAAGGTGATGGGACAGGCCCAGAGAGCAGTCATGTCTGTTTGTCTCTAATGTTTGGATGCTTGCCCCTGAACTAAGGGGGAACCCTGACAGTACAGAGTGGCCGTTTCTGGAGGGCTTGCCTTCTTTTCATGGATGCTAATGTCTTCAGAGTTCCTGACCATAGAGCTGGGAAGAAGATAATGTAGCAGCTTGTTGATCCCTGGACCCCAGCTTGCCGTGATGAGAAGAGATGGCAGTGGGTGTAACACTCTTGGAAAGGGGCCAGGGACCGGCCGGGGACGGAGGAATGCATCCGAGTTCCTCTTCCAGTCCTCAGTTCTTAGCAGATACAAAGGCCTGAATCATTAGCATGGCAAGGCCTGGAGTCCTGGAATATCGGGAGTTGTGTCTCTGGCTTGTGTCTCTGGCAAAGCCACCTGGGGCCACTTCAGAGGTCAAGTCTGTCTGGGCTCTGGGCTATGGTCTTGGTGCCACAAGCACATACCCCAACTCCAGACTCTTAAGCGCTAAGCTGTGTGCAGAGCCTTTGGTTCCAAATGAACAGTACAGGGAAGGCTAAGAAAGAAGTTCTGTCGAGGAGCCCCCAGGAGGGCCTCCTGAAGGAGGAGGCTGCTTTGTTGTTCTTACTATTATTTTGGTGCGGGCTCCCCAGGACATGCCAGGCAGGTGTTCCATCACTGAGCCTACAGCCCGCCAACAGCCTTTGAGGAAAGGGACAGGGAAATCCCGTTAGCAAAGAGACCTTCTGGTGACTGCCTCTGGTCCCCCATAGAATGCTGTCCCCAGGATTAAGAGTGACCTCTCTTCTCACTGTCACTTGGAAGGTTTTGTCGCCAATCTCTCAGTCCAGCGGCAATTCTTCCCCACTGATGAGGACGAGTCTGGAGCTGCCAGAGCGCTGATGAGACTTCAGGACACGTACAAACTGGACCCAGACACGATTTCTAGAGGGGAACTTCCAGGTAATGCACCTTCGTTTACTTACGTCTCTTCAGTGTCTGGACAGATCAGATGGACTTAGGCACTGTTGGTGTTGGTGTCCGTTTTGGGGTTCCCATTGGATGCCAGTCTCCCATGTGTCAACCCCTACCTCAATGTCTTGATTCAGCTACTAGCCAAGACTTCTCCTCTGGTGTTAGAGAAGGAGGCTGTGGATCAGGAGTCTCCCTCAGCATCCACTCCCGGAAAATCGCCCATCTGCTGGCAGACCTGCTTCCATGCCCAGCCTCTTGTTGCTTTCTGCCCAAGGCTGGTCTGGGGACTCACTGCTTCTGTCCTACATCCCCCTAGTTAGTCTCTCCCCTTCCATTCTGTCCTTGCCTCTCTGCGCTCTCTCTCTCTGAGTTCATGTATAGCCCCACCTGTTTTCCCATTTCTAGTTTATGTCCCCCTTCCCCTGCATGATCCCCCCCTCTCGGTTTCACAGGAAGGCTCTGTAGCCCATCTCTCATACTTCTCCTTTAGATCCAATGCTCCTTTGAGTCCATTTCGTCATTCCTGCTGAGGCTGCTGGGTAGTGATTTATTTTCTCTGCCTCCCTCCCGTTCTCACGTACTCCTGACCCCACAGTGCCTTTGTGTCTCTCCTCTGTGATCCTGTCATTCAAAGTCACCAAGAGCACAGGGCCAGTGAAGCCAGCAGGCAGGTTACCAGCAAACACCCTCTAACTTCGGAATAGCGTCTGGTTCAGATGGTTTCTTTCTGTCTGATGTCCTGGATTCTGGGGTGCCGATCTCTGCTTTTTCTCTTTTCACGTGTGTCTGGCCATTCATTCCTCTTTTTTTTTTTTTTTTTTTAATTGGTCTTTTCCCTGCTTGCTGCCTAGTGCTAGTGATTATAAACTTACAGGGTTTAGGGGTTATTTGAGACCAATAAATCCAAGAATTCAGTTGGGCCTCATCATAATTTAAATACCTCCTCCCTTCTTTGGAGCTAGTGAAGATACAGCAGAGAGAGAGCCTGGTGATGCAGGGGCTGTCTTCCTCCTTGGATGCCCTGTGACTGGCTACTCAAGGCCAGGGTCTTGGTGTGGAGGACTGTGCTGAGCTGGCAGGGGGAGGAGGGTTCTCTCTATTCCTGCTTCAGTCAGGTGTTGGGCCAAACCCGACCATGAGACAGAGTTGAGAAGATAATTCTGGGAAGCTTTTGACCTTGTAGCTGTGAGGCGTGGCTGGTGGGAGAAGGGTGCTGTCTCCTGACAGCCTCCTTCCACAGTTAACAGGCCCCTGAGTGTCCTGAGTGGGGCAAAGGGAGTTACTCTCCAGAGCTCCACCCCCTGTTGGCTCTGAGTCCCTCCCCCAGGTGAGCCCCTCCCCCAGGTGAGCCCCTCTCCAGGTGAGCCCCTCTCCAGGTGAGCCCCTCTCCAGGTGAGCCCCTTCCCCAGGTGAGCCCCTCTCCAGGTGAGCCCCTCCCCCAGGTGAGCCCCTCTCCAGGTGATTCCCTCCCCCAGGTGAGCCCCTCTCCAGGTGAGCCCCTCTCCAGGTCAGCCCCTCCCCCAGGTGAGTCCCTCTCCAGGTGAGCCCCTCTCCAGGTCAGCCCCTCCCCCAGGTGAGTCCCTCTCCAGGTGAGCCCCTCTCCAGGTCAGTCCCTCCCAGGCGAGCCCCTCCCCAGGCGAGCCCCTCCCAGGTGAGCCCCTCCCCAGGTGAGCTGCTCCCCAGGTGAGCCCTCCCCAGGTGAGCCCTCCCCCAGGTGAGCCCTCCCCCAGGTGAGCTGCTCCCCAGGTGAGCCCCTCCCCAGATGAGCCCTCTCCAGGTGAGCCCCTCCTCAGGTGAGCCGCTCCCCAGGTGAGCCCCTCCCCCAGGTGAGCCCCTCTCCAGGTGAGCCCCTCCCAGATGAGCCCCTCCCCAGATGAGCCCCTCCCCAGGTGAGCCCCTCTCCAGGTGAGCCCCTCTCCAGGTGACCCCTCCCCAGGTGAGCCCCTCTCCAGGTCAGCCCCTCCCCCAGGTCAGCCCCTCCCCAGGTCAGCCCCTCCCCAGGTGAGCTGCTCCCCAGGTGAGCCCTCCCCAGGTGAGCCCCTCCCCCAGGTGAGCCCTCCCCAGGTGAGCTGCTCCCCAGGTGAGCCCCTCCCCCAGATGAGCCCCTCTCCAGGTGAGCCCCTCCTCAGGTGAGCCGCTCCCCAGGTGAGCCCCTCCCCCAGTGAGCCCCTCCAGGTGAGCCCCTCCCAGATGAGCCCCTCCCCAGATGAGCCCCTCCCCAGGTGAGCCCCTCTCCAGGTGAGCCCCTCTCCAGGTGAACCCCTCCCCAGGTGAGCCCCTCTCCAGGTCAGCCCCTCCCCCAGGTCAGCCCCTCCCCCAGGTCAGCCCCTCCCCAGGTGAGCTGCGCTGTTTTCATCACTTGGTGTGTTGCCCTATGTGGATGACATGCAGACCTGTGTTTCTTGTCAAGGCATGTCTCTGGGCTTCCAACCAGGGTAGGCCAGTGCCTGGAGACACCTCTGCTTGGACATTCCATGGATTGCACAAACTTCATTCGATGTGTGCCAAATTAAAATTCCCATCTGGTTTTGAACTGTTTGCCCTCTGTCTTCGCCTGTTATCTTAGCAAAAAGCACCTCTGCCCGTTGGCAGCCTGAGCCATAACCTTAAAGTCTATGGATTCTGTCTCTCTAATGCCCTCTGACCTTCCATATCTCCAACAAACTTAGGATAATTTTCTGTGTGCTCCTAAGCACACACGTATCCATTGAGTTCAATGCTTAGCTTTCAGAAGTGACCCCGAAGTCTGCCTATAAGTGATGGTCTGTGAGCCCCCACTGCCTCGGTGGGGCATTGTTCCCAGCGTCTCTCAGCTCTCTTACCCTTACCCGTGTGGATCCTCCCTGTCCCATAGTCCTTGAGCGCTCAGCTTAGCTGTCACTGTTCATGGAGCAGGCGCTTGAGTTTCCTTCTGAGGAGGGTGCCGAGTTCTGGAAGTCATTCGTCACATTCTTGGCGTTCACAGGACATGCTGATTGTAGCCGCTGGTCTTTCACATCCCGGGGCAGCATCTTCATATGTCATCTCGTTGAATTTTTGGCACTAGTCCCTTAAAACTGATGCTGGTGTCTCTATTTAAAGAGATTTGGGTAGATATTGTATTTATTTAGGTAGGGGACTGAATCTGAGGTGGGGTAACTTGTCCAGAGTCGCACAACTGCTAAGTATGCAGCAAGGTTCACATGGACCTGGCTTGGTCCAGGCCCAGAGCACAGTTTGCTTATCTTTGTTACATGGGCTGTTGTGATAGGCTCCTGGGTCCACGGAGTCAGTGGAGACCCTTGGAGACTGCTGGAGAAAGGAAAGTTCCCATAAGCCCCCTAATGCTTGGCCCGCCTATGACTCCTTCTTGTGTTTACTTTCCTGACATTCTATCCTGGCTGTCAGATTCTGGGTCACCAGGATGAACAGACCGTGGTCTCTGAAGCAGCTGTCGTCCTGCAGCGGAGTTCCCTCCTGGGGAGAGGTCCATGGTGGCCCTCAGGCCAAGAGAGTGATGTATGAGTAGTTCTAGCATGCCATCCACGCCCGATAGCTGTTAGTAGGGAGCTGCGTGTGGCTGCAGGGAGGTCCTAGCCCTCCTCATTCTGTGGGATCTGCTTTCTCATTATTCGAGGAGGAACACATCGTCTTTGCCATCCCAAGCCTGGCTGAAGCTCTGCATCTCCCTAAAGCTGCTGCTGTTCCTCAGGTTGAAACCGTCTTCATGATCACTTTCCACAACAGATGTCCCATTAGACATGAGGCCTGCTGAGCTGATGCTCGAATGTCCCTGCTGGATTGTAGCCTTGGTTCTTTGTCGCCATTGGTATCCATCACCTGTTCTATCACCTGTATCCTCTTAGTACCTTCTCATGTCACTGCATGTATGTTCCCTTGAGGTCTAACCTCAGACCTTCTCTGTCCTTTCCTTTTTCAGACTCTTCTACATGTGACTGCCCTTGTCCATGGCTTTCATGCCACCTGTATTCCGTTCTTAAATTCATCTACGTTTTCTGCTCTTCAGACTTCCATGGCCAGCTGCCCTCCACGCATCTTCTCCTGTTTTGACCCACCGGACCTATACCCACTGACCTCAGGGCCATGTCTTGGTGGGATTCCTGAACTGCCTGTCACAAAGCCCCTTCCCACTCGAGAGAAGGAGTCTGAGGCTTAGAGATTGACTCTGAATTCTAACCTAAGCTAAACCAACCTCTTTATGCTCATTGCATTGATGGCATTTCATGGTGTGTGGCCTGAAGTCTGGGTGGGATTTTGCTTGGGTAGTGGCCCAAGCATTTCTCCCAAGTGAGCATCTTCTGTCTTAACCCAGAGGCATTTCAGAGCCTGACGGTTGCTTTTCCTGCTTCAGGAACCAAGTACCAGGCCATGCTGAGTGTGGATGACTGCTTTGGGATGGGCCGCTCAGCCTACAATGAAGGAGACTATTATCACACGGTGCTGTGGATGGAGCAGGTGCTGAAGCAGCTAGATGCTGGGGAGGAGGCTACCATAACAAAATCCCTGGTGCTGGACTACCTGAGCTATGCTGTCTTCCAGCTGGGTGACCTGCACCGTGCTGTGGAGCTCACCCGCCGCCTGCTGTCTCTTGGTAAGGAGGTTAGGGACCAGACCTAGCAAAGGAACTTGACCCTTCTGGCCACATTGCTCCATCATCTCTTGGAACTGAATCAGTTTGATTGTCACCTGGCCAGTGATGAGTGTCTCAGTGATTTCAACCGCCTTTCCAACTGCTGACTAGCTCCTCCCCACAGTCTTGATGTTAGGCCATGCCCAGCAGGTGATGGCTGTTCAAAGGCCTGTGACATCCTTGTGTATACATGTGTTGCACATGCATGTGCATGGGCACGTGTGTGCAAGTGCATGTGCACGTGCATGCACACGGTGGCACTTTCAAAAATAAGGACCTAGTATTGTGGTGCTTGTACCGTTATGCAGGGTAGACCCTTCGCTGTAAAAATACAGATGGAGAAGCAAGCCATACTTCTGGATTGCTGTTGTGACAGTAATTCTAGCTATTAGTGGCCTGAGGTCTAAATTGGGACTTAGCATGCCATTTGTACTCTGTCTGTCTTGTGATGTGGGACAGACCAAGGCTCCACGCACTTGTTAAAGCCTGTTAATTGCACCTTTTCCTAATATGTGGGAATGTTGTCTGGAGTTTCCCAGGGCAGCGAAGACTTGACTTTACCAGTGCTTTTCAGGGGGGCTTGCATGTGAGGTCAGCTAGCATTTGAGCGTCCTGCAAGGCCAACGTGGGTAGAGAGTCTTGTAGAATCTGTCACGAGAGTTAATAAGAGCCCTGGACAGGGAGTCAGGGCCCCCCTGACTCTTCTGTGTGGGTTCATCTTAAGTCACTGAACATCTTTGAGACTCAGTTTCATTATCTGGGGAGTGATGTAGAAATCCTGCCGTGGCTGTAGCTTCAGATATTGTATTGTCTGACAGAGCTGTGACTCTTCTATTTTTAAATAAAACTTTATTACATTTATTATTTATTCATTCATTCATTCATTTATTGTGTATGTGGGTGAATGTAAAGTGCCACAGTGTACATATGGTCGGGGGCCAAATCTAGGGAGTCAGTTCTCTCCTTTTACACCATGTGGATCCTGGGCATTGAACTCAGGTTGCCAGGCTTGGTAGTAAGCGCCTTTACCTGCTGAGCCATCTGGCCTGCCTTGTGGCCCTTCTTTTTTTTTTTTAAACCAGTATCTCACTCAGCTTGTCTCCTATTTGTAGCCAGTGTGTGATGTGATCCCTAGACCCGGCTGCACTCTGGGGAATGGCTTCATATAGCTACAGCCAATCACAAGGAGGAGGCAGAACTCCCGGAGATCTCCTGGAGGTCCCCGCAAGTTCTGAGCTCTGTCTAAACCCCTAGTTACTAGCTAAATGTGCTCCGCTTTAATGACACGTCTCCCTCATCCCTGGACAAGATGAAAGGGCCTCTGTTGGCTTTTCAGCTCTGGCTGGCACACCCTGGTGAGGTGCTGCAGACAGCAGAGCGGAGCATACCAGTGGGCTGCCGGGCGAGGGACGGCACACAGAGCGGTTTCTGTAAGTGACCTAACAGATGTTTGTGGTTTCCTCCTCCCCTCACGTTTCGCTTTTTCTAGACCCGAGCCATGAACGAGCTGGAGGGAATCTGCGGTACTTTGAGCGTCTGTTGGAGGAAGAAAGAGAAAAACCGTTGTTCAATCAGACGGAAGCTGGACTAGCGGCCCAGGAAAACCTGTACGAGAGGCCTGTGGACTACCTCCCAGAGAGGGACGTGTATGAGAGCCTGTGTCGCGGGGAGGGCATCAAACTGGTGAGACCTGGGAAGGGGCCGGTGGTGGCCTGGCTGGGGATCTGAGTGCTGGCTCTGGGGAGGCAGCATGGGAAGTTCCACGGCCTATTTGCACTTTTCTCAGCATCTGCTGAGGCCGATAGGTGGGTGTTCTCTGATGCATAGGACAGAAGATTGTCTCCATGGATGCTCCAGGGAGAATTCCTGTCCTCCAGGGCATTCCTGTACTCCCCACCCAGTGTGCCTACCTATCATATGACTGATTGGTTTGAGGAAAATGATAGGTGTAGATATGTCTCAGGTCTCCAGGGAAGTCATGGTGTAAATGACAAGTGAGACCCATGGTAAGAAAAGGCAACACTTGCTGGGGCTTTTGAGAGCCCTAGGGTTCCACTGATTCTCACAGCTCAGTATGGGGGAGGTGCTCACCTTTCCTCTGCCTCTGATTGGCTTCCAGTTGTTTTCTGTCTGGAAAGGCTTCTCCCCATCCACAGTGCTTCAGGGTTAATCAAATCTCCATGAAAAGGGTCAGGAAGTGCCCTCCGCCACAGGAATTGTGGAAATGAGGTGCTTTTTGGAGAGAAGGGGAGCTGCATGGTTTGTGTGAGGTCACTTCCTACTCTGGTTTTCTTCTGTGGTGAGGCTGAGGACAGCCTTGGCCATGGAGGGTGAAACCAGTGTGCACAGACAGCTGGCTGGAACTGAGGGTAAGGTCACTGTGCTCAGGCCTATGCTCTCTGCTCCCTAGACGCCCCAGAGGCAGAAGAAGCTCTTCTGTAGGTACCATCATGGTAACCGGGTGCCACAGCTCCTCATCGCCCCCTTCAAAGAGGAAGATGAGTGGGATAGCCCGCACATCGTCAGATACTATGATGTGATGTCGGATGAAGAAATCGAGAGGATCAAGGAAATCGCGAAGCCCAAAGTAGGTGTCTCTGTGGGTCCTGCTGGGGCACTGTGTGAAGTGGGGTGCAGTCCCTCCTTCTGCCTCTGTGGGGCAGCTTGTCTGTGCACCAGTTCAGTCTCACAAATAGTGAGTGTGAGTACATTGATGTGCTGTGGACTTCGGCTGACATTGTAGGTTTATGACCTAGGAGAGAAGAAAAAGTAGGGACCCAGGATGGATAGACAAGAAGATGAATGATAGCAGGTCATGCTGGGAGCAAGCTCAGTGACAAATGCCATTTCACCTGGTTGAAGGGCTAGTGTGTGGATTGTTTTTAAGGAAATGCATGATCTCAAAAAAGTGGAATCTGTGGAGCTCCTGATCAGGACTGCAGTGAGGGAGGAGGGCTGCAGTGAGGGAGGAGGGCTGCAGTGAGGGTGGGGGCTGCAGTGAGGGGTGAGGGCTATAGTGAGGGGATTGCAGTGAGGGAGGAGGACTGCAGTGAGGTGAGGAGGGCTGCAGTGAGGGAGGAGGACTGCAGTGAGGGAGGAGTGAGTGGCTGCAGTGAGGGAGGAGGACTGCAGTGAGGTGAGGAGGCTGCAGTGAGGGGAGGACTGCAGTGAGGGTGAGGACTGCAGTGAGGGTGAGGACTGCAGTGAGGGAGGAGGACTGCAGTGAGGGTGAGGGGGACTGCAGTGAGGGTGAGGTGAGTGAGGACTGCAGTGAGGGTGAGGACTGCAGTGAGGTGAGGAGGACTGCAGTGAGGGAGGAGGACTGCAGTGAGGGAGGAGGACTGCAGTGAGGGAGGAGGGGGGAGGACTGCAGTGAGGTGAGTGAGGACTGCAGTGAGGGGAGGGAGGGACTGCAGTGAGGGAGGAGGACTGCAGTGAGGGAGGAGGACTGCAGTGAGGGAGGAGGACTGCAGTGAGGGTGAGGGCTGCAGTGAGGGGAGGACTGCAGTGAGGGAGGAGGACTGCAGTGAGGGAGGAGGACTGCAGTGAGGGGTGAGGGCTGCAGTGAGGGTGAGGGCTGCAGTGAGGGAGGAGGACTGCAGTGAGTGAGGGCTGCAGTGAGGGAGGAGGACTGCAGTGAGGGAGGAGGACTGCAGTGAGGTGAGGACTGAGGAGGAGGACTGCAGTGAGGGTGAGGACTGTAGTGAGGGGACTGCAGTGAGGGAGGAGGACTGCAGTGAGGGAGGAGGACTGCAGTGAGGGAGGAGGACTGCAGTGAGGGAGGAGGACTGCAGTGAGGGAGGAGGACTGCAGTGAGGGGTGAGGGCTGCAGTTGAGGGGGTGAGGGCTGCAGTGAGGGGTGTGGGCTGCAGTGAGGGCTGCAGTGAGGGAGGTGGGCTGCATTGAGGGAGGAGAACTGCAGTGAGGGTGAGGGCTGCAGTGAGGGTGGGGACTGCAGTGAGGGCTGCAGTGAGGGAGGAGGGCTGCAGTGAGGAGGGCTGCAGTGAGGAGGGCTGCAGTGAGGGGTGAGGGCTGCAGTGAGATAATAAAAACCAGGAGTGAACTGTTGGAGTTGGAGGAGGGTGTATATCAGTACAATATAGATATTCTTCATCTTTGCTTTTTTTTTTTTTTGTAAATTTTCTTCTTGGGAGTATTTAACTTGTTACATTGTTACATTGATTCACTATTATATACTAAATTATTGGATAGCTTTTTTTTTTTAATGTAGAGTCTTACATAGTTGAGGCTGGCTTCAAACTTGTTTTATATATGTCTAAGGATAACCTTGAACTTCTGATCCTTCGGCCTCCACCTCCTGAGGGCTAGGATTACAGATGTATAATATCACACCTGGTTTATACAGTGCAGGCAATCAAACCCAGGGCCTCATATGTGCCAGGCCGGCACTCTTTTAGCTGAGCCACGTTTCTAGCCAATATGCCAAACTATTGGTTTTTGAAATCTATCTCCCCGTGGTAACTAGCATTGATTGGTGTGGTAGGACCTGTCTCCAGTGTTTCATGTGTGTGAACTGTTGTCTGTTGCAGATTCCGGGTCTGCTTTCATCTTTCCCTTCAACTTGAGGAAGCTGATCTGTGTAGGTCAGAGGTGGTGGTAGAAGTTACTCCTTCTTGGGTTGTCTTGACCAAATTGTCATCTGCAAGCGAGGAGAATAGTTTATCCTCCCTAATAGTTAGAGCTCCTTTGCCTTGACCATCTTATTGAGATGCCTGGAACTTCTAGAACATTTTTGCTATGGACCTCCTTGTCTTGTTTCTGAGTATTGCAGAAATCCAACTGGTATTTGCTGCTACATATGCCATTGACTGTTGGTTCTTGTATACATGTCATGTTGGTACAATTATTCTTGGGTTTCTAGCTCATAGATGATTTGGTCCCATTTAATCTCTCTTGAAGAGGACTGTGGGCTGCCATTGCTCCAGCTTTCTCCCGTCACAGGTGACCGGGAGGGAGAATTAGCTGGCTTTCTATTGCTTTATTTGTAGTAGAATCGAAGTGGCTGAGGTGGCCAGAGCTTCCGCTCATGGACAGACCTAAGATGGGTTACTGTAGTGGTTCTGGAGCTCACCTTGGAACAGCTTGGTTTGAAGACCTAGCACAGTCAGGAGACAGGATCTGTTACTGGTATCATGGATTGACTGAGGGTCAATCTAGTCGATGTGTATGGAGCACTGTAACCAGGACCTGTCATGTTACTTTCATGGCCAGTTCCAAAGTCCTCCAGAGAAGAAAACTTAGTCGCCTGATTTCTAGCCAAGAGAGGCACCGGCAAGCCAAAATCTCCTGAGAGATTCCTTACCTGCCTTAGTCCGGGACATTGAACGTTTTTCTCTGTGCACATGTATACATGAACAGCAGGGATGGGGAAGGTGGCTGGCGTTGGGATAACTGGTCTTTGAACAGGAGCCATGTGACAAGCCATACACATTGGCCATCATGAGCTGACCTCTCCTTTCCGGAGGCCAGGACAGACAGATGCTATTCTGGCTTTGAAGTGGGGCCAGTGAGCTTAGCTTGGCTTGTGGGGAATGCCTGACAGCTGTCTGTGAGTCCTCAGTCTGCTTTCAAAATAGCCCCGTCTGTCCCCAGGGCAGAGCACAGCTGCCCAAAGTCTTTTTTGGGCACCAGGCCAATGCTGAGGCTCAGATGCTTTCACAGTCTAGTGGCAGTGTCTGTTATCGGGCAGGGACGGCCATCCACTAGACTGATAAAAGGACCATAGATAGGAACCTGGGAAACCATCTTTCCTTGGGTATGCTGGCCGCCATAGTCATAGCAGAGTGTTAGGAGGCAAAGTGATCAGATGGGTCAATCTACTTCCGGACCAGACATCTGGTGTGGCTCCTCTTCTCCATCCCTCTGCCATCTCCTGTCCCAGGCCACTGTCATCCCTTGCCCTGATTCTTGCTCCAACTTTGTTAGTCTTCTCCTCATTCTGCTCTCTCCATAAGGTGGCCCGATAGTCCTTACATTCCCATTCCATTGTGAATGCCCTTCCCTTGCATAAAGCTGTCCCCATTTCAGCTTGACCATAAGATGGCAGCAGACCCTGGTCTCTGTGCCTTCGGCCTCTTCCCATCTCACTACATCATGTCGCCTCGATCTGTAGCCAGTGCCCTCTGCACCAGAGTCCTTGCCTGGTGCTGTAATGTACATAGTGCCCGAACCTGGACCAGCGGGTTCTTCTTCGGGGGCAGGGTCCCGAGGAGGAAGGATCAGAGGTAAAGATCAAACAGGTAGGCTCCGGAGGTCTCTAAACTCTGTCTCATGCCAGGCAAGCTTATTAAGAAGTCCAGCATCTCATATACTGTTTCCAGGGGAGAAATGAGACAGTGCCACTGCCAAGCTCTCACACAGTGGGACGAAGTCAGCAGGAAGCTAATCAAGCAGTGCTGCACACGAGGACACAGGCTTTCTCACAAGGGGACACAGGCTTTCTCACAAGGGGACACAGGCTTTCTCACAAGGGACACAGGCTTTCTCACAAGGGACACAGGCTTTCTCACAAGGGGACACAGGCTTTCTCACAAGGGACACAGGCTTTCTCAAGGGCTAGGGCATTAGAGAGGAGCACACAGCCTTGGGACCAATAACCACAGAGTTTGGTTCTGAGGTCCCGAAGCTGCAGCTCCCCAAGACCTTTGCCCCAGGCCATTACTGTATCTGCTAAGGATCAGACAAGGAAGTCCATTCCTTCTCTAAACACGAAGGTCTCAGAGAAAGCCTTGAATCGGCCCGGCTCTCAACAGTACCCAAGCTGCTGTAACCTTTTGGCTATGCTTCCACAGGACATTAAGCTCACCCATCTGTAGCTAGAGTTTTCCTGCCTGGCCCACAGTCAGGACAAATCTTTGTCACCCGCCAGTCCCACAGCCGCTTAGACCCAACCAAGTAAACACAGAGACTTATATTGCTTACAAACTATATGGCCGTGGCAGGCTTCTTGCTAACTGTTCTTATAGCTTAAATTAATCCATTTCCATAAATCTATACCTTGCCACGTGGCTCGTGGCTTACCGGCATCCTCACATGCGGCTTGTCATGGTAGCGGCTGGCAGTGACTCCTTGTGCCTTCCTGTTCTTTCTTTTCTCCTCTCTGTTAGTCCCGCCTAGCCACTGGCCAATCAGTGTTTTATTTAATGACCAATCAGAGCAATTTGACATACAGAACATCCCACAGCACCCATCTTAATTACTTGGCTGGTTTTCTACTGTCTCCACTTGACCAAGTTATATGAAGGCAGGGGTTGTGTCTCGGTCACCACCTGGCACACAGTAGGCACCAGTCAGATAGTTATTGGAAGTAAGAGTCAGCACTACTCTGTCTGGTCCATGTACTTCTGCATGAACATGTTGGTCCATACCAGGCCCACATCGTGTGAGCCCATTAGGACAGTCCACACCACAAGGAAGGCACCTGCACTCTTGCTGTGGACAAGTATATCCCTCCTGGCAGTACCATTAAGCCTTTATATGGAGACTGGGGATGTGAGGTAGAGGAAAGGCGTGTGTGTGTGTGTGTGTGTGTGTGTGTGTGTGTGTGTGTGTGTGTGTAGTTGCCCATGAAAGGTGGCTTCTGCATAGCAGTTCATGTGCATCAGATTCCTGTGGTTTTCTCTGTTGACTCTGGGAGGGCCCCCAAGGGACTGAAAACTGTCTTACTTACTGAGCAGTGGGAGCCCAGCAGGGCAGGAGGTACAGCAGACTGTGTCTGGATAGAAGGAAAACATGGGCAAACTTGACCATGTCAGGAGAATCCTCAGGTTGAAGCTCAGAGATGGCCCAGTCTGTGTGCGGCAGAATCAAAGTTGTGCTCAGGCAATGTGGTGTGGGCCTGTCGGAAAGGCCAAGTTTGGGGGATACATGTACAGATCGAGCAGAATTCATAGGCATAACAGTGCTGGCAGCATAGACCCAAGTAGCAGAAGAGGTGGGTAATGAGCAAGGAGGGTGCGGCCAGGCCTCATAGCACAGAGCAAAGTGTAGACTAGACTGCAGTGTTGTGGGACCTCGGCTAGAAGAACCACTTTCTACAGATATTTCCCACCGATGGGGCTGGCCCCCCTGGGATCAGTGTTCTCTGGGAAAACACCCAAAACCAAAGAGGTAACTCTGTCCTGTCTTTTAGCTCGCACGAGCCACTGTTCGTGATCCCAAGACAGGTGTCCTCACTGTTGCCAGCTACAGAGTTTCCAAAAGGTGAGCAGTCGTAGCAGTGGGGTGGGGTGGGGCTTCCCAGCAAGGTTGCAAAAAGTGCTGGTGCCCACTTCTGCCTGCTGCACCTCCTCTCTCTGTGGCCTTTACCCTGTGTTGCCCATTAGTGCTGGCCTTGACTGGGAAGGGATCATCGGACTTCATCTAAGCCTGCCCATGCCTTTCTTCTTTGCTCAGCTCCTGGCTAGAGGAGGATGATGACCCTGTTGTGGCCCGAGTCAACCGCCGCATGCAGCATATCACGGGGTTGACAGTGAAGACTGCAGAACTCTTGCAGGTGGGCTGGCCCTTGGGGCCGGAGGAGTTGGGAGGAGTTCTGTTGGGCTGGGTGGTCTTCCAAGGTTCCCCGGCTGTCTGAGAAGGCTCACCTACTCCATTACTCACTCTTCTAATCAAAGGACCTGGCAGAAGCAAAGTGATGGAGGAGCGGTCTGCTTTGGCTCACAGTTTGTGTCCATCCTGGTGGGGAGGCTTGGCAGCCAGAACTTGCAACACAGCTTATTCACGTCTTGCTGGACCAGAAGCCAGAGGGCTTGGGCTGGCCAGAACCAACAGCAGAGAAAACCTTCACGGCCCACATCCAGTGGTCTAATTATGCCAGCCTCCCCCCAAGATTCCACCCTCCAGAAACAGTACCACCAACTGGAGAGTGAATATGTACTCACATGAGCCTTGAGTTCACATCCCCAGCATCCACACAGAGTATGGCTAAGCATTTTTCTGCCACCCCAATGCTGGGGAGAGCACCCACAGGCTTGCTGGGTGACGGTTAGCTCCAGGTTCACTGTCTCAAGGGAAGAGCGTGATGGAGCAGGACACACAATATCCTTCTCTGGCCTCTGCATGCACACAGACGTGTGCATACACCACCATATACATACACCACATACATAGACCACACATATACGAAGGCTGTGGGGTGCTTTCAGACCTAGGGAGATGGTATTCATGGAGAGTTGGGCTGCTCTGGAGCGTTCATACTGCTGACAAATTCAATGCTGTAATCTCTCACCAGGTCGCAAACTATGGAATGGGAGGACAGTACGAACCCCACTTTGACTTCTCTAGGGTAAGGCCCCAATCATAGATATTTCTGGAGGGCTCTGCCCTGGCTGGTTTGAGAAGGTTGGAGCTTCTAGAAGCATCTCAGCTTCCACATTATCCCTCCTCCACCGACCACCTCGCCAGGGAAAAACTACTTTGTTGGTGAAGCACCTGCAGAGCCCAGTGGGGCCCGGTTGTTTCCTGTCCATGTGGGGAGTGTTTGGCCCAATAATAGATAATAGGTCCCTGTGAAACCTTTTCTGACCTCCCTACCCTTCGCTGTGTTCTTTCTGGGGTTCCCTTTGTAGCCCTGTCCTGATCCCTGCTGTGCTGTGGGAGGAAGGCACACTTACCATTCTCCGACCCTTTGGGTCCCCATCCTTTGGGTGGCGGGTAAGTTAGTTGCAAACTTGGATGAAAGTTGTTGTCTGTTGCAGCGACCCTTTGACAGCGGCCTCAAAACGGAGGGAAATAGGTTAGCGACGTTTCTTAACTATGTAAGTACCGGGCCGGGCCCATTTGTTCCCTCTCCCTTAATTTTATAGAGCGATGAGCAAGATGCTTTCAAGCGTTTAGGGACTGGGAATCGTGTGGCCACGTTTCTAAACTACGTGAGTATGATGCGTGCGCCCGAGGGGGCCCTGTGGAGACCCTGGGGCCAGAGGCCTCCTGTACATCCCACCCCCATCAGGGCTCACAGCATCAGCTGCTGCAGAGTGGTCCGTCAGTGCCCTTCCTGGCGAGAGTATAAAAAGCTGGCTTTTGTTCCCATCTGTGTGCTTAGCCTTCTCCTACCCCCTGGCTCTTTCCCACCCCTCCACCCCCCCACTCCCCCCCACAACATTTTTTAAGCTGTGGTAAAATATACATAATATAAAAATTGCCATCATAACAGTCTTCCGTGGGCTTCAGTGATTATTTATTAAATCCATCTCTAATGTGAACCATTTACCATCTGTTACCATGGCTCTTCTCACCTCATAAAGTGGAAGCTTTATTTCTATTCAACAGTAATTCCAGCGTCCCTTCCCACCACCACCCTGCTTTCAGAGACCACAGAGCCTCATCAGAGTGGAGTCCTGGAGTGTCTGTCCTTCTTGCTGGCTGATTTCCTCAGCCCCTATCTTTCACGTGTGTCTGTGTGGCATGCTCTGAGTCCTTTCTGATGGATGCAGTGCTACTCTGAGCTTTGGGAATGAGAGCCACGGTGGGGCTCTGTCCCAGTGGGAGAGTGCAGAGGTGGCCAGGAGGTGCTTTTACATGGAAACTGCCTCTGTTTCCTCGGAGGGAGGCTGGGTAGCCAGCTTCCCTCCTGCTACCCCTGCCCCTCATCCGTAGGCTGTCAGTTTACCTCTCTCCACTGGAGTAGCCCATTCTAAGGATGCGTAGTCAGGGAACTTAGAGACAAAGTTTATTTTTTCCCTCAAAGTTTTAATTATCCTGGAGACTGCTATGCACATACACTGCTGAGCTGGTCCTATGTGGTCTCTGTTGTGACATCTGAGGTCTGACTTGGGAGACGCGCTTGAAGCATGGGAGAGATTGTTATTTAGTTACCATGGAGACAAACACTGAAGAATTTGCCCAGGCATGGGGTTCAGTAAAGGCTTCATTTAGGAAATAGCATGTCAGTTGAGACTTGAAAATTAAATGGAAATTTGTGGAACATATTTTGGCAAAGAAGAAGGCGTGTGGGGACCTGGGAGGGAAAAGGTTTGGGATGTCGGGAAACAGGCAAAGGCTAGTGTATGTGGAGAGAGAGGTGAGTGAGACTGACTTGAAGATTCACTGGGTTTGAACCCCAGCACCAGGGGAGCCACTGGGTCTTTCCATCTTCCTTATTATGATCCCACTGAGGGCCCGCCCCTTCAGTCAGGCTGGCATGTGTCGTCATGGGACATTTCTTAGCTCTAATGCTTACTGCCTTAGAGGCCCTTTTTATTATAGCATAGACAAACAAAACACTTCAAGTAAGAGTGCATTTTACAGGAGAAAGCAGGGCCGAGTAGCATTCTGGGAAGGTGGAGGTCTGATTAGAGCAGCTAGAGCCAGAAAGAAGGCCACACAGGGACGGGGATACTCCTGAGGTTGGAAGCCTCATAGGGAGAGGATTCAAGATGGGGTCAGGGTCAAGATGAGCATTTTCTTCCTTCTTTTCTTTTTCTTTTTCTTTCTTTTTTTTTGATATATATTTAATATGTCTGAGCATTTACCTGCATATGTGTGTACATATATGTTGTATGTACCACATGCATGCATGGTGCCCACAGAGTCCATTAGAGGGCGTTGGATTCCCTGGAACTGGAGTTACAGATGGTTGTGAGCCACCATGTGAGTGCTGGGAACTGAACCTGAGTTGCATGTAACAGCAAGTGCTCTTAACTGCCAAGCCATCGCTAGCCTAAGATAGCATTTTCCAAATAGACTCAGGTTGTTCCTATCAAGGACAACCCGAACATGGGTCTTCTGGGGGCTTTAGCTCTCGAACCTCCAGGCACAGAGCCTGTCTTGATGAACATGACAGATTAATCTGCGTGTGGGAAGTCTCTCTTGGCTGAAAGATTTCCATTGCCACAGAGCAGAGCCTCCAGGCAACGCTGCTCATGCTTGGTGTAGGGTGACCTGCACACCTGCTCATGTCCTTGAGGCTTTGTTGCTCTGCTGTCCTTGGGTAGAGGGGCCAAACTCTTTGTCTTATGTTCCCAGATGAGTGATGTAGAAGCTGGAGGTGCCACGTCTTCCCTGACCTGGGAGCTGCAATTTGGCCCAAGAAGGTAAGCATGATTCTTCAGGGTCACACGTTTGAGCAGGGCTCAGACCTTGTCTGTGTCCCCTGGTGACTGTCTACTTGACTGTCAATGTGATGTACCTTAGTTCTTTCCCACCTGTGCCTTGGACTGTGGTCCCAACTTCCACCCGGGGAGAAGGGATGGGGAGAGAAGACCCTTCGGGGCAGGTGGGTTTCTGACCTTCTTTCCATTTGAGGGATAGGTGCTTTTGAGCCCTGTCCCCCAACCCAGGAAAGGAGGGGCATGTCTGCTGAGGGGTGGATGGTTCTAGATTCTTAGAGCGGGCCCTCGTGACTGGTCTTTAAGATGTGCTCTGACAGCTCGTCTCTTTCCCAGGGCACAGCTGTATTCTGGTACAATCTTCTGCGGAGTGGGGAAGGTGATTATCGAACAAGACACGCGGCTTGCCCTGTGCTTGTGGGCTGCAAGTGGGGTGAGTGGCTGGAGGGGGAGTGTGGAAGGGGCCTCGGCTGTAGATGCAGAGGTGGAAACAGCTGCAACTGCTGTCAGGTCTGCACATCACAAAAGGTTATCTTGGCTGCTTGTACCACCCAGCAGAGCTCCTGCAGCTGGTTGTCAACGCTCAAGAGATGCTCGGAGGGCCAAGGAAGCCTGGGCTGCGTCAGCACCAGGTGGCCTTCCAGAGAAGTGGGCTCTGGCAAGGGTTTTAGTGGAGAACAGAGCTGGAAGCAGAAGGAAGGGAGGGTGCCTATGTGAGGCCTTGTGGCTACAACCAGCATCTTAGGTAACAGGCTTGGGGGGCACTAGCTGTCCTTGTCACTTGAAGAAGGGAAGGCCTGAGGTGAGATTGGTCTGAGAGATGAAATCGGAGGCCAGGACAGACCACAGAGGATGAACTTGAGCCTTACTCTTGAGCAGCCGTGGAGAGCTAGGAAAGGCGTGGACTAGAATGTGACAGGAAGGGATCACATGCATTTATAACCCTTGGAGTGTGGGAGATAAATACTGATAGGTTTACAGAAAAGGTAAAGTAAACAAATGAAAATGAGGTGGTTGCTGATCTGGGAGGAAAAAGGATAGTGTAGGTCTAATTTACTAGATGTCGAAAGTGTGGCACTAACCCGATACATGGAAGCACTGCGTGTTTAATTTTAACTGGTTTTAACATTGCACAATATATGCTGCTAATCAAGTCTTCTAGACAGTTCGTTGAGTTACGTACAGGTATTAAATTGTATTTTAAAATCTCTGACTTTAGCAGTGCATTACTTTAAAAATATGTGTGTGTGTGTGTGTGTGTGTGTGTGTGTGTGTGTGTGTGTATACATGCGCCATGTCACATGTGTGCAGATCAGAGGGCAGTTTGAAAGAATTGGTTCTCTTCTTGCATTGTGGGTTCTGAGGATTAAAAGCTCAGGTTGCTGGGCTCCTGACATGAGCCGTGCCATCTGCCTGCATTACTCTATTTCTTATGAGAGAGTCTGTGTTTGAGGAACGGAGTCCTGGTGCATGCCCGTGACATGCAGTGCAGATACCCGTGCTTCAGCTAGGGTGCCCACAGCACTGAGATTCTGCTCTGTCACTCACGGGGCCTGCGGTTCGTGGCCAGGCCCTGTACAGTGTGTGCAGTTTCCCCATCTCCTCCTCTCAGTTTCTGCTCACCACTGTCCCAGCTTCTTCTTCTTCTTCTTTTTTCTTTAAAAAAATTTTTTATTTATTTATTTATTATGTATACAGCATGTATAACTGCACACCAGAAGAGGGTGCCAGATCTCATTCAGATGGTTGTGAGCACCATGTGGTTGCTGGAATTAACTCAGTCTTTGGAGAACAGTCAGTGCTCTTAAACTCTGAGCCATCTCTCCAGCTCCCCTGTCCCAGCTTCTTGAGGTCCTTCACACTTAGCAGAGGGGCCTCTGCCTTTGAGGACCTTCCCACGCCACTTCCTGCATCCAGCCCACTTAGAGTGAGTGGCAACCATATGATATGCCCCGCCCTCTTTCCAGGATGACTTCCTGTTCTGTGTCAGTACTGCTTCCCTAATGTCATGAGATACCCTTTGGCTCCATTCCCATGGCAACCTGCATACATGCATTGAATCACGGGCAGACTTTTGTACGTAAAGTTACCTACGTGCCTGTGTGTTTTCAGCAGGCTTGAAGTCTGAGCCGGGTCGCTCAGGGGTCTTACCCCCGGAGCACAGGGCAGTGATCGTCATGGAGGAAGCATTCATTTTGGCTGCTGATCTGATAGGTTGGATCATCACATACTTGCTTTCTCTTCACAGTCTCCAATAAGTGGTTCCATGAACGAGGACAAGAGTTCTTGAGGCCTTGTGGGACAACAGAAGTCGATTGACATCCTTTGCTCTGCCCCTTCCTGGCCCCACAGCCAAGCCATCAAGTTCAGCGTGACGGATTCCTTTGTGTGTTCCAGCTCCTGTCAGGCGGGTCATTGGAGGAGCCCGTGTTTGTCTGAATTTGAGAGAGTGTGTCCTGGGCCGAGTCCTGGGTGACCTGGGCCCCAGACTCTGGCCAGCCTATGCTTCCTCTGGCTCCAAGGGTAGCACTGGTGTGGCTGCTGCAGACCCAGACTGTGTAGCACCTCGCGCGGTGCCTTCGTACCTCAGATGTTTCAGGTGGGAGATGTTTTAGTGAAACCAAAGTTCTGATGCTGTGTTTACAGGTTGGTTTTTATGACATTTCTATTTGTTGTGGCTTTAACCAAAAAATAAAATCTCCCTGCCAGAAGCCTTAAATAGCCTTATTTTGGAGTGTTTGGGGGTTTGTTGTTGTTGTTTTGTGTTTTTAATCCAGGAACTGGGGCTGGCTCAGTTCAAAATGCCCCCCCCACACACACACACGGACCTGAATTCTGACTCCCAGCATTTACATAAGAGTTGGGCCTGGCAGTGTGTGGCTGTGATCCCAGTGCTGGGGAGGTAGAGACAGAAAGACCCTTGGGACTTTCCAAAACTGGGGAGCTTCAGGCTTGATGAGAGACCAGGCTCATAGAGGAAAATACCGGAAGTGGATGGCTGGTCTCCACCTGCATGTGCACACGCAAACACGCACACACATGAATGTGTACACACACAATCCAGGAGCTCTGACCAGTTCCACCATTTTGTATGCATCTCCGCTGTGTAGACATTCTGCAGAGCACAGCCCTAGCCTTGGGTTCTAAAGCTGGTTTTAACGCCCATGTGCCCTCCAGGCTTGAGTACTTTTCTGGAAACTGGAGATAAATAATTCATCTGGCTACCCAGAGATCATAGGAAGAACACGTGCTCACACATGAATGCTGTTAGTGTTCAATTTGGGATGTGTACGCTGAGTTGTCCCTGGCTGGAGCTATTCCAATCAGCGCTTAGGACCCACGTGGGAGGCCCTCCTGGCTGATATCTCCTTCCCTGTCCAGGAAGCTCAGGGATAACCATGGGATGGTGATTTGTGGTCACCATTGAAGTTTCCCTCCTGTGACCAGGTCACTGAACACAGTAACTTCATTTTCACTGACTGAGTTCTTAACTGAGTCAGACTATATATATATATATAGTCTGTTTGGGTTCTTTCATTTGGTATTGTTTTAAAGATTTGTCAGTAATGTCATGGAGTTTTTTTTTACAGTTCATGCAGGGCCCTCTAGAGAAACAGAACCGACGGGATGAATATATATTACAAAGGGGATCTGTTAGATTGGCTTACAGGATGCAGGCTGGGTAGTTCAACAGTGGCCAGCTCTACTCTGGAGAGGCTGAGAACCAGCAGCGGTTCAGTCTGGGAGGTTTGTGACTGAAGGCCTGAGGACTTCTGGAGAGTGACCAGTCCTCAGTCCGCATTGAAAGATGGAAGAGGCTTCGTTGTGATGGCCGTGAGGCTGGCAGCAGTGGCAGCCACAACTGGATAGACACACTCAGCAGCAAGACCGAAAGGCAGGCACGGAAGAGCAGGAGCGCTGCTGTTTTGGACTTTGCATCTGGACTGCCACAGGAAGGTGTTGTGTACTGTGGAAAAGGATCCTCCTGCCTCCATTAATCCCTTCCAGAAGTGCCTAGAGGTGTGTCTCTTAGTTGACTTCAGATTCTATGATGTTGGCACTCAAGATAAATCATACGGTCAACACTCTACCAATGGGCATTTCAGTCTTCGTATAGTATGACAAGGGATGTGATAAGCAATTTTACACATGATTTCTGAGTTACATTTCTTGAGAATATTTACCTAGGAATAGAAATGTGGACTTGTAATTGGTGAGTCTTAAGTGTTACCACATAATGTATTACAGCGTGTTATACCCACACGTACAAGGAGTAAATGGAAGTTCCTACCCGACCTCCCTCCAGTGTCTGAAAGCAACTGCTGAGTTTTGCCAGAACAAGGCAGGACAGTCCTTCAAAATTCCTGCTTCACAGAAGGGTCTACCAGATATTCTAGGCCTGTAGGCCAAAGATTGGATGCCCAGTATTACAGAGGAACCTTGGGTGAATGTCCAGGCAGCCAGATGTCTGTGGTTTCTATAGGTTTGGAAGTGGCTTGCATGCACTTTCTGTTTACTCAGGTAATAGTATATCTCTCTGGAGTCTTTGATGGAATTGAAGACTAGATACAGTTGCAGTTATTCTTATTTATGACAGAAGGTAAATTAGGTACAAAACTTTGGACTCACCAAGATAGAGTAAGTAATGGAGTATTTTCTCTGAATTTGCAAAATACAAATAGACTGGATATTGTAAATGTAATCCTTACTTGATAATTGTTCTTGTTGTGTACAGTTTTTCCATGTTAAAGTTATAGTTCTTTCTCATTTAGACAAAAATGGGGAAATGCGGAGCAATTAACTAGGTAAAGATGTGTTACATTTGTTTATGCTGTGGAATATTACCTTAACTGTGTAAAAGTGTTGTTACTTCTGTTTATGCTTCATTTGTTTAACAAGGATGTGTGTTTAATTATATAAAGATGTGTTGCATCTGTTTCACCTTGCCTGCCTCAGGCACCTAATTCATCTAATAAGGAGCTGAATGGCCAATAGCTGGGCAAGAGAAGGGGTAGACGGGGCTAGTAGGCAGAGAGAATAAGTAGGAGAAATCTAGGCTCGGGAAGGAAAAAGAAGGAGAACAAGAGAAGGAAGAGGAGAAAACAAGGGACACATAGAAACCAGGCAGCCTACCAGCCACCAGACACAGGAAGCATTTAGTAAGATTTACAGAAAGACAGTAAAAAGCCCTGAGGCAAAAGGTAGATTAACAAAACAAAATGAAACAGGTTAATTTAAGTTAAAAGAAACATGCCTAAGCTAGGCCAAGCATTCAAAACTAATAATAAGTCTCTGTGTCATGATTTGGGAGCTAGTTGGTGGCCCAAAAGAAAAAGCCTGGTACAGCTTACACTCCATATCATATGACTGAAGGAAGTCAGGAAAGAAACTCAAGCAGGGCAGCATCCTGGAGGCAGGAGCTGATGCAGAAGCCATGGAGGGGTGATACTTACTGGTTTGCTCCTCATGGCTTGCTCGGCCTGCTTTCTTATGAAACCCAGGACTGTCATCCCAGGATGGCACCACCTGTAATGGTCTGGGCCCTCTCAATCACTAATTAAGAAAATGTCATACAGACTTGCCTACAGCTCAGTCTACAGAGGCATTTTCTCAGTTGAGGCGCCCTCCTCTCAGGTGGCTATAGCTTATGTCAAGTTGACATAAAACTAGCCAGCACATGTGATTTTATGAAAGATATCCCAGAGATCTCTCTGTCTTATCATCATGTAAAACGATAGCAAGAAGATGGCTGACCGTGAATCAGGAAGACACACTCACCAGACAATCTGCTCACACTGTGGTTTTGATACTTCACTTGAAATAAACGCAATGAACAGACCATTTTGCCCAGTGTATCGTGTTTTATTACGGCAGCCCTCCCTGAGTAAGATGGTACCTATTGGTGCTTATTATATGTTTCTTAGTCATTAGGTTTCTTCTTCAAGTTTTTCTTACTGATTTGTAGACATTTGAATTTTGTTCGTTATCTTCTCCAGATGCCTATTTTGTGGGGTGTCTTTTCCATGTTTAGTTCTGATAAAGTGAAGGCTATCCCATCTTCTTGCTCTTCTGAAGGAGCCCCTCATCTTGACATTGGCTTTTAACATTTTTATCCTCATTTCCTCTTGTCATGGTTTTGTTGCGATGTAGTATGGGATTCCTTTCCCTGTTTCCCTTCTGGACATTTGAAGAGCATCCTGAATTTGCCAGTTGAGGTCTTTGATGAGTTCCAGAAGTTTCTCAGACATTGCATCTTTGGAGTATGGTTTCTGTCCCGATTTTCCCCTTCCCTCCCTCTCTGAGACTCCGGTCTATCTGGTTGATAGAAACATGTGTTTTGCCCCATGTGTCCTACCTTCCTTTTGTGTCCCTCCGCCTCCCACCCCCCGGATGCTCAAGATTAGATGTTTCACTTGTCTGTTTTGTAGTTCATTTGTCTCCTTTTCACCTCCTTTCCTACCCTTCCCCATCTCCCCCTCTCTCTACCTCCTTTCCTCTCCTACTCCCTCCGGGTGCTGGGATTGATCCCAGAGCCTCACATGGATCTGGAGTTAGAGGCAGTTGTGAGCCGCCTGATGTGGGTGCTGGGACCCCACTCGATCCCCTCAACTGCTGTGTCGTCTCTTCTGCTCCTTCGTTGTTTTTTTTTTTTTTTTTTTTTTTTAGTTCTGGGTCTAGTTCTCTGGAGAATTGTTCTTTTATTTCCTCCATACTTTTCTTGGATCAATGAAAACAGTTACTTGAAAGTTCTTGTTTAATAATGTCATGGTTTTTTGTGTTCTGTGGCTCTCTTTCTATTTTTTTTTTTTAAAATCCTCTTGTTTTTCTGGTTGTTTGGTCTACTCTTGGTATTTTATTGAATTCTGAGTGCTGAGTGTGACAAATCATAAAAGCCCTGGACGGTGATGACCTCCTGCACGGGGGCTCACACTTCACTAGGCACAGAGTGTTGTGGAATATTAT
Source organism: Peromyscus leucopus (assembly GCF_004664715.2). Classification (NCBI taxonomy): domain Eukaryota; kingdom Metazoa; phylum Chordata; class Mammalia; order Rodentia; family Cricetidae; genus Peromyscus; species Peromyscus leucopus. The sequence continues at coordinate 36,692,738 of NC_051086.1, forward strand.
TTTAACCAGGCAAAGATGTGTTGCATTTGTTTATGCTGCAGAATATTATTTCATTGGGTAAATGTGGGTTACATTTGTTTCTGCTGCATTTGTTTAACGATGTAAGGGTGGGTGTTTAGTCACGTGAAGATGTGTTGCATTTGTTTCACCTTGCCCGGCTAAGGCACCTGATCGGTCTAATAAAAAGCTGAACAGCCAGTAGCTAGGCAGAGAAAGAATAGGCAGGGCTGGTGGACAGAGAGGTTAAGTAGGAGGAGAAAGCCAGGCTTGAGAGGAAAAAGAAGGAGGCAAGAAGGAGGAGGAGAGAATGAGGAAGACGCCTGGGGCCAGAAGCCAGGCTGCCATAGAGAGGCAGTGAAAGTGAGATATACGGAAGTAAGAAGGAAGAGAGCCCCAGGAAAAAGGTAGGTAAGGAGAAACAGGCTAATTTAAGTTAAAAGAGCTAGCCAGAAACGAGCCTCAGCTAGGCCGAGCACTGATAACTAATAAGTTTCCATATGATGATTTGGGAGCTGGTTGGTGGCAAACAAAAAAAAAGTGAGTGAGAGAGAGAGAGAGAAGCAAGCCTGGTGCAGAGGAGACCTTGATGCAATCAGAGCCTGACCAGCAGCTTTGGTTGACTGCCTGTAGCCCCGCCCACCAGGCTATGGTCCCCTAAGGTTTCCCACCGGGGCACTTACAGTGTTCTCTGTTCTGTCCCCACCCGCAGTTCCTCAGAGCGGATCCTCGTGTATTTTGTATCTAGACTGTCCCCAAAGTCATTCTTCTTTTCAAAGAAAAGATTCAAGTTCACAGAAAATTTGAATCTGGAGATTTTTCTGTTTAACATCCTAACTACAGCCTGTGCAGCTTCAGAATCCAGAAACTGTCTTAGTGGGTAACCAGGATGCATGTTTGAGCAGGGTCCCCTCCCCTTAGTGTCCTGTCTTGTCTTCAAGTGCCCTCATCCTGTCCAGGGCACTTCTGTTTTGCTCTGGCCCCCACTCCCCCACAGGTCTCCAATCTGCAAATGACTCGAAGATAGCAAAAGCCATGGTCTTGATACCCACACCCTTTATGATTTAGCAGTTCCATGCTTCCCAGGAGATTTTTGAGGAGTTTCATTCAGATTTTTATGATTTTTCTAGGCTTCCATCTTTTTTCTTTTACATTTCCCCCCCCCTTCTTTATTTTTATTGTATGAGTACAAGTGTTTTGCCTGCATGGATGTATGTGTACTGTGTGCATGCAGTGCCTGTGAAAGCCAGAAGAGCGCGTTGGATCCCCTGGGAGTGGAGTTACAGATGGTCCATGGGTGTTGCCTATCAAAACCTGGGCCCTCTGGAGGAGCCTCCACTACTCCGAGTCATTTCTCCTGCTGTGGCTTTTTTCTTTTCTCTCCTCTCCTTTTTCTTTCTTTCCTTTCTTTCTTTCTTTCTTTCTTTCTTTCTTTCTTTCTTTCTTTCTTTCTTTCTTTCTTTCTTTCTCTTTTTCTTCCTTCCTTCCTTCCTTCCTTCCTTTCTTTCTTTCTTTCTTTCTTTTCTTCCTTCCCTCTTTCTTTTTCTTTCTCTCTTTCTTTTTAAGAGAATAGGAACCTCAAAGTTGGTCTACTATAATCTACCTCATCTTGGCTAGAAGTAGAAGTCTGCCTTTTTTTTTTTTAATTCCCTTCCATGTGAAATATAACACAAATATGGAAAGCCTTGTCTTTGATACCCTACTTAGTTATAAGGTGTTGAGCGTCATGGCATCAGTCATTAAGGATGTGCTGATGTCTGCTCATGATTGCTGACCACATCCTGGGATAATGCAGGGTGACTCCTGCCTTGGAAACAGTGCCCTGCTCAGCAGTCCTTGTCAACCAGCTCAGCTGGGGAGTCCTTCAGTGTGTGCTTGCCACTGTTGTGGGGATGTCACAGTCTGTCATTTCATTCAGGACAGATAATGAACCTGAGCTAGAACAATTAGGTAAGGTTCCTCGAGGTCACGTGAGGGCTCCTAACTGGTAAGTAGGATGGCCTGTGACTCAAACCCTTTCCTCTAAAAAATACTACATTTTCCTCTAAGAGTTACTAAAGGTCTGTTGGGAAAGCAAAGATGAAGAAAATATTGTCTTTTTTTTTTTAAATAATTGAGAGCAGTGGGAGAAACTCACAAATAGGTGTGGGAAGTAGGAGGTGTGATAAGGAGAGTAATGTTGCAGGAAGAGAGAGAGAGAGAGAGAGAGAGAGAGAGAGAGAGAGAGAGGAAGAATGGAGGTCAGAGTGAGCAATGTCTTTTACCACTCTAGAGTGGACAGCGTTAGAGTTGAATCTTGGAGGACAAATAGCCTCTGCCTTCTCTGTTAGACTACTTCCTGATATACACAAATGGCTTTAAAAATAATAATCAAGGACAGCTAGGTGTGGTGGTGTGTGCCTGTAATCTGAGCACTTAGAAAGCAGATGCAGGATCATTATGAGTTCGAGACCAGCTTAATCTATAGTGAGTTCCAGGCCAGCTATGGCTAGTAGACCCTGTCTCAAAAAATTAAAAAAAAAAAAAAAAAAAAAAAAAAGATAGTTTAGCGGTTAAGAGCACTTGCTGCTCTTAGGGTCTTATAGGAGACCCAAGTTTGACTATCAGTACTCACATCTGTCATGCAGCTTACAGCTACCTATAACTGCAGCTTCAAGGGATCTAGTACTGTCTTCGCCTGTACAGTCACCGGCATACATACATACTTATAAATAAGTTTTTAAAATTATTTTTTTATATATTATTTGTGCCATTCCACTACTCCTCAAACTTCATGCCGTTTACTACTAGAAACTACAATCTTTTTAATTCTGTAGACTATAAATCTTATGTCTAGTGTGTGTGTGTGTTGGGGGAGTCCTACTTTCTAAGCTTGAGAAATACTCATTTAACTGGTGCTCACTGCCTTCCACTGCACACTTCTCCCTTGCCACTTTTTGGTAGTCTGGTATTTCAGCCCTCTTGATTGCCTAGCAACATAAATCTCCCTATTGTTTGGCAAAACTAAGATGGTATCTCTGGCATTCTGTTATGTGAGGTGACAAGTTGGGTTGGCATTTGATCAAACAGTTGATCACCACGGTTTAGTCAAGTTAACACGTAGGTTAATTGGCACTTGCCCCCCCCCCCCAGTTATTCCTTTGTCTTAATATCCATGATAAGCTGGGCAGTGGTGGCGCACGCCTTTAATCCCAGCACGCAGGAGGCAGAGCCAGGTGGATCTCTGTGAGTTCGAGGCCAGCCTGGTCTCCAAAGCGAGTTCCAGGAAAGGCGCAAAGCTACACAGAGAAACCCTGTCTCGAAAAACAAACAAAAAACAAAAAACAAAAAAAATAAAAAAAAAAATCCATGATAAATTGTCCTGTGAAGTTGAACATTGTTAATTTGACACACCTAGAATCACCTGGGAAGAGAGTCTAGATTGTGTTGGTTTGTGGACTTGTTTTGGGGCGATTATTTTAGTTAATAGTTGTGGGGAGGCACAGCCCACTGTGGGTGGCACCATTCCCTAGGCAGTGGGGCCATGGACTATAGAAGAGTGGAGACATTGAGCTGAATGCAAGCGAGCATGTATAATTCATTCTCTCCTTGTTCTTGACTAGCTCCTGCTGCCATGATATCCCTGATAATCTGGGATTGTGAGCTAAAATAAACTCCTACTTTCTCCCCTCAATTGCTTTTTTTTTTTTTTTTTTTTTTTTTCAAGACAGGGTTTCTGTATAGCCTTGTCTGTCCTGGAACTTACTCTGTAGACCAGGCTGGCCTCAAATTCAGCAACTCACCTGCCTCTGCCTCCCCGAGTGTACCCCCATGCCTGGCCCCCTAAGTTCCTTTTTGTCAAGGAATTTTATCCTAGCAACAGAACTGGAATGGAAACAAAACTGAATGCCATGTTTCTTAATCTAGTTGAACTCTTTTGACAATGTTGAAGTTAATTGTAAAAAGGAACCTTCTCCTTGCTTGTCTAATAAAATTATAGTGTATATTAGCATTCTAGGACCACCAAAACAAAATCTACCTAACCAACTGAATGGATGGACAATGAAAATCTGTGTTTGATATCTCCAAAGACTGTAAGTCCAAGATGTTGCAGGTTGAATTTCTTCTGAGACCTCCCACTTTGCCCTGCACATGGGCATCCTCTTGTCTGTTGTCTGTGCTCTGATCTACTTGAGGAGGACACCAATTTTACTGGAGTAAGGCATATTCGTGTGACTTCATTTAAGCTTGTCATATCCTGAGGACCCTGGCTCCAAATGGATAGTCACGCCCTGGGTTAGGACTTCATTGTGTGAGTTTGGTAGAATGAACAATGTTCTGGGAAACTTTGCTAGCTCCAAAAGACTGTTGAGCACTGGGATGGCTGGAGTGTGGTGAGGTGCTGTCCCGTCTCCCCCATCCCCCTCCTCCAGTACTGTTTCTCAATCCCTAGTTGAGGCAGTTGGATAGAGTCTTGAGCCTGAAAGTATTCAAGGGAGGCGGAGGAGAGGGTGACCTACCTCTCCCTGGGCACTGGGAAGTGGTAAGCACTTAGTAATCTCTATGAAAGCCACTGTTAATGTTAATAGTGGAATCTTTGAACTGCAGATGCTAAGCATTCCTTCTGATGTTTTTTTTTTTTTTTATGGAATTAAAGACTGGGTTGGGACAATTTGATCCAAATTAGCAGGTGTTGGAACCCTGTTCCTGACTTGGCTGTATTACACAAAAAGGACTGTCACTCTAACATCTGTCGGATGACTCTGACGCCTGTACCAGCGACCTCAGACACTCCAAGGATACCTTAAGAAGCTATATGACAATCCCAGCTAGTTGTCTCTATTCTGAAAGTGCAGAGCTGTTCAAAACTACCAGACTTACTATCACAAACCTTGATGAACTCTAAATGACCCTGTAGCATTTCCATGTTGGCCAGAGGGAAAATACTTCCTTTTGTGGTCTGGCAGAGGGACCATACTAAGAGGCAAGGTTGTGATTGGTCCAAACCACAAGCTTCAATGGCTGTGATTGGTGCTAAGAGGAAGCTGTATTAGTCCTACTAAATGTCCATGATCGGTCCAAACACCCCTTCTTGGGCTATATGAGCAGGCCACTCAGGCTAAGTCCACTACATTCTCTTCTGCTGCTACTTGAATGTGTACTATCAGCCCCAGTAATAGGCTTCTCTTGAGTGGTCTTTTCTTACCTTCTTATATTAGTGCAAGTAGGGCTGCTAACACACAAAAGAAGAGCAGAGGCAGTGATAACTGTCAAGTCTCAGGGACAAGGGTCTGAGATCCTGGGCAGAGAGCTATAGTGTTGGAACAAAAGCCAAGGGTCTAGATAACCTGAGACGTGCACATATTGTAACACTAGAGGGCACCACTGGCTGCTTCTGCCTGCCTACTGCGCCCCACCCCCACCTCCCAAAGCACGCTCAATGCTGAGGGGAATGGAAGCTGCCAGAGACCCCTATCCCCCATCCTCGCTTGCCCCAGTTTGCAAAGCCTCTTACCTTCCTGTGATTTCTAAACAGACAGAGCAAAAGACCCTCAGTCAGCTGACTGTCAACCCAAGGATGTCTTGGACATCCTTCACAGGGCTGATGCATGTTGAAGAGTTTTCTTAACTTTGATCAAGATTCTTTATTCTTCTAAACTCTAACAACACTTTATTTGTGGTAGTGTGATTGTTGCAGCACATTGGGATTAAGCGGTCGGTAGCAGGGGTGAGCCAAGGGTGTTTGACAAACCCCCCAGTCTGCTGCTTTAAAGCACTTCCCATACTCTTTCTAAAAGTGCATTTGCCACGTGGATGGTCAGCACCCGCAGGAAGTCTGTCTTCCCCATTCCCTTGTCTTCCCCCCTTCCCCAGTTAGCCACATCTTTCTCATCATACATGCGTAGCCAACAGAACCGCACAGAAGTACCAGCCTACTGCCCCGCCCCTTTAAAATCGCTTCTGTTTGTGCACGAGGGTGGGGTGGCAGTGGGCAAGAGGGTGATGTCGGGAATCATTTTTCCACCTTATTGATAGAGGCAGGGTCTCTCAGTCTATCCCAGAGTTCACTGATGTGACCATTCTCACTAGCCAGCATGCTCTGGGGGCTCTCATTTGGGACAAAATTTGGGTCCCAGGCTCTCATAGCAAGTTGTTTTTGTTTTTTACTTTTTATTTATTTAATGTGTCTTTCACATCATGCATCTTGATCCCACTCATTTCCCTGTCCCTTTGCACCCACCCTCTGCCCCTGCACACCATCTCCAATAAAACAAAATTTAAGAGAAAAAAAAGAAGAAGAAGAAACTGGAAAAATGAAAAAAATCTCATCATGGAAGCTGCAATGTGACACAGTGAGTCACGCAGTAAACCCCTGTGTCCATTTATCTTTACTTGCAAGTGTTCATTGCAAAGAGGCCTCTGGTTTCTACTGCACCATCCATGAGGTCCTCACTGCTGGTCTTGGTTATCTTATTGTTGCCCTGTGTTGTGGAGATCCTGCAGCTTTAGGTCTGCGGGTCAGGCTCCTTCACATGCTCCGCAGACCACAGATGGGGTGGATGTTGGGGAGGGCCAAGTCATAACCCTGGTTCTGGACCTGAGCAGCCGCAGGGTTGGTCAGCCTGCCAGCTCTCCCCTGTCCTCACCACCAGGGTGAGCTCTCCAGCATTGCCCTGACTAGTTCACCCCTGCAGCAATGAGTGAGGGGCGGGGCCAATTCTCCCACTTTCACGCCCTCAGGGTTGGCTCTCCCCCACCTACACCATCAGGGCCAGCTCTACTGTGATGCCCAGGAGAAGTGCAGGGGCCACTCTCCTGAGTGCTGCAGCTGGTGAGGGGCAGGGACAGCTATCCTGCTCTTATGACCCCAGGGCCAGGTCCTCCCCCTGCCTCAGGTGTTGATGGGTGTGGGGGGAGGAGCAGATGGGCATCTATCTCTCCTCAGCCTATGCCACCATGCCACACAGCAGATGAGGGGTGGGACTAGGTCTCCTGTGCTCACTACTTTGGGGCTGGCTCACCTACACCTCCATGGCCAACAGGATTGGCTCTATTGTGTTGCCCAAGTGAGTTGCAGGGACTTCGCTCCTGGGTGTTACAGCTGGTGGAGGGACAGGGACAGCTCTCCTACTCTTGTGATCTCAGGGCCAGTTCTCTCACCTGCCTCAGGCATTAATGGGGGGGCATCCCCACTGCCCCCTCACACACATTTATACCACCACAAAACAGATGAGTGATGGGGACAGATCTCCCATGCTCACAACTTCGGGGCTGGCTCACCCAGACCTGCGCCAACAGAGTTGGCTCTTTTGTGCCAAGATGCAGGCCCTGCTCTTCTGAGTGTTGTAGCTCTTGGGGGTCAGGGGCAGCTCTCCCACTCTTGTTATGGCAGGGCTAAGTCTCCCACCTGCCTCAGGCGTTGATGGGTGGGATGGGGGGAGGGCATCTTTCCTCCGCCCATGCCATCATGGCAAGTGCTTTAACCAGGAGCTGTCTCCCAGCCTACCCCTCCTGTTCTCAAGGAGCTCACAGCCATTGTTGTTCTTCTTTCTTTCTCTCTTTCTCTCTTTCTCTTTCTCTCTCTCTCTCTCTTTCTTTCTTTCTTCCTTTTTTTCTTTTCTTTCTTCTTCTTCTCCTCCTCCTTCTCTTCTTCTTCTTCTTCTTCTTCTTCTTCTTCTTCTTCTTCTTCTTCTAATATACAGGGTCTGGAGTGCATAGAGCTCTGCCTATCTTTGGTGCTGGGATTAAAGGCCTGTGTCATCACACCCAGGCAAAGTGATGTTGATTTTTATTTCCTCAGTGAGCTACTTGAAATCTTGTGGCCTATTGATGGCCTCTCACTTCCCATTCTTCAAATGTCACATTGAAACTGTCTGATAAAATGTTCTGGGTCCTCCTGTGGCAGAGCCCGGTGAACACTTCTGATAGCATTTTTTCCTTCAGCTGATAGCTTCACTATTCTCCCTTTCTTTCCCGGCATCCCTTGTGGGTTCCACATCTGTGCCATGTTGTCCATTTCCTGTTTCCTTTTCAGTTCTATTGCTATAGCAACCACATATATAGGCTTCTGATGTACTAAGTTGGGCTTTTTGCACCCCTCTTGAACTCTATCTAGACCTTCTTACCCAGCTTTCTAGTGGACACACCTATTGGACCAACATCTAGAGTGGGTCTCACGAATAATTCTATGAATGTTCACAAATAAGGCCTAATATAGTGCGAAGGTTAGTTTGAATCATCCATTTGATACCGCCTAGAGTCACCAGAGAAGAGAGTCTACGGATTGCCTAGATCAGTTTGGCTTGCAGACATATCTGTGGGACAGTGTCCTGATTGTTAAGATGTGGGAAGACCCAGCCCATATGGGCGGCACTATTCCCTACTCAGAGGGCCACAGACCGTGTAAGAGTAGAGAAAGCTAGCTGCTCCCAAGCAAGCCTGCATTCACCTCTCTCTGCTCTTGACTGTGGATGGGATGTGACCAGCTGTCTCAAGCCTCTGCTGCTATCACTTCCCTACAGGGACAGACTATAAGCTAGAATTGTGAGTTAAAGTAAGTCCTCTCTCCCCTACGTTACTTTTTGTAGGTGTATTTTATCACAGCAACAGAAATGAAGTTGGAGTATGCAGGAAAACCTAGTCACCATTGCCATTAAAACTTTCAGTGTAGTGCTGGGTGGTGATGGTGCACGCCTTTAATCCCAGCACCCGGGAGGCAGAGGCAGGCGGATCTCTGTGAGTTCGAGGCTAGCCTGGGCTACAGAGTGAGTTCCAGGAAAGGCACAAAGCTACACAGAGAAACCTTGTCTCGAAAAAACCAAAACCAACTAACAAACAAAAAACTTTCAGTGTAACTGGCGCCTTCAGAACCTTGAGAATCTGGAGATGTCCAAGACTTTCCCTTAAAAAAACAAAAACAAAAACAAAAACAAAACCTCCCTACAGTTTCAGAGATTCTTGGTCTTACTGACAGTTCAGTATTTAGATTTTGTGTTAGAGCTTCCTGAAGTGATGCTAAAATAAAAGTGTGCATTAGCAGAAGGGCACTGTAGAGGGCATCGTTTTCCTGCCTCCAAATGTGAACCTTGGCTCATCTGCAAGTCCGACCTGTGGAAATCGTCTTTATGACCATAGAATGAGCAGTCAGGAGCCTAGGCGAGCTTTGGATTAGCTGTGGGCTGTGTGTTTCAGAGTCCTTAGCCAGGACAGACCACAGACCTTCAGGAACCACTAGGGTTTAACCTGTTCTTTTCCTTAGGGAGGCACAAGCATTCCTGAGGCTCCCGTGTGAACAGGCCAGGACCGAAGAGGCCCTGAAGCCTCGGGTTTTCTTCTGGCAGAACCAACCATTCTTGGTTATTTCCCCCATTCTAATGTTATCGCCTTGATGGCCAGTGTGATGGCTGACATCGTCAACTCGATTGGGTTAAGAAACACCCAGGAAGCTGGGTGTGGTGGCTCACACCTGTGATCCCAGGACTGGAGATGCTAAGACAGGAGGATTGCCACGAGTGTGATGCCAGCCTGGGCTGCAGAATAAAACCTTGTTTTGTTTTAAAGTAGAACTCCCTGGTGAGTTAATGACGCCCATTTTGGCATGTGCCTGAGAGGGTAGCCAGAGAGGTTCGACTGAGGAGCAGGGTACCCTGAACATGGTGGCACGGTCATGTGGGCTGAATAAAAAGAGGGAAAGAAGGAAGTCAGCTGAGTACTCACTTCTGCTTCCCCGTGGGCGCCCTGGGCAGAGGCCTCCCCATCACAAACGACTTTATTCCTTACGGTGAACCCGAGTAAGCCGCTGCATGGCCACAGAGATGGGAAGAGTAATGCAGTCAGTGAGGCACGCTCTGAGATTGATTCACTCTCCTGAGTTGTGGCTCCCAGCCCTTTTGTGCCTGTGCCAATATGGTACCTAATATTTGTTTTTATAAGGATGTCATGGAAGACAGTAGCTGCTTTATTCTCCCCACGAGCTGTAGCTTCCACGACCCAGGCATCTTCTGTGGTTTCTTCAGTCTCTCTGACTACAATGTCCAAATTCTTTCCTCTGTATCACCTTCCCTTAGTTACAGCTCAGGTTCTGTTCTCAAGTGTTATTAGTGTATATTGATTACACATAATAGTTGGTTTCATTACGGCATTCTGCTGCGTGTCCATGAATGTATTTTGATCCTGTTTCTCTCATGACCATTGTCCTCTCTTGTCCCTCTCTCTCCCACCCCTGCTCATCATCTTCTTCTTCCTAACTAGTCCCCATTGTGAAGGCTGCTTGATGGTATACAGAATTATTGGGGACTATTTGGTTAACTAGGCAAAGATGTTGTACATTGGTTTATGCTGCATTTGTTTAACTAAGTAAAGATGCGCTGCATTTGCGTTAATTTAAATAAAATTAACCTGGGCTCAGAGAGGCAGGGTTAGCAACTAGGTGACAGGAAGAAGCAAGGAGGGAGCGAGGTTCATTAGTTGGGGCAGTGTGGGAAGAGAGAGGCTTCAGGGGATGCCACCCAACAGAGAAAGTTAGCCCGTTGCAGTTCTAACTCTCTGCGCTCACAGGTTTTCAACCTAGCCTTTGAATCTTGAGTTTTACTAGAATGATAGCGGTTTAGTTAAAGTGACCTTTAGTGGCAGCAACAGAACCATTATCTGGGGGAACAGAATCCCCCCCGGCCCCCCCCCCCCCCCCCCCCCCCGCTATGGCTTGAGCAGCTGGGCCTCTAGTAGTTTAAAGGGCAGCCTCTGTGGCAAGGTAAAACAGCACAGAATCACAGTGGGCTTGTCTGTGAAGGGTTACCTAAGGTGGGAAGGGGAGGTGAGGAGGTAGGAAAACCCACCCAAATTGTAAGCAATACCATTGTATGGACTGGGATCCTGCCTGAATAAAAGGGAGAGAGGGGAGGGAGGGGGAGAGAGAGAGAGAGAGAGAGAGAGAGAGAGAGAGAGAGAGACCGCTGAAGAAAAGCATTCATTTCCCTCTATGTCCTGACTGCAGATGCAATGCATCCATCTGCCTCCTGTTCCTAAGCTGTGGTGTTTTGAATGACAGTGGCCCCCTTAGACTTGCATGTTTGAATCCTTGGTCTCAGGTTGGCAGAGCTGCTTGGGAAGCATTAGGAGGTGTGGCCTTGGTGTGTGACACTGTACGCAGGCTTGAGGTTTCCAAAGACTTGTGCCATTCCCGTGTCTCTTTCTGTCTCTGCTTGTGGGTCAAGATGTGAGCTCTCAGCTGTTCCTGCTGCCATCTATGCCTTTGTTCTGCCACCATGGACTCTGACCCTCTGGAACGGTAAGCCCAATAAATGCTTTCTTTTATAAGTTGTCTTGATTGTGATTTGTCACAGCAACAGTGAAGATACACGCATTCCTCGCTGTGGCGAACTATACATTTGAACTGTGAGCTAAAATGGCCCTTTTCTTCCTTAAGTTCTTTTGGTCAAGTAGTTTGTCATGGCAACAAGAAAAGCAGCTAAGTGACTACACTCATCTGCTTCCGTGTGTTGTTGTTTGTGAACCCAAGAGTATAATCACATGAGCAAGAGCCAGGGGTCTACAGGAGCATGGGCAGCTCACCAGTGGCTACATCACTGAAGAAAATGTCTGTCTTCCAGCAACAGTTAGATGCCTACAAAGCCTCAGGGAAGATGAGGACCCCTTGAGCCCCTCCCCCTGTCCTCCTAATGGATGGATTGTCGATGGACTCAATTTTGTGCAAGGCTTACACAGGAAATCACAGCTGCTGAGTGCTCAAGAGTTTGATGATAGTCATCTCATGGCCCTTAGCCAGTGTTCCACAACATTCCACACCCTCTTCTCATTCTTAAATTCTTTCCACCTCCTTTTCTGTGCCATTCCCTAAGCCTTGGGGTGTGTGATGTAGACATCCCATTTAAGACTGAGTATTAAGAAATCACTTATTCTCATCAAAATAATTTTAATTGCATCTGTACGGACCAGGTGTAGGTTTTATTCCTTGCCATCATTCCCTAAATAAAGCAATGTACCAAATAATCACATAGCATTTACATTATGGTAGATGGTATAAATAATCTAGAGAGGAACTGAAGAGTTCAGAGAGTGTGTGTATATTATATGCAAATGCTGGGTCATTTTATTTATTTGTTTACATTTTATTTTTATTTTATTTTATTTTATTTTATTTATTTATTTATTTATTTATTTATTTATTTATTTATTTATTTATTTTTGGTTTTTCGAGACAGGGTGTCTCTGTGTAGCTTTGTGCCTTTCCTGGAACTTGCTTTGTAGATCAGGCTGGCCTCAAACTCACCGAGATCCACCTGCCTCTGCCTCCCGAGTGCTGGGATTAAAGGCATGCGCCACCACCGCCCGGCCATTTTTATTGTTTTTTAAATTATGTACGTGTGTGTGTGTGTGTGTGTGTGTGTGTGTGTGTGTGTGTGTGTGTGTACCTGAGTGCAAGTGTCCACAGAGGCCAGAAGATGGTATCTGATCCTCTGGAGCTGGAGTTATAGGTGGTTATGAGTCACCAACGTGGGTGCTGGGAACTGAGCAAGGGTTTTCTGAAACAGTAGCACATGCTCATAAGCACTGAACCATCTCTCCAGCTGTGCCTTTTGTATGAGACACTTGAGGGTCTTCAGGTTTGGTATGCGATGTGTGTCCTAAAGCTACCTACCCTGCTACATGCACAAAGACTCGAAGGATATTGTACTTCCCTTAAGGAAGTTTCTGTTTCTGATTTTCCTGTCTTTGTGAATGGGGAAAAACAAAAAACATTACTTTTCTCCTGGTCACAAACCTGATTGGTGGACATTCTCTCTTCATGGATCTTGTTAACTATTCATGTGAACTTTCTTTTATTGATTTTTATCCCCATGGAACCAGGAAATTATTGATTTGTTTCTACTTTGCTGTCACTATTTAGGAGCATAGGAACACCTTAGGTTTTTAGGTATATAATTTCCATTTTGTCCAGGGATGTGTGATGGTTAATCTTGGTTGCCAATTTGACACAATTGGGCAGAGGGAACCTCAACTGAAAAATTACCCCCGTCAGATTGGCCTGTGGGTATGTCTGTGGGGCATTTCCTGGACTGCTAATTCATGTAAAATCTCAGTCTATTGTGGGTGGTGCTATCCCCTAGGCAGGTGAACTGGATCTGTATAAAAAATGGTAACCAAACTGAATGTGAGCCTGGGAGCAAGCCAGGAAGAGTGTTCCGTGTGGTTTCTGCTCCAGGCTTCTGCCTCAACTTCCTGCTTTGATGTCCCTCAATGATGGACTGCAACCTATAAGATGAAACAAGCCTTTTTCCTCCCCAGGTTGTTTTTGATCATGGTGTTTATCACAGCAACAGAAAGCAAAAAGATAGACTTAGTTTTGTCAGCTGCTGTATACACACTGTGTATGAACATGCTCATTTGAGAAAAGTGCTGTGGTGTCTCCTCTGCCCCTTTCCCTCCCGCCTCTAGAGCAGCAGATTCTCAGCCGGGACAACTTACCCCTAGGTGACATTTGCTTCCTGCCTGGTGATAATTTTAACTGTCTTCATTGAGGGGATGCTACTGAAATCCACAGGTGGAGATGCTCCAGGATGTACTGTGCAGTCACATCCCCATACTGTCCCTAAAGTTTGCGGTGCCCAAGTTGAAGCTCCACTCTAGATGTAATCACTTTGTAGTGCCATAATTGTCCATGACCGCCTTGTCCAGCCCTGTAGCTGCTAGCCACAAAGCCATATCGATTGAGTTAGGGTTCAGCACCTCGGTCATAGTAACTACATCTTAAGGGTTTAGTAGTCACTATGGGTATTATGTTTTATATTATAGCATTGTATTATGTTTTGTTACAGTTGCTGTGATTTAAATATGACTTGTTTCTCCCCATCCCCCAACACAACTAAAGTTTGACCTCCCTGTGAGGCATTGGGAGAAGGTGGAAATGACTATGGGGATGACTAGGATAGGATGTTGTAAAGCTGGAGCCTCCGTGGTTGAATCCTGGTGGATTTATGAGGACAGCAACAGTCTCCTGGGATGGCAAGTGTGGCCACTGTTCGCAGGCCAGAGTCTATTGTTTTCCACAGAGCAGGAAAGGCCTTTCCTCGTAGAATCCTTTGGTTGGAGTTCTGAATATAACCAAGGACAAGAGAATTTCAGGGGGGTGGGGATAATAATAAGTGTGGATTACCTGGGGTTGGGAAACAGTTTTCTAAAGAACAGAGAATGTCAAGTTAGCTCAGAGTGGACACAGTAGGGCAGGACAATCCAGTAGATGGAGCAGCCAGAGGGCATTGCAGGCCCATGGAGGCAGGGCAAGGCTTTAGGGATGAGTCCTGTAGGTCATGGGGGCTCTCTTCTCGCTGCCCTGTGAGAAAGACAGGAGAGGGTTAATGGGAGTGGAAGGAGATGGTTGCGTCATCCAAGGAGAGGTTACAGTACAGAGGCTGTGGTGGAAGCAGAGAGAGTTGATTGGGCCTGGCCTCCATTTAGAAGATAAAGATGACAGGATATGGTAATGGGTTGCATGTGTGATGTGGAAGGAAAAAGAGAAGTCGGAGATGAGTCAACTGTCGTTTGGTTGAGCAGGCTCAACAGTGTGTAAATGACTGAGGTGAGGATCAAATATTTACAAAGTTGTATGTTCTAAACGCCAGGTATGCTGGCCTTAGGAAATAGCAGACTTTAAAAGCATGGAGTGGGGCTGAGTTTGTAGCCTGGTGGGAGAGTGCTTGCCTCGCATGCACACACGTGGGCTCTGCTGTGATTTCCCAGCACCCAAGCAAGTAAAAAGCCCCGAACTGTTCCACATCCCCAGCTCTATTCCATGCTATGGTGTGTGTGTGTGTGTGTGTGTGTGTGTGTGTGTGTGTGTGTGTGTGTGTAAGGGGATAACCTCTCCTAAACTCATTCAGACTCTCCCTGCAGGATGTACTCCAGAGGGTAGAGATGAGCCCGAGAGGGCACAGAAAAATCTTCCTAAGAAGGGCGACAGCCTGTGTGACGAGTGTGTGCTAGAGGCTGGGGCCTCTCTGAAAGAAGCCTTGCCTTATCCCTACCTTAAAATGTTTAAATTATATTTATTTATTTATTGTGTGTGTGTGTGTGTGTGTGTGTGTGTGTGTGTGCATGTGTAAGTGTGTATGCATGAGTGAGTGTGTGCATATGAATGCAGCCACGGAGATGACAGAACACCTTCTACTTTGTGGGCCCTAGGAATCAGACTCAGGCTGTTAGGCTTGGCAGCAGGCACCCCTGCCTTTATCACCATTAGCTGATTGGACAATACGTTTTTGTTATTGCAACTTTGATCACTGGGACCCCACCCACAGGGACAGGAACCACACTCACATAGCTCCAGCCCTGTTTCTGTTGCTCCACGGGGCTCAAATACTAGAGTTGGGAAATGTCTGCTCTGTGGTCGGAGCTGAGATCGCGCTGGCCCAGTGACTGACTTGTGGTCTTCACGGTTGGCTTGCTTGGTTCTGACACTTGACTGTGTGATCTGGACAGGTTACTAAACTTTTAGGGTTCAGTTCAGTTATGGTAAGTTCTCTCATCTCTCTAGAATTGTTATAAGTACTAAATGAATTTATACCTATTTGTTATTCACAACAGGGCCTTCTTTGTGGTAACGTCTCAATAAATGTAGCTACAATCACTATTTAAAATGTAGAGAGCAAGAAGGATGCCAAGAGCAGAATTTGGGAAATATGGGAATTCTAAAAACAATCAGATAATTTACATGTATGAGACAATGATGACTAGTTACCATAGACAGATGGCTGTTTGCCAAACATGTGACATTTATTTTAATTCTTATTACACTAACCACATTACACAGTAAGAAACAGGACTTAGGAAGTTGAACTAATTTGCCCAAGATATTGCAACTTGTAAATGGAAAATCTCTTGTTCTATAGCTACCACAAAAGTACCACAAAAATACAAACCTGTATTTCTTCTTTGAAATGGGTTTTGATGAGTATCATAGATACAAATGGAACCAGAGGTGACCTTAATGATCACTACACCTGATACATTATCCTACTGATAAAGAACTTTTTCCTGTGAAAGGTAAATGGCAGCTTTATGTCCCCTGTGTGCTTATGGACAGCTTTTTAAATAATTTGCATTTCTTACATTCTTGCTTATTCTTCCAGTGAAACTGGAAACTTTTGAAGAACATCTTGCTTTCTTGATTTGGACCAAACGTAATTAGAGACATCCAAATAATTTGTTAAATCCAAGTTTGTTTCTTATCTATTCTAGCCTGTTTCCTTGAAAATCTCTGCCAGTTTTCAAAGATTTATTTTTATTTGTGTGTCTGTGTCTGTGTCTGTGTGTCTATGTCTGTGTGTCTATGTCTGTGTGTCTATGTGGGGTAAGAGGACATCAGATCCTTGGAGCTGGAGTTACAGGTGGTTGTGAGCTGCTAGATATGGGTGCTGGGAACCAAACCTAGGTCCCCTGGAAGAGCAGCAAGCACTCTTAGCTGCAAAGCCATCTTTCCAGCCCCCATCTACGCTATTTTTGATGATCATCACTGGGAACACCAAAGGCTCCAGTTAAGAGATTGGAGCCGACTCTGGTGTGACCTCTGTGCCCAGCCTGTTTGCTTCATCTTCAGACCAAACTATTTATACCATGCTTAAGTCCTGGTTGCATCCTGGCAAGATGCTTCTTTGCCGTCTCGTTTCCGTGGTGCCTGTAATGACATGGGCTCCTTTAAGCATTCACACTGCCCCTTAGTTATTTGGCTTCGGTCCCGCGCTGTCCGCACATGTGTGTTTGTGCATTAGTTTCCTCACATCAGTCACTTAAAACAACTGCAGTAGACTAATGAGTGCCACCAAATGCCGTGCAGATGCCGACCTCTGAAACCACGAAGTGAATAGTCCCCGTGGCGCTGATGACTTGCTTCAGGCTCCCGGGCTTCACACCGCCTGAAGTTCTCATATCTGTTGGTACTGACCAGGCGGGCCAGTATTTTCTACAAATGATTTTTAGCTCCCATCCTGGTTAATTTTAACTGTTCACTTGACACATCCTGGAGTCGATTGGGAAAAGAGTCTTAAACAAACAGACAAACAAACATTGAAGCCCAAAATGAAAAATTTTTTAAGTTTCATATTTTAAGGACTAAAAATTCCATAAGACCACTTCTGCTATATTTATACACCAGCATGGCATATGCTCATCTTACTAATTTTTAAAAGGAGCAGCAGTTACTTTTTAACTAGTTAAATAACTATGCAACTCTTTTTTATTAAGAGTGAAACTCTTTTATTATACAAATTAAAATATGAAATAAACTTGTAATCCTTTACTGAGTTACTTAACTATTAGTTCATTCATAACAGACTTCCATCATCAACTTTTCATTTCAGCACAGCAAACATGACTCTCTCTCTCTCTCTCTCTTTCTTTCTTTCTTTCTTTCTTTCTTTCTTTCTTTCTTTCTTTTGAGACAGGGTTTCTCTGTAGCTTTGCGCCTTTCCTGAGACTCACTCTGTAGACCAGGCTGGCCTCAAACTCACTGAGATCTGCCTGCCTCCAGAGTGCTGGGATTAAAGGCATGTGCCACCACCGCCCAGCAGGACTCTTTCAATATGCGTATATGAAAGTGAGAAGTTTAACTAAAATCCAACCTAAAGGTATATCCAATGGAAATGCAAAAGAACTTAACTAGAGAGCAAATCCCCCAAAGTTTCTTAGGCAGGAAAAGTGCCTTCTCAATATGTGAAATGTTTATCTAATTATTCTCTATCAATAAAAATCCAGGAGTCAGATATCAGGGTAAGAACCTGAATGATCAGAGAAGCGGTGAAGAAGCAATCAGTGACCCCCATGCTCCCCCCATTCCTTAACCCAAAAGAGGCTGAGACCCTCTCTAAGACCTACCTGACTACTTCCTGTGTCTCTGTCTGTCCTCAGTCCTCCAAAACCTCTATGGTTAATTTTGGTCAGCTAGTAGCTAGCTCTGCCCTCTGATTCAAAGCAAACTTTTTTTTTTTTTTAAAAAAAAAAAAGATTTATTTATTTATTATGTATACAGTGTTCTGTTTGCATGTATCCCTACAGGCCAGAAGAGCAAGCCAGATTTCATTACAGATGGTTGTGAACCACCATATGGGTGCTGGAAATTGAACTCTGGACTTCTGGAAGAAGTGTTCTTAACAGCCAGTGTTCTTAACCTCTGAGCCATCTCTCCAGCCCAAAGCAAACTTTATTGGTGGTCTCGGGAGCGTCAGAATGCGGTCAAAATAGACAACAAATACGCTTTTAATATGGGTACCACCGTTCATTTTTTTGTTCCCAGACTCCTGAGGTTTGATGTAGGAGTTCTCTGCTGTTACTCATTTAGAGCTCACTACAGTGGGCACCTCTGCTGTGGCCCTTCCATCTCAAAGGAAATAATAAATATATAGACTTCACAAGATGGTATGAGCTCGAGGACTCTTTTGTCATTACTATCTGTACACATAACATTTGGTTATCCCAATAGTTTAGGCATAGTAGCAAGGCTGCTATGGTCACATGGTAATGGGTACGAAGGGGGACAGAGTTACTCTCTGGTTCACAGTGGGCATGAAAGCATCAGAATGTGGAAGGTGCAACCTGCTGTAGAAGGGATGGCGACTGATGGCAAACAGCAATGGCTTTTGGATTGTCACAGTCAGAGAGGTGATGGGCAGTTTCCACAGGACCAAGACAAAGGTACCATCCCTGCATTTGTCAGTTGTCACAGACCAGAGGTGGAAAAGCAGATACAGGAAAGATTCCTTGCAAGGATATCTTGATATGTGCCACCACCAAAGGATCTGTATCTCATCACCACTAGGAGGTATATCCTAGGGACTAGCAGCTAGGGACCACATAAATATTGAAGGCAATCTGAACCCTTTGGGTCATACCTTCAACTTGGTGAGTCCAAGCCAGTTTCTTTTTAGATCCAAGACAAGGAGATAGACCATACTGCTTCCCAGTCAAACAGGCTCTTCAACAGGTTTGGGCAAACAGGCTCTTAAACAGGTTTGGGCAAAGAGTTTTAATGAGGACTTATCTAGGTCAGGTTGGCCTGTGGGCACGTCTGTGAGGGTTGTCTTAATTTTTAATTGATGTGGAAATACCCAGCCTCTGTTGGGTGGTGCCATTCCCTTGGCTTGGGGGCCTGGAATGTATGAGAGGAGAAAGCTGGCTGAGAGGAAGCAGCAATCAGGGAGTATGGGCATGTTTCTCTCTCTCTGCTCTTGAGAGATGCGATGGGACTAGCCGCTCAAGTTTCTATCTTGGTTTCCTTGAAGTAACGAATTGTATGGTGACTAAAGCCTTCCTCCCTCAACTGCTTTTTGTCAAGGTGTCTGTCACAGCAGTAGAAACGAAACCATAACAGCCTTCGGGGTCCACCTGCTCTCACCAGGATGGGAAAGTCTCATTCACATATTTTCCCCATGTTTTGCAGACAGTGTGAATGGACTAGCTACTGATACTTCCTTGGAGGCCATAAAAGCAGTAGTTTAGCAATGCAAAGATTTCCCCGCCGCCCCAGAGGCAAACAATTGTGGCGTGTCCTTTTCTGTAAGGTGTTAAATATTCTCATGGCCTCCGGACTGTTACGCACCTCTTGTGGAACATCACCAACCATGGGCAAAGTGTGATACATGACTGGAGTCTTGTCTGCAGCCTTCCTACTCCTTGAAACATCAGAGCGTGTTCTTGTGTGCTGAAGAGACTTTGCCTGTCAGGGCTTCTGTGCCAAATGTGACACATGACATAGTTTTAAGGTGAAAGGTGAGATGCAGCCTCCTTCCTGAAGATCAAAAACACTGTGCAGGCCGTAATCTTGAACATCTCTACGGGAGTTCTCCTCTTTCTCTGACTTTGAAGCCAGAGGCTAGAAGCACGTGAACATTAGAGCTTGTCAGTCTTAATACCTGGAGGTCCAGGAAGAGTCCTGGGCCACAGAGCCTGTCTTTGCTTGAGGCGCTCACATCAGTGAAGCAAGCTCGGAAGTCATGTATCCCATTCTGACTAACGCCTCCCTCTTCTCCCAGGGCACACAAGCATCTTGATTTCTGTGGGAAACAAGATGAGAGCCCAGGTCCTGTTGGGTGAAGGAAAACTCTCTGGAAAAGTAACTTTCTCACCCACAGGCTGACTAGGACTAGCCTCCTCTTACCCCCGGCCCCATGGACATCAACACCAATCTGAGTCTAGAGATAAGACTTCTAAGGTACTAGGGTACAAGTTTAAGTTTTGTGTGACGTGAGACACATGATATCCAGGCCTCTGCTCTGCGTGGTTGGTCCTGGTGCCAGGACTTGGCAAACCACTGCCTATTGACAGTTGGCTTCCTGCCAGCTGAGTTCACAGTCTAAGTCCCCAAAAGGATTCATCTTGTTAGCAAAGACAGTCAGAAGCAGAATGAACGCTTAGGAGAGATGTGTGTTTGAAAGGATTGTGCGTACGATGGATGATAGAGAAGGCAAGGAAGTAACACAGTTCCCTCAAAAGGGCACCGAGATCCGATCGAGAACTGGGCCTTGAAATTGAGGGTTCACTGGATAGGAACAAACGGGAGGCATCAGGGTCATCACTCCGCTTCCCTCCTGTGCTCTGCTTTGTGGTTCTGAGTCACGACTTGGCAAACAACACTTCCCCTCTGATAGTTGGTTTCCTGTCAGATTCTGCCAACTAGGGACACCAGAGCCCAGGAGGAGGGGGCCATTGCTCCTTCCTGTTTGCCAGGCTGTTCCTGTCCAGGTCAGTCCCACAGCAGTTCTGAAACCCCCCAGTGGGAGTTGTTTGGACTTCTGTCTTCTCTCCAGTCTCCTAGAAGTGTCTTTTTTTTTTTTTTTTTTTTTAGAAATATGCTTATTGCTTGTACACAGATAGCAATACCAGTGAGTTGGTGTTCTTTCTGCATGTTTGTGTGTGTGTGTGTGTGTGTGTGTGTGTAGGCCAGAGGTCAATCTTAGGCATCATTCTTTAGGAGTTGTCCACCTTTCTTTTCGAGACGGGGTCTCTCAGTGACCTGGAGCTCATCAAGTTAGCAAGGGCGATGAGCCCCACCGATCTTCCTGTCTCTGCCCCCCTGGCTCTGGGATCATAGTGCATGCCACCAGGCGTGACATTTTTTATGTGGCTTCTGGGGATGAAGCTCAGATCCTCATGCTTGCAAACAAGCATTTCTCCAAGGGAACCGTCTCCTTTCTTGGTGCTCTGTGTCCGACACCGGGACCTCGGTGTCCTCTTTGGAGTCCCAGGAACACTTGGACCGCATCGCACTTTCCCAGGGTCTTGCTTACAGCTCTTCAGGACTCATGGGTTTAAACCAAGGCTCTCGGTTTAACGCTGGCGCCTCTTCCCCACGTGCCCTCGTCGTAGGTCTGGGGCTGCTCGTAGCGCTCCGTTCTCCACAGTGCTGTCTCTGACTTCACGGCGTGGTCCCTGTCCCTTCCTCATTTGTTGTTTTACTGACTGGACTATGACCAAAACCCAACAGATGAGGCACAGGTCAAGGGAGAACGAGAGACCAAGAAGAGAAGAGAAGATCAGCTGGGGGCGGGGGGTGGGGAGGGCGTTCCTCCAGCCTACATCACAGAGAAAGCAAGACATGGCAAACAAGGATGAGGATAACAGGTCCTGAGGAATTCCTCTTTCACCAAAATTTGAGCCAGGCTGTTTCCGACCAACACTTTTGAGAGTAGAAATAATTATCAGCCTACTGAAAGCGTACCCCAAGGTACAAATCTCTCAGCAAAAGCAGGGGAACTCAGTGGTTCGGGGCGCTAAGGAAATCTCTCCAGGCATTGTGGGCCACCAAGTTAACTTGAGTGGAGACGTCAGTTGCCAAGCAAGACAGAGAAAATACGCTTTAGGGACTCAGAGTCCAGCAAAGTCGTGGAGCAGACATCACCACCACCAAGTCATTGGGGCAGGACACCAGGGAACGTGTGACTATTGGTTCCTGTATCATCCTGCTTGAAATGTCCAGCTGTCAACCAAAAATGCAAGACATGTAAGAAAAAGGAAGTGTGGCTGTGAGGGGAAAACTCTGGAAGCCCAGACTCTGAGATTACTAAACAAAGACACCAAACCAGCTGTTAATAAGTATTTTCCGTGAACTAGTGACTGCTGTGTCAAAAGAACAAAAGGATGTGGTGTCTTCTTAACAAATAGAGAATGTAAGTAGATTAAAATGTGTATAAAAGTAGCTAAAATTTTAACTAAAACACAAATTGTACTGAGGTTAACATTCAGATTTAAGTTGGTAAAAGAAAAAAAATCAGTCTTTTCTCAGTCTGAGGTAAAGAAAGGGATGGAGGAAAACAAGGAGAGCCAGGTCGGCCTGCAGGTAACACGATGTGCTCCAAAGTACACACAAAGGGAGTTCTAGAAAAAGAGAAGAAAGGAAACGGAAAGAAAGACTGAAAAAATGGATTTCATGAAGACCTAGGTCTGGTGCCGTACACCAGTCATCCCATCGTTCAGGATGCTGAGGCAAAAGGAAGTCAAGTTCCACAGCATCTGACACCACAGATTGAGACCCTTTCTCAAAAAGCTAAATGAAATAAAACCACACACACACACACACACACACACACACACACACACACACACACACATACACACACACACCATCTTGGCAACAGATCAATGAAGAAATAGACACAGAAAATACTATAAATCAATGAGACTAATAGACGTCTATGAAGCTCTCTACTCAACAGCAGAACACATATGTTTCTTGTTTCCACATGGAACATTCTTCAGTTGTAACAGCCTATATGTCAGGACATAGACATTAATAAATGTAAAAGAAGGGAAATCACAGAAACTATAGTTTTTTTTCCCCTTTTTATTAGTTTCATGGTCTCTCCATGAAACCCTGGCCGTCCTGGATCTCACTCTGTAGACCAGGCTTGGCCTTGAACTCAGAGATCTGCCTTCCTCGGCCTCCCAAGTGCTGGGATTAAAGGCGTGCACCACCACGTCCCACCACAAACTATGTTTTTCAAAGACATTGAATTAAACTAGAAGTCAATAATGGACAGACATTTGGGAGATTCACAAACATGAAACTTAACCAACAAATTCCTAAATAACCAGTGGGTCAAAAAAAGGAATCCTGAGGGGGGCTGGGGAATCTTTTGAGGTGAGTGAAAATGAAAGCATAGTATTCAGACTGCTATGGGGATAGCCAAAGCTGTGCCGAGAGGGAACTTTTTAGATGTTAATTCTTACGTCAGAAACACTTATCTCAAGTCAATGATCAAATGTCTATTGAGGAGATTAGAACAGAAAAGCAAACTTAACCTGGATCCAGCAGAAATAGGAAGTAGAATAGGAAAAAACAAAACAACCAAAAAAACCAAGAGTATACCCAAAAGTTGATTTTTTTAAAGATCAAAATAATTTTCAGACTTTTAGATTGATGAAGACAAAAAATAAAATGTTCCAATTTATTTTCTAGTTTTCTCTTTTAAATTTAATTTTAAAATTATTTTGAGACTTTCATATGCAAGTAATGTATTTACATAATTTCCACGGCTCCTTCTCCTCTTCTAACTCCTCCTGTGTTTTACACACACACACACACACACACACACACACACACACACACACACACACACACCATGCTGAGTACATTCAGTGTTGCTGCTATACAGATGTGTTTAGGGCTGACCCCTTGGGGTAGGTTACCCTATCCCATCTGGGGCTCATCCCTGAAGAAGAGAGAGTCTGTCTCTCAGCCTGTAGCTCTTTATCTATGAGAGGGGCCTTGTGAGACCCCCCATCCACATGCTAGCCTGTGTTGTTATTGCAAATGTTGTTATACTGTTGAGGTTTCTTGGGTTCAGCTTGTCTGTCATGTCTAGGACACTGTCTAGCAGTAGGCATCAGTTCTTTGGTTCTTACAGTCCCCCCCCCCCCCCCCCCGCCTTCTGTGATGGTCCCCGAGCCTTAGGTAGAGGGGTTGAATTGTAAATGTATCCACTGGGGCTGGGCACCCACAGTCACTTATGATCTAATTTTCACAGAAAGTTGTGGCTTTCTCTGACAGTCCCCATCTGTTGTGAAAAGAAGCTTCTTTGATGAAGAGTGACAGGACTGCTTGTCTGTGGGTTTAAAGGTGAGTATCTAGATATCAGTTAGAAATTGCATTGGTTTAAAAAAAAATATACCAGTAGTCGGTTCTCCTCTGGAGCCTGTGGCCTCTCTCACAGGTAGTTTGTGAAATCTACAGTACCAGACATGAATTCCCTCCCATCAAGTCTGCCTTAGGTCCAGTTAGACAGCAGTTGGTTACCCATGAGATAAAAGTGCCGCTATTGCGTCCGAAGATAGCTTGCTGGATCGGTCACTGTTGTGCTTCCTAGGCTCCACAGCTGGGTAGGGTCTTGGGTTAGTTTTCTCCTTTAGCAGCTTGCATGGTACCTTCCGATGTCCTGGGAGCTGGTCCTCAGGGAGGAGGCTTCCAAGTCAGTTCTAGCTCACTTCCTCCCGATCCTGTGCCCAAAATGTGGGTGTCTTCAGCAATAGTCTTACCTTGGTGTTCAAGGAGGCAACTCATGGTTTATAAAATCATCTTTATTTTAAAGATTTCTACTGCGCTGTTGTTTCTTCCTCACCTTCATTTTTGACATCATGGCTTCTTGTGCCTTTCTGTTACCAAATGTTCATTGTTTTAGACTTAAAAATTTAAAAATGATGTATACTTTTATATGTCTATGTATGTGTATGCACATGTGTGTGCAGTGCCTTCAGAAGCCAGAAGGGGGCATTAGATCTTTTGAGTTGGAACTAAAGGTGGGCTTGTAAGCTGCCCATTGTGGGTGCTGGGAACCAAACTCAGGTCCTCTGCAAGAGCAGCAAGCACATCTAGCCACTGAGCCATTTCTTTAGCCCGCTAGATGTTCATTTTAATGGTGTCATAGATTTCAGTTATGCATCTGAGTCATAAGTCAACAAAATCATGTTGCCGAGCATTTAAAGCACTTGGCTTCAATGAGAGGTCCATTTTTCAATCTCTGCTTTTTTTTTTTTTTAAATGGAGTTAGAGTCATGAAAATGGAATTGCTATGTTCTAGACTTGCAAGGTTGCCCTTCAGAAGTGCCTATCTGGTTGACAGTGCACAAGAGGCACTTATCTTCTCTCTGAGCCTATTCCATTGCCATTGTGAATGTAAAGTTATAAAAATTAGCTTAGGGGTTTCCTATACCTGGGTTCACATCCTGACTCTATTCTACAGTTGTACGACTTGAAGAAGTCTTGGACTTCTTTGGAATTTATTTATATACTAACAGTGAGTGGGAGAAGAAAGGTGTTATTACTTGCCATCCACCTTGTGTTTTTGAGGCAGGGTCTCTCATTAGTTTAGAACTGGGTGAATAGGCTAGCCTGACTGGCTAGTGAGCCCCAGGGATCTAATTGTTTCTGCCTTCTAATGCTGGGTCTACAAATGCACACCACTCTACTACTATGCCTTTCTTTCAATGTGTGTGTGTGTGTGTGTGTGTGTGTGTGTGTGTGTGTGTGTGTGTGATATGCACACGTGTCCCAATACCCTCAGAGTCTAGAAGCATTGGAACTTCACGTAGCTGGAGTTACAGGCAGTTGTGAGCTGCCCGCGGGTACTGGGAACCGAACTTGGGTCCTCTGCAAGAGCGATCTGTACACCTACACACTGAGGCATCTCTCCAGTTGCAATGTTCAGCCCTCTTTACACAAATTCTGAGGATCTCACTCAGGTCCTCAAGCTTGTGCATCAAACACTGTCATCTCAGATTTCAAGATGGGAGATGTGGCGGCAATACGATTCCCTGGTCAGCAGAGGGACTCCTCCTTCCCGTCCTGGCTGCCTTGTATGGAAGAACGGTCAGCTGAGCAGCCAGCTGTTAGCTGTCATGAACACATGGAAGTCTCCAGAAGAGACGTCTCTGGGTCTTGCAGGTGCAGCTGCAGCCAGGGATGTTTGGAACAGTTTATAACTGGGTTTTGCTAGCACAAGCCTCAGTGAACTCTAGATGACCCTGCAACTATACCCACCCCTAGGTCAGATGGGGATCACCTAGTCTGAGGGCCGGCTGACTGGTGCTGAAGGCTGTGAGTAGGGCCCCACAAACCCCTGTTTTCCTGCAGGGTGTGCTGTGGTTGGTCCATACACCCCTCCTTGGGTTATGTAAGCAGGCCGCTTAGAGAGCTGACCCTCGACACCTTCCTGCACTGCCTTCCCGTGAGGCCCAGCAAAGGCTCCCCTCGGTGTCTTTTTGGTAGTAGAGGCTAGGCCCGGAAAATGAGAACTAGAAGGAGCAGAAGCAGCAGACCTGGAGCAACAGCAGAGGGGCACAGATGGAGGAGCCAAGACATGAGAGGGCTCAGCAGGCCATGCAGAAAAGCTGGGAAGACAGGCCTGAAGCTGTGGCCAAACAGTAGAGCACTTACTTGCCCAGCACACACGTGAGCCCGGGTTCAATCCCCACTACCAAGAATAAATAAATATTTAAAGTAATCATCAAGCCACTCGGCTGAAAAAGAGGCTGTGGAATCCCTACACGTAGGCCTGCCCAGAAGAGGCAGCGTAAGATGCTGTCAAGGGCTGAGGAGTCAGCCCTTCCTTCCTAAGCCTGCCGGAGAGCTGTAACATGCAAGGCTAAGAGTCATGATTCCCAAGGCCCACAGCGACCCGAACACTAGTAGACTTCCTCTGCTGTCACCTCCCACCTGCCCCTCACTGAAAGACAAACTAAGGTTTGCACAGCTGGTTGTGTTTGCTGCCTCTGGCCCTGGAGATCGGCCCACCAACACACAGATAAGTTATGTTGACTAGATAGGCTTGAGTTTGGAGTGAAGTGAAATTAAACATCATTTCATCATGACTATTGTTATTACTAATCTTTTCTTTGAGAACTTCCTATGTGTGTATGATGAAATATGATCATATCCCCCACCCCCCCACCCCCACCCCCCCCACCCCCTCCACCCCCCGTTTCAGACATAATTTCTAAAAAGTGGATCCAGGAGCTCCTTGACAGAGGGCGCCTTCCCTTCCCTTTCAAACAAACGTTCAGCCGCAGAGCAGACAACCAACAAGGGGTGTGATGGAGCAATACATTTCAATAAATTTGGGGAACTTATCAGGGCCTGTTGCATGCTAGATGTGCTCCCCTAGGCACATAAGTGAGACTTGTTCAGTTTGTGCTCAGAATGGCAGAGGTGCTCGCTGGGCACAGGGATGGTAGATAAGGCAAGGCGTTATGGGAACTAGTATGTTGGGAGTCCCGAGTACTGTGTTCAGGGAGAAGTAGTCAAATGCCAGACTCATAGATGATGAATGAGCCACATCTAATTTAACTACCCTGTGTTTATTTTTCATTAAAAGCAACTGTGCCATCACAAAAACTTGTTTTATATTTGGGATGATTTTCACACAATTTGACTTCGCTGCTTCCCTGAGTCAGTGTGCTGGCACTTTTACAAGAGCTCTTTCTTAGACCTTGGCTGGTATGAAAGTGTCCTTCATATCCTTCATGACTTTGGAAACTCCCTTGAACATTTTGGTAAGTCCCTTAGACTAAGAGACATCTGGGTGGTAGTTCTGATTGGTTCATCCCTCCGGCCCCGCCCGCCCCCAGTATGACTCTGGCTTCAGCTCTTTGATTACAGTGGGATCCAGCACACTTTCCCCTTGTGTGGGGTGAGGGCCTGTGAGGCAATGACTCAGGCTGAAGATATCTGGGAAGATCCAGGTCACCTGGGACTCTAGTGTACATCCTAGTGTGATTGGCACGTGTTAACTGTAATAGAAACATCAGGAACCAGGTGCAAAGCTGTTGGGTGGGGAAAGGCAGAACTCTACCTGCCTCGTCTAGAGCCCTTGGAACTGGGGGGAGCAGTGAGGCTTTCTCTCTCAGTCCTTGTATCAGTTTTCTTGTTTCTTCGATCAAATACCTGAAAAGAAGCAACTTGAGGGAGGAAGGGTTTATTTTACGCTGTCTCACAGTTTAAGGGGACATAGTCCGTCGTGGGAGAGACGGCATGACGGCTGCCAGCTTCAGGGTGCCAGGGGTATGCAAGGCTCCTAATCTTACAGTAGAGATTGGACAGTGAGTGGAGCGAAGCTATGAGAAGTCAGGGCCCGCTCCCAGTCACCCACCTCCCCAGTGAGGATTCTACAACCTTCCAAAAGAGCGCCACCCGCTGGGAACCACGTGCTCAAACATCAGCTTCCCCCTTATGCTGCTCTTTGGTTAGGGTATTAGTCACAGCAACAGAAATGAAAGGAGGCAGCCTCTAATCAAATTAGATCTGTTTCATTAGTGGAAGGTTGGTTTCCTGTTAAAAGTAAATTAACCTAATTTACCACAATAAAAGAATTAAGAGAAAAAAAAGTCTACAAGATCCTCTTTATAGCTAGTGAGAAGAGAATTTGATAACACCCAACACCTGCTTCTGATAAAACCTCAAAGAAGAAAGGGGAATGTCCTTAATCTGATAAAGGGTTTGTCAAAATAAAACCAGAACTCCCCAGTTTACATCCAACTTAATGGTGAAATACTTAGCATTTTTCTATGAATTTAGGAACAAACCTAGATATTTCTTCTCAGTATTTATGTTTTTTAAATGCATGCTAGAGGCGTTGGTGTTGAATGCAAGAAAAATCAATATGTATTTGAAAGGAAAAGCATAGCTATGATTGTCCCTAACTGTAGAAAGTCTAAAACAATACACATACTACTGTCATTTAGTGAATTTAGCAAGATTTTATATAATAGAAACAGACGCTTTGAACAGAAAATTAAAATACACCATTTATAAGAGATCTGACTATCTAAGATCTGCTTGAATCAAAGGCATGGACCGCCACACTTGGCTGCCACCTTACTTTTTGAGGCAGGCTCTCTCACTGGGACCTGAGATTCATCAACCAGCATTGCACGAATCCTAATTAGTCTTATAATAAAACCCCAGAGCCAGATATCAGGGTGAAAGCTGAAAGATCAGAGAAGCAGCCACAGCCACAGCCACAACCTCTTACCTCATCAACTCCTCAGCCTGAAAGAGAGCAAGTTCCTGCTCCTCCCGCCTTGTATTCCTTTCTCTGCCCAGCCATATCATCTCCTGTCTCAATCTTTTTAGTGCCGGGAGTAAGGTGTGTGCCACCACTGCCTGGCTCTGTTTCTCTTTTAGACTGGATTAATCTCATGTAGCCCAGTGTGGCCTTGAACTCACAGAAATCCAGAAGGATCTCTGCCTCTGTCTCCCGAGCACTAGGATTAAAGGTGTGTGCCACCACTGCCTGACCTCTGTGGCTAACTCGGTGGCTAGCTCTGTCCTCGGATCTTCAGGACAGCTTTATAACCCAAAGGGTACTCAGAGAAATGAAATCTGGCAGATGGATGTGTTTCATTTTGTAGAATTTGGGAAATTAAAATATGTACACCACACCATTGATACCTATTCAGGATTAA
The DNA here is from genome assembly GCF_004664715.2 of Peromyscus leucopus. NCBI lineage: Eukaryota > Metazoa > Chordata > Mammalia > Rodentia > Cricetidae > Peromyscus > Peromyscus leucopus. The sequence continues at coordinate 36,722,174 of NC_051086.1, forward strand.
AATGGGCAACTGCTCTGAGTTCTGAAAAGACTGATTCTGTAATCACATATTTGCTAGACGTTATGGCCATCATGGGTATACCTGTATAAATTAAAACTGACAATGCTCCAGCATATGTCTCTGCTAAAATGAGGTAGTTTTTGCCTGTTACAATATAAAGGAAGTTACAGGTATACCATACAATCCTACACACCAAGCAGTCATAGAAAGATCAAATCGAACTCTAAAGGATATATATGCTAAATAAACAGAAAAAGGTAATAAAGACCCCCAGAAATAGATTACATAATGCTTTATTAACTTTGAATTTTCTCAATGCTAATGAGAAAGGAACAATAGCTGCAGAGAGACATTGGATAATAGAAAAAACTACAGAATTAAATCAGCCTATATACTTTAAGGATGTGCTGACCTCAGAATGGAAACAAGGATAGGTGTTACATTGGGGACAAGGTTTTGCTTTTGTTTCCACAGGAGAAGAAAAACTATGGATACTATCAAAATTTGATTTGAACAAGAGAGACCTCTTAATTAGAAGAGATGATAGTTCATCAACCAGCATGACCATTCAGTTTAAACTAACTTATAGGATTAACAAATGCTTTTCATTTGACCAGATATAACTTGCCAAAAGGGAACCTCCCTAAAGTTAGGGTTGGGGTGGGATTTTGTTTTTGTCTTTCAGGAGAACGAAGGCTAAGGAATCTGAAGAACACTGGACAAATGAGACATCTGAAGAAAAAGGACAAATCATCTAGAAGAAATGTCCGAAGAAAAAGAGTAAATTGGCCCATTGGTATATCACATGCCTGACAGAATAAAATTTCATAAAACTCCCCAAATGTTTGTTTCTGCTGTTTCTACAGACACAATTAAAAATTAAAGCTGGCTTTGGAGTTGGAGTGTGGCTCTCTCCTTCTCTAAACCCAAGCATACTTGTTAAAGGAAAATGCAAAAATCTCTGTATAATGTCAGAAGAGGCACCTGATATGGGACAGAAGAAAAAACAAAATTAAGGGACTGTTCTGTTACTACTAATCTCATGATCCTTTGGTTTTATTTTGACTCTTTAAAACTTTTCTTAAGGTATAAATTTTATATAAAAATTATATATATATATAAATAAACTTTTGTCATGATATTTATTAATGTTCATATAGAGTACTAACTAATTCTAAGAAAAAGGCTTCATCTAGCTTCCTGTACATGATTTCGGGTTTGAGTCTCTATCAGTTTTCTGTAGTGAACCAGGACCACACCTAACAGTGACCTTTGAGGTCTCCAAAAGGATGATGGGGCCCTACAAGGATGACTTCATATGGACTATGATTAAACTGACAAACACCCAAAAATTGTTTTTGGACTACAAACTGTTCAGGACAATTTTGAGATGGCTAGCTGAGATGATCCAGCCTCTCAGACTACTCTAGCCAGGACCTGAGATAAGCCCTGCACTTTCCCATTATGCAGAGACTGGACAACAAATGATACAGCTACCTCTCCCAGGATTTGACAATTAACCCAAAATTTTCTTTTCAGGATCCCTAAAGATGTCTTAGCCTCCAGACAACAGGAAGTAAATTTAAGAACACGATGCCCACATTCCCAAGAGGTGGGGTGGGTGGTTTTTGGTCTTTCAGTGAGTTATGAATATTTGTCATTGTTTTGGTGGTTAATTATAAGTTGTTATTGGTAATGGTCAGGAAAAAAGCTAAACAAAGGAGATTAGATTCAGAGTTCTTGTTTTGAAAAGAAAAAAAGAGGATATAGCTATAAGATAAAAGGTAGATTATTGAATCTACTTTTAGAAAGCAACTGCTAGTTTTAAATATTTTATATTGGATTGGATTTTTGTATATTGTATACAAATTGTGTATATTGATACAAAGTTGAGATTATTTTTGTTGGAACATACTGTACATATATATTTCTACTCTTATTCAAGGTTTTTGTACCTATACAGCTTATTTAAAAATATAAAGCAATTTTCTAGTCCTTGAAAGTTATTTTTACAAACTATTTAGGATAATAAAGAAATGTAGGTTAGTACTTAGTCACCTATTACAATTGAACTTGTAGCCATATTAGGTATGTTTTCAAGGTCAAACAGAGATATATTTTAGTAGACAGGTCATCTTCAAACACTTCAGAGATCTACAGAATATGGCATTTAAGATGTTTTAATAACATAGATTCTTTTTTTTTTTAATGACTATGAGACATGTCTGCTCCTGGCAGCACCAATTTACTTCAGAGAAGATGATGGGCATAGAAGAAACTCCATATGAAGTTTACTTTCTTTGTAGCAAAAGTTAGCCACTGGGCCAGAAACTACCCTTGCCTCAACTGCTGACAGTATGCTGTCCAAATGGGACAAGCAGGATACAAAAGAAAGAATTGCTGAACCTTGCCAAGACAAGATAGGAAGGCCCGTTAGAAAATCCTGCTTCACAGATGAATTTGTCAGATATGCTAGGCCTGTGGGCTGAAGATGGATGCCCCAACATTGCAGAGGAACCTTGGGTAATTGTCCAGGCAGCGAGCTGTTTCTGTCATTCCTCACAAGTTTCTGGAAGTCTTGTTTGTACTTCCTGTTTACTATTATTTCCTTCTTGGGTCTCTGATGGAGTTGAAGACTAGATAGTTATAGTTTTTCTTGTTAACAAATTCAGAAAAGAAATTCACTGAAGAGGTGTAAAGTGTGTCAGTTTGAAAGACATCAAACTGTTGGTTTTCAGTTTTGTGTTGGTAATACAAGTTAGATAGAGAGTGAATTAGGTACAGCATTTTGGACTCACCAAAATAGAATAAATAATGGAGTATTTTCTCTGAATTTGTCAAATGTTAATGGACTTAGATATTGCTGATGTAATTATTGCCTGTACATATTGTATATAGTTTTTCTTATATTAGTTATAATCTTCTTTTATTATTTTAGACAAAAAAGGGAAAATGTGGTGATGTATTGTTTGTAATCTAGGAAATAAAGCTTGCTTGATGATCAGAGGACAGAGCTAGCCACAGAGTTAGTCATAGAGGTCAGGCAGTTGGTGGTACACACCTTTAATCCTAACACAGAAATCCTTCTGGATTTCTGTGAGTTCAAGGCCACACTGAGCTACATGAGATTAATCCAGTCTAAAAGAGAAACAGAGCCACACAGTGGTGGCACACACCTTTAATTCCAGAACTTGGGATCACACACCTTTAATCCCAGGACTAGGAAGGTTGAGACAGGAAGTGATATGGCTGGGTAGAGAATACAAGGCTGGAGGAGACAGGCTGAGGAGTTGGTGAGGTGAGAGGTGGTGGTTATGGGTTTTTATTATAATACCATTTAGGATTCATGCAACCAACTTGGCTGGCTGGCTAGGGAGCCCCAGGAGCCACCTGTCTTTGCTTCTCCCAAGCTGGGATTTTGAATGCCATTGCCGCCATGTTCAGCTTCTGCACGTGGGCTCGGGTCCTCACGCTTGTGTGCATGGCAAGTATTTTATTTTACTGACAGAGCTATCAGCCCCAGCCTGGCTTTTCCTCCCCTCCCTTTTTTTTCTCCATTCATATCCATGTTTCTCATTTATTTGTCTTCCACTGTTTCTGGTCCTGTTTCTTTTATGCTCATCTCTGTTTTATTTTTTTATTATTTTTTTCTTTTTGAACTCTGTGTTTCTAAGCATGTTTGGACAAATCTCCTTCTTTCTTGGATACCTTACGATTTAACCTTCATTTCTGAGCTGTGTTTCTTGTAATCTGTCCTGAGATTGATTCTTTCTTACTCCTGAGCTTTTCTCGTGAGTATCAGTTCTTATATCTTATATCAGTTGTGATATCTTATAAACAACTGTCTGGCTGTAGTTCATTAGTCACTATTTTATTATTGTCTCTTTTTCTTGGCCGGGGTTTAATGGTCTTGTTGGTTTTCAATTTCTAAAGAGATGGTTTTCATTTTGTATTTTGCTATTTATAGTTAGCATAGGCAGTGACATCCCCTTTATTTTCATGGCCATTGTGTTGGACTTTCCTGTATCATCGCTCCCAGGGCAAGTGTTTCTCTTCTGCTTGCACTGTGGTCCCTTTAATAATGCTTCTTGTTCGGCCTCCTTTGAATTGTTTCTTATATGCTTATAAAAGACCTTTGCCCTCAGCCACTTCCTCCTTCTCCTCACCACCAAACCTCTAAAGGACATTTCACTTTCCAAGGTTCCTTTTTTCACCCCTAGACAGTACCTTCTCTGCACTGTGACCTGTGGTCTAGCACGTTTTCTAAGCTCTCTTGTCAAAAATATCCAGGAGCCAGTGCAATGGTCTGAGTTCTCAGACACTTTCTCAGTGTTTTTCCAACACAGAGGAGCCCTTTCCTTCTAGAAGCAAGACCTTAAATGATATTTTGTATTTATCACCGCCATTAAAACTACATGTCAGCTAGGCATGGAGGTGCACACCTTTGATCCTAGCCCTGGGGAGGCAGAAGCAGGCAGATATCTGTGAATTCAACATCATCTTGGTTTATGCAACATGTTCCAAACCAAGTCAGCCAGGGTTACACAGTGAGATCCTGTCTCACAAACAAACAAAACGTGATATTTAATACCATTGTCTCTACAGCTCTAAACTGATTCTTTATGAGGCATTCCTGGAACATTCTGCTAATACATGATGTTTGTTGAAAATGGTCAAGAGGCAGAAGAGACAAAATTATCAACCAAAAATACCTATCACTTCCACTGCCTCACTTTATAAAAGATTTTATTCCAAACAGCCCAGCTAGGCCTAATAAAATAAGTTAGCCAGGTGGTGGTGGCACATGCCTTTAATCCCAGCACTTGGGAGGCAGAGGCAGGCAGATCTCTGTGAGTTCAAGACCAGCCTGGTCTACAGAGCAAGTTCCAGGACAGGCTCCAAAGCTACACAGAGAAATCCTGTTTTGAAAACAACAACAACAACAACAACAACAACAAAATGCCATGTGTGATGTTCAACAGAAGAAAGTTAAATTCAGAAAACCCTATTTTGAATGTAATGAATTGTTGTAGCCAGGGTTACTGCTGTGGATATCGCTCTGTATGCGGACTGGGTGGGACACAGGAAAAAACTCCAGCTACAGATTACTGTTGCTGTCATGAGCCACCAAGAGTAGAATCAAGTTGGGGAGGGAAGGGTTTATTTCGCCTACGCTTTCACATCACAGTTCATCATCAAAAGCAACCAGGGCAGGAACCTGGAGACTGCAGCTGTTGCAGAAGCCATGGAGGAGTTCTGCTTACTGGCTTGCTCCTCGTGGATTGCTCAGCCAGCTTCCTGACAGCACCCAGGGCCACCAGCCCAGGGATTGCACCACTAACAATGGGCCAGTTCCCCATACCCCCCACTCAGTGGTTCTCAACCTTCCAAATGCTGTAACACTTTAATACAGTTCCTCAGGTTGTGGTGCCCCCCACCACCATGAAATTATTTGCATTGCTGCTTTACAACTGTAATTTTGCTACTGTTATGAATCATAATGTAAATATTTTTGTAGATAGAGGTTTGCCAAAGGGATAGTGACCCACGGGCTGAGAACCACCGCCCCACATCAATCACTAAGAAAATGCCCTACAGTCTTGCTTACAGCCCAGTTTTATGGAGGCAATTTCTTAATTGAGGTTCCCTCCCCTGATGAGTCTAGCCTGCATCATGTTCACATAAAACTAGCCAGCGCACAAGTCCTTGACTAGTCGTTAGACAGTGCTTACCCCAAATAGCATTTCATATTGCTTTCTATGACTGATGCCCTGGAAAAGTGCATGCCTGGGAACGGCACATCCCAGTCAAAGTGTAGGTGTGGAAAGAGTAGGCCTTTCTTTTGAATAGTGGAAAAAAATACTGTTCTAAAGGAGAAGTTGAACAGAGCTTTGAAAAAAAAGTGAAGATCTGGTCACCAGATCCTGTGTTTCTCACTAAACTGTGTAAACCTCACAGTATCTAATCCATACCATGATCTGAAGACCAGTATCATCCATACCTGAGCGTGTGAACACAGAGTTGAAATGCAAAGGTCATTTAATCGCAGAAGGCTGTAGAAAGCTGAATGTCCATCAGAGAGAATGGAAGCCCAGTTGGTGGACTGAGTCAGAAAGTGAGGGACAGGGGCTGGCTCAGTGGCTCAGTGGGGAAAAGTTCTTGCTGCCAACGTTGAGGGCCTGAGTTCAATCCCAGGGACCCATGTGGTAGAAGGAGAAAATCAACTCCCTCAATGTGTCCCTTGTCACATGAGTATCGTAGCACATGTGACCCACACATACAGAAGAGGGTGTTGGGTCTCCTGGAGCTGGGATTAGAGGCAGGTGTGCATTGCCCAACATGGGTGCTTGGAACTCAACTCAGTTCCTCTGCAAGAGCAGGAAGTGGTTCTAACCATTGAGCCAGCTCTCCAGCCAGCCCCGTGAGTAGCTAGTTTTTGCCTCTTATGGTTAATGCCCAGACCGACAGCCCTGGGTGAAGGACCTGTGAATGTGTGCTCTTCTTAATGTATACTGCAGTAGTTCAGAATAAAGCCTCAAAAGAATGAATGACAGCTCTGTCTCGGGCCCCTGGACACGAGCATTGTAAGTGGGGGGGAAGTGAGACTGTGCAAGCTGGATTGTCCATGTCAAGGGTCCCAGAGTCTTTCCTGCCACTTCAGCTTCTACTTAACCACGTCAAAAGCCAGGGTCAGCCAAAGGTGACTTGGTGGGTAGCGTGGTTTGGCATGCTTCCCATGATCCCTTTCTGGACCAGATGTCCACCTGGTGTCTCTCCTCCTGTTTACCGCTTGCCTCTCACACTATCCTTCTGTGCATAGGTCCACATTTGGTGTGCGTGCATGTGTATTGGGATTGTGTGTGTGTGTGTGCACGTGTCCTCCTCTATCACTCTCTGTCTTATCCTTATTCCCTTGAGACAGGGTCTCTCACTGAACTGAAATCCACTAGTCTGTTTCCCTTCCCCCTCCTCCATTTCCCACTACGCTGCCTGGCTGGCCAGTAAGCCCAGTAGTCCTCTCAGTCTCACCCCGTCCCCAACCTCCAGCATTGGAGTTACAGACATGTCTGTAGTCTTTAAAATTGGTACTGGGATAAAAAAAAAAAAAAATCTGGTCTTCTTGCTTGCAAAGCAAGCACACTTATCCACAGAGTTATCTCTCTAGCTTTGTTTGTGGGATTTGTGGGTCCCAGGAGTGATGATTTCTACCCTGCATGTTGTTCTTAGAAAGGAGTTTGACTCACTTAGTTTTGCTTAAAAAATTGGGAGGCCCCTAGGAGTTCCACTGTCAGATGAGAAGGGTGGGGGAGGAGAATTCCAAGGGCCCCATGGGTATTGACTGTGAGGATCTGTAACCTCCTTGCAGGGCATTTCTGAACCAGAGGCAACTGTTGTGATTATATCCATAGATAAGAGGAGTTGTCTCTGAGCTCCCCCTAGACCCCAACATTTTCGCTCCATTTCTCCTGACACACACACACACACACACACACACACACACACACACGCTCCCCCTGCCTCCCTCTCCCGTTCCCTCCTGATTTTGCCCACCTCGTGTATTTCTGGCAGTGGAGGAAATCTGTGTGAATGGCCAAAGAATTCAGCTTATTGCAGCCAAAGAGAGGAACCTGTTGGTGAGAAGTGCTGATTGTCTTGAGCACAGACTGTCTGTCTTGGCCTCCAGCTTGCCCTTCCCTGGAGCAGTGTGCCTCAGTTGCCTGCTTATTCTGAAGGTCTCTAGTCTCCACACCCCATTGCTATGCTGCTGCCCACCGCAGCCCTCTCAATCTCCATGCTGTCAAAATAACTTTCCCAAGAAAGCCACATGCACTTTGAAAGCAAAATCTAACCTCTCCACCCTGTGGAGCAGACTGTGAACTGTCCCCAGGGTCCTGGGCCTGAGCATATGTTGGGTGTAGCATTCCTCGTTGCTCTTGTTTCTAATTCACTCCCCGTGTTGACCCCTCTATTCCACCATGAGCAAATGCATGCATTGGTGTTTGTTCTGGGGCTGCCCTTCCGGTCAGTTCCGGTCTCACCTGCTTGGCTGCCCCCGCCCTTTATCCTGGAGGTGTGGTCATTGTCTGGCTGAGATGGGTTTTTCCATATCACCCACATCCTTATTTATAATGGTAGGGCAGTAGCTGTCTTCCATGATTTCGAAAAGAAATGTCTAAGGTTGCCATATTTATTTTCACTTCAAATTCATGGCCATTTGAGACTGAAGCTTTGGAACCTGATAAGATGGGGCATTGTATGGTGATGTTTGTTCAATGTGTTGAGTAAGGCCAATAGAATGTGTAGAATTCCCCCACAGCATGAGTTGAAAGGCTCACATTGAATCCAGCTCTTGAGCGTTAAGATCCAATAACATCTGTCTTTAAAAAGCAAACATGAACATAAAACTGTCCAGGTGTCTTTAGTTCATTTTAAATTTTTATTATTTTTCCTGAAGAATACTTTGAACTTTTCCTCCACTTCCCAAGGCCTGGGGTGATAGGTATGTGCTACCATGTATGGTTCATGCAGGGGCTGGTTTGGAACCCAGGGATTCATGCATGTTAGGCATGCACACTACTGAGCTACAGCCTCAGCCCCCGTTTTCTTTTTCTTAAGCTGCATTATCTGTATAACAACAGAGGCATGGAGCATGAGCTGGCAGTAGGCATACATGGCCCTTGCTGTGTGGTTTTTTTGTCTGGAACCTTAGAACCCCTTACTTCCAGATGCCCGTACAATACACACCAGGCTGTACTGAACTGTGACCAGCCCACTGTGCTGTCAATCATAGACCTAACTACCCTAATGTCAATCATCCAGCTTTGCCCTGGGCCCTTCCAGCCTCCTGGGACCACCATTCCATAACCCAGTTGCCATCTTTCTAAAGCTTCCACATACTAGAAATGATGTCATGTAACTGAACTGTAATGATTGGCCTGGTGGGGTGGTCTCTATCACAGGGTGGCTGGAGGTGGAAAGAGAAGGTAGGGTAGGAAGGAGGGGATGCAGCCAATCAGGACTCTGCCGTGTTACCAACACCTCTGCACTCTGTGACTCCTTACATTATCAGTCTCTCCACTGAGGGGCCAAGACCTAGGACCATTGTCTTATCAGTCAGGTGCCATTCCCTCCTCTAGATTAAGGCTACTTTTTTTCTTCTTAAAATAATTGTTCGATTGTAGCTGATTTTACTAACATATGTTAATTGCATACAATATTGGGCATCTTACCTCCATATACCCTATTTTTATATTCATTAACCCATAGCCTACTTTGTCTACCCTCCCCCTTACCTTATTTAGCTATTTTTTAAATTAAATTTATTATTATTATGGGGGGGGGCATGTGCAGATCAGAGGACATGGAATCTCTTCTCTCCTCCTACCCTCATCCTGGAACTCAAGCTGAGGTCTCCAGTCTCCCATGGCCATCGCCTACACCTGCCGAGCCGGCTCTTGAGCCCCTGGCTTAGCTAATCTTTATGAAAGGACAATGGGAGATTTAAAAAATGAATCTCAGGACTTCCAGATAACATACACAAGACATTTTCCTATCTCTGCTCCAAGTTGCACCCCACAGCATTCAGTCACGGGCACCCTGCTTTTCAGCTTTCTGGTTTCTGAAGGCCTGGCAGACTTAGGTCTCCACTCCTGTGGATGATAACGCTGGACAACTTTGCTCTGAACTGGTGGTTGCTTCGAAGATTTGACTCACTCTTTTTAAAAAAGTCTTTTATTTAGTCACTGACAATCTCATACGGATACATGTTAATCATAACTCCCGCCTCACATTGCCAGGACACCCCCTTTTATCTTCACGTCTTCTCGTTTTTTAAACCCTTGTGTGGGAATATTGGCTGATCGTGTTGGTTTGATTTCATGCAGGTAATCATTTGATTCTGTGCTGTGAGTTTATGAGTGTGAGAGCCATGCCATATCCAGAAGAAAGCATGCCACAGCACTTCTCTCCTTCTTTGCCTCTTACTATTTTTTCTGCCTTCCAAAATGTACCCTGAGCCTTGAGACTGTTAATAAAGACATCCCATTTAGGACTGAACACCCAGCGGTCACTTAACCCAGCACTTTGATTAGTCATGAGTCTCTGCGTTAACTGCTGACCACCACAGAAGCAGCTTCCCTAGCCACGGTTGAGAGCAGCAATGATTTACAGCTATAAACACACGTATTTGGAAGGCAGTTTGGCAACATGTCTGTTGCAAGACACGGGCTTTGACCAGGTTTACAGCACCAAACGCAAATCCCTTCCTGTGGATTCAGCCTCAGGTCCAGGCAGAAAGAAGTCAGTTATCCTAATAACAGGTAGCCCTCCATTGCACGTTGTGCCTGGCTGGTCAGTATTGGGGCACTCACAGTTCACAGATGGGTGATACTGTCGATGCCTTTTCCCCTGCAGTGTGAATGGCACCTTCCAGCACTCTGAAAGTGAGACAGAAGGGAAGAAGTTTACTGATTTCTCTCCACCCTGGAGCTAAAGTGTTTTGTGTCTGACTCACTCTTTTTTTTTTAGAAGAAATGACTAATAATATTGAAATTCCATTACTTTTTTTTAAACCCAGTTTGAGGTTATTGTCTGTGATGATCCTCTTCAGAGGTCTCAGTAACAGGATCACAGCTTAGTGGGGGGGGGGGGGGGGTGGCAAAAGGATCCTAATCAAAGGATTTGATCAGGTTTCTTACAGGTACTTTTTCTTTTGCATGGATTGTTCTCTGTGTTGCAGTGTGTACAGATGATTCAGAACATAGGCTCAGGACGTGAGTCTAAAGAACAGTACCCACAATTTGTTTTTCCAAGGTGAAGTAGGAAAAACAAGTTTACAAACCAAAACCAAGCACATGGTGTTGTGGCCCTCTTTCATTGTCCTGCTTCCAGAGTGTTTTGTTCGAGGTATGGGTCATCCACAGCAAAACCTCACGTCAGCGCCTCTGCACCTGAGCCCTGGAGCCACACCTGTGAGGCCTCAAGGAGCGATAGGGAGACGTAGAGGAGAGGGTGGTCAGAGAGGCAGACCCTGCCGTGAACTGAGTGCACCTGATCTCTCCCAGGCTCTGTTGTCGCAGTGGGCATCTGGGCGCAGCTGTGTGACCCTCAGTGACACAGCCAGGAGGCGGGGGCAAAGGTGACAATAATTACAGTTCACTGCTTTGTTTTTCTTGTCTGGCTTCCGTCCACTTGTCATGTTCTAGAACAATCCTAGTGTCCATCCTTTCCTTTGTTATAAATGACTCCATGGAAAGAACTGGGCATTCTCTATCACAAAACTGTGATTTTAAGGCTCAGTTTTCTAGAGCTAGATGCAAATATTTGGCAAATTCTTTCCTTAAGGTGGTTTGTTTTGGGTTTTTGTTTGTTTTTTGCCATTGATGACTTTTCTCCCTTCTTTGCTTCCTCCTTCCTTCCTTCCTTCCTTCCTTCCTTCCTTCTCCTCCTTTCTTCCTTCCTTCCTTCCTTCCTTCCTTCCTTCTTCCTTCCTTCTTCCTTCTCTCTTTCTTCCTTCCTTCCTTCCTTCTTCTTCTTCTTCCTTCTCTTCTTCTTTCTTTCTTTCTTTCTTTCTTTCTTTCTTTCTTTCGTCTTTCCATGTAGCCCAGGCTGACCTCAAACTCATGGTAATTCTCCTGCTTCATCCTCCTGAGTATGGGGATTACAAACATGCTCCAGCCTGTCCAGCTCTTGTTGACTTATCAAGACGGCCATCTCCAACTTTCGCTTATCTCTTAACAGTCAGTCAGTGACTGAACACTGGATACCTGTGAAGTGCAAAGTGGTATTGGAGCTGAAGAGGCTGAAGGGAACAGCTGCTGAGATTTGTCCTTTATGGAGATGAAATCCCAGTGGTGGGTCTGAATCCTGAATAAAATATGTATTTTAGAGTCCTAGTAAAGGCAGTAGTTAGAACGGTTTGAAGGAAATTATCTATGGAGGAGGAGTTTGTTAGGGACAAATAAATCTTTTTTTTTTTTTTTTTAAAGATGCCAATTGAAGGGACTTGGAGAGATTGCTCAGTTAAGTGCAGGCAGGACCACCCTAGTAAGATCCAGCACCCATGTAAAAAACGTGGGCTTGCAGCACATGTTTATAACCTTGCTTCCAGGGAGGCAGAGACTAGTGAATCCCTGGAGCCCAGTGGCCAGGTGAGCTAGCTGAATCCATGAGTCTCAGGCCCCAGTGAAAAACTGTCTCAAAATAACTACATAAATATATTCGGGAAGCAGTTAAGAGCAGGTACTGACTGCTCTTGTCAAAGACTGACTTTAATCCCCAGTGCCCATACCAGGCAGCTAACAACTGTCCATAACTCCAGCTGCAGGCAGAGAGGATGCCTCTATGAGCATCACACTCATGTGCACCCTTCCCCATGTAATTAAAAATAAAATAAATTTAAAACATAAGGTGGACAGTCCCTGAGGTTGACCTCTGTTCTCTGCATGAACATGCATGTATGCCCATTCACATACACCTGCACACACATCAACCAAATGACATCAAATATCGAAAGGAAAATGTCACCAGAATGGTAAGGAGCCAACTTGTGAAAGGTCTAGAAAGTGAGTATCCTAGGCCAGAGGTCAATCAGGTACATAGGGCACAAGGAAGGCAAGCCTGATCAAGATTGTATTTGGAAGTCGCCCTTCCTGCTTTAGTTACGGTCTTTTCCATATTTACAGGAATCTAGCCACAGACAGTCCTAATCACCTAGCTTTCAAAGTTAGGAGTTCCAGAAGTATTAGAGTTCTGAGGAGCTTTGAACAGTAACTAAAGCACCAAGGTCTGTCTATTTGGACCTTGAGTCTGAGGCATCCACTCACTGGGGTAGGCTGACCTAAACCTTCCTCTTCAGTAGAACATTTTAAGGTGTGTTACTTTTGTTTATGTTGCATTTGTTTAACTCTGTGAAGCTGGGTTACTGTGCCTGTGTAAAACACCTGATGGTCTAATAAAGAACTTGCCAATAGCAAGGCAGGAGAAAGGATAGGTGGGGCTGGCAGGCAGAAAGAACATATAGAGGTAGCAATCTGGGAGAAAGGAGCTAGGATCTAGCAGCCAGAAAAGGAGGAGGACTCCAGGGGCCAGCCACCCAGCTACACAACCAGCAAGCCACGGAGTAAGACTAAGATTTACAGAAGAAAGAGAACGGGAAAAACCCAGAGGAAAAAGGTAGTTGGAATAATTTAAGGAAAGCTGGCTAGAACTAAGCCAAGCTAAGGCCGGGCATTCATAATTACATATGAGCCTCTGTGTGATTTATTTGGGAGTTGGGTGGCGGGCCCTCCCCAAAAAAGAGTAAAACAAACAACAATATTCATCCTTTAGGGCTCTGAGTCCACATTCACCATTCTCTTCTGAAAGCGTGTGCAGTGCACTTGCCCATCTGCTGCTGAAAATTGGCAGGGAGTTCTAAAAGTCCTCCGGCGAGTCACCTAGAGCCACACTCTACCCTGTCACTGTGTAACAGGATCACTACCCCCTCTTGATGAGTAGGACTAATGACTTTGGCCAATAGTGACTCTGTGTTTCCCGCTGGTCTGCACAACACGAGAGCCTCAATGTGACAGGGGAACCGACATAATTTAAATTCCACTGAGATGGCCCATCTCCTCTGATGTAAGCATTTCCCTCTGGGATTCAGGCCCATGGAGCAGGGCAGGCTGATAGGATGTTATGCAATAATGGAAACCTTCCGCTCTGTCCAACATCCTTATTACTTTTTCACGTGGCCACTGAGCACTTGAAATGTGCCACCTGCAAATGGGGAACTGCATTTTTAATTACATTTAAGTGCAAACACCCACACATGGTTAGATGGCTACCTTATTAGATAGTGCAGTTGTCTAAGAATGAAGGGGGAGGAAACAGACACTCTTCCGATGAGTCACTCCAGCACTTGGAGGGGTCATTCCTTTTCCACCCTTCAGTTTCCAGACCCATGTATTCTACATGCCGTGCTTGTTGATTTGGGATGTATGGTGCAGCCTTGGAAGAGGAAGCTGTCTTTGCAGAGCACAGTCTTCAAGCTGACATCTTACGTAAAGCTTCAAGAGACCATCCTTTAGCCTATCAAGCGGCCAGCTTATTGGTGATGGGTAGTATAATGAGACCAGTGCTTGCTTCGGTCGTTTTTCCATGCGCATGTGCATTTTGCTTAGTGGATGTCTTAGTCTGAGGACATGTTTCACGGATCCCATGATGGTGGGCCAAACACTCTGCTTTTGGGTAATTGTGTTGCCTGAGTCTCTGGGGCAGCTGATCTCCATCAACATGAATGAATTTCTGGGTGGAAATTCTGGGTCCAGTTTAACTTGCTAGGTAGCTGTGAACGTCCTCTGGTGATGGTATCAGTTCAAGGGTCTCATTACCTGACAAACTGGAAGTTCCACGTCTATGTTCCTACTTCTTCATGCTGTCGTCAACACTGTTTTCTGCTGTGTTGTTTTATTATTATTTAAAAACCACGTGTCTATGCGTCTGTGTGTAGGTTTGTACAAGCAAGTGCAGGCACTCACAGAGGCCAGAAGAGGGCGTCAGATCACCTGGAGCAGGAGCTATAGGCAGAACTGCCTTAAATGGATGCTGGAACTGAACTTGGATCATCTGTAAGAGTAGGAAGCATTCTCAACACTAAGCCTTGTCTCCAGCCTCTGGTAATATCCTGTGGTTTAATATTATATTTCCATGATGGTTAATACTGCTGAGTGTCTTTTCATGTACCTACCGGTTATTTGTATATCTTTGGAAAATACCTCCTCAGATTCTTGGCTCTCTAAGTGGGCTGTTTGCCATGCGTGCTCTGACTGCATTCTGAACCCCTTCTTGATGATTTTCTTTGACACACAAAAGGTTTGTTTTTTCCACTTCTGTTTTATAATTGTTAGGAAATATTGCATTATATTGTTCAGTTCTTTATCATTATTTTTTATTTATGTGAGGCCAGAAGAGGGTGTCAGATGTCCTGGAGCTGGAGTCCCATAAAGCTGGCTGTGAGTGGGCCAGTGTGGGTGCTGGGGACTGAACTCCGGCACTCTGAGAGAGTAGCAAGTGCTCATAAGCACCGAGTCATCTCCCCAGCCCTACATTTTAAAATCTAACGTATTAAAACATGGCATGGCTACACTGTTGGCTCTCACTAACCAACCTTTCCTCTCTGGACTTCCCATCATACAGGGGTTCAGGGCCCCCGCCTAGCTTACCCTCCCACTTACAAATGGTTAGAAATGTCCTTTGAATCAGAGTGACAATTGATGCTTCATAGCCACAAACCTCAAAGAACACTCAGTATTGCTCAGTAACTCCACATTTCCCAGCAATTTAGTGTTCTCTTTGACAAGGATTTTAAATATATATTTAATATGTTACATATATCATATACCATAATTATGTATGTAAATAAAAATAAAATGCTAATGTAAAAAAAGAAGGCACTAGTTAGAAGTGAGAAGTAATGGGCATTAGCTTCAGTCCATTCATATGTATATGTGGTATTGTGCCTGCATGTATGTATGTATGTATGTATGTATGTATGTATGTATGTATGTATGTGTTCCGTGTGCATGCAGTGCTCATAGAGACTAGAAGAGAGCACTGGATCTCTTGGAAATGGAGTTATAGACAGTTGTGAGCCTCCATGTAGGTGCTGGGAACTGAACCCATGTTTTCTGCAAGAGCAGTAAGTACTCTTAACCACTTAGCCATCTTTCCTGACCTTTGATTAAAAAAAAAAAAAAAAACCCTAAATCTCCTGCCCAAACATCCATTCCATGTTTTCCTGCTCATTCCACTCTGAGCTGTCGACCCTCCCTTGTAGATGGGTGTAACAAAAGCACAGCAGAAACAAGCCCCACCCTCGGGAGGCCAGTGTGAGACAGTGCCTCGTGTTTGCCACGGCTGAACTGAACTCCACCTCATTTTCACTCCAGCTATGATAGAACATTGAATCTCATGTCTCTTTAGTGACCAGATTTTATTTGTTTGTTTATGTTATTGTACTTTCAAACTGAGTGTATTCGGGGTTTTAGTCTTTGCTGAATCCTTCCCCAAGTGGCCGTTTGGATCTGAGGGCTGTGTGGAGTGTGGTTTGGAAAAGTCCCACACTCCAGCTCCAAAAGCAGAAAAGCCGGAGAGAATCTCCATGATCAACCTCACAACAATTTGGATTTAGAAATGGTCTTTCTTTTTTTTTTGACTGATTTTTTAAAATTTAAATAAAACATATGAAATTATGCGTGCACATGGAAGCCAGAGGTGGATGTCAAGTGTGTTCCTTAGTCACCATTATTTTTTGAACCATGGTCTTTCCCTGAACCTCAAGCTGAACCATTAGGCTAGACCGACTGGCCAATGGCTCCACAAATGTGCCTGTCCCTGGCTGTCCACGCTGGGGTGACAGGTGCAGGCCACCACACCTAGCTTCTTACATGATGGTGGGGATGAAACTTCTCATGCTTCCGTGGCAAGAACTTGGCCAACTGAGTCATCTCTCCAGGCCCTAGAAATAGCATTTCTTACTAAAAGGCACCAGGGCTACCCATTCCTGGCCAGCATCAGCCACTGCGGCAGCTCTTCATCATCACGCCCACACACAGTGGCTCCTTTTTCAGAGAAATCTTTGCCAAGACTCCAGCTTTCTGAGTTTGCTTCTCTGTACCTTCCTCGTTGTCTGGCTTCCCCACACCGCCTTCTGTTTCTTCAGGAATCTCAACGCATTCTTCACCTTCTCCATTTTAGTATCAAGTCCAGAGTTGGCCTACTCTTCCTCCAACACCTTCTCCTCCTCTCCTTCCTCCTTTTACTTCTCCTCCTCCCCATCCTTCCTTTGCCCTCCTCCTTATCTTCTTCCCCCACTCCCTTTATCCTTCTCCCTCTCCTCTTCCCCTTCCTTTCTCCTCTTCTTCCCTTATTGCTTCCTCCTCTCCCTCCTCCCCATTTCCTTTCCTCCCCCTCCCTCCTCTCCTTCCTCCTCATTTCCTTTCCTCCCCCTTCCTCTTCTCCCTCCTCCCCACTTCCTTCCTCCTCTCCTCTCTCCCTCCTCCCCACTTCCTTCCCCTTCTCCCCTCTCCCTCCTCTCCCTCCTCCCCACTTCCTTCCTCCTCTTCCCTCTCCCTCCTCCCCACTTCCTTCCCCCTCTCCCTCCTCTCCCTCCTCCCCACTTCCTTCCCCCTCTTCCTCCCCTCCCTCCTCCCCACTTCCTTCCTCCTCTCCTCTCTCCCTCCTCCCCACTTCTTTCCCCTTCTCCCCTCTCCCTCCTCTCCCTCCTCCCCACTTCCTTCCTCCTCTTCCCTCTCCCTCCTCCCCACTTCCTTCCCCCTCTTCCTCCTCTCCCTCCTCCCCACTTCCTTCCTCCTCTTCCCTCTCCCTCCCCTCCCTCCTCCCCACTTCCTTCCTCCTCCCTCTTCCTCCTCCTCTGATTCTGAATTAGGATGCAATGTTGCTGAACCCCCCATTGCACCAAGTCATAGATTTCTGGGGATATTTTTTATTCAGATTGTATTGCTTCTCTAAATTAACTTTAGTAGGATTAACATTACCACCTTACATGCCTTACAGTTTATAAGCAGACCTAGCTTTAGGTTGTTCTGGGTTTTCTTTAATGGATCCTTCTTGACTAAGTGTTTCTTTTTTTTTTTTTTTCCTTTTTTTTTTTTTTTTTTTTGGTTTTTCGAGACAGGGTTTCTCTGTGTAGCTTTGCGCCTTTCCTGGAACTCACTTGGTAGCCCAGGCTGGCCTCGAACTCACAAAGATCCACCTGCTTCTGCCTCCCAAGTGCTGGGATTAAAGGTGTGCGCCACCACCGCCCGGCGACTAAGTGTTTCTAATTTGACAGACACATAACACGTTCTTTGGACACAGCCATGAATTTGTCGTTCCCTACTTTTCTGGGGATTTTTTTTTTTAAAAAAATGTTTATATTTTCCACTTTCTCTTCAGACATGCCTTTATTTTGTGCTTCTATTTTGAGGGGCTGACAAGCTCTCATTCATACACTGTTTTTTAGGTACTTTCTTTTTATAATTCTTCCAAGGAACTCTCAGTGTTTCCTTAGGCACACCTCCACTTTGAGTTTGTGAGAGGCTCATGCCTGAAGCTCCCTTGTAGATTCAGGTCCTATTGTAATGGGCTTCTGCATGTATCATATGCTGTGCTTTTTGATACTATTCTTTAAATTTTTGTATGTATGTGGCAGTGGAGGGGACATGACTGTGTGGCAGAGAATATGCAGACGTCGTAGGACAACTCACTGGAGTCCGTTCTCTTTCTACCCTGTGGGTCTGAGAGCATCGACTCAGGCTGCCCAGCAAGTGTCTGAATCATCTTGTCTGCCTCTGGGTGTACGATGTGAAATGGAATTGTTTTCTAGCTTCAAGTTCCTAGTGTCCATTGCTAGTGGGTCTGCTCTGGTCTGCTTGTTGTCCTTCCTCCAGAATTTCTGTGTTGGAACGTATCACCTCTGAGACGATAGTATCCAGAGGCAGGGTCTAGGGGAGGGGTAGATGACGGTGGCTCCACCCTCCTGGGTTCACTGACTTATAAAAGGGCTTTAGGGAGTGAGGTTAACCCCCCACACACACTCTCTTTCATTACATGAATATGCTGCAGCAAGACAGCCATCTGTGGAGCAGAGAATGAACCCTTACAGACAGTGAATCAGCAGGCTCCTTGTTCCTAGGCTTCTGCGCATCCAGAACTGTGTGAGAAACAAGGTCTTTTGTCAATGAATTGTCCAGCTTGAGGTGTGTGTGATAGTCACCCAGACAGACTATGAGTAAATAAAAGTCTTACTCATTTTCATGAACGCTGGGATTCCCGTTGGGATTATCACTGGTTCTACAGGTCATTTTGAAGAGAATTAATGTCTTGAGAATTTTGAGAACCAATGCACAGCTACAATCTCAGCACTCAAGAGGTAGAGGCAGGAGGAGGATTGTGAGTTCAAGGTCAGCCAGGTTACATGTGGAGACCTCGTCTCAAAATAAAACAAAATGATGACAAAGTTCAGTCTTGTGATACTTGAACACACTTTCCACTATTTATGTTGACTTTGATTTAAAAAAAAAAGATTTATTTTCTGTGTGTGTGTGTGTGTGTGTGTGTGTGTGTGTGTGTGTGTGTGCGCGCGCGCGCGCGCGCGCGCGCATGCATACCACATGGGTGCAGTTGCTTGTAGAGCCAGAAGAGAACACTGTGTTCCTTGGAGCTGGAGTTACAGATGGTTGTGAGCCACCCAGTGTGAGTACTGGCAGCTGAACTTGGATCCTCTGTGAGAGCACTACATGCCACCTCCCCAGCCCTTACTAACGTTCCTACTGATGTCCCTCCTTTGTTCCAGGACACCTCAGAACCTGCACTTGTCATGTCTCCTGTGGTCATCCCTTCCTTGTTGTCCATGGTCTTGACAAGACAAAGAATTCTGTTCAGACATTTTAAACTATGACCACCACCTGAGACTTATCTGCTGCTTTCTTATGACTTAGCTGAAGTTATGGATGAGCTGTATGGCCTTGTGCCGCAGCATTTAGAGGCACACAGCCATGCTGATGAAGCAAACCGTGGTTGTTTAGTCAAGGTTACCATACAGATTTTGAGCTGTTTTGTGTTTCAACTCTATTGGGAATATTATCTAATTTCCCTTATGACTTCCACTTTGACTCATGAGTTATTTCATAGCATGTTGCCTAATTATCAAGTATTTGGGGGTTTTTCCAGACACCTTTGTTATTTACTTGTAATTCTATTCTGTTGTGGTCAGGGGACATTCTTTGTGTGCTCCAAATGCTTGTAAACTTGTTGAGATTTGCCTTTGTGTCAAGAATGTAGTGAATGGTCCATGTTGCTGGGTTGAATGTGCCTCAGATAGGAGCAAGGTCAGTGGGTTAGTAGTGTTGTTTAGGTCTTTGACATGCTGATCAATTTTCTCTGTTCATTGACAACAGAGAAGAGTTGACATTTCATAATAATTATAGATTTCTACTCAGTTCTCTCAGGTTCCTTGTTCTTTTTTGGGGGGAAGGGTGTTGTTTTTCTGAGACAGGGTCTCACTGTGTAGCCTAGGGTAGCTTCAAACTTGACAATCCTTCTGTCTTAGCTTTCCAAATTCTAGGATTACAGACCTGTGCTACACTCCTGGCTCTGTCGTCTTTTTGCTTCATTTATTTGGAAAGTCTTTGTCAAGCATACAGGAAATTAGGATTGCTATATCTTCTGGGCTAATTTACCTACCACTTTATCAGCGTAGATATTTACTTTTATATTATACACAGATGTTATAATATACATAGACATTACTTTTATATATATTCCAATGTCTTGTTCTGAACTCTTATTTGTCTGATATTAATACAGCCACTCCAGCCTTGCTCTGACTTGTGATTATACAACTTTTTAAAATTACAGTTGTGTGTGTGCTGCTGAGTGCTCACACCACACAGCACATGTCAGAGGTCAGAGGACAACTTGCTGGAGTCAGTTGTTACCCCACCCTCTATGGATGCCAGGGAACAGACTCGGGTGGTCTGGCCTGGCCGTGGATGCCTTTCTTCACCCAGTGAGCCTTGGCATTGCCCCTGAATTATGTTTTAATAATATAAAATCGTCATCTTGCTTTTATTAAACTTGTTTTATCTTTGAGACTGGGAACTGAATCCAGTATTCATTTGACCACTGAACTAACTATACCTCAAACCTTTAAAAATATTTTTGTTGCATTTAATTTACTCATTTATTGCAAATGTGTGTGTGTATGTGTGTGTGTGCGCACTTGCCACAGCATGCAGGTGGAATTCTGAGGACAACTTGTGGGGGGTCATCTCCTTTCTTTCCCACGACTGGGTCCTGTGGCTCGAACTCAGGTCCTCAGCCTTGGTGGCAATCACCTTTACCAGCTGAGCCATCTTGTAGGTCCCATCTGCAGCCTTTAGACTTTAGCTTTAGGTTTACAGGTTTACTTATTTAAGTTTACAGAGAAACTGAACAGGAGGTGTTCTCACTTGCTCCATGTTGTCTCTCCACAGTTTCCCTTCTAACATCTTACATCTATGTGATACATTTGTTATAACCAATGGGCAGATGTTACTACCTCAGGACAACCAAAGTTCATAGGTTATTGGGATTCACTCTGTGATGCACAGGTCTATGGACTCTGACAGATGTTCAGCAAGGTGTATCACTCCTTAGAGGATCACACAGAGTAAGTATCATACTCTAAAAATTCCCAAAGTTGTGCCTTCCACCGATTCATCCCCCTGGCCCCTCCTAACCCCTAGTCTTTACTGCCTCTGTGATTTGGTTTTTTCCAAAATGTCTTGTAGAGTCTTATACTATATAGCCCTTCAATGAGGCATTTTCACATAACAATACACATTTATAGTCCTCCACAGTTCTGTGTGTGGTTCCTAGTGGTTCTGTTTTATTGCAAAAACATTATTCTGTTGTACAGCTGTACTACAGCTTGTCGGTCCTTTCGTCTATTGGCTGCAAGCATGTTTTGGAAACGGTGAGTAAAGCTGCCAAAATATGGATATGCAAATCTTTTGTGGGGGCGTGCATTTTCAACTCACTTGGCTAACTACCAGTGAGTGTGGTTACTGGATCACAGGTTAAGAGCATTTGGGTTTGTGTGAAACTTGCCAAACTATCTTCCAAAATGACTGTACTATTTCTTCACTCCTGCTAGTAATGAATGAGGTTTCTGTAACTTCCTGTTCTCACCAGCATTTGACACTGTACATGTTTCTGTTTCTCACTGTTCTGTTCTTACACAGGTGTATAACACATGTGTAAGAGTCTCATTGTTGTCTTAATTTGCAACATGTCCGTGTGCAAATTACAAATGACATCCGTAGCATGATGTTTAGCATCTTTTCACATTCTCCCCCCCCACGTGTATGCCCTCTCTTTCATACACACACATACTTGTGTGCTCTCTTTCACACACACACACACACACACACACACACACACACACACACCACGTGTGCAGTGTGCTTAGTACCTGTGGAGATCAGAAGGCTTCATATCTGCTATAACTGGAGTTTTGGATGATGGTGAGCTACCGTGTGATGTGGGTGCTGGTAACTAATTCCTGGTTCTCTGTAAGGGCAAAGGGCAGCCAGTGGTTAACTGCTCACTATTCTTCATCCCCTGCATTGAAAATATTTATTATTATCTTCATTTATTTATTTCCAATCATCTTTATTTCTTTTGTGGGACAAGTCTGTGGACAATGAATTTTCTCAGCTTTTGTGTGAAAAGATTTAGAACTTCTGGAATAGAAGTGAGTGGAAGTTGCTGCTGTGTCCTAGAAATGAATAAAAAGATGATCAGACTGAGAGAAAAAAGCCGAACAGTTTTCCGAGGGGTCTGAAAGTGAGGTCACAAGGCGGCCTCTGTCTCCCAAACTGGAGAAAATAAAGGGCAAAAAAAACCCCACACAAAACACAAAACAAGTGAAGCCAACCCCCAATTTCCCAGAGCAGAAGCCCCACTTCTCGGAAGCCCAGGACTGACACAGAAGAACCCGATTCTCCGATTGCTGGGAGCTCTGGGTGGACACATTTAAGAGGTAAAAACTGAGCGAGCCCCCAGGCACGCAGGCAACCACCACACTTTTCTGTATTTCCTTCCAGATCTTTCATATTCTCACAGGGAAGAAAAGACTCATTTTGAAATGTTGTAAAATTCTGTTTTCTTAACAAAGTCTTCCTTTGGGAGAAATTGTTTGCATGACCTGCTGGGGTTTTATTAAAACTTGAAGAACATGGGGAAAGAGGGCAGACCATCTTCAGGGAACTTTTGCCGTCCTGCTCCTCCTAAGGGCACAGACTCTGAGATACACTGGAGAAGTTCATATTCCAGGGCACAGACTCCCCACGGAATGCACTTGCAGGTCTGATGTTGACTCTAGAATCATCCTCCGGCCCTCTTCTACTTTATACTTCAAGTCAGGGTCTCTCAATCAAACCCAGAGCTTGCTGATAGGGCTCCAGCAAGCCAGCTTGTGCTGTGGATCCCCCCCCCCCCCCCCGCCCCGCCATGTTGCTTTCCAAAGCTGGAATTACAGTCAGGCCTCTATCTCCAGTCAGCTTTTTACTTGAGTTTTGGGGACCCTAACTCTGGCCCTTATACTTGAGGCTCTTCATCTGCTACGTCATCTCTCCAGTTCCCTAAAAGCACAAGATCCAGCTAAGCCAAAGGTTTTGGAATTGCCACACCTGAATCTAAAGCACTGATTAACGTGTTGAGGGCTCCAATGGTCAGTGGTGGGAGACTCTTCCTAGGGAGGCACAGGTCAGGGAACTAACAACAGACCTTGTAGTTCCTGCTAAGCAGCCACCTCAACCTCAGATGCATTCTTACTTCACAGCTGTGGCCAGGCAACCTCTGGCCCTCTGCATTTACCAAGTTATTTGTTGACACACACACACCCCCAACTCTGTCCCCATTTCACTCTGTACTCAATTTATCTAGCCAGCCTTACGATAGAGAGTTTTAACTTATTAACAATTGGGCATATCCAACCAGTTTTTGTGTCATAATGTCAAATGATGGACCATCTGGGAGGTACTGTTAGTAATATTCATCTGGTACCCATCCCTCGATAGTTGAAGGTGAGTCCAGTCATCTTACTTTCTTGGGGGAGGGACACTTTTTGCAGTGGGATTAGATTTCCATAGGGTTTTTCATTATGAGATCTCTTCTTTAGGTGTCAAAACCTCCCAGTTGACTAGGTGAGCCTGAACTGCTGGCCTATCACCCCAAGAGAGGGATGTTTGGACCCATCCCAGCCATTTGTTTGGACCAAGCCCAGCCTTGCCCTTCCAGAATGGCCACAGTCCCTGTGCGAGAGCACCATGGGAAGTGTGTTCTCGCCAAGGAGGCAATAGTTGGAGGGTCATCTGTAGTTCCTCTGTGTCAAACAGGAGGGCTGCAGTTGCAACAGTCAACTACAGACTGTGCAATTGTCTCCAGGCGTCCTTGGAGTGTTTGAGAAGCCTGCTGCTGTCCTAAGGAAAATCCAGCTGGCTGATGGAGTGATGGTTTCTTAGCTCCGGGCAACCAGAGCAGCAAGGGAGAGTCCAGCAGCTGCTAATGAGAGAGTCTAACTGCCCCATGCCCAGCACCTTTGCCTATTTACATAAAATGTAAATTAAGAGTGTTTATAGTGGACACTTAAAGGACGTGTGATTAGCAGTAAGTGATTTTGAAAACAATTGGGCGTGTGCATGGTATGTATGCATATTGGCATACACACGTGTGTGGAGGCCTGAAGTTGATGTAACATGTCTTCCTATTTACTGAAGCAAGGTCTAGCACTGAACCTGGAGCTCACACATTCTGGCTAGTCTAGTTAGCAAGCTTGCCCCGGGGATCCCCAGCCTCTGCCTTCCACATGCTGGAATGATTGCAGGCTCCTGCCACATCTGCCAAGCTTTAAGATGGGTCCTCAGGGTGCAACCTCTGGTTCTCACGTTGGAGGGGCAAATGCTTTATCCACCGAGCCGTTTCCCCAGCTCGTGATTTCTTAACAGATTTTCTAGCAGTACTGTTTTAACAGTGCTTAAACATCTGCCCGGTGCACAGGGACAAATGGGTCCCTTTCTGTATCTTAGTAACATACCTTTGTTAGGTGTATCCTGCACTGACTTAGTGAAGGCCCAGGGTCTGGTGTCCACAGCTGTAGCCTCTAAAGTGCACAGAACACCTTTTCATTCCGAGCTTTGTTCCGCTTTTCCATTGCTGTGGATGGAATCACAGCCTCTCTCTTGCTAGACAAATCCTATCATTCAGCCCACGATTTTCTTACCCTTAATTGAAACTATAACAGTGATGCAGCAATGGGAAAGAAGAATTACAAACATTTCTTCACTCCAGGTACATAAGGTACTTGTAACATACGTGCCCTAATGTGTGTTTTTGACACTGGGCTTGACACTGTGGGAAATGTGGTGTCAAACTCTTAAGGCAACCACTTAAGATGGCAAAGAAAGAAAATATAACTTCTAAGAAAGGAGAGAAATGGAAGGCCCGAATGCTTGGGGAATATCACAAAACACATAAAGAAAGTGGCAGACCAAAACAGAAACAAAGAACGGGGTCTAAAAATATGCTAAGTGCTAACTTACAGTCATTCTGGAAGGCAATCTCAGGCTTTCACAAAACCAAATATATTCTTCCTCTGTGATCCAATAACCGCACTCTGGTATTTACCCACACACGTTGAAAACTTAAACCCACATGACACTTCTCTTCAGGTAGGTCCCAGGCCTCCCCCCAAACAATACAGGCTATTGCCATGGTGATAAGACCCTATTGCTAATGACACCACACACCTTGGCTGCAAGACATAGAGAACTCAAGACAAGTGGGCTGGAGTTTCCTCCCTGCTGGTGAGCTTTCACGGCCATGTGGACTGCGAGGAGAGAAAAGGCATCACCTGTCTTGCTCATCTGTAAACCCTTATAAACTACAACCTCAGCCTGCCGGGCAAGATGGGTCCATGGTGCAGTGGTGGAGCAACTGTTTATGGGGATAATTAATCATTAGAATTAATAATTCTAAGTGGATGTGAGGTCTCCTCCACAAGAGGAAATTCATGCCTGGTACTTTAAGTTCAGTCAAAGGCAAACAAACAGAAGCATGATTGGGAGGTCATAGGCCCTAGCAGAGAGCTTGCTACTGTTGTTCAGCTAAATTGACATGACACAAACCGTAGATAAACATTATTCTCAGCCTTGATCAGAGAAGCTTCTCATTGTAATGAACAGCAATCAACATAGGGACTCATGGCTGCTCCAAGTACTGGGACTAAGTGACCACTGAGTGCTCAGTCCTAATTGGGACATTTATACCAGTCCCTTTAAGGCTCAGAGAATGTGGTGTTTTGAAAGAACATGGCTCTCATAGGGAGTGGCACTATTAGGAGGTGTGGCTTTGTTGGAGGAAGTGTGTCACTGTGGGGGGTGGTTTTGAGGTTTCCTGTGCTCAAGCTACACCCAGTGATACAGTTCACTTTCTGTTGCCTGCAGATCAAGATGTAGAACTCGCAAATCCTTCTCCAGCACCATGTCTGCCTACATGCCACCATATCCCACCATGATAATAGACTAAACTTCTGAACTGCAATGAAATGTTTTCTTCATAAGAGTTGCCATGGTCATGGTGTCTCATCACAGCAATAGAAACCCTAACTAAGACAGAGAACATCTTAGAAGAGGGAGTGGAAAGAATATGAGAGCTGGAAGGTAGGAAAAAAGGCTGAAAATTCTGTCTTCAGAGCGTGACAGTCATTAAAATAACTCATAGTAGCTATAGTTGCCTTTAATTGGCCTGTACAAGATTGAGCTTGTCAACTACCACTCATGGATCAGGAAAGAGTTTATGAGGCCTCATTCCTTCCAGATGAACTGTTATTGACTAGGATTTAGGACTAGGACCATTAGTTGTCTTTGTTTGTACTCACTGGTGAGTCTATCAGTCTCCATTGGGGAGTTCCAATGGGTGGCCCTGGTTAAAACCAGTGGGACAAAACAAAACAAAAAGACGTTTATGTGGAAAAGAATTTGTAACGGAGGTGGGCAGGGTCAGGGGGAGACAGAAGATAGCTCTGGAGTGAGAGCATTGGAATGTAGTACACACATGTGTGCTCTGTACAGTATGGAGAACGATCCATGATAGCTATGTTTTTTATTCTGAATGAGTTTATAATGTATACAGGATGCCAAAGTAAAAGAAAAAATAGCAAGTAGCAGGTGGATAGAAGCAGCAGAGAGCAAAACATGATGGAAATGCTCCACATGTCCAGCAGAAATTGTCTGAGGGCAGCCCTGTAAGGCAGCCAGTGGCAACATGGAGGGTGCCCTTGATTTGAGGCTTCTAAATGAAAGAAACAGCAACAGATAATGACATCATTGAACCAGGCACTCAAGGTATCCAGCAGAAACCAACTG
Organism: Peromyscus leucopus; assembly: GCF_004664715.2. NCBI lineage: Eukaryota > Metazoa > Chordata > Mammalia > Rodentia > Cricetidae > Peromyscus > Peromyscus leucopus. The sequence continues at coordinate 36,749,125 of NC_051086.1, forward strand.
GGGAAGTTGAGACAGCCCCTGGAGTGTTCCCTTTGTGGAACATCTGGCTTCTATTTCACACCGCAGGTGCTTTTGTATCCTGGACAAACAAGAGAAACATCTGTTGGGGGTGGTTCAGCTTCTAGCTGTCATCAGAGCACAGTGTTTTTTCTTCCTGGACTGCTGTTCCCCCATTCTGTCACAGAGTCAGGGCAGTAGCACATCTCACACGAGAGGGAGGATACTGCAAATCAAACATGCTTAGCTCTGAAATAAAGCAGGGGGATCCTGCCTCTAGGGCTAGCTTCTCAGTGAGCTCAAACTGCACATGTATGTTACATAGGAAAGTTGTCATTACTGTGATGGCTAATCTTGGTCATCAACTTAACCACACCTGGAATCCACTAAAACCCAAGCAGCCAGGCACATCTGTAAGGGACTTTTCTTGATGATATCATCTGAGATGAGAAGACCCCCTCTCCTAATCTGGATCATTTGAGGTAGGAAGACCCAGCCTGAATCTGGACCACACCTCCTGGTAGCAGCCCGTGAAGAAGGACATAGGAGAAGGAAGCTCTTGCTTTTTGCCTGCTAGCCCTCACCCTCACTGGGAAGTTCGTCTATTCTGCTGCTGAGACATTCCTTCACTGTGTTAGAACCTATTTCTTCAGGCCCCTAACATAGACCAAAGACCAGCCAAGACATCCAGGCTCGTGGAAGGAACAAATACCAAGATTCTTTGCTTTTCCACTGGGAGATAGCCATTATTGGACTAGCCAGACCACAGCCTCTAAAAATCTGTATATATATGTTTTATGTGATATATATATATTTGTCCTGTCACTTTTGTTTCTCTAGAGAACCCTGACTATATAGTATAAAAAATAGCCAAAGAACAAATTTAATTAATAAGATAAAACACCAACACTTAAAAAAGAAAAAAAAAATGTATGCTCGCAGAAAAAGTTGCATGTAGATGCTTAGAGATGCTTTTTTCATAGTTTCCAAATCCTGCTTGCCTCCAGACAAAGACGTGGGACATTCACACACTGAGACTATTCAGTTATTGAGCACAAGAAGATACGGAGGAGGCTTAAGGGCATGCTGCGTGAAGGCAGCTCATCTGAAAGGCTACATAAAGTCTCTACTACAGCTAAGACATTTTGGCAAAGGTTAAATTCTTGAGATAGTGAGGTCAGTGATGACTAGGGGTTAATGGGCACCACACAGGGGAGTTTTAGGGAAATGGAAGCATTCTTGTGGATACTACAGAACGTGTTTGTCAATGTCCTCAGATATCCATGCCCACTGTGAACTGTAAAGTGAACTGCGGACTTACAGCATTAACCACACATCAGTGTGCAGATTTGTTGGTTTAACACATACACCATAGTGGGGAGGGGTCTAGCAGTGGAGGAGGTCGGACATGGGCAGGAGTAGGGATGACATGCAAACCCTGTCCTTTCTATCCCATTTGTGTGTGTGTGTGTGTGTGTGTGTGTGTGTGTGTGTGTGTGTGTAAATTGCTCTATCTAAGCCATCAAGTCTGTTTAAAATTAATTTTAAAGATTATTTCTCTAGTCATGGAATTCTGGATTGATAGTTTGTTTAAAAGTCCACTCTGCTGTCTAGGAACCTCACATTTGAGGATGCTCAAGGCCCTTCCTTCTTAAAATAAAAAAAGAGAGGGGAGGATAGTATCTTCACTTACCTGTGTATAGCAATTACTTGTCTCTGCTGTGAAAAAATGCCCAAAAAAAGCCACTATGTGTTTGTTTTGGCTCACAGCTTCAAGGTGGGGAAGGCAGGGTGGGAGGAGAGTGGAGCAGCCAGTCACACTGTGTCCACAGCTGGAAGACAGACAGAGAGAGAGAGAGAGAGAGAGAGAGAGAGAGAGAGAGAGAGAGAGAGAGAGAGAGAAGAGGAGAGAGAGAGAGAGAGAGAGAAACGCTAGTGCTCAGCTCACTGTCTGCATTTTATGCACTCACAAAATGCTGCCATCTAGGTTTAGCCCACTCTAGAAGGCTCTTCATAGATGTGTCTGGAGATGTGTCTTCAAGATGATTTTAGATCCTGTCAAGTTGGCAATCAGCATTAGCCATCATATGTGCACATCCTTCCATATACTTGATTTTTTTTTATTCTTTAAGATTTGTTTATGTTATTGTATGTGTGTGTTTTGGCTGCATGTATGTATGTATACTGAGCACATGCCCGGTGCCTGCAGAGAACAGAAGAAGGTGGTGGATCCCCTGTAATTCATTGTGATCACCATTTGGGTCCTGGGAACAAATCCTGGCCCCTCTGCAAGAGCAACAACACCCTTCAAGGCTGAACCATCTCTCCAGCCCCATCCCACGTACTTGAAAACATCTCTAGACTTCATGCAAATGTTGTATAAATAGCTGCGCTCTGCTGCTTAGGGAGTGACAAGGAAAACAGACCTGGGGCTGAGTGCAGACACATCTGTCATGGGCTGAACTCCAGGCACACAGATGAATGGGGCCTGAGGCAAACAGTGCTGAGCAGAGTGTGGGAGCAAGACTGAAGATCTGTGAGGCTGCCTGAGTGCTTACACATCCCTTCACCTGCACAGACCCAGCACGGGGTGTGTGTGTGTATATATATAGCTGGCTTTTTCCTTAGGCTACCAAGCAGCTCCCAAATAAAGACATGGAGACTTATTATTAATTATGAATCCTCATCCTTTGCTTAGTCTGGTCCCATTAGCTCTTTTAACTTAATTTAACCCATTTCTATTCATCTACGTTTTGCCTCAGGGCTTTTTACCTTCCTTTCATTCTGTATGTCCTGCTCCCTTGCTTCCTCTGTGTCTGTCTGTCTGGTCCCTGGTGTCTCCCTGGCATCTCTCTATTTTCTTCCTTCCCTGAGCTCCTCCTACTTACTCTCCCTGCCTGGAAGTCCTATCTATACTTCCTCCCTTGCTATTGGCCATTCAGCTTTTTATTAGACCAATCAGGTGCCTTAGACAGGCAAGGTAAAACAGCAACACATTTACATAGTTAAATATTCCACAACATAAACAAATGCAACACACCTTTACATAGTTAAACAAACACAACACATCTTTACATAGTAAAGCAAATATTCTGCAACACATATGCAAATTCAAGTATTGCCTTTTTAATATTTTCAGTAATAAAAATATTTTCTTACAGTTCCAGCAACTGAAAACGGAGATCTAGGCACGGAGGCTTGGTCTCCACTTCTGCGACAGCACCTTGAATACAGGGTCCTCACATGGCAGAAATAATAGAAGGACAGAAAGAGTCTAGTCAGTCCCTCAGATCTTTCATGAAGCCCCTCAGCCCACTCACAAGTGCTCTACTCTGTGACTATCTTCTTAACCCCCCCCCCTCCTCAGCACCACCACACTGGGTCTCAGGTTCCAGGATAGATTGAGACCAGGAAGCTGCATCCTGGGTACAGTGAGCACATCAAGGCACCTCTTGGTTCTCTCTATTTCATTTGTTCACTTCTGGCATTTCCATCAGATCTTAAGGTTTCCAACTTCTCTTCAAATTCTCTATGTGTTTATGCATGCCATCCTTTTCCTAAACTCAAGAATTAACTTTATTAACCATAGATACAGTAAATTCCTAATTGGATATTTCAAATATCTGTCATTCCTAAAATAATTGCTATGTCTCTTAACATGTCTGCCTCTTTAATTTTGATCACACACTGAGATTGATAAGCAAAATCATGTAAGCAGTGCCATTATTATTACTATTATTGCTCATGTTTTCTGACATTATTATTACTATTATTGTTTGTGTTTTCTGACAATATGCCTAGTTCTCCATCTAAGCCATTGATGTGGGCAATTTGGCCACATAGTTAATTGTGACTTTGGCTTTGAATTAATTATTTTTTAATTTAATTAAAATAATTACATCATTTCCTCCTCTCTCTCCTTCCCCCAATCCTTCCCATGTGCCCTTGCCTCTCAAACCCATGGTATCTTATTTTTGCTATTCTTATTATTGCTAACTTTAGGGTTTTGTTTTTTTTTTTAACTTTATGGCCTTCTGTGGACCTCCAGCTTCAAAACATTGAGCCTAGGGCAGATGCTGCTTCTCAGAGTACTTGCTTGTGTGTTTTGTGGTCCTGCTCTACAGCTTTTAGACTTCATGCATGGATGTCTAAGGGTGTTTCCTGACACACTCTTCCCCTTCCTCCAGGAGCAATCTGTTGCTTCCAGTTTACAATTGCCTGCCCAGTGATGGAGACCAGTGGACAGCTCTGCTGTCCTTTTCCAGACTCTGGAGACTGTGTCAAACAACGAGAAGACAGTAAATTACCTGGCCCCAGGTCACTGGGCTGTTCTACTACTATGGGAGGAGACCACACTCTCCTGCTACCAGCTGTGGGAAGTATGAAGGAAGGTTATGTCTGCCTCAAAAGGAAGGCGTCCCTGAGAGGTCCCCAGGGATAGGGGCCACTCTGTTTTGTGAACATGTAGTAAGACCTGTGCAAAGCACCACGTGAGCAGTGAGGCTCCTCCCACACTGTGTAACGCCCAGGAGCTGCCTACTCTCACACCAGCCCTGCTGTGCCTTTGCATGGGCTTAGGTGGTCTACAGAAAGTCATCTTACCTTTCTCTGTAGTACCCACCATTTCTCCCCTGTGTTCTGCCATGGGTGACCTAGTACTTCTATTTATTACCATTCTGGGGGCTGCAAGTTTGTCTCTTAGGGTTTTTTTTGTTGTTGTTGTTTTGATTTTTTTTTTTCAAGACAGGGTTTCTCTGTGCAGCCTTGGGTACCCTGGAGCTGACTCTATAGACCAGGCTGCCCTCGAACCCACTGAGATCCACATGCCTCTGCCTCCTGAGTGCTGGGATTAAAGGCATGCACCACTGTACCCAGCGCTCGCTCTCGCTCTCTCTCTCTCTCTCTCTCTCTCTCTCTCTCTCTCTCTCTCTCTTTCTCAAGCATTTTGATTACCCAGGGATCTTGGGATTCTGATTGGCTTGGGAAAGGTTATGATTTTATAATGTATCCAGATGTTGTTGTATGAGGGTGTAGGCAGTACTTTTGCAACTTTCTACATCCTGGAATTTTTCTTTGAATTAATTGTTTTCTGTAATCCATCTCATATGTTTTTAACACATAAATACTATGGTGTTTGCTTTTTTAAATTTTTTTATTATTTATTTATTTATTTATTTATTTATTTTTTGTTTTTTCGAGACAGAGTTTCTCTGTGTAGCTTTGTGCCTTTCCTGGAACTCACTTGGTAGCCCAGGCTGGCCTCGAACTCAAAGAGATCCGCCTGCCTCTGCCTCCCGAGTGCTGGGATTAAAGGCATGCGCCACCAACGCCCGGCGGTGTTTGCTTTTATTTATTTGAAATTTTTATATTCTGTGTGTGTGTTTGTGTGTGTGTGTGTGTGTGTTTTATAGGTATGTATTTATGTGCATGTGGCAGGTATAGGTGATGTACATGCATACATACATGTATGCATGAAGAGGCCGGAGGTCAACATCAAATGTCTTCCACCATCACTCTTCACCTTATTTTTTGAGCCATGGTCTCTCACCAAACCTGGAGCTCACCAACTGAGCTGGCCAGTGAGCGCCAGCCCCAGGGTCACAGATGTGCAGGCTGCACCTAGTTCACCAACTGAGCTGGCCAGTGAGCCCAGCCCCAAGGTCACAGATGTGCAGGCTGCACCCAGCTTTTGCAGGCTGAGGGTCCCAGCTCAGGTCCTCACATTTGCAGGGCAGGCACTACACCCACGGCACCAAAGTTTGAGATTTTTTTGGTTCAAAGTTACTTAGATGATGTTTTATTTTATTTATTTAGGGCAGTTTTGTTTAACCTTCTCCTTATTTTTATTATAATATTATGGTTCAAAAAATCAAGACAATATTTTGCTTTGGGAAATATATTGAGATTGTTTTTATGAGTCTTTCAGCAAAATGTATAATCAATGTTTATAAAATATCAATTTTTATCAATTTTGCAATCAATCCTTTTCTTCTTTATTATTGCCTTGGTTATTTTCAAAGTTATAATTCAGCTTACAAATATTTTAAAATATCTTTATTTTGGGTTATAACAAATTAGTTTCATTTTGTTTAGTCATTTTTGTCTCTTAAGATTGCTGATTTCTCCTTGTCTCATCTATTTCCCCCCTTTATTTTAATCTATCTTCTGGTGCTGCTCATGTCTACTTCCAAACCACAAATTTAATACTAAGAAAGAAAAACCTCCCACATCTGTAGATTATGAAGAATCAGTATTGTAAAAATGACCATATTGCCAAAAGCCACCCACAGAATCAGTGTAGTTAATATTATCAAAACGCCAGTGACGCCCTTCCCAGAAATAGAAAATAGTCCTAAATGGATCTAGAAGCCACAAAGACCTTGAATATGTACAATCTGCACAAATCAATATATCACAAACCAGCATGGTGTGATTCCAAAGAATAGACACATACACCCATGGAGTAGAGGTCTCAGAAGCAAACCTGTGCAGCTGAAGCCATTGATTTTCTATTTTTGAATTTTAATTTGTTAGCATATAAAATAAATGGTTTTATTGTGGAATTTTCACATGCTCCTCCTCCCCAACTTCCCACCTTCTGCCCCTTTCTGGAGGTGTCCCTTCCTTCCTCCTTACAATTTCTTACCATGTGTATCCCATTCCTGTTTCACCTCTCATGATGATCCCCTCTAGTGACCTCTCCACAGATACATATAAACACATTCATATGTATGTATATTATATATACACTAATATACATTATATATGTCAATAAATTACCATATCATTTAAATTCTAGCTTCTATATGTGAAGGAAAACATATGGTGTTTGTCTTTGAGTCTGTTACGTTTTTAAATATAATAATTCCCTAGTCTATCTCTTTTCCTGTAAACATATGATTTCATTTTTCTTCACTGCAGAATGAAATTCCGTTGTGTATATGTAGCGTATTTTTTTATCTACCCATCTGTTGATAGGCATCTAGACTGGTTCCGTTTACTGGCTATTTTTGACAAAGATAACAGAAACACTTGTTGTAAAGGAGGCAGTCTCCAGCAAAGGGTGCTGGGAAAACATGTAAAAGACTGAAACTCCTATCTCTCATTTTGCACAAAAATCAATTTAAAATAGACCAAAGACCTTCATGTATAAAATCCAAGACCCTGGAGTTAGGAGAGGAAAGCGTAGAGAAAATGGTTCAAGACATAGGCAGTAGCAACAACTTTATGAATAGAGAGCACTTAGTAACTCAGGAAAAAAAAAAGCAAGAATTGAAAAATGAGATGGCATCAAATCAAAAATCTTCCACACAGCAAGGGAAACAATTCATAGACTGAAGAAACATCCTAGAACAATGGTTCTCAACCTTTGGGTCATGACCCTTTTAGCAAACTTCTATCTCCAAAAATAATTACATCACGTTTCATAACCGTAGCAAAATTACAGTTACAAAGTAGCAATAACAATAATGTTATGGCTAGGGGTCACCACAACATGAGGAAGTGTATTCAAGGGTCATGGCATTAGGAAGGGTGAGAACCACTGGTCTAGAAAACGTGAGAAAATTGTTGCCAGGTACCCATTTGGTAGGAGATTAGTAAGCAGAATATGTGAAGAATTCAAGGAAATAAACACCCGAAGAGCAAATGGGCAAATAAACTAAATGGACGGTTCTCAAAAGAAGCACAAAGAGCAGTTAATACATGAAAAGGTGTTCAATATCTAGCCATAAGGGGAATGAAGTTAAAGCTACCTCGAGTTTCCTTTGCAACTAGTGTGAATAGCTATCATAAAGAAAGCAATAAATGCTGCTGAATATGTGCAAAAGGGGAAACACTCTTCACACTTTTGGTGGGAATGTAAATTAGTGTGGCCACAATGGAAGTCTGTATAGAGGTTCCTCAAAAAAAAAAAAGAAAGAAAGAAAGAAAGAAAATAGAAGCATCATGTGATCTAGTCATGCCATTCCTTGTACCCAAAGAAATCCAAGTCAGCAGACAACAGAGACCTCGTGCACCTATTTATGGTGACACTGTGGAACCAGTGTAGAGGCTCAACAACAGAAAAATGTATAAAAGAATATGGCATAAACACACAATGGAGTATATAATTCAGCCATAAAGGAATATGAAATTATGTCATTTGCAGGAAAATGGATGGAAGTGGAGATTGTGTTAAGCAAAATAAGCCGGGCTCAGAACGATAGATACTACATGCTTTCTCTCATAGGCAGAATCTAGATAACAGGTAATTTTTAAACTTATGAAGAAGAGGGAATTCTTTGGAAAGAAGGGACCCAGCAAGAATTGGGGGAGAGGGTAATGGATGGGGGATAAATATCACCAAAGTACATTATAGGTGGCATGTGCTAATATATATATTAAAATATATATGACATGTACTTTTTAAATAAGACTCAGGTCCAAGTTTACTGCCATCTTTTGTCTAGATCAGTGGTTCTCAACCTTCCTAATGCTTCAATTCTTTAATGCAGTTCCTCTTGTAGTGGTGACCCCCAACCATAAACTTATTTTCGTTGCTACTTCATAACTGTAATTTTACTACTGTTATGAACTGTAATATAAATATTTGTGTTTTTTTATGGTCTCAGCTGACTCCTGTGAAAGGGTCATTCAACCCCCAAAGGGTTGTGACCCACAGGCTGAGAAGCATTGGTGTAGATGCTATTGAAATATGTTCCTAGTAAGTCCCTTACCCTACTTGTGACAAACCACTCTCCATTTGACCAAATGGAGCAGTGTCTAGGCCGAATTCTCCTGTGGCACCTCACAAGATTTTTTTCCTATTGTCATGGCTGTGCTTGATCATCATGTTCTCCCAGCCTACTTCCCCATTCTCACTGCCTACCACTCCCCCCACCCCCCCTTGCTCAATGTGTTGTTATCAGAGCCTGGTCACCAACTGCTGGAATTTCCAGGTTCTTGCATCCTGAAGTTAAAAATAAAATAAAATAAAATAAAAAATAAAAACCACCTGAGCAGAGACACATTAACAGTAGCAGTCTCAGAATAGTTATCAAGAAAGAGTGCACCACCAAAGGGAAAAGTGAGGTCAGAGATGGGAGAAAGGCTAGAAGCTCCGTGACTGTGATGGCTAACCATAGTCGTCACCGTGATAAAAGCCTTGGCATACGTCAAGAGAGGAAACCTCCACTGAAGAATCGCCTCCATCTCTCTGGCCTGTGGGCATGTCTGTGAGACATTTTCTTGACTGCTAATTGACCGGGAAGGGCCCAGCCCACTGTGAGTGGTACCATCCCTAGACAAGTGGCATGCGCTCTGTCAAAAAAAAAAAAAAAAAGCTAGCTGAAGAAGCCAGAGTGAGCAAGCCGGTCAACAGTGTTCCTCCAGGGCTCTGCTTCAGTTTCTGCCCCGGGATCCAGCCTTAGCGTTCATCAGTGATGAGGCACCCTTTCCTGTCCAGGTTGCTTTGGGGCATGGTGTTTGACACAGCAATAGAGAAACAAGCCACAACAATGGCTCTGTGCTCTGAGGCCTGTGATCCTTCCCAAGACGTTTGCATAGCTCTGACTTTCTTGTGCCTTTGTACATAGTGGGCTTTCCCCACGCATGCCCTCTCTGTTGCCTGTGGGCCTTTGAGAGGTTTCCAGTCTTCCTTTATGCAAATCAGCTTCTTTCATATGCTAATCTCGTGGGCTTTCTGCACCCCACTCTGCCCTACTCTCCTGCCTCATTGTGGTCATCCTGACCTTAATTCTTTTCCTTAACCATGTCATGCTTGACGACCTAGCCTCTCTCCTTAGAAGACGTCTCATGTTTTGCCTTCTTTCCTTCAGGCCTCAGCACACTTGTTTCCTCCTGGGTACTTTTCCCTGACTCCCTCGTTAACAGCAGAACAATCATCACCAAACTGCTCTGTGGTTAGCGTTTTCCTTTGAAATGTGTCTTACTTTTATTTCTTGTTGTTTAATAAAATACAACAAAAGCAATTCAATGGAGAATGGGAGTGTTGGGTTGACAGTTTCAGGTTACTGTCCATCACTGTGGGAAATTCAAGGCAAACTGGTCATATCATATCCCCAGTCAAGAGCAGAGCACAATGAATTAATGCAGGCATGCCAGCGTTCCGTTCACTCTCTCCACTCTGATACAATCCAGGATCCTGTGCTTGGGGAATGGCACTGCCCACAGTGGGCTAGGTCTTCCTACCTTGATAAATGTATTCAAGACAGTCTTCCACAGATTTGAACGTAGGCCAACCTGCCTCACTGAGACCCCTTTCTAGGTGACTGTAGATGGTGTCAAGTTGACAATTAAGACTAAGCCTTATAAGTCTTTATGCACATCTGAAATATTCTTGGTCATGTTATCTGTTTACTTAGAGTGAGTGCCTTGTGTGGGTTGACAGCTGTGCTATGTCCTTGAACCACTCCAGGGACTTGACCTGACTAAAGTCAGTGAGGGAAGGAAGAAAAGATGAGCAGATGGACACATTAAAAAAAGCTGGTGTCAGGAGGACTGGGCCCCTGGATGGAGAAACTGCAAACCTTAGGGAGCTTAGTGTACTCATTATATAGAGTTGAACAGGGAGATGGGGTTATTGCATACAGATAAACAAGGAGGAGGGGTTTATGGTGTACCACTGGGTCAAGGAAGACAGGTTTGACTAATCTTCAGGAGCATTCTCTACAGGAGAGCAGTCTTCATGCCATAATCTTGGGGGTGATATGGTGGATATTTTCAGCACACACTATCAACATCCACACATGGACCCAAGGAAGGTTTTGCAGTTTTTTTCCCTCTGAGCTTCATCCCAAAGTGTGGGGGAGGCCTTGGCATTCCTCCATGGGTCTGAGGTGCTAGAGTCCTTGACATGGCTGTGCCCATGTCAACAGCATATGTTCACTCAATATTTTACTTACTCGGGGCGTCTACCGCTCTCTACACAGCTGTATCCTAATATCTGTTGGTAGGCTTTCATATCTCAGGTATTTACTTCAGTGTATGTGTGTGTCTGTGTCTGTGTGTCTGTGTCTGTGTGTCTGTCCATGTGTCTGTGTGTCCATGTGTATGTGGTATGTGTTTGAACTGTGGTGAATGTGGAGATTAGAGGTTAACACTGGGCGTCTTCCTCAATTGCTCTCCACATTATTTTTTTGAGACAGGATCTCTCACTGAACCTGGGATCCACCAAAGTGGCAAGACTAACTGTCCAATGAGCCCCAAGAGTCCTTCTACCTCCATCTCCCTGCCCGGGGATTATAGGTGCACACCACGCTCAGCATTTGTGTGAGTACTGGGGACCCAAACTTGGGTTCTCGCGCCTGTGCAGAAAGCACGGTGCCACCGGGCCACCTTCCCGGCACTAAGATTTCCGTCTTACACATTCCACCTGTCTAACTTGCCAGGACTCCACTGTGGTTTTTGTGATTTTTCCTTCTGTGTGTTGGAAGATTACTCTCCAGTTTTTCTCCCTAATTCACTCATTCTGTTTCATGTATTATATGGTATTACATCCATTGCTTCTGCTCTGATCTAAAATCGTGATTTTATGATCAAGCTATTTCCTTTGCATTTTTCCACTCTGCTTATGTTCCATCCCTCTGAGTCACATCAGAAAACTTATTCTGCCTCCTTTTGAAAGGTATAATTTTTGGTTGGTTTGGTTTTCATTGCAAAGAGGCCTGAGTGTGTCTCTAGTTCAGGTGGATTTTGTCACAGATTAAATCCATCCCTGAATGCTCACATGATTCTGAGTTAAGTAAGAATGTCATGGAATGGGATGGGGTTGGTGAAGAGAAGAGCCATGTATAATACAGGCATAGTCCCTTTCATCAAAAGAATGTTCCCCAGCTTTGGAGGAATGTGGTGATATTGTGTTCCCCAAAATATTGTGAACCCTAATAAACTTATCTGGGATCAGAGACAGAACAGCCACAATATTAAACATAGAAATTGGGCAGTGGTAGCACACGCCTTTAATCCTAGCATTCCAGAGGCAGAAATCCATGTGTTCAAGGATACAGCTAAGCATGGTGACTCACACCTTTAATCCCAGAAAGCAAGCCTTTAATCCCAGGGAGTGGTAGTAGAAAGCAGAAAGGTATATAAGGCATGAGGACCAAAAACTAAAGGCATTTGGCTGGTTAAGCTTTTAGCTGGTTAAGCTTCAGGCTTTCGAGCAGCAGTTCAGCTGAGAGCCATTTGGGATGAGGACACAGAAGCATCCAGTCTGAGGAAACAAAACCAGCTGAGAGGTTGGCCAGGTGAGGTTAGCTGTGGCTTATTCTGGTTCTCTGATCTTCCAGTTCACCCCAATACCTGGCTCAGGTTTGATTTTATTAATAAGAACTTTTAAGATTCATGCTACAGAGGAGTTGTGGACCAGATAAATGCAGCTTATTCCTAAGGATGGTATTTTTCCTCTCTTCTGGTCTTGAGACTCCTGCTTTTCACAGTTACTAAGGGTATGGGCCTAAGGGTTCCAAATAAGTTCATAAATTTTAACTTCTGTTCCTAGTTTAAGTTTGTCTCAACAGATTTCCACTTGGTTGGCAGACACCTCCAAGCTTCAGTTGCTGACTACACTGCTCCAGATGACTGTGAGCTCTGGACTTGCTAAAAGCTGATGTGGACCAGCCCAGCCAACGCAATTATTCCCTGTCTCTACAGTGTCAGACAGCCACATGCCTCTGACAGATGCCCCATTGTCCAGCCTTTGACCAGCCTTTCAGCCTTTTGGGGGCCCTGACAATGGCACCTCAATGCCAAAAGCAGTTCCAGAAGAGAATACATCGTCCCATGTTCCCTGTTCAGAAAAGGTTGAAATGCTAGGCTGAAAGGACACTGGCATAGAGGCAAGATGGCCAACTATAATGCTCATTGACATACTATGGAAATAGGTTCAGAGTTGCCAATAGATAAATTTATTAACTAAAATGGTTCTGCAGTAAGATAAGACATTTGACCTTCTTTATGCAGAACCAACGAGGTACTGTACAAGATTATAATCTGGTTGTACTCAAAGATCAGAACTACAGGGCCTTAAATAATGGCAATAGATACAGATGTCACTGCCCTAGAAAAATCTGTTAGCTAATGGTTCTTATATCCCAATACCCTTGAACCTCTGGACAGGTAGGACTCATGATTGAGTCCTGTCCTTGGTACTTGTGAAGGGGAGAATGTGAAGGTCTAGACTTAACTTTACAGGCTCAGGAATATGCCATGACAACTCGAACAGATACAGAGCAGTATCCTCCTGCAGACATCCTGTCTGCTATTTATACAAAAAAGGAAAGCTTAACAGGATCCTGTCTGGTTTATGGATCTTGGAGATATCTAGATAATCCTGTTGAGCAGTCCAGATAATCCTGTTCAGTAGGTTGTGGTTCCCTGCCAAAAGTCTAGATCAATAATTTCAAAAAATCACCTTGCCCCTTCTACCCAATCCCAAGTTACCAATTCCTAGCTTGTGATTTTTCCCTATAAAAACCCTCTACACCTGGGCTGTAGCCATCATCACATTTCCTTCCATCTGCCATGTGGCAGGCCAGGTTGAAACTGAATAAAAGGACCCTTATTTGCTTGCAAAAAAAAAAAAAGAAAGAAAGAAAGAAAAAATGAAAAATGAAAAAAACCCTTCAATAAATGCACTATATCAAAATTTAAAAAAAAAAGACTTGTGCCTTTACCATGGCTGCAGGTTGGAGGCATTTGATTCAATGGTTAGAACTGTTCCAGGAAGTCATGCTGGTCATGCTGATAGATTTCCAACTGTATGATGTGATGAGAGGTATCCTGTAGACTTTCCTTCTTAACTTTGTCTGCCTTTTCGCTATTTATTTTCCCCTCCCTCCATCTGGGTCAGCCTTCTGGGGTGTTCCCTGGAGTGGTTTTTTAGTCCTTCCATCTTCAAAGTAGGAATGAGGTCATTTGCTCCTAGCTACCCTAGTCGGAGCCATAGTACTCTGTATAAGCAGACCCTCGACTTTCTCAAAGGGGAGTTCTGCATCCTGGACTCTGACCTGAGGGCCTACAGGGCAAATGTTGAGGGAAAATTCCTATCATGTGTCTTGTGGAGATCATCCTTGAGAAACAGATGAGAGAGTGTCAGGTAATGCCTTGAAGCGGGGTGGGGGTAGAAGAGATGGTGGGCTCACTGAGCATCTAAGGCAGTGGTTCTCAACCTTCCTAATGTGCTACCCTTTAATTCAGTTCCTTGTGTTATGGTGACCCCCAGCCATAAAAATATTTTCATTGCTGCTTCATAACTGTAATGTTACTACTGTTATGAATCATAATGTAACTATCTGATATGCAAGATATCTGACATGTGACCCCCAAAGGGGCTGCAACCCACAGGTTGAGAACCCCTGGTGAGGCTTTCAGCATCATCTGAAGAGCCACTTTGCCACAGGGCTCGAGAGATGGTCTCAGAGTCTGATGGTTAGAAAGTCAAGGTCACTCTCTGGAAAACACTGTGCACTGTGTCCTAACAAGAGCTTCCTTCTTCCATAGCCAAAGTGGGACTTCTTACTACTTGGGATGCAAACACAGGTTTTCACTGTGTCTATCCCACCATGCCTGTCCTTGACTCTCCCTTACACCTCACTTGTGCAAGATCTGCAGTGCCCAAGAGCTTATTCCACAGTACTAGCACCGTCCTCTTGCCCAGCACCATGGTCATCTTGAGGTCTGTGTCTTGAGGTACTGTTTCTTACTACCCTCTATGGATGTAAATTGAGACGCCCAGTGCCCTCTGTGGAGACACCGGAGTGTGACTCCCTGGAGAAGAAGCTCATACCATAGTTGGATAAGTCTCCTCCCTCCTCCAACTGCATCTTTAGTAACCCCTGTGTTAAAAATGTCTCCTAATAAATCTCCAACTCTGCTTCATTTTGGTCCATCTTGAAATTCTTTCCCTCCTCAAAGGCATCAATCCTGGTTTTGCCTGAATGGAGGTCCTTAAGGCGAGATGGAACTCTTCAGACTACTCATGGGGTGCGGTGGGGTAGGGTGTTTAGTGAGCTGTACCATTGTTCCTATCCTTGGTCACTCTCCCTTTCAAAGTGGGTCCTGTGTCCTGGCATAAATAAATAATAAACCCATATACTTGCCGGCCCTGTGGAGGGCAGGTCACTGTAAATGATAGTGAAAGCTCTGTTTGCCTTCCTGTGAAGAGCCTGGTGAACTCGTCACCTTCCTCTGGTCTCTGAGAGGGGCTGTAGGTGGACACAGGAAGTCTCAGCACTGAAAGATCTTCCATGGCGCTGTAGCCCATGTCATCTCACACCTTAACCTCAGGGGAGAGTTCCTCCTCTTCTCCTCTTCCTGGGATGGAGCCTTCAATCCCCACAAGTTTCCTCTGAAGTCACTGCAGAGTGGGTGGAGAGAGGCGAGGGTGCCGCTCTGGGCTGAACTTTCTTGGTAAACTTAGTAGTGGATCAATAAAAACCAAAGGGTATTTTTCTGAACCACACCACCCCCAGCATTCCGTTTCCTGCAGGTAAGGCTGCAGCATCTCTAGCCATCCTCCCCAGGCCTTTGGACCGTGACTTAGAAGGACTCCCCTCTGCCTCGAGTGCCTCCGGTATCTCTCCATGGAAAGAATGACTTTCTTTGCGCTGGCTGATGGGCAGGCTTTTTCCTCTCTAATTTGGCTAACTGAAGGGAATTAGGACTAGTACATCTGGGTAAAAGACATTTTTCTCCTCATCAGAGGAAGGAGTAGGTGATGATTCCATTCTTAGCCCCTCCCTGTGGATGTGGGTCTGGAAGGGTCCATCTTGTTCTGTATCAATTCTCATTCACCCCCTTTGCTGCCATGATACCCTAGACTTCTGTTCCCAGCCATTGCCCAAAGATGGGCTGAGGGACAGTCTTTCAGAGCTTGGGAAAAATGCTTTAGGAGTGGGGTACCACTCACATGGGAGGTGCTCCATCCCAGTCTGCATGTTGAGCACTGACCTCCAGGGCTGAGCTTGCCATGACCTTTGTTGCTTTCTGCCTTTGAACTTCTTTCAACAGAGGACCCCTTTTTAATCCATCCTCCACCCACTGGCTCTTCTATGGTCAGCTTTGTTCTGACATCTAATCTATTTTGGACATTGTCTTTTATATAAGCTGATATGTTTTCTTTATTCCTTAAGTCTATTTAAGCTTATTTTTTTCATTATTTAAAAATGAAAGTATTCCTAAGAAATTTAATGAACAACTGTCTATATATTATTTATCGAAAGTGTCTTCTAGTTCACAATGACATGAACTATTCCTGTGGTAGACTCTACTCAGCCCTGCTTACTGAAAGGAGAGTGTACATGGGCAGAAGACTCCCCAAGACTTCACAACCAGGATACATTGCTGAAATTCCTGATGTCTCTCCTTTCATCTCTGGTGTTATGGTAAAATTCCCTGACAAAAATTAACTTAGGAGAGAAAGTGTTTATTTTAGCTCACAATGCCAGGTAAGAGTCCATCCCCTTGTGGGAAGTTACAGCAGCAAGAGCCCAAGGCAGACAGTCGTAGGGCCTCTGCGGTCAAGAGCAGAAAGATAAATACATACTGCTTGCTTGCCTGCTTGTGCTCAGCTCCATTTCTACACTCTTATGCAGTTCGGGAACCTCCAGCCTTGGGAATGGTGCCACCCACAGTGGGCTGGATCATCCCATATCAACTAAGTTAATTAGTTTCCCACAGATCTGCCCACAGGCCAACCCAATGCAGACAGTCCTTTGAGACTCTCTTCTAAGTTGAGTCTAGGTTGTATCACATTGACAATTAAACATCACACTTGGCAACCAACATTTTCAGGTCCTAGAATTCACAATGCCCTATGTGGTGTGGCATTCTGAGGAGCAGAATGACTATTTCTCATGCTCACATGGACCAGAGTGTAGAAGGCAACAAGTGCGGGAGTCCAGGCTTTTGCAATGGACACCTCATTTTATATAAGTTGCCCAAATCATCAAAACTTGGGGGTGCTCTTGTGAGAGGGAGAATGGCAGTGAGGTGCCATGTCCCACATGCATCCCCATTGCATGAGTATCCTTGTACTCCTGATTATTAACCACACTGGGGCAAACCAAAATGAGAGTGACCTGGCATAGAGTTGAGGTCAGCATTTTTGTTGTTGTTGTTGTTGTTTCGAGACAGGGTTTCTCTGTGTAGTTTTGTGCCTGTCCTGGATCTCACTCTGTAGACCAGGCTGGCCTCGAACTCACAGAGATCTGCCTGGCTTTGCCTCCTGAGAGCTGGGATTAAAGGTGTGTGCCACCACCTCCGGCCTGAGTTCAGCATTCTTACCTGTCCTGCAACCTGGACTTGGTAATACATCATTCTTCTGGATTCGTTGTTCTGATTTGTGGGTTCACTTCCTTACCTTGGCATCAGCACCATGTTGTTGAGTCTTTCCTAGTTTAATATAAGGTAGGCTGCATCTTCCATGCTCATTTCCCCAGATGAGATCTTCTTTAATATGAATTTCACAGTTAGCCTGTCCAGCTATGTGAGGAATCCTATGCAGATTTTGATTTTGATAGAATTGGGATTTAGGATGCTTGGAAGGGAAATCATCCTTGCATATGGAAAGTCTCTGGTATTTGGTGTTGGTGGACTTTTCTTTCTTACCTGCCAATTCCCAAATAACCTACATGGAGAGAAATTAATATTAATTGTAAATGCCTGGCCAATAGCTCAGGCTTGTTACTAGTTAACTCATATTTTAAATTAATCAATATTTCTTATCTACTCTCTGCCACATGGCTCATGGCTTGTTACCTCATTTTCTATACTCCTGTGTCCTCTGCTGATGTCTTCTCTCCCCTTATTCCCATCATTCTCAGTTTGGATCTCCTGCATAACTTTATCCTGTCCAGCTATTGGCCAGTCAGCTTCTTTATTAAACCAATCACAGAGACATATATTCAGATAGTGTAAAGGAATATTCCCAGTTTGGTTTGTTTATCTGGAATTCCTGTGTAGTCTTCTACTGCCAAGCGGCAAAGTGGTTCCATGCTGAGCAGCATAGACTTGTCAAACATCTACTGAGGTTGAAGTCTAGCTCGGCCCTTTGCTAGCCAAGTACTCAAACATCTTTTTTTTTTTTTAATTTCTTTTATTTTTCAAACATCTTTATTAGTCATTTTTCTCATTTGAAAAAATTAGGTTTGACACTAATATTTACTTTATGAGGCAGTTGTGGGGATTAATTGATTTCACATAAAATAGGCAGTAGTTCTTTTCAGTTTATCTAAAGCAATGGTTCTCAACCTTCCTAATGCTGTGACTTCTTAATACAGTTCCTCATGTTGTGGTGACCCCAATCATAAAATTATTTTCATTGTTACTTCATCACTGTAATTTTGCTACAGTTATGAATTGTAATATAAATACCTGATATTCAGGATATCTGATATGTAACCTATGAAAGGGTCATTTGAGCCCCCCAAAGGGTTGGGACCAGGAGGTTGAGAACCACTGATCTAAACTATAAAATTTACTTTTAATATTCTATTCCTGTTTTTCGTATCTCAATGCAATGGCAGAGACCTCACTAGTCATACTTGAAGAGCAAACAGCACCGACAACCAGCATTGTTTCACTTCTGGTTGGCCCCTCTTCTAGGGCTGCACTATTAAATACATCCCTGTAGCTTCCTGATGTAATCCTGGAGCTCAAAGGGTACCACTCAGCCTTAATCGTAAGGATGCATGTTAGAATGCAGCCTTTTGCTCAGGTCTCTCACAGATACCTGGAGGCATCTCCTGAGACACCGTCTGTGAGTCCGTTTGCTGGTGCCAGGACCTCTTACCTGGGTAGTGAGTTTACATAGACGAGGTACCACATGCTGCTCCCCACCCACTTCCCTGCGTCCAGTCCAGGAATCAGAGAACCTGGCTGTAGGCTCTGGCTGTGAACCTTCATCCATCCTCAAAAGGGATAAGAAGAAGCTCCCTCCTCTGTCATACGGGCTCTGGTTCTCTCTAGAAACTCCACCATGCCATCTGTCTCTGGTGCCCGCACTGTACTCTTGCCCCCTCTGTCTGTCCATGGCATTACTAACTCTTCTAATAGACTCCTTATTCCCTGGTAACCCATCTCTGTGCTCTCTTGAACCACTCAACCCTATCCAAAGCCCAACAGCAGCATACAGAGTTTTCCTCATAGTGGATGTCTCTGATGGCATTTTTTAATCTATCTACTACTATGGGAAATTACATTAGAAGATTTTCCATGGTCAAATTTCCCCGAACTCTGGGGATATGCCCATTGATCATCATCTCTTGTTCTCTTCATTCAGTTTCGTGATGCTTGATTCTGTTGAGCTCTACCACACTAAGCTTCTACCAGAACCATACCTTGCCCCTAGACTGGGTCGCATGTGCCTTCTCTATGCACCCACAGCACCCCATCTTTCCCAAGAACCTCTCTGGTTTTGTACTTACAATTTGGTATTATAATTACCTATCTTGGGGGTTGGGGATGTAGCTCAGTTGGTGAGAATGCTTGCCTAGCATGCCCAAAGCCCCAGGTTTGATCCCCAAAACTAAGTATAAACTGGGTATGGTGGCACACACCTGTAATCCCAGCACTTTGGAGATAGAGGCAGAAAGATCAGGAGTTCAAGGTCCTCTAAAGCTACATTTTGAGTTTAAGGCCAGCCTGAGCTGTTTGAGATCCTGTTTCAAAAAACTTAGAATTACTTGTGTTCGGTGGGATGTGCGGTTATAGAGGGACAGAGTTACCCCCTCACTGGATCCTGAGTGACCAGATAGGACCTAGCTTAAACAAGTCATATGGAAAATCGCCTGTTCCATAGAAGAATGCTGACCACCCCATGGCAGGTAGTCCAGCTCTCTAGAAAGACTCCATTTAGCCTTGACCCAGACAATAGCCATTCCAGTGCTGGGGGCCCCCACTTGCTTTGTTAACCTCACAGTCGCCTTGCTGGCCTGTGAGGAGCTCTGGATTCTCCGTGATCCTCCACACCCTCAGATGAAAGTCCTCTACCACTGCTGTCCAAGCATACTCAAAGGCAGAGGCCTGCAAATCCCTAGTACCCTGGGCCAAGGTGTCGTTACTGTACAACAGGACTTCTCTTCCTGGGAACCTGAAATATTATTTCCTAAATGCACTAGCAACAGCTGAGAGTGGGGTCACCTGGCATCTCACTTTGACAACAAGCATGGTTGCCTCACATATCCGTCACCTGGAGCTTGGGTGTCTTTACCATGAAGCTGTGAGGGGTGTAATGGGCACAGTTGTCATCATTATGGAAAGACTCCTTTTGGATGCCAGGTTTCTATCACTCTGAAGATGATTTATCTGGTGTCCGCCATTGTGCTTATGGGATGAAACCACTACCACAAGGCCACCCCGTCAGATCCCTCCTATGGAAGCAGCCAGCTACCTGCTGCCTCAGCAACCATGCTGTAGAAGCGTTACTCAGTGACTTGATGCTTCTGTGCCCAGGTTGGGAGCTGGTGGATAGTCTGTGTTTCTCAGTGCTAACATCATCCAGTCTTCCATCTCTGGGTTGTTGTTGTTGTTGTTGTTGTTGTTGTTACCTCATAGGCATCTACTAAGAAACTTCTGGATGCCAGGTGTCACTGCTAAGGGTCCTGGGGGAACAGCAGCACACTTAATAAAACAATCAGGTGCATACCTCCTGCTTTGGATGGCACTGAGATTCACCAGGTTTGTGACAGATGATCAGTTCCTCTTACATGACAATGCCGCTCATCTGTCCTCAGCTGCTGGCAACCCACAGTCCACATCTGGAGCTAGGATCAGGGCATGGCCTAAGGGAAGAAGAATAACAGGTTTCTGAAGAGTTTGGAGATTCAAATAGCTCCCTCCCCTTCAGCTCCTCACACACAAAGGTGGCCTCTGACTTGCTTCAGGTACCCAGCCCATGTTCCACCTGGTTGCCCCGACACAGAAAACACTGGGCAGTTGCTGAAATGAAGACTTAAGGCCAGGTGCTAAGCACAGGGCTAAACTTTCTTGTTCATAGCCTGTTAGAAAGTTTGAGAAATCAAGAACTATAGGTGCTGCAAGCAGGCCAGACACCTGTCCTCCTCTCTTCACACATTCTGTATTTAGAAGAGCCACAGTAGCCGGGTGTGATAGCACATGCCTCTAATTCTTGCACTTGGGAGGCAGAGGCAGGTAGGTCTCTGTGAATTCAAGGCCAGTCGGGTCTAGATAGTGAATTCAAGGTCAGCCTGGTCTACATAGTGAGTTCTAGGATAGCCCGGGCTCTGGAGAGAGACCCTGTCTCTAAAACAAACAGAAAGAAGAGCCACAGCAGAGATGTGCTGAAGCCGTCCATGTGGACCTTCTGCAGAAAGGGAGAAGACTCCGATCTGTGTCTACAATCATGTGGGTCTGGCTGTCCGTGCATGTGCTGTGCACATACTTGCACATACTTGCTCACAATGGTCCTGTCCCTGCAGCAGCGACCTTCATGGACCTTGCTTATCAGTCCTTCTGCTGTGAGGGGCTCCCAATTCCTACGTCTCTTTTGAACCATAACAGTCTTTAGTGTGCAGCACCCCTCCATCACCAGCCCCCCAACTCCCTTTGAGCAGGCAGGGTGATGAGTTGAAGCATCAGGCCTGCGGTTTTTGTAACAGGAAGTGATTGAGATGCCGAAAGCTAATTTTAGGTAGGTTGATATGGGGTTTTCAAAGAATGTTTCAGGCTCAAAGCTCAGCCCCTTATTCTTCTTGCTTAGAAGGGATGGGCAGTTTCCCTCTGTCCCTGTCACTGTCTGGCCAGTGAGCTCATACCCAGCTGGGCTGCTCTCTCTGGTGGAAAGCGAAGCTGGTTTTCCCTGGATTCCAGGCTGCCTGAATCACTGTGGCCCCAGACTCCAAGCAGAGTTCTATGAATCAGCATGAGCCTGGCACTAGGCCAGGCAGACACAGGCATTCTTGTCCCTAGCTAAAGACTAACTAGAGGCTTCTCGGGGTCCTGTCAGGACAGGACCATCAGCCCTCGGCCAGTCATGGCCAGAGACTGAGGCTTCTGGGCCAAAGGAAATGTCATCTTGGATGACAGCCATTTAGGTCAACCCATCCTGAGCCTTTCAGACCCAAGTTCTCCTCAGACCCATTGGCTGTCCACACTGGAGATCCCATCCCTGCTTCGGTCCTGGGGCCCTGCTGAAAGCTGGGGTATCAGAGCAGGAGAGACCTGCTGGCACTGAGGCCTAACTGGATGGAACTCCCAGAGCTGAGCACTTTGTTCTTCCACTGCCTGAAGCCAGAGCTCCTTGCTCACCTCCACAAAGGTCCTCCACCACAGTTCAATCCGTTGTTCCATTTCTAGGACTTCCACAGTAACCCTTACAACAGGATGTGATCCCCAAAATCCCGGTGTGCTGAGAGAGAGGACCCAGGGCCTACCATCCATTCCGGTACCAAACGCGGACCAGCTGCAAGCTGTACCATCCTGTCAATGGGATGCTGTACCATTCTGTCAATGGGATGCTGTACCATCCTGTCAATGGGATGCTGTACCATCCTGTCAATGGGATGCTGTACCATCCTGTCAGTGGGATGCCTGCTGTTCAGGGGGAGAGCTCTGCATGCATTGGATCTAGCAGCCAGCTGTCAGCTGCTGTCACTCACCTGAGGCCAGGGAAAGCACTGTTCAAATCAGTCAGTTCCTGACCCACCATTTGCCCCACTCCAGGGTAAAGGAAGGACAGCTTAGAAGGTGGAGGGTAGACCCGGCGGATTTGACTGAGATCAGGTGAAGCTTCAAGCCAAAGGAACCTGTCGTTGGGTTGGGGAGCTGGCTCAGTGGGTAAAGTACTTACTGTGTGAGCGTGAGGACCTGAGTTTAATTCCCAGAACCACGTGCAAAAACAAAACAAAACAAAAAAATCAAACAAACAAAAACCCAGGAGTGGTGACACAGGCCTGCATGTTATCAAGTGTCAGAGAAGTGAAGACAGCCAAAACTAATAGGTGAGTTCCAGATGTGGAGAGACCCTGTCACAAAATAAAACAAGGTGGATAGCACCTGATGAACAACACCTATGACCTCTATACCCAGCCACACCACACCACACACACACACACACACACACACACACACACACACACACACACACACACCAGTGAACGTGCACACATGCACGGAGAGAGAAAAAGAGCATGTCATCTTGGATGACAGATATTTAGGCTGGCATAGTCCTGGGCCATTTGCAAGTGTCTCGTGAGGAGTTACTTCTGCAGACCTCAGAGACACCATGTACACGGTTCCAGAGACACACACCAGACAGCCTTTGTGACTCCCGTAACTTATCATGCCCCTGAGAAGGAGCAAGCAGGACAGGACTGATGACTGACTCCGAGTCAAGGCTGAGCTCACACCAGGGAGGGAGACCTTGTTGTCAAAGCAGCCCAGTGTTTTCAGGTTGGTGACACACAGCAGATGGTGTGAGCTAAGCCCTGCTTTGAGAGCTCCAGAGAAGATGCCTTTGACCCACTTTCTAGGGCTGTGGCGACAGGAGGAATTTTTGGCCACATCATAAAGAGTTTTGTGGCCACCTCTGGTAGAGTAGCTCAGGAAACTGTCATTTTCCATGATTGGGTTATTAGTCACGAAAGTGACCCCTGCCCCACCCCCCGGCCCCCAGCCCCTCTGTTGCAGAAGGCTCAAAGTGTGGAGGATGGCTCCAAGAGTCTGTCTGTAGCCTTGCCTCCTCGGCCATCGCTGGAACCAGGGAGGCCCTGGGCACACACATCTGGTCTTCTATGACTCTATATGTTGGCCTCACAGCCCCGTTCCAACCCCTTCAGTACTTCATCCTTCCCGGCCGAGAGAGCTCTCATCATCTCATGGAAGGGTATGGGAACAGTAGCTTTGATAAAGTTTACCAAAGAGAAAACATCCCCAGCCTGCGGCCTTTCTGCAGATGCTCTATTTAGAGAGAGAGAGAGCCTGAGGATGCAGGCACCCCTGGGGGACTGCCTGGTGACACTCTCAGGAAATCACATGGCCTCAGAGCTCTTGCCCATTAGACAGACGGGGTCGTGTTAGCCTGTGGTCACACCTGGATCTCCAGGGCCTTCAGTGTGATCCAGCCCTCTGGGAATTCATCTGCAGATCCTAGAGGGTCTCATCACAGCTCCTGAACTCTCTGGTGTTTCTGAGAAACATTCCTACTCCACAGAGTGCCACCACATCTAGAGGTTAAGACACCCAGCCTCAAACCCATGGGGGCAGTCAAGTGACTTGTCAGAGTGGGAGACTTTTCCTAGTGTTTGTTTAGGGTCATTTGGACTATATGTTGCTGTTGATTGTTGAATTGAAAGTCAGCCATTTTTTCTCCAAAGACCTAGGTCATTGCCGTGATTCTGGAGGGACTCCTGACTGGCCTGGTGTCCTGTCTATTTTGGAACATGCAGGACTCTGTCAAGGCCTGTGAAGTGATGAAAGATACCCACCCATCTTCCTGTGGACCATTTGATACTGCTATATGTCAGAGGAGTGGTCTGGGAAGCAAATTAACATCAAAGCTTTGGCCTGTCTTATAGGGAAAAGCTTTCTCAGCATGGGGAATTCTGAATGGGGAATAAACCCATTTATGGAGGCAGGAGCTACACTCAGTGGGCAGTGTGCCCAGTGCCAGTTCAGAGGAAGGCTTGGCAGGTGAATGAGGGTGAATGGAGTTCAAACCACAGACAAGAAACTGAGAGGACAACCGGTAACCATCACCCATCCTCCAAAAAGCAAGTATACGCATTGGTGTGGAAGTCTCTTAGACAACACAGGTGAGTTAGCCCTTGACGTGGCTGAAACCTTCTGAAGTAGACATACTTTTCAGTTTCTCACACATCCCCACCTTAATCAACAGTGCTGACCACAGCCAATAACCTTCTCAGTGAGTCAAGACCACAGTGGGCCCTGCCATTGTTTACTGAACCTAGCTGAGGATACAATAGGACCAAGTATACGTGTTCCCTGATTGTCAAGAGACCAGAAGTCCCACAAGTCAACTGCTCTTCATTGTCTTGTTCTGTTGGGAGCAGGTTGTGTGGGGCAGGGCAAGCAACTTGGTGGAAATAGCCTTATCTGTAGAGTCCAAGATTTCTGCCTTCAATTCCTGACTGAATCCTGCTGCAAGATTCGGGCAATTCCCTAATAAATAGTTCACCCTGCTAAGTTCATTCATTCTGCCTGGGCATCTCTGGGTGCTGGGTGCTGGTTTGGGCACTTGGGAGTGATGAATAGAGGATGCAGTTAAGTATTCTTGCGTGTGTGTGTGTGTGTGTGTGTGTGTGTGTGTGTGTGTGTGTGTGTGTGTCTGAGTTGGACATGATGGTTCACACTTGTAAGACCAGCACCGGGGAAGCAGAAGTAGGCAGATCTCTGTGACTTTGAGGTCATTCTGATCTACATAGTGAGTTCCAGGCCAGCCAGGGATACACAGTTGAAACCATGTCTCAAACAAAACTAAACACACACAAAACAAAACATTTTTTTTATTTTAAGTTGTAATTAAAGAATTAAAAAAAAAACATATCATGTTTGGCTAGAGAGATGGCTTCTCATCAGTTAAATGTGCATATGCTCTTGCAGAAGACCCAAGTTCAGTTCCCAGTACCCACATCAGGCAACTCACAACTGCCTGTAATTCTAGCTCCTAGGAATCTGATGCCCTCTTTTTTCTCCGTGGACATCTGTATTCATGTGTACATACCCACACACATACACATAATTAAAAGTAAAATACATGTCTGTAAAAATGTAAAAAGAAATCATGGAAGATACCAAGTTAGAATAAACCCATTGACACCTTGGGAGGAGGTAAGTGCAGAGGCATACAGAACAATGGTGTCTTAGTTAGGGTTACCAGTGCTATGATGAAACACCATGACCAAAGGCAAGCAAGCAAAGGGTTCAGTTGGCTCATGCTTCCACATCACAGTCCATCACTGAAGGAAGTCGGGATGGGAACTCAAACACGGCAGGAACCTGGAGACAGGAGCTGATGCAGAGGCCATGGAGGGGTGCTGCTTACTGGCTTGCTCAGCCTGCTTTCTTCTAGAACCCAGGACCACCTGCCCAGGGTGGTCACATCTGCAATGGGCTGGACCTCCCCCGTTGATCACTAATTAAGAAAATGCCCTACAGGCTTCACTGCAGCTCAGTCTTATAGAGGCATTTTCTCAGGCGAGATTCCCTCCTCTCCATAACTATAGCTGGTGTTGAGTTGACATAAAACCAGCACAGACGGTTGGGGATGTAACTCAGTGTAGAGTGCTTGCCTACACAAACAGGAAAATAAGGGGAACAGCTCTGGAGTGAGGGTGGAGGAGGCTGAAATCCTGAGTAGTGTGAACATGGAAGGTCTCTAAGGAGATAACATCTGAGCTAAGATTTGGAGGTCGTTAAGGAGTTGGAAAAAGGAAGAGAGCGTGCAAAGGCCCTGGGGCTGATGTGCTCTAAGAACTGCCAAGAGATCAGAGTGGTTGGAAGAGGAAGAGGATGGAGTCAGGGAGGTGATGGGAGGATAAAGGGAACTTGTAGGCCACCAGAGTCTGTGCCAAAGCCCGGGGGCCCCTGGAGGGTTCTGGACAGGGTGGCACCATCTGACCAGCATTGTAATAGGAGTACGCTGGTTGTTACATTGAGAGCAGGGTGCCAATGCAAGTGGGTACTAGCCATTGAGAGCCATGACTTGAACCACATTGGGAGCAGTGGTGAGAAATGCTGGGTTCTAGATATGCTTTGAAAAGAGAGCCCTCGGGGGCTGCTGGGTTGGAGGTGCAAAAGGCAGAGAGAGCTGAGTCAAAGGCTCTGAGGGCTGAGTTCTGAGTAGCTGGGAAGACAGGCTTGAGGGACCTTCAGGAGCTCAGTTCAGAGCATATCAAAAAACACACCGAGTGTGCGCCTAGCACACACGAAGCCCTGCGTTTGATCCCCAGCACTGCGTAGAACAGGTCTGCTGGCACCTACCTATAGTGCCAGTGCTCAGGAGGTTGGAGGCAGGAGGATGAGAAAGTCGTCCTTCGCTGCATAGTGAGTTTGTAACCAGCCTGGACTACATGAGAGACCCTGAGAGAGAGAGAGAGAGAGAGAGAGAGAGAGAGAGAGAGAGAGAGAGAGAGAGGAGGGAGGGAGGGAGGGAGGGAGGAGAGAGAGAGAGAGAGAGAGAGAGAGAGAGAGAGAGAACATGAGTCAGAGAAACAGGAGATAGACATAGAGACAAAGAAACAGGGAGATGGAGGGAGAGGGAGGGAGAGACAGACAGACAGAGAAAAATGAGAATGTTACCGGGTGTGGCAAGATCAGCTAGCAGACGGGGGACATGGAACCACTTTCTCTCTCCCTCATTCATCATACACCAGACTGGATGAACTGTGAGCCACTGGGGGTCCCCAAGCAGGTTTCTATAGCAACAATGAGCTAATCTGAAGCCCAAACAGCCTCCTCCTCTGGGGTGATTTTCTTGCCCTTCAGAGAACTTTGGCTGCTGACAACAGGGCCGTTGGATTTGTCAGAGGTCTCTCAGCGATGCTGACATGGGGGCGGGTGGCTGAGGGTCTCTGTGTCACTAGCAGCCTCTCCTGTGCCTTTGCCCTTCCCTTCTGTCCCTCAGATGTCAGAGAACAGGAGGCGTGCCCTGTTCATCCCCATGACAGCATCTCATTCACATCCCCAAGGCCGCTCTAACTGCCTTGTAACTCTTGACAGATCACCCGTGAGACTGGTACGCGTCACTCCCACTTTCTAGTGAAGAACAAAGACTCAGAGATGCTTTTTCTCATGACTTTAGTGAATCAGTGTTTGGAAAAGTCTTAGCAGTACTGTGCCTCCCACGTGTCTGATAAGTGTTAGCTATGGTGTTTTAAATTTATAATTTTTATTTATTTAGTGTGTGTGTGTGTGTGTGTTTGTGTGTGTGTGTGTGTGTGTTTGTGTGTGTGTGCACATGCATGCCACATTGCTTGTATGGATGGCAGAGGACAATTTGAGAGAGTTGGTTCTCTCCTTTTATCACGTGGGTACCAGGGGTTGAACTCAGGCTTGGCAACAAACACCTTCACCTGCTGAGCCATCTCTTTGGCTCAGCCATTATAAATGCCATCTCAGCAGCTCAAGACGTGCTTCTGTGTGCTAGAAGGGGAAGGAACTCCTCTGGAAGTTCCTCTCATCAAAAGATCATTAGCTAATGTAACACCAGGTGACAACTTTCTCTGAGTTCTTTTAGTCATTTGACTCTGAGTGACATTGCTGGCACGTGACACACTATAGTTGATTAGTTGATGAATGCACAAAAACAGAAGAAGTTACGCATCCGTAAGGGAATGGATCCGTACTGGATTCTGTTGTCAGAGAACCCGAGGCACCTGAAGTGTCATCTCTACATAAGGGATGTTCAAAGTTTTCTTTTTTGAAATGTTTAACCATAGACTTGTATCATTATTAAGACGATTGGCAAAAAAAAAAAAAAAAAAGAAAAGAAAAGAAAAGAAAAAAGAAAAAAAGACAATTGAATGGTTAGTTGTTGTTGTTGTTGTTGTTGTTGTTTTTCTTGTCTGTCTGTTTTTCTGCTTTGACATTGTGTGCTTGTGTAGGCCAGAGGTCAGCCAGGGGTCTTCCTATTGCTCTCCACCCTTTCTGTTTTGCGGCAGGATCTCTTACTGAATCTGAGCTCAAAGGCTGGTAAAGGCTGGGGATATTCCTATCCCTGCCTTCTCGGAGCTGGGATGACAGATGTGCGCTGCCATACTTGACTTTTGTGGCTAATTTTTGTGATCTCTTGGCAATGTTTCAGTGAGATTAGGTGCTACTTAGACGATGAACTGTGTTCAGTGGCTATGGTTGCTTTGTCCGAGAGCCAGATAACCTTGTAATTTGAATGGGATAGGATAAATGGGAAGTGTGAGTTGGAGCCATTTAAGATCTCCCTCTTTGGTGCTCACTTTTGCTCACTCACCTGATTCTTAGAGGGCCTTTATACCTGGAAGAAATGTATAAGCAAACTGAGAATCACATTGTTGCTCTCTATTCTGCTTGGCAGTGTGAGGCTACCAGGTAAATTGGGACATCTTTGAGAGTTCTAAGATAACTAGATAATGATTTTTTGTATCCAAGGGCTCTGCTTAAGGGCCTCTTGTAGAGCTGGCACACATGAGAACAGGGCTATCTTCTGGATTGGTTAAATTCTGGAGATTTGGTTTGTGGGTGCCAGGCACCACAGTTATTAATTAGCAAGTGAGGCCCAAATAGCCAGGCTTCCTTGGCCTCTAAAGGAGGTTATGAGACAGGCCAGCTTTCCAAGGGGTCTCTCAAGGAAGCTATAAAAAGGTATAAAAAGTGAGCATCCTTGTACTGGCCTTGAAGCTGGGGTATCAGTTTCTAGGAAAACGTCCCTTTTGAATCCTGCTGGGCTCATTGTTAGAGTCCAGAGCAGCGCTGCTCTTGAAAATGTTACAGTGTTACACACTCTCTGAACTCGCATTCCAATGTGGGGTGTCATAACTACCTGATCATAGGCATCCACCCCACCTGGCGCATCCACAGTTTGCAGAAGACAGTGACTTTGATGATCACTTTTGCGCCAACACGGAGTGCTCCCACAGTATTCCTCTCTCTTCCTGATACTCCATTACACTGTAACTTTCACACTGGCAATGCTGCCCGGTTGGTGTGAGCATCCCTGGCCCTCCTGCTTTAGCCTTGAAGGGGCTTGGAAAGTCAGTGGAGAGGATTGCTCTACCAGTGGTGAGCTGTGGGACTCCAGTAGATGTTGGCTCTTTTCCAGGGAGTCTTCCAGCAAGCCCGCATGGATCACTAACCTCGTGAAAGACCCGCGCTCCTTGCTCCCCTGGAGCTGGGAGCTCAGATGCTGCTTCACACCAATAGGATGCCAGCTGGGCCAGCTGATGAGCAATATCCTGCAGCTACAGTGGGTGTCACTTTAGGTGTTAGCTCAGATCAAAGGCAGGTCAAGTGCTGAGTGGTAGGCAGTGGGCAGCAGCATTGATACTGATCTCTCTGTTCTCACGGTTCAGGGTAACAAAGATCCAGAAAGAAAGATACTTGCCGGATGTCAAGACTGACTCCATGCTGAGGATGTAGCTCAGTCTGTAGAGTGCACAAAGCCCTGGGTTTGAGCTCCAGCAGTGTGTAAAGCCAGGAGTGGTGATGCATTCCTAGAATCGCAGGGCTTGAGAGCTTGAGACAGGAGGATCAGAAGTTCCAGATCCACCGGGGCTATATGTTTACTGAATGGATGGGTGGATGGGTCCTTCAGAAGATCTACGTGACCAGCTGCTGGGCTGCTGAGCTGACCCCGGATGATCTGGGTGCTGCTGTGTGGCGAGTGAGGTATCCTGTGGTCCCAGAAGCAGAGGCCTTTTGGTCTGGCGGCAGCTGCGTGACTTTTTCAAAGCAACAGGAAGTTAGACTCTGGAGATAAGAATGGGAAAAAGGCCAGAGGCTGGGAAATGGAGGCTGCCAGCCACCCCTGTGCTTCTCCCTGGGGATGCCCAGACCCCAGAGGCTGGCTGACACCCCCACATGCTTCCTGTGGAGAGCCTGGAGAGGAGATCCCCTCTGAAGGCCCTTAATCTGGGGCTGTCCCACAGGCCTCACACTTGTCCTCTCAAGTGGTCAAGATGCAGAGCTTCTGTCCCTTTTAATGCTCACGCCTGGACACTTGGGGGCTGCCCTGGGGGTATTAGACCCTTGTATTTTCTACCCTTGCCCCCCCCCCGCCCTTTATAGTCTTTCCATTGGTAAAATCGGCTCTACCCACACTGGCAGGTATGAGGAGCTCCAGTCTCCTGGAGGAGTGAAGGGCTAGAGGGTTGAGATTGCAGGTTGGAGAGGCAGCCTGGGCTGGGGGAGGCTGACGGGAAGAGCTCAAGCTGAAGTTGGCCACATCAGGTGGAGGGCAGACACTGGAGGGCCCAACATCTATCTGGCAGCCGTACAGTATCACAGGGCCTGGTGTGCCTCTCAGTGCCATGTCCTACAGTGCTGAGTGGCCCGCAGTGGGACAGACAAGCACCTGGTGAGCTTCAGAGGCTTTGGATCGGGTCCCATTTCTGCCATTCTCTGGGTGTGTGATCCTGGACAGGTCATGCGTCTCTGCTCATAGCTTCGATTACGTCATCTGTGAGATGGGGTCATGTCCCTCTCTCTCCCTCCCTCTCTCTTTCATTCACACGGCTGTGGTGAGTCTTAAAGAAGTAACAGAAGTCATTCCAGTGACTCCTGGGCTTCAGGTCCTCACTCCTATCAGGGTCATCATGCAGGGGAGTGAGGATGCCTGGGGAGGTAAGCTAAGGAAGCTCGAAAACCACTGTCCTGACTCAGTGACTAGCCCCACCCTAGCTCCTGGCCCAAATTCTGGAGGCCTTAGTCAGGAAGTAGGGGTCTGTTTGCCCAGGGCTGGGGTTTCCCTGTAGAAGAGCCGTGGAAACAGATGGATGTAGTCCTGACTGAGAACTAGGAGCTGCCAGAATGGACCGGTGGACTGGTCAGACTTGCCCCTTGGGGAAACCCAGGCATGAGTTATCATCTGACCTGTTCCTATCCACCCTGTTCTAGCGAAGGCCTGGGGGAAGCTCAGCGTGGAACAGTTGATGTGACCTGTAGGCCTGAGGTTGCCCTTCTCTGAATTCTGCCACTGTCCAGCCTATCCAAAGGCCCACAACTCAAGTCTAAAGTATCTAGAATCTTTCTACACACATCATCTCTCCATGTCCCCCACCTGCCCAAAGACTCCCCACCTCACCTTCACACTGAACTGCTCCCTCTAGGATCAGGGGTGCTTCCATGGAGAACTCACCCTTTGCCCCAACTAGTTCTCATTGTTCTCTATGACCAGCTCTTCCTGGATTCTTCTGAAGCTTCTCCTTTCTCTCTTCAACTTCCAGGTTTGCAAATGTCTTGGGCTAGGGATCCTGTTCTGGAGGTCTCAGGCTGATGGTCTGAAAGCCACAGTATGGCTTGCACCCTCTGACCAGTGTCCCTGCTCTTTCTTAACCTGCCACCTCCTGAGCAGCATCACAGATGAGTGGTATCCCAAGACATGTCTCTGCTTGGCCTTCTTTGTCATGGGGCCATCTTAACCATGAGCTGTTGATCCAGAGTTCTCGGAGATGACTTCAGCCTATCCCTGTCAAGCTCTCACTAGACCATCTGGAATGAATGAATGACTCCCCCAAGGGATCCCACCACAGGCATGCTCATTATCTCCTACGAGATGACTCTTCCTCCCCGCACAGACCTCCCTGATAGTATGTACCTGCTTAGACATTTTTTTTTTTTTTATATGTACCTGCTTAAGACAACTGTTCTCAAGCACAGTACCCCACCCCCAACTGAGGTGGGGCTGAATCTGCTCACTGTTAATAGGGGCAAGTGACTATGAGGTGTCTATGGCACTTGGTGGCTGAGATACAGTGGACATCCAATATTAGAGGGGAAAGGGGGTCATCCCAAAGCCATTTCCCTTGAGGAGCTGCTGCATGCCTGAGAATGGAAGAGAGAAGGTCTTCTCTGACCTGGGTGTGTCCCCAAAGGAAAGAAACCTAAGATAAAGCAATGGAAACTTTGTTTTCCTCATTAGTTTGAGGAATTAGTTTGTTTTTTGTTTATTCAACTGATACACAAAACTTAAATGTTGTACATGTTAATGGGGTTGCCATGTAATGTTTAATGCACATATGCATTATGTAAATCAGGTGGAATATATTCATCTTCTCAAACACGCATCCCTTCTCACAACTGTAAGCTTTCAAAATCCATTCTAGCATTTTCAAACTTGTGCCCTACAGGTGTCCCCTGGAGTTACTCCACAGTACAGCAGTACCTCAGTGTCTTGCTCCCATCAGAGTGTAACTTGGTGCCCAGTGGCCAATTCTTCTTTTCCTCCATGCTGTCCTCTTGTAACCCACCATGGCACTGCCAGCTTCTGTGAGATCTACATTTGTAGATCCCACGGGTGGCTGAGACCAGGTGGTGTTTGTCTTTCTGTGGCTTGCTTATTTCATTGGCCACAATGAAGCCCAGTTCTAGCCATGCTATAAATGGCAGAATTTCTTCTTTTTGATGGCCGAGTGCTATCCTGCTGTGTATGTGAGTATCTCCTCTATTCTTTCATCAGTTGATAGGCACTTGGGCTGTTTCCCTAAAGCAATGGAATCTCATTGTAAAGGTTGTAATCAGGCTTCTGACTCATTTGCCTAGGGGCCAGGTTTGTCCATGGCATTTTGAGATAGTTTTGGGAATGCCCCCACAAGATTGGGGTATTTCAAGCCTTCCGTGAGGAGTGAAGAATTTCTACAAGCTATTGGGAGGTCTTCAAAAGATAGCCACTGCTGTCAACCCTCTTTAGGGTTGGCTTGTATTTACAAAGTTGCTTAATGTAGCCCACACCCACTGATCTTTTAGAAAACTCTAAGGGACTATCCTAAGGACAGTTCTTGGGGGGCTCAGCTGGGAGAACAGCAAAAAAAGCATGACAGCTCAATCGCTCCTCCTACCCAATCCTGCTTCGGGCCTTCCTTTTCCACAGGACCCAACCACAAATGCTCTTTATGGTAAAGGTCCTGTATGACTCAGAGTCCGCTTCCGACAGCACCTAATCTATACCATCTCGTTCCAAGAATGATTGGGAGGAGAAGTGGGTGTAGGCAATGTTTGGGGTCTTGAGCTGGATTCGCCCCTTATCTGGCTATCAGTGAGGACCCATCCCAAGAGGCAGGTGAAGCAACCTCTGATGCAATTGTTAAAACTTTCACCCATGTTAGCAGAGGAGGCATTAGCTCGTGCGTGGCTCCAGATGTTGGAGAAATACAGGGAATTCCCTACTATGGAGACAATAGTATTGGCAAGTTTAACTGAGTCTCAGGAAAAGATAACGAAGGGACTGGAGTGATCAATTGCCAGTGAAAATCTAAATGTGAAAGGCCTCGTTAGTGCTGAGAAACAGCTCTTGCCTCTTACAGGAGAGAAGAAAAGGTTGAGAGTCAAGTCCAAGACTTGTCAATAGCAATGTTTATGTCTGGGACACAGTTTGAGTGTGTAC
Source organism: Peromyscus leucopus (assembly GCF_004664715.2). NCBI lineage: Eukaryota > Metazoa > Chordata > Mammalia > Rodentia > Cricetidae > Peromyscus > Peromyscus leucopus. The sequence continues at coordinate 36,783,173 of NC_051086.1, forward strand.
CCCATGGCTTCCAACATTGGAAGCTTAGTCCTTGGAAGGTGATGGACCCACTAAGAGGTAACTAGGTCATGGGTAGGGGTGCTGCCCTTGGAAAGGGTTGCCACTGGTCTTGTGGAGTGACTCATTTGTTCTCACAAGAGTGAGCTGTTATAAAACATCACGCCTAATCCATGAATCTCTCTCTTTCTCTCTGGCTTCCTGTCTTCTCACGTGTTCTCTTCTTGTTGCACACACTCCAGCCAAGATTCCAACCACCATGATGTAATATAGCTGGCGGCAAGGGGGGGAGGGGCTTGCCCACATTAGCACCATGTTGCTTGGCCTCGAAGCCTCCAGAGCTGTGAGATACAGTCCTTTTCTTTACAAATACCCAGCTTCAGATATTTTGATAAAGCAGCAGAAATAGATGGGCTCCAGTGGGCAAACTCCCAGCTCTACCCTATGCCAAGGATGGAGCCTCCATCGAGAAAGAACAAGATCTTTACACACAATCTAGGGAGTTCTGCTGCACTGAAAATCTTGAACCCCCTGACTCCTCTCAAACCCCAGAACTTCAAAAGTAACTTGTTCAACTCTCTTGAGACAGACAGTCCCTCTTGCTTCAAAAAGATAATGCAGAGCCTCTGTCTTCTGCTTCCACATCTCCTCTTGGACAGTAGGCCAATAACTACAGTCACTATAACCTGGCTGGATGTGCCCAATTAAAGTTCTAATTTGCTGTGATAAATACAATGATCAAAAGCAACATGGGGAGGAAATAATTTATTATTTTACAAGTTACCATCCATCATTGAGGAAAGCTAAGGCAGGAACTTAAGGTCAGAACTTGGAGACAGGAACCACAGTAATGAGGCTTACTGGCTGGTTGCCTTAGTAATCCCAATCTGGTGCTGAAGACCTGGAGGGTTTTTGGAGAGCCACTGGTCCCTAGTCAGTGAAGGCAGTCTAGGAACACCTATTTTACTACCAGTAGAGGAATAAGCAGCAACAATAAGATGGATCAATTTGGCAGCAAGATGGGAGACCAAGCAAGCAAAAGGCAAGTGACCTTTGGTCAGCCATGTCTTTTTGATCTGCTACCAGATTGCCCACATTTAGAGGGGCTCATCCCATGTCAGTGAAGGCAACCAGGACAATTCCTCAAATCAGGCTCCCAGCTCAGGTGATTCAAAAATGTTGACATTAAAACCAACTATCACAGTTGATAACTGGAAAAAAGGACATGGAGGAAGATGCATGCATCCTTGCTATCAAGAACCAGCAAGAATTGAGAGAGAATGTGTAGGAAGTGATTTGAGGCCAATGGTCAAATATAAGTCTGGATGGAAACACTCATTGTTTCAGGAGGACTCTCCAAGGATACAGGGTTTAAAACTAAAGCAAGGCCCAATAAGGTATGAACATTGATACAGTGGCTCCTAGAAGCATTGAGGGAAAGGTGGCACACATTATGTGACCTAGAAATGCCAGAATTGCTGTAGAAGTATAAAAATTGCCAGGAATTGGGTGCGCAAGAGTAGATATGCCAAGCAAGGCTTAAAAAAAAAAGTCTGAGGGTCTAGAAGATACCAGAATAGGAAGGAATGTTCTGGGAAAAAAGGTATCAATATTGCTACGATATTGCAATATTGCATACAATAGGACAGGTCTTCAGAGAACTAGCATCACTATTAGTGATGGGATGATGGGATTCTGAAATAACTACTGATGATGGTATGTAGCCCAATAATAGCTGGCAAAATTAGAGTGATAGCAGTGAGGGCCTGACTCACAGCAAGCTATGAAGATGGTCCATGGAACATAGCATCCTTAGCATCAAAATAGATTAGAGACCAACAAGTAACTGCTCATTCTTTTTTTTTATTTACTTTTTTATGTGAATGAATGTTTTGCCTGTATGTATGTATGTATGTATGTATGTATGTGTGTGTGCTGTGTGCATGCCTAGTGTTTGTGAGAGTCAAAGGAGGGCACCGGGTTCCCTGGAGCTAGAGTTATGAGCATGAGTTATTGTGAGCCACCATGTACATGCTGAGATTTGAACCTGGGTCCTTGACACCACAGAGTCATCTTTCCAGCTCCCAAACTACTCATTGTTTGCAGTCAAAAGAATCAATCATGGATGGTGTGATAGTTAGTTTTATTCTTAAACTTAATGAAACCTAGAACCACTGGGGAGGAGAGTCCCAATGAGGGACTGCTCAGATGAGCTTGACCCGTCCATGTTTTCTGTAACTGGGTTAATTGAGGTGAGAAGAACCACCCTGAATGTGGGCAACACCATTCCTTGCGGCTGGGTCCTGGACTGTGTAAGAGTAGAGAACAGGAACGGAGTGCTAGCCATCTGTCCCCTTTCTGCTCTTGGCTGTGAATGTGACCAGCTTTCTTAAGTCCCCTTGCTAGTGGGACTTACCTGCTGTCGGGGACTGTAATCTGGAATTGAGAGCTAAAACCCTTTTCCCCCTAAGTTGCTTTCTGTCTTGTGGTGATTTGAATGAGAATGGCCCCTGTAGGCTCATATATTTGAATGTTTGGTCCCTAATTAGTGGAACTGCTTGGGAAGGGTTAGGAGGTGTCGTCTTATTGGAAGGAGGTGTATCACTGGGAGTAGGCTTTGATGTTTCAAAAACCCATGCTGTTTCCAGTTAGCTCTCTCTCTCTCTCTCTCTCTCTCTCTCTCTCTCTCTCTCTCTCTCTCTCTCTCTCTCTCTCTGCCTCACGTGTAGTGATATATTGTGTACCCCAATAAAGCTTGCCTGGAGATCAGAGGACAGAGCCAGCCACTAGATTAGACATAGAGGCCAGACAGTGGTGGCACACACCTTTAATCCTATCACTCGGGAAGCAGAGATCTGCCTGGTTCTCTGTGAGTTCAAGGCCACACTGCAAACAGAGCCAGGCAGTGGTGGCTCACACCTTTAATCCCAGTACTGGGAAGCACACACGCTTATAATCCCAGGAAGTGACGGCAGGGCGGAGAAAGGTATATAAGGCATGAGGAAACAGGAACTAAAGCAGTTCAGCTGAGACCCTTTCAGGTGAGGACTCAGAGGCTTTCAGTCTGAGGATTCAAGGAGTTGGTGAAGTAACAGGTGGTGGCTGTGGCTTGCTCTGCTTCTCTGACATTTCAGCTTTTACCCCCATATCTAGCACCAGGTTTTCTATTAAAAGACCATCTAAGATTCAAACAACACTCACGCTTGTGGATAGAGGTGTAAGCTCTCAGCTACTGCTCCAGCGCCATGTGTGCCTGCTGTGATGGTCATGGACTCCCCTGAACTGAAAGCCCCCAATAAACCCCTTTCTTCTCTATGTTACCTTGGTCATGGTGTCTTATGATCGTGAAAGAAAAGTAACTAACACAGTAAGGTGGATTTTGTTTGTTTGTTTGTTTGTTTGTTTTTTAAACAGAGTTTCTCTGTGTAACAGCCATGGCTGTTCTGGAACTTTCTCTGCAGACCAGGCTGGCCTCAAACTCACAGAGATCCACCTGGCTCTGCCTCACTCGCTGCCTGAGCACGTGGGATTAAAGCAGCGTGCAGCACCATCACTTGCCCGGACTGTTGTATTTGTTACTACATGCTCATAAAAAAAGGATGCCAAACATGAGGACACAGAGCACAGAATGAGTGACATTACCTAGACGTCAGCATGACAACCCTCTTGTTGAGTAGGTAATAGTGGCTGAGTGAAGTGGATTCTTAGCTGAGTCATACCGAACACTGCAGGCCATAGGCCCTCCAGTAAAAACATAAAAATATAGCAAACTCACATTGCTGAATCATATAGTAAGGTTAAGGAACCTCAAATTCTCTTTCTGCAAAAAAAAAAAAAAAAAACAGCCTATCTTAGGTATTGCACAGCAGGATCATAAGACAAAAGGATCTGAGCATCTCACTTCATTGACCATCAAGATCCAAATGGTCTTGAATATAATGGTTTTATTTATCAAAGTTAGCAATTGTACCATTACTTAGATAGCATGTCTTGCAATGTATAACTAGCTGGCAATGGGCAGTTGCTTCTTGACACTATTTTTTCATTCTATCTATTGTTTCATTCTTGACAGAGAAGCTTAATTCAAAATTCTTGACCTTTGCTATAAGGTTCTAAAGGCCTGAACTTTCTGGAACATCCTTTATAATATCCTACTGGTTTGGCCTATCAATAACATTAGACCAGTTAGCTATAGCAAGGCATAGGTAGTCCAGGAGATGAGCCTTTTGGGCACCAGAGGCTATCACACCAGTAAGCTGTTTAGAGATCATGATCATGGATCCTGGAGCATGCCAGGAAATTTCCTAAGAAGTGTGTGGCAAATTATGACATTGTGTGTTTCCCTTCTTGAAGAAAGAACAGCTGTGGCATGCTTTCTAGGGTGACAGATGTAACCTATTATAGAGGTTAATAACCTGAGGTTATTACTTTGACCCATATATCTGGCAGTTACATAAAATCCTGCCCCCTTTGGGTGGGCAGCTAGGCAGGGAAAGATCTCTGTAGTATTTTCAGGCCAGGGTTCAAATAGTTCCACATGTGGCCCACAAAGACATCTGATTGTATGCTAAAAAGCATCCACATCTATATTGGAAATTATACACCTTTTGGAAAACAGCACCTGTCAGACTGCTGAACCCTGGTGAATTTAGAAGGCCTGATGAAGTGTCTATACAGCAAGAACTACCCAGAGTAGATTCCTCAAAAACCGGAGTGCAGCAACAGTTGATCATAAGCTAGAGATAATACACTTGTACTCAACATCAACAGGACTGGAGATAGTACGAATCATACAAGCCCGCACTGTCCATCTCATGACACCCAAACTTTCCTCCTGGCTCATACCTATCGCTTCATGAGTGATCCTTTAATGCCAACTAATGAGGACCATGCACACATGCATAAATACATGCAGATATAATACTGGATTTTGAAGTTATCAATAAACTATGTGGTTGTTAGTTAACTAGCTCTATCTCTTATAACCTGGAAGAGTCAACGAGTCATTTTTAAAAGATAAACATGCATTCCAGATATGGGTTTGTGACCTGGACCAACAGGTCGTTCTTCAGGGACAGGGTCCTGGGAAAGGGGATCAGGGGATCAGAAGATAAGGAGACAGATAAGTTTGGGATCAGGTCTTGCCAAAGTTATGCCTTATGCCAAGCAAGCTTATTAAGAAGTATAGCATCTTATATACTATTTCCATAGGAGAAATGGGATGAAGATAGCAGAAACTGTCATAAAATGGGACTGAGTCAAACAATGTTGCCTAAGGGGAGCACAGAGTTATCTCAAGAACATTACAGATGGAGCACACAGCAGCAGCCTGGGACTGATAACCATAGCCCCATATGGTAGTAAGGTCTGGGTCCTCTGGATCTGAAGCCACAGGCTATTACCATCTCTGTCCATGAACATTCTTGGCTTAACAGAAGGAACACGGTTGCTTTCCCACTCATCAAGGCCTCAGGGACAAACTCCCAAGGCCCTGGCCTCGGCTATCCCTGGCTTTGCCAAGTGTGGTCCTTCTCCATACATCAGAGCCTCAGGAAAAGCCTCGGTTGATCAGTCCAACCCTCATGATTTGCCTTTCTCTGCAGGGACTCATACAACACCACTGTCCAGGGCCTTTCAGAGTTTTTGGTCTACTGGTATAGGACTCCACATAATACATCAGCATTGAAGGTGAGAGTCCGAAACCATGGAATCGCTGCTCCCCACAGACCGCACCACGTAAATGCTGTCATCTGATAGCATGTTGGGCAATGACCAATGGAAGGCATCATGGAAGAACAAGCTGGAAGTGACATTTTGCAGGCTCCTCAAGGACACAATTCTTACCGTTAATTAAACGGTGTAATAGGCTATACACAAGCATCTTGGGATAGAAGCAGGAATGGTTCCTGATAGGATCATCCCTGGTGAACCATTTGGAATATTTTTTGCCTCCATCAGTGCTCTGTGGTCTTGGTTCCCTGAGAAGAAGTATTTCCATCGAAGGCCAAAGCAAGAATCCTGTTGGACTACAGTGAACGCTGCTGCCAGAGCACTCCAGCTTCCTTCTGCCCAGGGAGAGAAGAGTCACCATCCAGGTGGGAGTGCTTACGCTGATCAAAAGGAAGAGATCAGGCTGTACCATGGGAGTGAGAGGGATGCATCTCCTCTCCCAAGTGATCAGCTTCAGGACTTCAGGACTTTGGTACATGTATTGTACACGCACGCACACACGCACACGTGCACGCACGCACACATGCTCGCCTTGTAGAGGCCAAAGGGTGATGTCAGATGTCTTCTTCAGTTGTCCTCTACTTTGTGTCATGAGACAAAGCCTCACTGAACCTGAACTCGCCAATTCAGCTGGACTGGCTGGCCAGCGACCCCCAGGGTCTTCCTGTCTCCGACTCCCCAGCATTGAGATTCAGGCACGTGTCAGCATACTTGACGGGTTTTTATAAACTTGTTGCTGTTGTTGTTTTGTAAACATGGGTGCCAAGGATTTGAACTCAGATCCTTACATAAATGTGACAAGCAGTTTAAGTTGGTAAAGCCATCTTCCCAGGCTCCCAGTATTTCTTTTTTCTATGTGGCAACTTCACCTTGAGATAAGAGGAGACCTGGGATCAGACAACTCATAGACGCCACCGGCAAGGGGCCAGATGAAGACCGGTGCCAAGGTTGAAGGGAAGCTGGAATAGAGAGCAGAAGAGGAAATGATTGATATCTGTGGTGGTCATGAGATCCGCTCTAATTCATTACCAACTTTCCCCGTTCCAATTTCCCTCAGTGAGAGATGGCCAATGACATCGCAGTTGTGCTGGGCTAGCTACTTAAGTGTGAGAGCTCATTGCTAAATTTCTGCCAGGCTGTTTTGAAGCCACTGGTAGCTTGAAACCTGGTGACAGAGTACTTACAACATGACACTTTGAAAACATTGCAGGTTAGGACTTAGGCAGTTGTCAATAGTGCTGCTCTGGAATTCTGGGACTTATGGGAAGTGGGCCTAATAGTGTGAGGGACTGGGAGAACATACAGATCTCATTTGGAAAGAGAAATAGAATAGATAGTTCTAGATGGATGGGGTGGGGGCTGGAATAGGAGGATCAAGTGGGGAGGGGGAGGGAGACAGGGACAAGGAGAGAGAATATAGGGAGAGACAGCTGAAGGAAGGGCCACTTGAGGGGTAATATGGAAACCAAATACCATAGAAACTTCCTAAAAAAATTGTGTGTGTGTGTTTACATATATATATATGAAGGCAATCTAGATGAAGCTGCCACATAATGGGGGAGACCCAACTGGCTCTCTTTTGTTAGCAAATGAAGCTTCCAGTACTGGGATTTGATTACATCTAATTGAGTTGTTAGCCAAAAGGGTCCCATGGGAATCCCCAAACAACCCAAGCTGTTGCCAAGACATAGCTTGCTCTCCACAGACTGATGGCAAGGCCCCATTGCTGAAGCCGACACCTACACAACTCATCGAACCTGGAGAAGTTGAGCTGGTGCCTACATGGAGCCTTCACCCTACATTCCAGGTACAGGAAGATATTTTGTGTGATTCGAAAGAGAAACGTAACGCCAAACCAGCCATAAACCCTCAGATCTACAGTGGTGTCCTACCTGCAAGACATGCTAATGCAATGGTGTCGTGAATCTTGTGGGAATAATCAATTTATATCTGATTTGACTTAAGACCCACTCCACGAGATGGAACCTACACCCAACACTGCTTGGGTGACCATGAACCAGAGACTAGATTACCTTGGGGGCTAGGGTAAAACCAAATAATATTGTTCTAAAAAAAAGATTAGCAATAAATGACATTCTGCTATTCTCATACATCTGTGCCTTGCTCAACCATCATCAGAGACCCTTCCTCCTGCCTCAGATGGGAAAAAATACAAAGACCCACAGCCAGACAATATGTAGAGAGTGAGGGGCCTTAGAACACTCAGCCCTGAATGGGATGTCTCCATCAAATCCCTCCTCTTGGGGCTCAGGGAACCCCATGGAAGAGGAGGCAGAAAGAGTGTAAGAGCCAGAGAGGGTGGAGGACACCAAGAAAGCAAGGCCGTCTAAATGAACATGAGCAAAGTTCATGTGAACTCAGAGAGACTGAAGTAGCATGCACAGAGCCCGCATGGATCTGCACCAGGTCCTCTGCATATATGCTATGGCTTCCAGTTTAGAGCTTTTATGGGATTCTTGAGTGTGCCAATGAGTGGACCTCTGATACTTCTGCTTTTTCTTGGGTTCTTTTCCTTCTGTTTGTTTGTTTGTTTTGTCTGGCTTTGATATGTTAGTTTTTTATTATGTTTTATTTTAGTATTATTCCTTAAAAGAACCAGGAAGGAAGGAAGGAAAGAAGGAAGCAAGGAAGGAAAGAGGAGGGGGAGAGAGAGAAAGGAAAGAAAGAAAGAAAGAAAGAAAGAAAGAAAGAAAGAAAGAAAGAAAGAAAAAAGAAAGAAAGAAAGAAAGAAAGAAAGAAAGAAAGAAAGAAAGGAGAGACAGAGAGAGAGGGGCGGGGCAGTGGGGTAGACTGTGGTAGGTACTGAAATATGTTACCCAGAATGTCCTTCGAGCGTCAAGAGCGTGTCCATGTTTGCAGACTCTGTTGGAAGATGACAGTTTTTGGCAGCCATTCGTCCTTGGGAATTTCCTGAGCTGAAGAAAATTGTCACATATGAGGTCATGCCTCCTTCCACGGGCAACTTACATCCAGTTCCATATCAACACGAAGACACACGGGCTCTACTTCCTCACCCTGTCACAGGGAAACTGGCAGGCTGTGCCGGCTCTGGAATTCCTCCCTGGGTCAGCTGAGATACTTGTCACGACTGCCTTGCAGACCAGGTTCTCCTTCGTTTGCTCCTGCTACCTCCCTCCTTCCCACCCAGACAGCTGAATCCTGAATTTAACACATACGTGTGTGTGTGTGTGTGTGTGTGTGTGTGTGTGTGTGCGCGCGCGCGCACGCGCGCGCGCGCGCGTGTGCACTTGTCGGGAGCATTGCAAACATGGATAGAAGGGCCCCCCAGAGTCTCAGTGTATCTGATCACTGTGTCCAAGCGGGAACCTTTGAGCCTTCTGTGTTCAGAGACAGAACTGTCATCTATTAATGGTGGCCCGGGCCCCAAACTGTCCCGGCGAGAGAAATGACCTAGAGGTGAGAGGTCGTTCCAGCAGAGCTCTCTTGGGTGTGGAGAGGAAGGGGGACTGTGAACAGGATGACTGCTGCTGTGTCTGATGGAGCTGTGACTGCAGCTATCCCAGGAGCCTCCTCTCTCAGCTGCGCCCTCCATGCTAGAAGTTCTCTGTCTCATGACCTCCCTTTCTGTCGTTCAATAGGTCACTGCCCAAGTTCCCAACTGGTCTCTCCATCTGACCCTTCCAGCTCTGGCTGTCGGTCATGTCCATCTATCTGTCCATGTATCTGTTTCTCATGCACTGTCATGGACCTTTGATGTCCATCTGTCTGCTTCCCTGTGACTTACGGGCCCTCAACCTGTGAGTTCTCAGGGAAGACACTCCTTCCCACCATGGGACTCATCTTAGCCCTTCAGTTTGTTCCCAGAGTTCCAGTGTCTGTCTGTCCATGGTGCCCACAGGCACAGGAATCTTTGATGTAGCCATGCGCCAGGCACAAGCAGAGGTGTGTATTTCCCTCTCATTTCTACGTTGGTTGGGATGCACCTCAAGGGGAAGTTGAGTCCCTGGGTGGGGTGTCAGTGTCTATCAGATCCACAGCCCTGCCCCAAGGCTTGATGGAATACAGAACTTGTGCTTCCATTTAGGACTTGAAAAAGACTATCAGAAAGTGCCTGGAGAGGACCCAGTGGGGGAAGGGACCTGGACTGGAAGTCGGGGTTTCTTGGGTGTGGAGAGAACGGGATGGTGAGTTATCCTGTTGTTATGTCATTTCTGACTTGGAGCTATGGCCCTGGGAGCAATTGCTGTCTCCCTGGCCACCGCTCCCAGCACATGACCTCACCCTGGCTAGAGGAAAAGGCTGGGCAGGTGCCAGGAGAGCTTGGGGCTGCCCCAGCTTCTGGGCTGGAGGAAGTGTGACAGATTGCCAAAGAGCTGGGCTTCTCTCCATCCTGCTGCTTCCTTTGAGGTGGTTCCCAGGTCCACTAAGTGGGAAAAGAGCTAGCTGTGGGCTCCGGGCCCAGAGCATCCTCCTGGCTCACCTCTCACGTGCATAACAGCATCCTGTCTGTGCTCTAGTACCCTTTCAGAGCTCCCAGGGAGCCTTTGCCCCAAAGGACATTTTCTTTCTTTTAAAAAGTTTTTTAAATGTATCCCCCCCACCCTCACCCTCTGTTTACTTTTCACTCATGCCGAAGTGCACGTGTGGAGGTCAGAAGACATCTTTGGTTCTCTTCTTCCACTACATGGATCTTGGAGAACTGACTTCCAGTGGTCATGCTCGGTAGCCGACATCTTTGCCTGCTGAACCATCTTACCAACCCACAAAGAGCATTTTCTAAACCTTGGAAGCTTTTCATTACCTCTCCTGCCCCGTTTCCCTGACATCTGTGAGTGTTTCTTCAAATCAGAGGCGAGGAAAGGCTTATTTCCTCACTGGGAAATAGCCATATGTGGAACCTAGAGGGTGAGAGCCTCCTCAGACGGAGGGATAGGGCAGAAACCCCTCATCCCCAGCAAAGCAGGTGACAGTGCACCTCTGGGACCAGGAATGAGCTCCAGGGTGGATGTTGAGGAAGCAGTACCCAGTGGGGCATCTCCTCACCTCCCTGAATCTTACTCTGTCTTCTTAGGAGCCAGATGTCAGCTACTTGGCTGGAGTACATTCCAGGTAGAAGGGCCGGTGGGCAGAACTGCAGCTGGCTTGTGTTCTGAGGCTCAGGGCTAATGTGAGGCGACAGGGTGGAAAGCAGTGAGACTGTGGGGGCCGGAGTGGGAGAGCAGTGTCTTATGCCAGGTCAGAGCTCACCCTGAGTTAGCAGGCAGCCCAGCGTGGCAGTGCCCTAAAATGTGAACACCTCCAGGGTTCAGAGTCCCACAGTGCCTGCCATGGTCCTGATATTCCATAGGCATTCATAAATACTTTCAGGGTGAATTAATGGGTGGCAGCTGTAGAGAGGAGAATGGGAGGTGCGAGCCTCTGAAAGTCTGTGGTACCTGCATTCGTGAGGTGGGTTGGAGTAAGGCCGTAAGGACAGAGAGAAGTAGGCAGAGGTAAATGAGGCCAGGGAAGTGAATACTTCAGGACACAGTAGGGCACTGACAGGGGACTGTGACTGCCAGCCTCCCAAGAGGAACCCAGGACCGTGCCCAGGGGCTCTGTCCCTTGGCATGGTCTGTCTACAGAGGATAGAAGCAGGCTAAGTTCCCTGGAGTCTTCCAGAGGCTCTGAGGCCTGAATCTCATCAACAAAGGTCACACGAAGGCCCTGGCAATCACTTGTATCTGTCAAGGGACCCTGTATGAACCCTTTTGACCTCCCATAGGGAGATATTGGAAATGAAGGTAACATCTTCCTAGCCATGAGATTGGAAAGGTGGGTATGGGCACTAGAAAACCATAAACCACCTAGTAGTCTCGAGACATTGTGCACACATCACCTTGGCCTGTAAGTCTTGCTTCCCAGGGCAGGCCTGTGGCCCCAGGAAAATGAGTTAGGGTTCAATCAGATTTGTGTTTTGTTTCCTGACAGTTGGAATTGTCAGAAAGTTGACAGAGAAGATGGACAGTGGGGTGGGGAACTTCCTAGTGATATAAGTGCTTGGGAAGCAGCCTGTAAAAAGGAGAGGAGACCCAATGTTGGGGATGGGTAAGCAGTGTCTAGCCAAAAAATCTTGCTTCGCAAAGCCTGCCTTAGAAAAATGTTTAGCGCCCTCTCTTAAACCTAACGTGCATGTCTTGTGACCAGCAGTTCCACACCAAACTCAGAATTAAAACAAACAAAAAGCAGAAACATTAAGGACCCAAACACACGTACAGAATGCCCAAGGTGGCTTTATTATAGATGGAAACAGACTAAGTGTCCACCGACAGTAAAACGGAGAAATAAACTGCGAGATAGCTGGCCTGGTGAGATGGCTCGCTTGCCATGAAGCCTGAAGACCCGAGTTCGGTCCCCAGGCCCCACGTGGTTGAAGGAAAGAACCCACTCCCACACGTTGTCTCTGACTACCCAGTGGCCCACATGTAATCCTCCCACACTAAATAAGAAAGTGTAAAAAAATTGAAGTTGAGTCAATCGTGGGATGGTTGTACACTGTGATACGACACGGCAACAGGAGCTCAGACCTTTTAAGACAATATGAATGCAGGCTTCCACCAAAATGAAGTCCGGGAACAGCAAAAACTGTTTCATGATGGGATAGTGGAGGCACTTAGTGGCTGCTGGGAAATGTTCTACTCTCTGGATGTTGGTTCTAGGGATGTGGATATTTGTGAAAAGTCTAAGTTGTGCACATTTTACAGACTTGACTGTACACTGATGATGGACATGTAGAGCACTGTGTAGCAGGCCAGCTCCCCCCCCACCCCCGGGATAAGGCCCAGGTGGCACTGATCTCAGGCCCCGGGCTGCTTGCTCACGGTCCCTCAGAGGGAAAGGGCAAGGGCGCTGTTCATCGTTACAGGCTGACAGAGCCAGTCAGTGTGGTGATAACATCAGCGGCAGCAACATGAAACTGTCTCCCTCCTCACATCTCAAACCACAGTGAAAAATACCCCTGAAACTGCAGCTTTCCGGGCAGCTCGGGTCTCGGGGTCTCTTCACAGCAGGGAAATTGGTCATCCATTTGTGAGGGCGAGGCCTGCACCCAGCAGCCCTCCTGAAGGCCCACCGAGGGGGCTCCTATGGGCCAGGCTAAGAATTCTGTCTGGCTCACCTCCTATGTTATTCTGAGGAAGTCCCCATCTCTCTGAGGTGTGAAGGTGGGGAGCTTCTAGAGAATGTAGGCCCAAAGTCTCCCCTGGGCCGAGTCCCTATCCTAGGGCCTGCTGTTACTCAGCAGCCCTGTGTGCCATGAGCAGGTGGCCCCCCTGTGCCTGCACTGGGCTCTCTCTCTCTCTCTCTCTCTCTCTCTCTCTCTCTCTCTCTCTCTCTCTCTCAGTCACTACAGCTTCTGGGCCTCTTGTGTCAGGGTGGGCTGGCTGGGGCTGGAGCCCCTCTGCTCATGCCTGTACCCCACCGCACATATAAGAAACATGAGGCCAGAGGGCAAAACCAACCCAGTATGTCTTAACTGAAACAGTGTGAAAGGTTCCAGGTCAGGAACTGCAGGATCCATAATGATTGACATGTGCCTCAACACAAACCTGCTGTTGTGTGGATACAGCCTGTACTTGATCCCTGTGGCCCTGCCTCTGCTGTGTGTGTGTGTGTGTGTGTGTGGTTGTGTGTGTGTGTGTATACGTGTGTGTACACTCTCAAGTAAGGGCCAGCAGTTGATACCCGATGTCACTCGACACCTTATTTTTTGAGACAGGTAACTCACTGACCACGAAGCTATCTGATTGGCTAGACTGGCTGACCAAGAGTCCCCAGAATTCTCCTGTCTCTGCCTCCCAGCATTGGGTTTGAGGTTCCCACCACCACACTCAGCCTATTACATGAGCACTGAAGATCTGAACTCGGGTCCAGATGCTTACATGGCAAGCACTCTACCCACAAAGTCATCCCCCTTACCCTGTCCTCCACTTCCTTCATACAGACGCAGGCCACCAAACACCTATGTATGCAGGCAGCCAGGAATCACAAGAAGGGCTCAGGAACATGGCACACCTGGTTTCCAGGGCCAGTCCAGAACATTTAGGGGCTGGTGCCACAGGCCACATGGGCAGCCTGAGGGCTGTCAATACCTAAGATTCTGGTGGTGGGGAGGTAGAGGATGCCAAATGATACCTTGCCCCCCCTTCCAGGTACACTCCAGGGATGGTGCTGTCTACTACCAGTGAAGAGCCAATTAACCTCTTCAGGGTCCAGGCTGAGTGGCGTCTTGTCTCCTGCCCCAGTCCTCTGGGAGGATCTGTTCCATTAGCCATTGCAAGCTCACCGCGGCATCTTGGCTGAATGACTCCTTGGGGGACTCTTCAGATGCTATGCAGGGATGTTGAAAATGCAAATTTATCATCAGCAAAGGGAAAGTGATCCAGTGATGTCCACTGACCTTGGATGCAGCATCTCTCTGCAGGCAGTCACGGAGAAAGGTCTCTCTTCACCTCTCCTCACATCTTGTCCCAGTTCCATCTCTTGGCCCATGTGGGGTCATTTCAGCGTGGGTACCATGTTGGGCCTTTCACAGCAGTCTCTCCGAGTTGCCATGGTAACCTGGTGTCTGTTCTAGTTTGGGGTTCTGTTGCTGTGATAAACATCATGACCGAAACCAACCTGGTAGAGGAGTTTATCCTGTTTACAGGTTGAAGCCCGTCACTGTAGGAATCCAAGGCAGGAACGGGCGCAGAGACAACATTGCTTACTGGCTTGTTCAGTTACCTTTTCTTCTCAGCCCAGGCCAACCAGGGGTTGGCATCATCTGTCTGGGGTGGGACCTCCTACATCAATGGGCAATGAAGAAAATACCCTATAGATATGCCCACAGGCAAATTGAGAGAGACGATTCCTCGGTTGAGGTTCCTCTTCCCCAGGTGCATGAAGTTGGCAACCAAGGCTAGCCATTATAGAGTCTATCATTCTGTATCCTAGACAGACAGATTGTCCCTTCTTGTGGGTGAATCTTCCCTCCTGTGTTACCTCTCTGTGACCACACTGTGTTCAAAGCCTGCATGGGGCTGTCTACGGGCTGGTCCAGTTCTCAGGCCCATCATGAGCAAGGCTCCTATGGCTTCTCTCAAGATTTCTTAGAGTCCTGTTGATAACTGTGAGGAAAAATACCCAGGAGGCCTCTAGGATGAGTGGGGCTATTCCGGTATTCTAGAAAGTCAGGATAAGTGGATGAGTCTGTCAGCCAGCCAGCCCTACTGTCCCTCCTGGGCTCGAAATGCGCTCAGAGAAGCCAAACACGTTTCGTCCGAGCCAGGCCTACTCTTGGGTGCTGTCTATAGAAGCTACAATCTCATCCTGGTCCCTGGCCTATTAGGGAAAGGAAGTGCCCCAGGCTTAACCCAGACCATGTCAGGTCAAGGCCATGTTTTGTGGACTGAGTATCCATCCCAGAGTCCCAGCTTTTCACTAGAGCAATGTCTTCTTAAACCCAAGTGCAGGGAGCTGTGGACTGGGACACACGGCTCTCGGGAACAGTACCTGTGTGTGTGCAGCCCCAGGATACTTCCCACCACCACATGCAGAGCTGAGCCTACCTAGAGGGAAAACTGTGGAGCATAGAAAACCCAGGAGACCCTCACTGCAGGGCCTGTGTCTTCGTGGGTGGCTGTCTGGTGACTTTGACTAAGGACTTGGGATAGTTCATCCCCTTTGTGCCTGTGCCTTCTTCCCAGCTCCACGTGCTGTTAGCCTCTCTGACCTCAGTGTCCCCTGAGTAAGCCTGATGCTCTGCAACAGTTCAGCTTGACTGAAGCCCTTGTACTCAGGCTGAGGTGTGGCCTCCAGTGCCGAAGTTCATCCTACCTTTGTGAACTCTGTAGCTAAGTGACTAAGGGATTCATCCAAGGTCACTTAGTAAACAGTGGAGGTGACAAGTTCGCAATTCCATTACAGGTGCCTCAGGCTTTGTCAGGAGTTCAAGGTCAGGGAACCCATACACCAACTCACAGGAAGCTAAGGACATAAAGGAGTGGGTCCTGGAAGGATGTCCCAGCAGCCCTAGCCAGACTTGACTGTTAGTTACAGAGGAGTGGCCTTAGGAATGCTGAGTATCCATGCCATTCACTCAAGAGCTCACAGCCTTTAGGAGTCAGACCACGTCTTTCTCCAAGCTGAAACCAGCCTTGGCCCCTGCCCCTGCAGCAGCTCCTGACACCTGACCCAGAGCCACAGAATTGTCTCCTGTGTTCTGAGATACCTAGACAACTTTGCCTGGGCACACTTCTGATCCCTGGCCTTTGTGGTATCTGGTATCTTCAGACAGAGATGAGAAGTTGTGGCCCAGCGTCCATTGGCAGGGATGGCAGGTGTGCGGATGGCCTCCATAGCTGGACACAGCCTGTCAGGAGGCAGATATTGTCTCATGGCAGCTAATTGCACTTCAGGATAAACAGAGCCTTTTCTATCCCCGCTTGGTGAAGCTCTGGTCTCAGAGCTTTGGGTTGTTGGGAGCTGTTTGAATTGTAGGGTAATCCCAGGCACCCCCAATGAACTGTCCAAAAGATTAGGGGGAGGGTTGGTATTGAGGGTGGAGGTTAGAGTTTGGGAGTTCTTTCTGCCAGCACTTCAAGACCTAAGCAAAACTGGCTGTGAGTGTGGGAGATGAAAGTGTTAAGGGTCAAAGATAAGATGTCATACCAGACACCCAGGAAGTGTTGGGAGGGTGTGTTGGGAAGTGTTATATAGGCCAGATGAGGGGCTTTTACTCAGTGGGTAGATAACCCTCTTCTGGTGCTGGGAGAGCTGGGGGTGTAAGGATTCCTGAGCTCTGTGGGCATCCTTTCTGGCCATGTCCTACACTGTACCTAGTCTTCAGTAGGTAGCATGAAAGTCCCTCTGACCCCACTCTGGGTCAGGGACAAGTGGAGGTGGATCTGTGGAGCTGCCCAGGAGCTGTGGTTGAGAACAAGGGAGGAAGTGATTTAAGCCATGTGTTTCATGCTTGGGTCTTAGAGTTGGGTAGGTATTGGGCTGAGAAGGGGATTCTGGGAAAAGATCAGATTTGGATCAGATGAGGGAACAGGAAGCAATCAAAGGAGTACTTCCTGTGTGGAGGACTCCAGGTCAAGTGCTTCATGCTGAAAGTGTTTCATGCTTCCTCCCTCCCCCCTCCCAGTCCATGAGGCCCCAGACAAGGTTGTACCCAGTTTTTTCACACTCAGGCTTTATTGAAGCAGCAGGCACTAACAGATAAGTTACAGATGTGTAGTCTCAGGTATTCTCCACTATGGCTCACCTACAGCCTCGTCTCCCAGCCCAGCACCAGAGTCCCATCTCTTCTCTACCCATTGCAAATCATTTCTGAGACCCCCTCCAACCCCGGGAAAAGATGGAGCCCCAGAAGTTGCCCTTGGTCTTCTGACATGATTTCCATCCTTCTATGGAGATGACAACTCTTCTTCTTTTTTTTTTTCTTTTTTTGTTTTGTTTTTCAAGACAGGATTTCTCTGTGTAGCTTTGTGCCTGTCCTGGAACTCACTCTATAGCCCAGGCTGCCTTGAACTCACAGAGATCCGCCTGGCTCTGCCTCCCGAGTGCTGGGATTAAAGGTGTGCCACCACCACCTGGCTGACAACTCTTCTTAAGGCTTCCTTGAACTTTGAGAAATCACTTTGCTCAGTAGTACAGTCTTCTGGTGGATCTGGAGGCTGGAGAAACACATGATTAAAATCATCTTCTTCACAGGAAAAACAAAAAAAGGAAACTTGCCTTCCTCAGGGGTGTAGCAACCTGGAACGGGCTTGGTTTTCCTTTGTCCAGCTGAGTTATTGACCAACCTTTTTGACCTGTCTCAGACCTGTCCCACATGGATCCTGGATAGGACACAGGCAAAGGCCCCCCAGAAGTATCCTTGAACTGACCCCCTCCCCCAACTCCATACAGTTTTCTACTCACTCTTCAACCTGTCAATGAGGAGATTTCTTTTGGCTTTTGAGATGATCCCAAAGGATACCTGTATGGCTTGACTCCCCCACCTTGGAAGAGGCAAGTAATGTTCAAAGACCTCTGTCTCTCTGGATCCCGCGCTGTTGTGCAAGCAAACGGAGTCTCGGGTTCCCCTAAAAGCAAGCAGCAACTTCCAGCTTTATGCAGATTTCTGTGTGGAGTTTCATGTCCTTGCAAATTTTTGTTGAGTGTGGGTCCTGCTTGTCATATCTATCAGACAGCTCCTTCAGGGCAGAGGTAAAGTCCTTTGTAAACTTTCCATAGCAAAGCTCCCGAAACAGGTAGGGGCCCTGGGGTGGTGGGCCTGCACCGAAGAATACTAACAGACACCCTCCTCACCCACCCCTGCTCACCCTGGACCAAAGACCTTACAGGAGACTTGTGGATCTGCAGGCTGTGCAGTGGAGGCAATGGATACCTTCATCTTCCCTTGGAATGGCTATGTTGGGATGGTGTCTGGAGAGCCTGGCAAAGTTTGGCACTTGGCCACTGGCTTGTCTATTGACCAAGCCAGAGGTTCTGTTCCCCAGTCCTCAGCATTTCTCATTTTTATCTCCACCCTATTTGCTGGTCAAGGCAATCCCTCTCTCCCCATTCAGCTGTGGTCATAAAGGTCAAAGGCATTAGATGCTTCTTACCTTACTGGTGTTCTGGGGTCTACTGAAGTAGCCCCGAAAATAAGAGAAGTTGGTTGTGAAGGGTCACAGGCATGAGTGTGCAGTGATAGATGGAAAGACAGACCTACGTGGTAAGTCTTCTAGTCCTCAGGCAGTTCTTGCTCAATATCAGCACAGAGAGTCATGTGATTTTTCTGGAGAGCCAATGGCAGTTGCTCTGGAGAGCAATACCTTCGTTGGGGCACAATGGCTTTCTGACCCCCAAAGTACAAAAGTCAGGAACACACAGAGATGCATAGTCTCAGAGGTGACTCGCTGCCAGCCTTTCAGTGGAAGGGCACCTTCAAATGCGCATATGAGTCTAATGAAATGTAGATGCCGCTTATCAGTTATCCATGGCTTCTGAAGAAGACAGAGGGGATCTTATTGCTCCATGGATTCTTCTCTTTGCTGAGATTTGGGATTGCTCTAAGGATTTTTATTTGCATTGCAAATGGTGTCATGGTCTTTTTGCCTGAAGCAGATGTCTGGCTGGAACGGAGCCATCATGCTATACAGGCTGGAGCACAGGGATCGGTGGGTGATCACTGCATCCTAGCACCTGCAGGGACCTTAAACAGCCAGCTTCCTCAGGTCACTGCAGGAAGAAGGCTGGTTCCACTGCCCAATCCCCAGCTTTGGGCACACACTCACTTCCTGGTGGTCCTTAGAAGAAACACAGGGTAGCAAATTGGGATAAGATCTTCAGCCTGGTTGTCAAGCCAAGATAAGATAACTACATTTTTTTTAGCCCCAAGGCTGTGGATTTTAGTAGGAAATACCAGTGAGAGTCAAAATTTAATGGCAAAATAAAAACCTATTAAGAAAAGTGTCACCTTATAGCTATGCCTCAACATACACCAAACTGACATTCTGACTGCTAAAGATTAAGATCACCCATTTGGGGGAAAGTTGGGTGAATATGCTGAGCTCTGACCCCTGTGGTTTGGTTTCTTTTCTCTGAACAGTTAGTCTATTTGCTGATTTACTTTAAGTGGTTGAGGCCCCAAGTGTGAGGACAGAATAGGGACACCGAGTCCATGGTCTCAAAGGGAGACAGTAGTTTTGCTGGATGCTAGGGTTGACTTGTTTAGGCAGTGACCACCAGCCCCAGAAGCCCCTTATTTCCTAGAAAGGATGACACCCCTTCTCTGGGCCAGGTCTGTGAACCGGTTACTTCGACTTCCTGGTGAACCCTAAGTCCTTTCTCTGGAGCAGAAACTCTTGAGCACCCCAGAAGTTCTACCAAGGCATATGAGTACTGTTCCCAGGCCTTGATCTTACCTCCCTCTGACCATGACAGCGTTGGCCCTCATCAATTCCCTACCTCAGGAGCCACCCTACCACCCCCTACCACCCCAATTCCTCCCCTCTTAAAAATAAACCAGATAACCACACAAACACAAGTTTGAATAATTTATTATTAGGGTAATAGACATCCTGAATAAATACAGTTGTGAGCTTAAATAAATAAATAAATAAATATTTTTTTAAAAAAATGTATAAATATATAAATAAATATTACTGGTCCCTATCAATAGAAAATATCCCTCATTTGCCCCTGGCTGCTGTGACAGAGTCAGTATTTTCAGAGAAGGTCTGTACTGCCCCCAGATGTCGCTGTGGCCCGTCCTTGGTCCCTTCGAGGCAGAACTCCTGCTTTCCTGGCTCATGTTACAGGAGCAAAAGCCGCAATCTGAGAGGTTGGATCCGAGCTGCCCTGGGCCGCCTCATTTCTGGACTGGCTTCCAGCAGTCAAAGGGAATGGTGGTCAGAAAGTCTCTGAGGTTGTCTACGAAGTCGTCATATGTGGTGATGTGTGTCTTACAGTCACTTCTCTGAAGGGAATAAGGAAGAAGAGAAAAACAAAAGCACTTGAGTCCAGGTGAGTGGATGACACAGGAAGTAGCTGTGTAGTTCTTTGTACCACTGAGAACTCAGAGGATCAGGTGACTATACTGCTGCCTAGGGCATGCACAGATTTGCCAATGGCATCCAGGGACTGTGCCCTGACAGAAGGCCTGCCCCGTCTGTAGATTCATGGGGCGGCCTCTTTGGTTCCAGGTGAGAGGCAGGCGGCCAGCTGGAGGCATCTCCTTGCCTCTTAAGAAAGCACAGGACTTACTCTTCCATGAGGAAAAGAAAAGGAGAATATTTGGGGTGTCTGCCCATTCTAGGAGCCCCATCCCTGTATCCATGGAATATGGGCACCCCACAGGAAAGCCCTGTCAGGAAGTGGTGCCTAGGTGCTAGCTCTTCTGGGCTTGGACAGGCTCTGAGTTTCCTCGGGCTTGCCTCACCTCTGACCTCACGACTGATAATGACATGTATGACAAGGGCGGGTGGTTCCTGCTCCTGCCGGGAGCAGCAGGCTCTGCTGATCCTCCGCTTCGCCTCTGGGGATGAACGGGAGCCATGGCCTGTTCTTGAGGGGCTCCTGTGACCTGTCCAATGACACTTGTCAGGATCCCTCCTCACTGGCCTCACCCTCCCAGACTGAAACAGTCCTGCTTTGGGACCCTAATGCTGTGTACTCACCAGGATTGTGGAGCAGTTCTGGTAGTGGCTGGCCATCATTTTCAAGGTGCCCTTGAGTTTGGTGAGGTTGCCCCGTAGGCCCTTCTCATATAACTGCAGGCGTTCCTGCACACATTTCTGCGAGAAGTATCCATTCATTGATAAGCAAAGGCCAAGTGCTCACAGAATACAGGCTACTTTCTCTGCACTCCTTTATGTTCCCACCGAGTGGTACAGGGTCTAGTCATAACACTGACCACTGCCCTTCTCCCTGCCTGGCCCAGGCTACTCTCAGCTGTCCCAGCCACATTCTACAGCCTGTTACCTCAAGAGATTCCCAGTTCCAAGCCCCCTAACTTTGCAAGCGAAGGCTGCTTGCTACTATTCTAGGAGAAGGGGCTGGACAGAGTGGGGAAATCCCCCAAGCCTCTTTGTGGGCAAGCCTTGTTCCACAAACCCCTCTGTACCCCTTCTGTCGTCAATATCCTCTCTCCATGGCCAAAAGGCACAGTGAAGACTTCAAGGTAAACAAGACCATCTCATAAAGTGACTCTCACTTTCCCATCATCCCCTGCAGGTCCCCTGACCTTTGAATGTTAGCTCTGCCCAAACTTATTGCTCAGTTGATAAAAGACTGCACATGACTGCCCGCCACAGGGGCATGGCTATGGACGATAAAAGCGTGCACATGACTGCCGCAGAGGAATGGCTATGGACATCTTGACTACCCAGACTCTGCCCCCTCCGCCCAGCAGTCAGCTGGTGGCAGTTAAGACAACCTTGCAAAGGGCTATTTAAAACAGCTCTGCAGGGACCCTGGGAAGCTCCATCAGAGAGAAGCAGCTTACCTGGACAGAGAACTCTTCAGAGACAATTTCGACATCTTCGTCCTGTAAAAGGAAAGTGCCATGTTACCAAGCTGACAGGCAGGGGGCCAGCAGGTGGTCTGGGAACAGCCAAACTCTCTCTCCCTCACTCACCTCCATGTCAGGCGCGTTGTCCAGGAGGATCAGGGCTTCTTTGATGGCACTGACATGATTCCAGGGCTGGGTGACAGGGGCGGGTGAGGGAGTGGGAGCAGAAAAGCTACAGACCACAATGCCAAGGAAAAGTAAGATCTTCAGCCACATCCTCCCCAGGACCTTAGCCTTTCTCTCTGAGTACTGGGCTCACTGCAGAAGAGCTCTTATATACACAGTTAGAGGAAATGATTAATGGTGACCACAGAACTCCAGGGGGGCGGGGGAACTACCTGAGTTGTGGAATCTCCTGGCCCTTATCAGCTACACATGGGGCCAGTGAGCCTTCCCCCAGGTTGTCAGGCTTGGGGCTTTTCATTAATGAACCCTTCCAAGAACTGGCAACCCACCTGCCGGCTTCCTTGGGGGGCTCTCCCACCCTGCCTGGGCAGTCTGACCCAGCTATCCTCTGGCTAGCCTCCCCTTCTGAGAGGCCTCCAGGCAAATTTGGACTTCCTGGCCTGGAGTGCCTGGGGCGGGGCTTGGGAGACACGGAGTGGGGCTCCTGCTTGCATCCCGCCTGCTGTCCCTGGAGGCCTCAAGGCAAGCCGTACCTTTGATGGTGGCTCATTCCAGCCCCAGCCCTGTCCCATTCTCTCCCCAGTCTTCTTCTGAGATTTGGACCTCTCACAAGCCCATCCCATTATCTAATTAGATAAAGTCTAGCCAAATGGCACAGTTCTAGGATGGTCTCCACAGACTCCCATTGAGGACACAGAGTCATGGGCAAACTCGGCCCAGCCGAGCCTCCTCGCCACCCCCCATCGCCCTGACCTTGAGAGCAGAGGGAATGGCATCGAAGGGTATAGAAGCCAGCCCCTGACTACAGCACGTTCTCTTATGGTGCCATCCCAACCGACTTCTTACAATCCCAGTTTACAAAGGCATGTTCAATCCTAAAGGTTCACAGCGTGGCTGGAGCTCCCGGCTGGGGCAGGTCAGGCCCCCCAATCTGACTGCTGATTCTGGCCCTCTGAGTTATGTGAGCCTCTTTTCCCTCTTCAGGTCAGCCTGCCCCTTCAAAGAGGGCATACCACTGCTATCGGTCCCACCTGGAGCCTCTGAGGCTGACTGCAAGATGGTAGCTGCCGGGTATCGGGCACAGGGGGCTCTGGCTTCTCCAGCAAGTTCTCCCGGGCTTAGTAGTTTCCTGAACAGCCCCTTGCTCCAGCCCACCTCCCCCTCAGGAGGCCTTTCTGTGGAAGCAGGAACTGCTTCTGGAAAAGCGGCAGGCTCTTGAGGGGCTAACAAGTGTTTGATTTTCACAATGGGTTCTGGAGAAGACAGCACGTGTTTCTGTTTGCACAAGGGATCCGGCCCACACCTCCCGTGCAGGAAGTCGGAGGGCATGGCGCTGCATAGGTCTCTCTGGGTTTGCTGGTGGGGCTAGATGTGCATGCACTCACAGGAACGTGTCAAGATAGAGGAGGTGCTACATAAAGGTGCCTCTAATGTGAGCCCCACTTATTTCGCCTGCTTTGTGAGAGCCTTTGGGTTTCTGGCAGTGCCCTTTTGATAGGAGAGGAGGCCTCTGGGCTAAGCAAGGTGTTTTCAGGCCCAAGGAGCTGATTCAGTGGACTGTTGAAATTGGACACAAGTGAGGACTTTCATGGGTCAGATAACAGGTGGAACTCAGGACAAGGCCACCAGAGTCATTCAGGAAGAAAGACCGAGGGTCAGAACGGCTGCTAAAGACATGTTTCCCCGGACCCAACACGTGGCAGGGTGGCCAAAAGCCTTGGGGAATAGCAGAAAGGGAGAAAAGCCAAAGTCAGTGCATACGGGCAGAGCTCCAAGGGTTTGGGGATGCAGTTTGTGGGCAGATACGTATCTTTCTCCTAGAAAGATGACATCAGGGTGGAGGCGGTAACACGGGCAGGGATTCCTAGATTGCATGCGTGGAAAGAAGCGGCAATAACATCAGACAGCCTTGCTGACTCAAGGGCCTCGGTGGGGCCGTGGCGGGGCGGAGGTGGGGACCAGATGGGTGGAGTGACCCACAAGGCCAGGAGAGAACCCTCTGAAAGGAGTTTCCTGGGAGTGTCCCTTGACATGGGCCCTGGGGGAACCAGAATCAGTGGCTGCCCCTGGATCCTTATCACAAGAGGAAGTCTTCACTGGGGGAAGGAAATGGGCCCCAACGTCCCTCACATCCCACAGGACAGACACATGAGCATCTCAGATGGTCTGGCTCATCCTCGCGACGGACACTCCTTAGGGAGGTCTTTGTCCTCAATGGGGTCTGAGGTCCAGGAGACCACTTTCAGCTCGGTCCACAGGCAAGGCTGTCAGCAGAGCCAGGACCTGAACTCACACCTATTCTTGCACTCGGATGCTTTCTACTACCCTGGAGGGTAACTCAGGAAATTCTGGTCACCTGCCTGGTCCAGAAAATCGTGGGCCTAGCACACTTGTCCATCAGAGCAGCTATAAAGGGACACTTCTACATTGGCAGGAAGGCATGAGTGGCCTGTGACTGTCCCAAGGACATCTTGGAGCTGAAGGAGAATTTTCCCAGCAGATTCTGCCATCTATCTAGACATTGCTATGCCCCAGGCTTGGACTCTTGTCTCTCTATTCAGCCACCGTGAATTCTGGAATATCCCAGGAAAGTACCGCTCCCTGACTTCCATTGCATCATCCACTTGATGGATGCTGTGTCTGCCGCTGGAAAGTTTATAGAAAGACTTTCCTGAGGGGTGGGGGGGCAGCATTCTGATACCTTCCCCATCCTGGGGAAGTCCTAACCTTGCAGAAGATCCAGAATTTCTGGAATGTTGGAGGACTGTTGGGCCTTGTCCTGTCCCAGTCCCCAGGAGCATCTTTCTGGACAGATGTGGTGAAGGTGGTAGGGAGATAGCCTCCATCCAGGTCAAAGCTTATGGAGTTTTGCCCACTCTGAGACTGTGATACAACACCCTGGATGGCTTGTGCTTCCCTGGGAAGGTGGTCTTATCCCTCACTGCCACACCAGACACACAGAGCCACAACTCCAGCCTTTGGTGTCTCCGGTCCAAGATGACCCCTCCCACATTCTCTGACCCCTGCCTCCCCAAATACATTTTAAAAGGCCAAATTTCCCTCTAGTTCTGTCCCAGCTACCTGGGTATCCTCAGGCCCCTGGCACTGATGAATCCTGACAAATCCATTCAGCCAAGCCTCCAGGAGGGTGTACAATATGCTCTTGGCTCTCAGAGAGCTTGTGTCTGTGTCCCTAGGGGACAGAGGACAGGGACCACCAGGCCTCCATTCACAGGCACGTGGCTGAGAGTGCCAACAAAGATATGCACAAAAATCAAACAGCCATGAAGAAAGCCGTGGTGGGAGTGATTGGGGCAGTCGGCGAAGGAGGTGTCTCTGAAGCTCAGGGTCCAGGTCGGCCAGCTGAGTTAGGGATCATTTGCTTCAGTGGGGGAAATACAAACTAGCAGTAAGGTTTGGGATGTCAGCCATACTGGGCTACATGAGGCAAGGGGAAAGCCAATAATATCCCAAAACAGTTGGTCAATATTTTGGTCCAGCGCTTAAGGCCTAACCCTGGAAGGGCACTGGGGTGTCCCAGTGGGATGCTGGCTTTTGAGGATGGATCAAGGGTAAATAAGACCTTATTGGTTTCATTTCTTGCTCTTAGGGCTCCTTGCTGCCTCCCCAGGACCTAGCAACTATGCCAGCCCCACACAGACAGGTAAGTCCTGTGGGCACACAACCCATGAAAGCACCAGGTCTGCCTCCCACAATGCCCTGCCACTGCCTGGCCTTTCCTTTACCCAGGATTCTCCCTCCAGGGTTAGGATCGTGCCCCACCCCTGAATCTCTGCCCCAAGCCTTATCGCCAACTGAGAGATCATCGGGCACCTAGAGGGGACACTGCCTTTATTTGCCCTCCTTGAAAGAATCATTGGGAATACATATTCAAAAAAAAAAAAAAAAAAGGAGGAGAAATGAGGCTAGAAGCCGTTACAGCATCCCAGCGAGCTGAGGGCCCTTCTTCCCGCTCTAGGTGCAGCGGGAGTCACAGACCCTGGATTGGCTCTGGCACTTGCCAGCTTCAGGAACTGAGGGGGTCACAACTGAAGTGGCAATTGCTGCTTTATTTTCAGCAGGACAGAGTCCCGGAAGGAGCCACTCATAGGAGTGTTTGGATCTTCCAGGCTCCCTCACTCTCCCCAAGCCCCTGTCTGGACCAGCATGTCAATTGCCTCTCAGGATTTCAGGTCCCAGAAGGCTCTGACCTTTTGTTCACAGGGTCCTTGTTTCTGGGTACTCACCCCCATCCCAGCTGCTGTCAATGTCCCTTCAGCAACCCCCCCCCCAGTCTCTATGGTCCCTCTCATGGGCAAGGCCCAGCTGAAGGCCGACAGAGGTCATCAAAGGTACCCATAAGTTGGGAGTGCCTACTGGAGGCAGGAAGGCGTCCTTGGGGACCTCCCATCCCTAGGACCACAGCTTCCTAACTACTCCCCTCTAAATACACACCAGTTCCCACACTCCTAGACTATGTGTGTCCTGGGAGGGGGTGCCAAGTCCCTGATGCACCCCCTAGCAAGCAGCAGTCTCGACGGCCGTGGGTGCAGAGCCTGGCCACTGTGCTTCCGAACCACTGTCCTTCTCTGGGCCCACTCTTCATCTTCACAGGGGGATGGAGACCTCTGCAGGCCACTGCGGAGATGCCTGCAGATTGGCACCAAAGGTACTTCCTAAATGTTGCCAAGCGCTTAGTGGATGAAGATTTTTCTGATTCGGTTTTCTGTTTGGGCTAGCTGGCAGGACTCCGTTCCAGCCTCAGTTTCCCAGACTGTCAAAGAGAGGAAATCATCACCGGGATCTGGGCAGGTCGGCATTCTGCATGAAGGACAGATAGATTAAATTGTCCCCGATGGAGAAATATAATCCCCATGCAGCCTGCTTTAAGATGTCCCCATGCATACCCTCAAGAGGCAAAGGCAGCCTGTGCAGTGCTGTGCAGGAATCTGGGCAGGCTGCAAAGTGGCTGGGCTGCACCCATTTTCCTGTAAAGAGCCAATTAGGAAACAAGACCGTCTCCCCTATTCCTGCCCCCTATCCTGGCTAGGAGGAGGCAGTTATAGGTGATCAGACACCCAGGGCCATGCCCTGTAGATGCCCTGTAGGCATAAGCAGCCTAACTCTGTTTGCTTGAGGAGGGCAGGGATATCAAATTTAGCAATATTGCTCGGCCCAGGTGGCTTTCTGCCCCTCTGGATTCGAAGCACATAGTCCTGCCGAAGGCTAGCAGTGGCTGTCTATTTATTAATTTTTTCCAATATTCACTTATTTATTGGTGTGGTGCATGCATGCCATGGCTTGTGTGTAGGGGTCAGAGGACAGCTCTCTCCTTCCACCATGAGTGCCCAGGATAGACCTCAGGTCATCAGGTGTGGCAGCAAGTGCTTTTCCCCACTGTTGCGAGTCCTAGAGATCAAACTCGGATGGCAGGTGCCGCCAAGCCATCTCATTTGGCCTAGCTGTTCAATATTTTTATTACCGCACTCACCCCAGCACATGGGGCCAGGACACAAAGTATGTCACAGCGTATGCTCCTGGAAGAGGAAAAGAAGGGAGACCCATGTCCTGCTGCCAGACATGAACCCCTAGCATCCAGCCTTTTCTCTAACATGTCCCGAGCTCCCTGCTCATAGAGGCACCCTGTCTCCACATCAGCCATCTGTGCTGTCCAGACTAGTCTCCAGGACAGCCCTGGGCACTCCTAGCAAGGTTCAACCGGAGAATCTACTAAAGGAAGTCCCAAGAGCCAAGGTTGAAGCCTCCCATCTGAGGGGGACAGTAAGAAGTCCCGAGACTAGAACTCTACACACTCTGGAGATCATGGAGTGCCCAGGGAGGTGGAAATGTTGGCATGACCCAGGCTGGAAGTGGAAGGTGGCCCTGGGGTCTTCAGAGGCCGTGAGAAATAGAGGAAGCCATGACCACCAGTGACGGTGGGGACTGCGAGGAGCTAATGAACATTGTCTCTGAGGCACGAAGCGGGATTTGATGACACAGAGGCAGTCACAGAGGGATCTCAACTATGGTGGTGTAAGGGGAGGCAGGGAACTAGAAAAAGGGGATCAAAAACCACGTTAAAGTGTATATGGGGGTTGTCCGGCGAATGCAGACAGAGCTGAGTGACAGCTGTTCGGCGAATGCAGACAGGTGCACACTCAGGCTGCATCTTGGAGAATGTGGTACATCACAAGCTATCAGTGGAGGCCCATGTCCAGACAGGGGGAGACCCCAGGAGGGCCCTGGGTCAGGTGAAAGGCTCTTATTGTATTCTTATACCAGCAGACACACTGTGGCTTAGGGCTTCAGCAGCCTGTGAGTCCCATTGTCTGAATTACACCCTGCCTCGGTCTCTCCACCATCATAGTAGGGGTGATCCTAGACTTCTTCAGTCCTTGTGGGGATTGTCTGCATCCCTTTTCACTCCAGGAAGACAGCGTCTTTGCCCAGTACACATCCACATCCACCAGCCCAACTTCAAGGCTTCAAAGGAGAAAGGTCACCCTACTCACCCCATGAGAACTCCATCCCCTCAGCCCAGATGTCGCTTTCCGCCATGTGCCCTCATCATCGCAGGAAGACGCCCCCCTCCCTTCTTCAGTGCTTGTCTCTGCTTCTGCCTGCAGCTCCCTTCCTCTGCCCTGGCTCTTTCCTGTTGGTGTGAGCTCAGTATCTTCAAGGTCCCATCCTAACTCTCTGCACCTCTACACCTACCACACCCCAGGCCTTGGTCATCCCGTTTTCTCCTCTCCATGGTTGTCATGCTGGCTGGACCATCCTGGAGTGGGGAAGCATGAATGAGGTGAAGGGACCAGTTGAGGCCAGAAGGGGTCCGACCTCCACCTTGGTCACCTGGTACTCAGTCCCACTGAATGGTCCAGTGTGATTAGACGCCCCCTGTGCCTAATTCATCCTACGCTGTTAGATGCCCACACCTGTGATGCTCAGTGCCATCTGCCTGACTCCTCCCTGCAGCTTGCCCATCCTCTCGTGCCTGGTGGAGTCCTGCTGCTTGGGTGAGCTCCTGGACATCCCTTCCAGTGGGAAGCACCTGAGATCAGCATTCATCCATCCCTTTTGTCCTGCACTGACCCCCGTCCCTGGATCATGCCGGTTGACTGGAGGCCCCCAAAGGTTCTAACCTGTATCTCATTAACCCTGTCTCTGCTTGGGGAAGCCTCAGCAACTGATTCAAGTGGGAATTCAAAGCCAGGGAGAGAAGAACTCTTCCTAGTCTAGGAGGGTTTGAATTGTGGGGTGAGTTTAACCAGGTTCTCTATTTCTACCTCCCTTAGATACTTGCCTTTCTGGAAATTTCCCTTTGATTCATTTTTCTGGGTTTCCATATTTTTATTTATTTATTTATTTTTTTGGTGAAGAAAAGATATGCTTTCCATCTGGTCCCGTCCCCGTCCCCCCCCCCCCCCCCCCCAGTGAAAAGCTGTACTTGTAAAGTTAAGATAAAAGATGAAAGTGAAACTCCTGATTAGCTGGTGTGACCTACTCCCCAGAAGGGGCACCTCAGATACAGGAAGGTGGCCCGCTCTAGGATTTGCCATGGACTGTTGCTGCCCTCTGCTGCCCTTTGGACTTATTGACCTAGCACAGAGGACAGTCTGGGTACCATGACAGCTGCAGGGAGGATGCAAGTCAGCCCTGCCTCCTGTTGGATCAGGGGGTCAGCACCTTTCCTGCCAGTGGCTGGGCATGGCAAAGGCCTGTCTGTCTGGCCTTATAAAGGATTGGGCACAATAGAGATTTTTCTTTTTTTCTTTTCTTGTCTTGTCTTGTCTTGTCTTCGTTCCTTCCTCTCCTTCTTCTTCCTTCCTTCCTTCTTCCTTTCTTTCTTTCTTTCTTTCTTCTTTCTTTCTTTCTTTCTTTCTTTCTTTCTTCCTTTCATAGCTGTGGAGGCTGGAAAGTCCACAGAGCAGGAACTAACAGCTCTGTGCTCTTTAGCCTGCCTCCAGGTTCACAGGCAGCTGTCACACTGTCATCACATGAAAGGGGGACTTGAGGAACTTCCAGGGGTATTTTTTCAAGATTTGTTTTTAATTATGTGGGGGGGAGGAGGGTTACGTGCATATTAGTGCAAGTACCCTCAGGGGCCAGAAGAAGGCGCTAGATTCCTTGGTGCTGGCACCACGGGCAGTGGTGAGCCACCCGACATAGGAGTTAGGACATGAACTCCACAAGAGCAGTCCATGCTCCTAACTGCTGAGGTGTCTCTCTAGCCCAGACATCCTTTATTTAAGACATCATTCCCACTTACGAGCCCCTATGCACTTGATCTCTTTTTCAAAACCCCACTAGCAAATACCGTTACACAAGTACTTAGGAGTACACATTCAATCTAAATCCAAAGCATATAGACACTCCCCAAATCCTACCAAGAACCGACCACAACTCGATTCTGGACTCCAACCCAGGGCTATGTTTGGGCCAGGCTGTGCTGTCCCCAGATAGGGTCTGAGGTTTGCGGCCAAAAGTAAACTTAAGTGAGACATTGAGTCGTTCCTGACTCAAGCTGGCTGTAGGCTGCAGACTGGACAATTCCAGAAGGACATTAATGTGTCCACAGGATGTCTGCGAAGGCTCATTCCCACTTCAGGAACATCACCTCCATCTGCCACTCCATGCCTGTAATGGACCTAATGGACCTTGTGCTTCTGACCTCTCTCCTCACACCTGCACATCCTCCTGCACCGGGTCTGTGTCTGACCCAGTCACTAACTTCTGCTCATTAGTTTCCTCAGCAGTACAGACCTGGAGTACCCCAGTGCCCAGCCCAGAACTGGGGACAGAAGCAGAGAGGCTGGGGGATGGCAGACATCCCAGGCCCTTCTGCGCATTGTGGTACCGGGGTGTTGTTCCCTCTGCCCATAGCTTTCCCACCCCCCCTGATAGTCACACAGCTGGCACATTCTTGTCACTCAGGTCTCCACTTATATGTCAGCTTCCTCACAGAGACTTTCACAAACCAATCTAAAGTAATCCCCCAGAGGTCACTCTATTTAGTTCACTGACAGGTCCACAAGGCTAGAACAGAGCCTCCCACACGGGTGCTTAGCCAGTGTGCACCATGAACTGCAAGGCACTGTGGGAACATAGTGCCCTTCAGCTGGAGAGAATTCACAGCCATGGGACAGGAGCTTCATGAAGTGGGTCCTTCAGTGAGATACTGGGCAAGACTAAAATGATGGATGGACTGCTGCCCCACTCTCAATGAGGGAGGCTCTGGCAGCTGGTAAAAGGGAAGCAGAATTCCAGGAAGGAGTCTCTGGGAAGGTGTGCTAATTAGCTTCTTGTCAAGTTGACACAGTCACCTGGGAAGAGGAAACCTCAGTTGAAGAAATGCCTCCATCAGATTGGCTGTGGGCGGGTCTGAGGGGGGGTTTCTTGATTAATGATTGATGTGGGAGGGTCCAGCCCACTGTAGGTGGGCAGATCGCCACGGTCCTATAAGAAGGCAGATGGTCAGTGTCCGATAAGAAGGCAGACTGAGCGAGCCGGTAAGCAGCATTCCTTCTTGGTCTCTGCTTCCGTTCCTGCCTCCAGGTTCCTGCCTCGAGTTCCTGCTTGGGCTCGCTTGGTGACAGCTGGATGAAGAGACCCTTTCCTCCTCCGCAAGTTGCTTTTGGCCAGTGCGTGACCACAGCAGAGAAGTAAACTAACACAGGAAACCTTTCCCAGTCGGCACGGTTGTAGATTCTATCACTGAGACTGATAGCTGTCGTGCTACAGATCACTGACTGTTGTCTGGCAATTATTATGTCTTTTTTAGAGGTTAAAATATTAGCACACAAGGTAGGGGATTTCATTATGAGATTTCAAGCACACTTTCTTTGAAACCCCATCCCCGCCCTCAGCCTCCCCCATGCTGCTCCTGTTGGTCCCCTTCCCCTGATTCTGCTTTGGAAGCTATTCTATTACCCACTGTCCCCTCTCACCTCTCGTAAGACCTCTGTGTCCCTCTTATGGTCCCCTTTCTAGATTCATGACCTATAACCACACCCACATATAGACACGTATAAAGATTAAAATACAGGACCTTCATTAGGGAGAAAGTAAGTGATATTTGTCTTTCTAAGTCTCGATTACTTCTCTTAATATAGTAATTTCCAATTCTATGCTTTTTCGCCCCCTGGAAATCTCATGATTTCATTTTTCTTTATGGCTACACAAAACTCCACTATGTAAACCACATCTGCTTTGTCTACTCCTCTGTTGATGGACATCTAGGCCTGCTCCATTTCCTGGCTAAAGTGAATAGCAAGGATGTGCAAGTGTCTCTGCGGTAGGACTTAGAGTCTTTTAGATATGGACGTGGTCACATGGTAGTTCCACTTTTTGTTTTTTTGAGAGGCTTCCATATCGTCGATTTCCATAGTGGCTGTGCCAATTTATACTCCCAATAAGTAAGAGTTTCTCTTTCTCCACATACAGGTGTGTGTGTGTGTGTGTGTGTGTGTGTGTGTGTGTGTGTGTGTGTGTGTTCACTAGGGAAACTGGCCAGTGAACTGTTTGTTGTATCCTTATCTGGCTTTGATGTCAGGGTAATCCTGGGTTTGTACTGAATTTTGTAGTGCTGTTATTCTCTGTTAACTGTTCCTTTCTGTTTTATGGACAGTTTGTAGGAGATTGGAGTTAGCGCTTCTTTAAGGGTCTGGGAGAATTTGACAGTGAACCCTCGAAGTTCGGGACTTTCTTTCCTGGGAGAATTTTTACTGCCCCTTCAGTCTTTGCTCTCTTGAATGTATACCTGAGTTCTGGGAAGTTTGGGCCATGTCTTCTCATGTCATCTTTATGTATATCTGCATGTGTTATCATGACCTGTTCTCTCTCCCTGAAATTCATTCTTCAGCTTGTTTTTTCTTGTCCACTCTGATTTTTAAAGTGTGTGTGTGTGTGTGTGTGTGTGTGTGTGTGTGTGTGTGTGTGTGAATGCAGCCGCATGTGTGCCACAGTGCAAGTGCGGAGGTCAGAGAACAACTCTTGGGAGTTGGATCTCTCCTGTCACCTTGTGGGTGGGTTCCAGGGATCAAACCTAGGTTCTTAGACCCTCACACAAGCACCTCTGTCCACTGAGCCGTCTCCCCGCCCCATCCACTGTCTTTTTCATTTGATTTATTGATTCTTTCATTTCTAAACTTTTCTGTTTGGTTCTTTTTCAGTCTTGCAATGTCCTTGCTGGATTTTTGTTTCTCCGTGGTTTTGAGTTTCTCCTCCGAGTTACTGGTCGTTTTATTTCAGTCCTGCATTGATTTCTTCACTGCTTTGGGCAGTGGGAGCCGGGGAGAGCTTTATGTAGTTACTTATCCGTGATGAGGCTGGACTCTGTGATCTTCTAGCATTTCAGCTGTTTCATTTTCTTCAGACAGAGGAGTTGTGAGCTGGAACGGGTGTAGTCTCATCGTTTGGGTGATTCTTGGTTGTCTTTTATGAATCTGCCAGGATAGATATGTCCTTCAGTTTTTACTTTCCCCTACTCTTGTTCCTGGTTTTACTTAATGTGAGTCTTCCTGGTGAGCTGGCTACACCTGCTGTTATTAAGAAGGGAGGCAACATTGGTAACGTACATGAGTTAACAGTTGTCCTGGTGTTGGCATGCAGAAGACATTTGTGCACTTGAAGGTGGGGGGTGTCCCTAATAAAGTGTGTTTTATCATTTCTTTTAGGGCTAAGGGGATCAAGGTGTAACTGGTGAAATGGGGAAGAAATGGAGAAAAGAGGAAAGAGGTAGTGAGAGGTAGGAATGAGAAGGAGAGCCTCAGGCTTGAGTTGTGAGGAGCAGAGAAACTCCTGCAGAAAAAGGACTGTGAGTGTATCAGTCTCCACAAGTGGGGAGGGGCTGCTAGTCTCAACAAGTCAAGTCAGTGTGTCCTTCCAAGTGAGGAAGATCTCAGCCACTAAAATCCACCCTCTGCCGGCATCCCCTGCTCTGAGGCCTGCTGCTTGTTAGCTCCAATCTTGCCTCTGGTGTTTTAAGGCCCCGGGGCTTTGGGTGGCAGGTTCCAGAGGGTGTGAGGCCTGCACACATGAGCTTACCTTTGTGTGCCATCAAGGTCCCACAGCACTCTCATAGTCCAGTGCAGCTCACAGGCAGTGGTGGGGGAGGGGATGTTGTCTCTTCCGGTGGGTATCTCCTGGTCTCAGCCTCTGGTCTCTGAGTTGCACCAGCCACAATCTACGCATGCTTTATCCAACCTCTGGTTATGTTTCCAGAGCCTGGGCCCCCTCTCTCTAGCTCTTGGGGTTTCCACCTCTCTCTAGCTCTTGGGGTTTCCACCTACCCTCAATTTGCAGCTGGCCAGCAGGAGCGGAGTTATGGCTGACGTGGCTCCTTTGTGAAGAAACTCCTAGTCAGCTTATTTCTGTTTTCTTTAGCTCCTTTTCATATGTGAATAGATCTATTGTGGTTTTATCTAGTTTTCATCTCTGCATACACATGCTGCTTCTAATCTACCACCTTACCCTGAAGTTCTAGAATTTATTTTTTAAACATTTAACACTTGGCTCCATGAGCCAGTATGAGCTGATCTCAGATCACCACTGACTCTGGCCCTGTGGACTAGTTATGGGAGAAACATGGCTGACCAGGGCAGCAGGCAGCAGGTAGCAGACCACAGAGGAAAGCAAGCTATGAGTCATCAGAGGGACATGGAGGGGAGCACAGATACCGTCTCAGGTTGAAAATAGAACCAGACCCCCCCCCCCCAAAAAAATCTGTGAGTGAAGGCAAGTGGGTAAAAGTGGCCTGAATTGGGGAATCCGGTCTAGATTCCAAGTTAACTGGACACCCCCGACCCCATCTTCCCCATAGTTCTTAGGTGCACCCTAAGACTAGGGGCATATCTCCACCTAGTGGTCATTTCAAGAACTGCAGTAATGTCTCTTCTCTGCCCTCTGAGCACCCCAAGGCTTTCGAGTACCGGTATGTCAGGATGGGGAGGAGGAGGAGGGAGGGAGAAGAGGTTTATTTCTTTGGGAATTTAAAAGTGTATTTGGGAGGAGGGATGTAGAAGAATACATTTCTGAGCTGGTAGCAGATAAATTGCCCACATCCTCGTACATCTTCAAGCAACTGGGCTGTTCCTCACTTGGAACTTAAGGAGATAAAGATAGAAAAGAAAAATAAAATAAAGCAGAATGAGCTCCAGAGTCTGGTGTCAGTCCCCAAAGCTGCCTTTAGGGGACTCTTCAGGAATCAGGGAGGCTACTACTTCCTAGTAAGGTGACAGAGGAGGAAGGCTTATCTGGCCTCTTGTCCTGTTGCCCCCCCCCCCGCCCCCCCCCCCCCCCGCGCCCCCCATCCCAGCCCATTTCCTAGGCTTGAGGACTCGCCAAGCAGGGTTCAGGGAGCCAGACAGGGAGATACACAGGACCAAAAAGTCAGGCGGCAGACTGAATCCCAAGTCTCCACCATCCAGGCTGGTTTCTAGAACCGGATATCATAAGCTGTCTGCCCTTCCCTTTCAGAGAAGAGCCCCTCACGAGTCAACTTGGACAATTCAGAAGTAGCAGTGTTGGTCCTACAGTAGGACCGAGCTAAGGTGGGTGAGGGGTTTAAGGTGGGGGAAGGTCTGGGAAGCCACATTTGTTGGCGATCCCAAGAGGTTCGTAAACATGAGGAAGTATAAGAGATGAAGGAGTATACAGACTGGTGGACAAGCCCATGAAGGCCCCAAAGATTTGGGGTTAATGGTTAAAGATGCATTTTGAAAGCTCAGTCTGGCTCACTAAGCCATGTATCCCAGGGCCAGTCTGGAGTCAGGCACGGAGGTAGGAAAACTAAATCAGCCAAGAGAAGCCAGAAGCCCAGGCAGGCATGGAAACTTCTGGAAAGAGTACAGTTTATGAGTCTGAGTAGCCTGCATCCTCAGAGGGCACCGCCATGTGGGAATTCAGAGACTGGTACCAGGTTTCCATTAGGGAAGGAGTTGCGGGTACTGTTGCAGTTTTAAGCGTGACCACTAGGGGTGGCATTCCATGGGATTTCAGTCCTCAGCATAATGATCCAGAGGAGCCAAGCCTGAGTCCTAGAGTTGGGGCACTTCTTAGAAGCTGTGTTTACTGGGCCATTGCTTTGCCACACTGGACTTCAGTATTCCCATGAAACAGAAATCGCACACTCTGGTTTAGGATGAGGAAAGTATTCAATAGCACAGGTTAAATGTCCAGACCAAGATCTGGCACACATTGCATGCTGTGTGGCTGCTTGTGATGTGGGAGTTGAGGTCATTCCTCTGTGCAGGGGATGGCAGGAAGGTGATAGGAGAAGGAGCTCAGGGGGCAGGCTCTATCCTGCACCCAAAGATCATGACCCACAAGTCTCACCCAGACTGTCACAGAGACGAAGCCAAACTAAGACACTGGACCAAAAAAAGCTCATTTGTTCAAAATTATTTATTATAATTTATTATTTATATAATAATTTATTATTCATTTCCACAAGTGTTTAAAAGCCTGTTAAAACACAAGGAACAAAGGGACATGTCCCCATCTCCCTTGGAGTCATGTTTTTCTTTCAAAACATGGAGAAACCACTCCTCAGCTAAAATAGATATACTTCACATTGCAGAAGGTAATAAATAAATAAATACATAAATACATAAATAAATAGCCTCGATGGAATAAAATGGGAACATAATTCAGGGAGTAGATAAGTTGATCATACATCTGATGCTACTGGGCAAAATGAAATCTCCCTCCTGGCATGGACCAAGAGGGACATTCAGATTCCAGTCGATCTGTTGTTTTATCATTCCTTGGACTCAGGGCAGAAAGCAGAGTCAGATGTTGGACGAGGTGTTCGCTGCAGATTCCTAAGTTGGCTCACATAGTACTTTAGTTTAGTCTGGAAGTCAGCTGGATTATTTTCAAGGATGATTTCTGTCTTCTGTGAAGGACCGGAGAAAATGGCATTAGAGGTAAACAGGCTGCTGAGGGCCATAGCAAGCTATAAGTCTGGTTGTGGGTAAAGACATGCTACAGGGCATGTAGAGAGAAGAGCAGCTTACCTCGGAGGTATTCACAACCGGCAGGCAACGCTCAAGGTTCTGTGGAGAGACACCAAGACACAGTCAGATCCCTCAAAAAAGGAGCAGGCCCTGCTTCCCTCCGCACCAAATGCTGGGAAGAAGGAAGGCAGGGATCCCCTAAGCCCTTAGCAGTTCCACACACCTCAAGATTGGTCTTGATATCCTTTATATTCAATTGATTTCTCATTTTCAGGAATTCGCACAGGTTTGCTCTCTGCGAGGCGTTATTCTGAGAGGGCAAAGAATCCTCCATGTAAGAGCTGCGGGGGCGGACTGGGGAGGTAAAAGCTGGGGAATGTGAGAGCTAAGGAGTGTGAGAGCTAGGGAGCGGAGCCTGCTGTTAGAGGTTTCTTTGAACAGCCTCATTCCTGGTCCCTTCTTGGGACCCAAGAGCAAGTGCATGTCCCAAGGCAAGGACCTGCCCCTCCCAGGCACCAAGTCCTAACCCCTGGCTGTCTGTGGGCTGTGTGAAGAGCCTGGGCAGATTTGTCTGTACTTGAGGAAAACACACCTCCCCAGACAAGCTCTGGAATAGGCAGAGAATTGGCCAGGGGAAATACTTATGCCGAAGATGCCAGATGCCAAGGTTAACGCTTCAACCCAAACAAGAATTTCTAGACACCTAGAAGAAAACCCTTGTGGACCCTAGCATGCCCCCAAGGAGGGGACCAGTAGACATCCAGCAGGCTTGGAAAGGACTTCATGTTAGGTCCAAGCAAACGAAGACAAGCCAGAGCCATTGCATCTGGCTGGAACTAAGAACGTAATGTCTGGGGCTGGTGGAAGTGGAAAACATGAACAGCTTTAAGGAGGGCGAAGGACACAAGACAGGGTCACAGAGGACAGCCCATTTGCCAGTCCATGGCTCTCCCCACTGAACCTGGAGCCAGAGGCTTGTGACAGGTTCACCCATAGCTGTCATTTCATTGTATATCCTAAAATACAACTTTCCTTTTTCCAGCCAAGGCTGTGGCATGTTCTGAACCCCAGCTAAGGGTAAGGCCTAGAGAGTCATTTGGCGGTTCTCTTGACAGCCCCACTGAGACAGATGCAAACACTGAACAAGGCAGAGTGGAGTGTGACATGGCTGAAGTCACCCAGGCAGGAGATGGATGCGACCCAAGTATGCCCCAAAGCCAGGCCAAGCTCTTACCCTGAGTCGATATCTGGCATCCACGTCATCGAGTCTGGATGCCTGTGGAGACACAGAGAGAAAGAACCAAGGAGCTTGTGAGCCTGAGGCACCCATTGGAGCCAGCCTTCACCAGGCCAACCTCAGCCAGATACTCACGTTGAGCTTCTTCATAATCTCCTTGGCAATTGAGGAGCAGCTCAGCGTGCTGGCTGTGCCCGAGGGAGCTGAGGGACCGACTGGAGTCTGGAGTGCCCCGTGGAACAGCATCGGGAGCAGGAGCAGCATGGAGAGGACTCTGGTGGTGGTGGAGCTGGCAAGAACCATTGTGTCTCGTTCGGGTCCTTCAAGCGGATTCTGAAGAAGCCACAGTGGCCTCCACCTTATATGCGCTTACAACTTGTAGGGGCGGGGCGGTGGGGGGAGGGGGTAGGCATCGGAAGGAGCTTTATCTGACATGGAACCTCCATAGCAAACCACAGACTTATTCATCACTTTCTAGTACTCGAGATCATCGACATGGGAAGCAAGACTGCTTATTCAAAGGCCATCGCCTTCCTTTGTCATAGAGATGGATGGAGTGGAAAAGGGTGGTGGCAGTGGCCTGGCTCTGAGCCAGCTCGGGCCCTCTGTGCAGTGGGACCTCCCCTACCATCCCTTGTACAAACCCGATCCTTACTGAGCTCCACCTGGTGGAGGTGACCACCGGAGTCACTGCAGAAGACTTGAGCTTGGTGGGTGTTCTGACCCACAGTCAAGCACTCTGGCAGGTGGTAGCTAGAGCTAGTTAGGTCTTTAGGCAGCTTCTCCCTTGACCCTTATTCCTGGCAGGTGGCAGATGGAGCTCAGCCTTCTCTTAAATTAATCTAATGTCAGGACAGTGCAGTGGGACAATGTGCTGAGGCCCATGTCTAGAGGAGAAAGCCCTTGATGGAGATATGGCTACAAGTCCTTGGAGACTTAAGGACGAAGGTGGTCCTCAAGAATAATGTCACTGGGAGTTGGAGGAAGCATGGTTCTGGAAGGCTTAGCAGGTGGCGTTGACAAGTTTGAGCGAGGGGGGTACATGGAGAGAGGAGAGAGGAGAGCAACTCCCTGAAGGAAAGCTATAGTGAGGGCTTTACCTTCCAGTCTGCCCTGGAGCATGAATGCAGAGGTGCTGGCCTGCAGAGGTGGGAAGCGAACAGGGACAGTTATGGGGGAGTCCACAAAGGACCTAAGAAACCACATTCAGAAAGTGGGAAAGCCAGAAGGGTAGAGAGCCAGGGAACAGTCCCTGAAGGATGAGGTGGCTCCCTTGCCCATGAGGCATGTCAACAGGCCATGACACATGGGGAGCTGGAGTTTTGCTAAGAAGATGTATGTGATGGAGCTAGAAAAATGTTTCTTCAAGATAACCGGGCTGGGCTACGGGGAATCCGGTGGAGAAACGAGGCCTTGGGTTGGGATGTGGTATGATGTGATCAGCATGGGGAGATGAAGATGAAGACTAGCACGTTGTGCTGAGGCAGGGGAAATTGAGTGCTTCTGTCTTCAGAGCAGAAGCAACTATGGTGAAAGATAAGGATGTAGCGGCAAGGGAAGTAAAGGCTTCGATTGAGGGGACTAGTGTCTATGGCCCGTGAACTCCCAGCCCAGCCAAGCAGAGCTTGTGCTAGGGGCCTTGACTCCTGGATAAGAGCATGCTCCATAACTAAGGGAAATCTCAGTAGGCAGCATGGGGGAGTCTTGTGACTAGTCTGAGAGCCCAGGAGGCATTACCCAGCCAAATGACTTGCAATTGCTGTGTGCAGGCACCGTAGATAAAACAGACCCCAGCCTCGAGGAAAGGTGGACTAACGCCCCATTCCTCTTTCTGGGGTCC
Organism: Peromyscus leucopus; assembly: GCF_004664715.2. Classification (NCBI taxonomy): domain Eukaryota; kingdom Metazoa; phylum Chordata; class Mammalia; order Rodentia; family Cricetidae; genus Peromyscus; species Peromyscus leucopus. The sequence goes on from NC_051086.1 coordinate 36,823,126, forward strand.
TCAGGACTGCAATGTCAGCATGGCACCCTCGGCTTTCAGAACCAAAGGTTTTCATTCTGGTGAGACCCTCGGTGGCATTTGAGGAGCTCTGATTCAAACCTACCAGTGACTTTAACTCAGGCCAGGTCCCCAGTGCTCCAGGGCTGGGCTTTGTTCCCTGGGCTCCCTACCATTGCTTGCTCTTACTTTTGGTATAAGCGCTTTGGAGACTGGAGCATGCAGAGTGTGATTCCTCACTGAGGAAAATCTCTGTTTTTATGTAAGTAAGATTTTTTTTTTGAGAGAGAGAGAATTCAAAACAAAAACAATGAACTTTTTTGTGGGGGGAGGAGGGATTTGGCTTTTCGAGATAGGGTTTCTCTGTTTAGTCTTGGCTGTCCTGGAACTCACTCTGTAGACCAGGCTGGCCTTGAACTCACAGAGATCTGCCTGCCTCTGCCTCCTGAGTGTTGGGATTAAAGGCGTGCACCACTATGCCCAGCTCCAAAACTAAGAGTTTTAAAGCTGTGGTGGCAAAGCATTCTTCCGTATGTTGTTTGCCTGCTTAAAAGTCCTGGTTTTGTGTTGTAGCGATGAAGACCTGCCGACAGCACTGGTGGACGTGTAGAGACAGTGGGGGCGGTAGGGTACGAGCAAGGTTTATGAAAATGCCACAATGAGACCTTTCCTTTTGTACAATGAATCCGCACTGGTGTTTAGAAAAAAAAAAAAAAATGGCAGGGACCAGGAAGATGCCTAGCGTGTAAGAGCACTTGAATCTCCAACGCCCACATAAAAAGCCAGGCACAGCCACGTGTGCCACCAGGCATAGCCAGCCACGTGTGCCTGTAATCCAAGCACGGCAAACCACAGACAGGATTGCAGGGCTTGCTGGCTGCCAGCCCAGCTCCAGGTATAGTGGGAGATATCCTCTTAAGGTGGGGAGGATAGAGCAGGGCACCAGAGGTCCTCCTCTGGCCTCATGTGTGTGTACTGGCATAGGTACCTTCTGCACACATGTACACAGTTGCACAGGCACACATATGCACACACACAGGTGCACACACATGCATGTACACACATATGCATGCACCACTTACGTTCACATACAATACACATCATACATGTATACACATGCATATATACATGTACACATCTAGCGCACACACACAAAGAAAGAAACCAGGTTTTTTGCTTTTTGTTTTTAAAGAGAAAAGGGAAAGGAGGGAACGTTGGCATTAGTTGGGTTTATTTCTTATTGGAAATATGATACTAAGCTGGATATGGTAGCTGACCTGTAGTCCCAGCTGCCCAGAGGCAGGAGGATCATCTGAGCACAGGAGTTTGAAGCCGCTTGGGCAATGTGACAAGAAGCTATCTCAAATACTAATAACGACACTTTCAATCAATAAAAGTAATTATAAAGTTTATCGAAAGGGAATGATTCTTCATGCTATAGCATTAAAACATGTTGGTTACCAGCAAGAGGAGGATACAGTCAAGTGTCCCAGGAAGCTTTGTCTAGTTTGAGATGGCTGAGACATTGGGAAGCAGTCAGAGGAGGGCTTGGGGGATCCCTCTGGGCCTAAAGAGTGGAGAGGCTGGACTCGGTTCTGATGGGGATGGGGAGATCTAGATGGTGCTCAGGGCTGGTGCTCAGGGCTGTCGTAGCTAAGTCTATCATGCGGCACTTAGGAGGTGTCACGAGCGAAGTCCTTGTCATGGTGAAGTGACAGCAATAGGCCTATCAGGCAGGGCTATCATTACCTCCATTTTACAGATGAGGACACTGAGGTTCAGAGAGTCTGGGCTGAGGTGACATCACCAGGACTGAATGTGAATAGGTCAGTCTGGCCCCAGAGGCAGGTGTCCCCTCCACAGCACAGAAAGGGGCGGATTTAGGAGATGATGCGGCATGGCTGGAGGGGCCAGTAGCATGAGGAGGACGTGTCTTATTTCGATGTCTTGAAGCTTCTGGAAACAGCCACACTGTGATGTTGGGTGGAAGCCAGTGGCCTTGGGCTGAGGAACGAGCAAGAAAACAGAAGACTCTCCAAGTGTGTCTTTTTTAAAATTTGTTCTCACTTTGTATATTTACTCTGTGCGTGTGGTGTTTTGCCTGCATGTATGGATGTGTGCCATGTGCCTGCCCAGTACCTGCAGAAACCAGAAGAAGGTGTTGGTCCTCCTGGAACTGGAGATACAGATAGTTGTGAGCCGCCATGTGGGTGTGGAGAACTGAACCCAGGTCCTCTACAAGAGTCTCTGAAGCATGGGGGCAGCTAGCAGAGTCAGAGATTTAGAGAAGGACCTTGCCAGACAGGGACAAACCGGCTGGCAGTGTACAAGATACGCCTGTTCACCTGGGTGCCGGGTGAACACATGCCTCATGGGACTTACACAGGAAGGACCCCCTCACCAGAGGTCACAGCATCCCCTTGACAGAGACCTTAGGACAAGGCTGCCTGTGAGGGTCCCACCTGTCTGGTGCAGAAGGTATAGCGTGTTGGGGTCCCAGGTTTAATGTGAAGAGGGGAAAAATGGCTTCTGTGTCTTCTCTGAGATAGGTCAGACCCTGAAGGAGATGGAGTCAGAGGTGGAGGGACAGTAGGGTTGAGTGGCCTGAGTTTGTTTTCTGAGGTGACCTTGAGGGTTTTTGATAGCCTAGTGTCAAGAGAGTGAGTTAGTTGGGAAGACCCACACCTCTGATGGTCAGAGGAATGGAACACCCCTGAGGCAGGGTGCTAGGCCCAAGAGAGCAGGCCACAAAAGCTTGAAGGGAGTAAAGGCCTGCCTCAAAGGAGGCAGATGTGGTCCCAGGAGAGACCCGTTGTATGCAACTTGATACCTGCTGCTGCCCAGGGAACCAGGGACAATGAGAAATCCCAGTCCTATACAACCAGCGTGATTGTCAGGGGGCCACCCAGCTACCCCCACTGCAGGTAACTGGGTACTTGTCACCTCTATGATGTCATTTTAGCAAGAAGCGGAACTTGTGCCTCCCTAGGAGTCTTCTTTGAGGTCTTAATCTACAGAAACAGCTTTGGTAAAATCACAGAAACCCACTTCCTCCCTTCCCCGTGGGCCTTGCTGGTGTCTAAACCCCTGGAAGACAGTGATTATTCCACCCCTGATACTTGCGTCAGCCCAACCGGGAAGTCTCTTCCACAGGCGGGCTGATGACTATCTCCCAGAGGCTGCAGTTTCTCGCGCTTTCTCTCTCGGCTAAGGCATGCCTGACAGACTGCCTGGCTAGGCTAAGGCCAGCAATGTGGCACAGAGGCCCTGGAAGTTTTGTGGTCTCTGGGCCTCATCTGAACAATCTCCTCTGGCCTCACTGGGTCCATTATGTGGTACAGGGTCAGGGTAATCACCCTAGGGGCCCGGGTGACTAGAGAGTCACACCTGCTTCTTGTCATCCCCCGCCCCCATAGGCCAGTGGAATTTTCTGAGGTATCCACCGCTGGCAGGGACTCACAGGCCTCAGTGGCTATGACAAGCTCCTCTGCTACTCTCTCCATGGCATCACATGACAGATATTGTCTGCCCATGACCTCAGTTGTGCTTCCGCTGGTGGCCCTGACCACATGGCCTGGTTTTGTCTCTACAGTAGGCAGCTTGGGGCCCCTGGATGGCTCAGCGGCATCACCAGGTAGGTATCCTGTGCCCACTTGAGTGAGAGGCTCAGGAAACGGCCCATTGGGTGGTCCAGACAGGAAGGCCTAGATTGCTGCCCCACAAGGCTCTGCAGCCTTCCCCCAGAGACTTCACCCATCTTCCCTCAGCTTTCCATCCCATGCTATAGAGACACAGGCTTCACAGGCCCTGGGCTAATCCTAGTACTTGACCACTGGTAGTGAAGACAGGTGCATAATCTCTATTTGGAATGATGCGCTTAGACAACTTGACTTACACCCAGGCCAGGGCATAGCTGAGTTCTTCTCTGGCCCTACAGAAAGTGGAGTCTAAGAACAAAAGCTTCTCTGGCAGGAAAGCCCAAAATTCTAATACTGGGGCTCAGCACCTTCCTGCTGGCCACTGTCGTTGTGTCTCAAGTATGGAGCAGAGCCTCGACTGTTGAGAGGACAGGCAGAAGAGACCACTGACCCCCGAAGGATGGCTGGAGCAAGGCAGAGGACGTGCTCCCTAGCAGAGGTGGGGTTAGGGCTGCAGGTGTTTCTAAGATTTGGGTAACTGGGAGTGGCCGCCTTGTTCCTATTGTCCGTAATGACCGATGGACCTGACACTCTCTTGACGGTGACTGTCATTCTCTTGGTGCCTACCTGGGATACGAACATTGGGAACACACATTCTGTTTGGGTTTGTCATATTTATCTTGCACAAAACCAAGAGCTGAGGAAGGAGCAGAGATGCAGAGTCCTCAGCTCTGAGTTCTCCGTTCTCAAAGGGTGAAAAATTTGAGGCTTACAAGCTAATGACTCATAATTTCAGGCCCTCAGCAAATGCTCGTCCAGGTAGCTGTGTAGATGACGTTGCCAGGCAAACTTCTTTCTGCCTCTCGGGCAGAGACAGAAGAAGCAGCTTGCAGGTCAGAGTTCCTTTCAAGATGGCAGAACCAGAACTTGGCTGAGTCTGGGCAAAGACAGGCCTGTGTGAACATAGACACTGGCTGCCCTTCACCGGTGCCCATTCTTCCTGGAAATAGCCAACTCTCCCTTTCCTTGGTGAGGAAACCTTTCCAAACACCTTTTCAAATTTTACCCATGGAGAGACTGTTTCACAGCAGACTTCTGCTGTGCTGGCTCTTACAGACTTTCCATCTGCCTTCCGTGATGTTCCCTGAGCCACAGATACGGGAGCTGTGGCGTGAATGTATCCATTTGGGGCCGGCTACCCATAATCTCTGCATTGTGCCCAGTTGTGGTTTTTCTATGATGACCTCTATTTGCTGTAAAGAGCAATTTCCTTGATGAGGGCTGATGGCTACACTTTTCTGTAGGGTTAAGGATACGATTTAGAACATAGTAAGGAGATAGGCTTGTCTAGCCAAGTGACCGTGGTAGATTCTTTTCTAAGGTCCAAGACCTCACTAGCCCTGCAAAGCTGCCTCGGTTTCCAGTGGCCACACAAACAAGGCTGGAACAACTGGAGTATCACTGGGCATGAGAATGTGAAAGGGGGGAAATTTTGTGGGGTTCAACTCTAGACAAGGATCTATAGGCAACTGATGACTTCTAGGAAAAGAATTAACCTCTTCCAGGCCCCCTTTTTGGTTAATGCAAAGTAATCAGCCATGAAATCATATATATTCAAGCAACAAAAACAGATTCAGCAAGTGTTTTATATATATATTTCTATAAACAAATATATGTAACAATAATAATAAAAGAAAAAGGCTATCACCTTGCAGAGAAACATGAGGCTGGAAGGAGGAAAAGGAGAAACTGATGCCATTCTATTTCAATAATAATAGTAATAATAATAATAAATTTTTACCCATGGTAAGTTTCAGAAAATGATACATACACCAATGTCCTTGTCAGAAAAATTACACACCGAGAAAAGATGTCAATTCCTTCTTCTGAATTTTCTCCTCAAGCTTCACCATTCCCCATGTCCCCACACCCCCATACTGGGCTTATTGGGGAAGATGTGAGCCGGGACCACCCCCAGATCCCTACATGGTACCCCTTGTCATGCGCTTGGACTTGGTTATATTTGGGTCAGCTATGGCATGAACACCTCTGATAGGCTGCCCTACCCGGCACCTGCCCTTCCCCCTTCTCCACACCTTGTCTGGCTTCCTAGTGTATTCAGCTTACTCAGGGAAACGAGTATTTCTCTGAAAACTCCGTATTATCTCCCAGTCTTGCTAAAGCACTGAGCAACTCGCCCAGGACTTTGTCCTCTGAGGTCCCCTAGCTTGGAGCCGGGTATAGAATGTGGGCACTAGTCTTCCTCCTTGCCATGCCGGATCACACGTGCCTGAGGCCCTGGCTTCAGAGGCCTCGAGTGCAGTCTCAGTGTTTGTAGTAGTTTGTTTATTGTGAACCTCCCCCACCCCCCCCACCCACCCACTCCCCCACCCCCATCCCCACCCCCCCCACCCCACCCCCACCCCTCCACCCCCCGCATTGTGCTCATACTTGTTCTAGTGGTGTTGCCCGTTGGGGAGGCTCTGAACTCTCAGAGGAAGCACATAGCCATTTTAATTTGCATTTCAGATAGCTAAAGTGTACCTTCACAAGCTTTGTAAGGAATAATTTCGTCTTCAGTGTTGACTTTCCAGAAGTTGTCTCGCTTTGACTCAGCCAAGGTCATGCTTTCTGCTCCACAGTTAATTTCTTTGATTCCTTCTGGGACTTTCTCGTCCAGTATTTCCTGGTATTTCTGTCTTGTCTCCTCAGTGGGCTCACCCAGCCCTGTCCCAGACTCCATTACCACCATCAGCCCCACCCTGCCTTATGCCTCTCCTCACGGCCATACCAGCCTCCTAGTGCCCCTCTGCTCCGCTTCCCGTGGTTCCTTCAGTCACCCGGTATTGTGGACCGAGGCTTCCCACCCAAATTCCTATCACAACTCTCAGGCCCTGCCTCTTTCAGCCATCCCGGCAGCTTTCTAGATTCTTATGTTCTGTTCTTTCCTTTTCAGTGACTTACGGCTGGTCCACCAGGACCAGGCCAGGCCCCAAGAGCTTAGCCGAGTCTTTCTTCCTATGAACATCCCACTGAGGACTCATAGGGCTGCTTGTGGTCTAGGGAACAATTGGTCCCTTTCATTGTGTAATCTTGCTCTCCGAACTCCCTTAGCTCCGATGAAGAGTTTCTCCAGCTCTGGGAGCCAGAGTCTGGAGCCACACCTCTAATTCCTAGGAGCCTGCATCACAAAGCGTGAACCATGCTCCCATTTTTTCATGTTCTGAAGCTGTCCCGTGAAGCTCCATATAAAACAGCTCTGATGGACAGACACTGGATGACCTCAGTGATGTCTTCTCTCAAGGATGCTGTCAGCCCGAGGCTGTCTGCTGGTGCTAATCCATCCCCTCAAGACTAGATAAGAATTTAACAGGATGCTGACTGAGACCTGATCTATTGCTCTGGGAGACACAAAAGGCAGTCAGTCATTAGCAGATGTTTAATGTTCTGCACACAGTGGGGGAGTCATAAATGGCAGACAGTAGTATCTTTTTTCAGCCAATAAAGAGGATTTTTAATAACCCATCTAAGAAATGATAGATATTTAAGTTCATGGCTAAGCTAGTGACCCTGATTTAACATAACACATTGTGTCAGTAGAAACATTACACTGTAGCCCCACATGTATGTATAATTATAAGATGTCAATTTAATAGGAGAGCATCAAATGGAAGATCCCAGGCTGTCCCCATCTTCTCAGAGAAAGCCCTTCTTTCAGACCCCCTCTTCTGCCAGACTCTGTTCAAGAAGTTGCCAGAATCTCTACCTTTGCGGGGGCTGAACCTACCCCTAGGAAGGACTCCAGCTTAGCTCAGGCCTGCCGATCTAGCTCAGGTGTTTTGAGGGTCAGGAGTGGCCTCCACTCATGACCCTTAGGTTCCAGGGCAGATGGTGGGTAGCTGTGAATTGCAGCAGCTGGGGATGTGTGATGAGCAGTCCGGAACCTGGAGGCTTCAGCCCCGGGGCCGGGCATCCTATAGTCGGTTGTCTGCATTTGACCGGTTGTGGATTTCTGTGATTATATCCCACTCTGCTGCAGAACGAAGCTGCCTTGGTGAGGGGTGAGAGCTGTACTCACCAGGCTGGGCAGGTACACAGGCTCGACTTTCAATTTTAGAAAATGAAGAGCATCCCAGGTGAACCAGAATGAGCCGGTCACAGTCAGGGAAGGGCTCAGGTGACCTCTTCTAGGGCTCACCTGCGGTTTGCAGGAGTCCAGTGTTAAAACATCTGCCTAACTGCCATGCACTAATGTGGCCCAGGCACTGCCTCGTGTGCTGGGTCTCACAGGCTTACAATGGGCCTTTTCAGCAATGAGAACTTTTTCAGATTGAACTACTGAGTCATATTCAATAAATGTCAAGCACTCTAATGAGGCTGGGGCGAGGTTCCAGCTATGTTTAGTAAGAGTCCATGGTCTGGAAAGACCACACTTTGTTTCTGTCTGGATGTCCATGTCAGCAGAGTCATGAAGTCACCAATAGCAAATGGGAAGTGGCTTTGGAGGCCAGGAGTCTCTTGTGGTTTGGATCATCATCTTCAACCTGGGGACCCTCAGCTGCTTTCTAGTCTGACAAGCTCCTCCGTGTCTTGAGTCTCAGCTGGTATTCCCTCTTCTGCATCACCTCTGGCCTCTCACCTGCCGGGAGTGCAATGCCTGTTCTCCCCTGTGCCAGTGTCCACCCTTGCAGTCCTCTCTCTGTGTGTAAGATTCTTCCTAAATAATGCAGCTCCGCCAATACCTTGACCTTAGGGTTCCTCACCTCTAGGACTGGAAGGCAAAGCCTTTGTTTACTATATATTTTAATATGTTATATTATGTGTCATATATTATTTGACCTTATATGTCACATAATATGTTCAGTGTTACTGCGTGATGTTAAACAGTCTCGCCAACTTGTATAATTTATACTCTGCTCAGTGGTATTTAAGAACCCCTCTTGCCTAACATCCTTTGTCAATGTGTAAAACTGTCTGAAGTTATCAAATTATTTTTATTTATACTGGTCATAGATGATATCTCATGATGGCCTGCATATGTTTTGTGCTGATTACCAACAATGTTGAGAGCCTTTTCCAAGATTTTTGTTTTTCTTTTTAAAGTTTTTTTGATTGGTTGGGTTTTTTTGTTTGTTGTTTTTTGTTTTGGTTTTTTGTTTTTTTTTTTTTTTTTTTGGTTTTTTGAGACAGGGTTTCTCTGTGTAGTTTTGGTGTCTGTCCTGGATCTTGCTCTGTAGACCAGGCTGGCCTTGAACTTACAGTGGTCCGCCTGGCTCTGCCTCCTGAGTGCTGGAATTAAAGGCGTGCACCACCACCCACCAGGCCTCAAATTTTTTTTGAAGGATGTTTATCCTGTATGTCTGTAAATGGGTATGTGTGCATGGGTACAGGTGCCTGAGGAGAACAGAAGGGGGGTCGGGTCTCCTGGAGCTGGAGTTACAGATGGTTACGAGAGCCTGGCATAGGCTGGGAACCAAACTCCAGTTGCTCCTAGGAGCTAAGCCATTGGTTTTGTCAACTTGCCACAAACATCCCCACAAACCTGGGATGAGGGAACCTCAGGTGAGGAGTTGCCTCCGTCATATTGACTTGTTGCATGGCTGTGGATCATTCTAGAGTAATGGCTGAGGGAGGGTGCCCAGTCTACTGTAGGCAGTGCCACACCTGGGCAGGTGGTTCCGAATTGTACAAAAAACCAAGGGGAGCAAGCTGGTAAGCAGCACTCCTCCGTGGTCTCTGCTTCAGTGCCGGCCTCCAGCTCCTGCTCTGGCTTCCCTCATCATGGAATGTGATCTACAAGCCCTGTCTTTCCCTAGTTGTTTTATCGCAGCCTCAGAAAATCAAACTAGGCCTTCTCCCCAGCCTCTTCACACACTGACCGACCAGTTGAACTTCCACGGTGCTCAGGGGTTTGGCTGGCTTGCTAGGAACTCATTTGTCATCTCCTTTCTTGGAATACTCTAAACACCCTGGATGCTAAAACTGTGAATTATCTCCGTCACCAGCATCTCCCCCCCCCATCCCGCCCCCACTCAGCTCGTCTTTTCACTCTGTGCATCTTTTAAGGAACTGAAGTTCTGAATTTTAAGGTAGTTCAAACTCTATGGGCCCCTTTATCTTGTGAAGGAGTTCCATCTGAACCTCGGAGTCCTGAGGCCTTTTTCTTCTGAACTGTCTGAAAGCTCTGTGGTTTTGCCTTTCATAGTGACACCTTTAATCTCTCGGGGCTGTGTGAACCAGCCTTTGATTGAATTGTTTCCATAGTAATGCTCATTTGTTCCACCTTTACTGTCTCAAAGGCCGCCTTTTCTCTACTGATTTGCCTTGCTGCCTCTGTCATATTTCAAAGGTTCAAGGGTGTGGGTGTGGGTCTTTCCTTGCTCTCTAGTCTGTTAGCACTGTTCCAGGCATCCCTCCTTGAACTAACATTACAGCATCACAGATGTCTTCATAATACATCTTGGTGTATGGTAGAGAAAATTATCCCATTTTTGTCTTTTTCCTTCAAGGTTTTCTTTCTGTATGTGTGTGTGTGTGTGTGTGTGTGTGTGTGTGTGTGTGTGTGTGTGCGGTGGTGCAGGTCGTTGTTTTTTATTTTTTTTTTTTGACGTTTTTGAGAGCTCAGCTGTCTAGACTGGCTGACCAACAGCTGCAAAAGTCGGCCTGCCTCTGCACCTCTCCCCCTCCAGCTCTGGGGTGACGGGTTTGTGACTCCACAGCTGTCTTTCTTTTCTTTCTTACATGCATCGCAGAGTCTCCAAACTCAGGTCCTCATCCATGATCAGCGAACACTTCACCCACTGAATTGTCTGCCCAGATGAGATTCTCAGTGAGTAAAGGTGCTCACCACCAAGCCTGATGGCCGAAATTCAACCCCAGGCAACCACATGGTGGAAGAAGGGAGCTGAATCACACAAATAATTGTCTGACTACCACTAGTACATAGTGACAGGCACATTTGTGCATGCACATGTGTGTGGGGGGGAGGTGCTCCTATGCACACATGTGTGAACACATGCACTAGATAACTGCAATTAAAAAACTAAAAAGAAAGAAAATGCTCTATCTTTTTAGAAAGAAAGTACGGAAAGGGGTGTCTTTCTGTACTCTGTGGATATGCGTTGCTCTGATTGGTTGATAAATAAAGCTGCATTGGCCTATGGCAGGGCAGGATAAGTTTAGGCGGTACACTCAAACTAAAGACGAGACAAATGAAGTAAGGTAGAGCAGGGAGGCACCAGCCCGCCGCCCAAAGAGCAACAAGATGGCAGCAGACCAGTAATATCACAGCCACATGGCAACTTACAGATTAATAGAGATGAGTTGAGTTAAGTTATAGGAGCTAGCTAGCAAGAAGCCTGACCCATAGGCCATACAGCTTGTAAATAATATAAGTCTCTGTGTGTTTACTTGGGACCACGCGGCTGCTAGACGCGGATGGGAGATATTCATCTCGACCACAGGGCTAGGAAGGACTGAAGAAACTTCCAGCTACACATCTGTTTTTATTTCTTTAATATCTCTCGATTGGAACCGGAGAGCTGGCTCAGTAATTAAGCATATTTGTTCTTGCAGAGGACCTGCATTTGATTCCCAGTACTCACATGGCAGTTCACAGCTACCTATAACTCCAGTTCCAGGAAATCTGACACCTTTTTCTGGCCTCTGTGATGTGCACATAGTGTACATACATATAAGCAGGCAAAGCAGCTATACACCTAAGATAAAAATAAATAGATATTAAATTACATCAGGGTTGGGGATTTAGCTCAGGGGCAGAGCACTTGCCTAGCCAAGCGCAAGGCCCTGGGTTCGGTCCTCAGCTCTGAAAAAATTCTCTCAGTAAAGTTTTTTTTTTTTTTTTTCAGCACAAGGCTTATACAACGTTCATCGGATTTAAATTTGGCATTTAGGAATATTACTGAAAACAACATTCATAGATCATCCATCTATGACGATTTCTGTCAACGTTTCCTGTTTTCATACATTTTACTTCCTTGTCTTTCCTCACTGCACAGGTCAGGATCCTGCATTTTGCCGCGTGAAGTCATGTGTTCAGGAATCCTTGTCTCATTACAGACTTCAGAGTAAAACATCTCATCGTTTTACCATTAAGCATGATGTTTCCTCTCAGGCGATGGCAGATACGTTTTATCAGATTAAGGAAGTTCCCCTTGATTCCTAAGTTTGCTAAGAATTTTTAGGGTGAACACATGTTGATTGTTCCACATATAGTGAGACCATCACAGATATTTTCTTCTTTTATCTTCTAATGTAATGGATCACACAAATCCTAGTTATTCAAATAATCCATAGTCCAGATAAATCCACTGTGACCGCTTTTATGTACTGCTAGTTTTTATATCTTATTTTTTAGGTTTTGTTTGGACTTCACATGTGAGGTTTGGGGAGCTGTATATCTTGGTTTGCCTGGGAAAACTTCAGTTTACACATGTTATCCTGGTATCATCCATCATCCATCCATCCATTCGTTCGTTCATTCATACAAGGAAGAATCGTTTGCTGAGTGAGGGAGCTGTGCTGGGCAGTGCAGCATCATCTGCCTTGAACCTTTCTTCAGTCATAGCTCTTCCATTCCGGACGTGCCTTGGGTGGGACAGTACAGTCTCCGGTCTCTCTGGTTGTAGTGTCCTGTTCTCTCTTCCCAGTTTTGGTGTCATGGCTCCATTTCCTCATGCTGTAGTTTCCAGAAGAGTCTATCTGAACAGGAACCATATCTTTCTGATGTATTTGATAGCATGCGGCGCTGGAGTCATCTGGGGGTGAGAGCGCTCTTACTGGATACAATGTTTATATAGGTTATACAATTATTCGTCTATTTTCATTTTTTCTTATACCAATTTGAAACTGTACTTTTCTGTTACTTTGACATCCTATTTCTCAGTTTTGCTAGTATATAGCTTTTGAAATAGGAGCTTCTTAGGCCAGAGAGATGGCTCAGTGGACAAAGGCACTTGCTACCAAGCCTGATGAACTGAGTTTTATCCCTAGGGTACACACGGTAGAAAGAAAGAACTAATTCCCATAATGTCTTCTGATCACCACATATGTGCCATAGCACGCCCATGTATGTGTGTGCACATGCATGTGTGCACTTGTACACACACACACACACACACACACACACACACACACATTGCACATACAAATGAATGAATGTAATAAAAATTTTAAATATGAGCTTTGCCAGGTGGTGGTGGCAACATGCCTTTAATCCTAGAACTCTGAGGCAGAGGCAGGCAGATCTCTGTGAGTTCGAGACCAGTTTAGTCTACAGAGTGAGTTCTTGGACAGCCAGGACTGTTACACAGAGAAACCCTGTCTTGAAAGACTAAAACCGGGAGGGAAAGAAAACAGGAGCTTCTCTGTTTAATCTGTGTCGCCCGTGTAGTAATGCTTGAAGGCCCTGTTAGTTCCGTCTCTCCACTGGAGACGTACATGGTCATTGTTTTCGTTTCTTCAACAAAATGTTGAGCTTTGTCATTCCTCTATTACACAACATTTTCCCTCATTGCCTTCTCTTATTTACTATTTTCTTTGGGTTTGATTTGCTGTTCTTTGTCAAATTTCTTAACATAGATTCTTAATGTTTTAACTTCCATCCTTTATTATTTTTCATATCTCTATACATGTGTGTATATAGATATCTATCATGCCATATATATGGTATCGAGTCAGCTTTGTTCTGTAAAGGGCAGATGTGAATATATCTGGCATGTCAGGCCTCCCACAGCTAGAGTACACAATCCTGTTGGTGCAGAACATAAGCAGTGGTAGGCAACAAATCAATGTAAATGTGTGTGTGTCTTTCCAGAATTGGTGACTTATGCTTGTAATCTCCATGCTTGGGTGGCTGAAGCAAGAAGATCATAGCAAGTTCAAGACCTGTCTGAGCTACATAGTGAGTTAAAGGGCCACCTGGGCTAGAGTGAGAGCTTGTCTCAAGAAACAAGACAGAACGTGTCTTAGTAAAACTTTATTTACAAACTAAATGTGTGATCTCGATTTGGCCACTGGGGTGGAGTTTGTAGCCCTTGCTGTGAATGGTGTTCTATGCAGTAGCATCCCACAAAATGTGATGTTATATGTTATATGCTATTATTCAATTCTAGCATTTTCTGAGCTTCATTTTTATATCTTCTTTGTATCAGACAAACTTTTGAAGTATGTTTTTCATTAACAATGTTTGGATGTTCTTAGTTTTCTTGTTTTTGAGTCGTATGTTTCACTACTGAGTCCTACTTAATTGCATTAAGGTCAAAGAATGTGCCCCATGTCAGTGCTATTCAATGAAAACACAATGTAAACCCATGTGTCATTTTAAATTTGTTAATAGCTGTGTTTTTTAAATGAAAAAGGATGGGGTCAATGAGATAGCTTAGCAGATAAGAATGCTTGGAAACAAGCCTGAGGACCCAAGTTCAAGTCCCAGAAACCACATGATGAAAGGAGGGACTAGACTACCTTCCTGCATGCTGTCCACTGACCTCCACACATGCACTGGTGTGTGTGGGTGTGGGCGTGTATGTATGTGCATGCATACACACATGCTTAGTTTTTAAAAAAGTAAGAAGGAGCAAGAAGAAATTAATTTCATAATCTATTCAGTTTAATGTAACAGATCTAAAATATGTGTGTTGTGTATTTACACAACTATTTACATCCTCCTTCCTTGGACAAAGCCTTCAAAATACAGTGTATATATTCCACATGCACCACCATCCTAGGACAAGTCATATTCCAAGTGTCTGGTGTATGCCTAATAGTTACCATATTGAAGAATGATAGATAATGCCATGCTTTCAAGTTTTCTAAGGTTTGTGGTGTATGGTCAATTTTTATAAATGTCCTACGTATATTTATAAATAGCCTACAATCTTTTGTTGCTGGATGCAGCATTTTATACACATTCGTTGACCAGGTGATCTTGGTGTGTTATTCAAACCTTATTCACACCTTTGTGTATATCTTAGCTACCTTTCTAGTTGTGATAAAATACCTCGACAAGAATTGACTCAAGGAGGAAAGATCTTATTTTGGCTCACAATTCAAGAGTACAGTCCCCATGGCAGAGAAATCCGGGCAGCAGGAGCTTCAGGCATTTGGTCACATTGACTCCACAGTCTGGAAACAGAGCGACGAATGCCTTTGCACATTTCACTTTCTCTTTTTTATACAGTCCAAGACTGTAGCCCAGGGGATAGTGACACCCATAGTGGGTGGGTCTTCTCACCTCAATTAATCTAGACAGTCCCCCATAGACATGACCCAGGCCTGTCTCTTGGGTCATTCTAGATCTCATCAAATTAACAAGATTAAGGATCACAGTATCTGTGGTGTTTTGAATAGGAAATGTGTTTGAGCCAGGCATGGTGGTGCACACCTTTAGTTCCAGCACTCAGGAGGCAGAGGCAGGCAGATCGATGTAAGTTTGAGGCCAGCCTGGTCTACAGAGTGAGTTTCAGGACAGCCAGGACTGTTTCACAGTGAAACCCTGTCTCATAAAAAAAGAAAGAAAGAAAGGAAGGAAGGAAGGAAGGAAGGAAGGAAGGAAGGAAGGAAGGAAGGAAGGAAGGAAGAAAGAGAGAGAAAGAAATGTGTTTGAACTCTTGGTCCCCAGTTGGTGGCACAGTTTGGGGAGATAATGAAACCTTTAGAAGGTGGAGCCTTGCTGGAAGGAGTTTGTCCCTAGGGGAGGGCTTTGAGATTTTCTAGTTCCACTGTACTCCTGCTGTCCCTCTTTGCTTCTTGGATGTGGATATAAATGTGATCAGCCAGCTTCCTGATCCTGCCGCCGTGTGTCCTGGCCTGTTACCATGCCTTCTCTACTGTTATGGAGCCTGTCCTTCTGGAACCCTAAGCCAAAAGAAACGCTGTTCTCCCTTATGTTGCCTTCGCTGAGGCCATTTTATCACAGCAGCAGAGAAGTAACCGATCCGGCATCCTTACTGAATTTTCAGTCTGCTTGTTTGTCCAGTCAGAATAATGTGTGGAAAATCTTACACTGAGATTGTGGATTTTTCTTATCTTTGTACTTCTGCCCATCTTCTTCATACTTTTGAAATATGCACACAAATCTTAAATTACTGTCTTTTAAATTTAACAATTCTTTGTGATAAAAGCAGCTTTCTTGTTCTGGAAAGGCTATTTGCTTCAAGTCCGGTCTGCCCTCCATTTTGCACGGCTCTGGTCATTTTCTCTCAGCTGTTGTTCATGGTGTGTGTCTTCTCTGCTCCTTCACTTTCAACTGCCACATCTCAGGCTTGTCTCACAGAGACTACATAACCAAGTTTCGCTTTTCAGTTTGTTTTACTGTACTGTTTAATTGTTCTTCTTAACACAGTGTTCTATTTTGGTTGAATTCATCACCTTGCACGGTGACTTCCATTTGACTAGCTTATTTTATTCTTTCTCTCAGTTAGGTATTTTACTGTCGTCTCCCCCTGTACTAGTTTGGAAGTTCTAGTCTCTGCTCCTATTCTTTTAACAGTTTCCCTAGGAATGTTAAAACTCTTTACTTACTAATGTCTAAAATCAACTGTTACTTTCCTCTCAGAAAACACAAGGAGTCAGAAACTCCTGGGTTCCGTTCACCTCTTTCCTAACGAATTCTCCTCTTAAAAGTTTTAGGTCCACCGGAGACTGTTTCTGTTTTTCAAATATCTGTTTGTCCAACTCTAGTTCCCCATGTTCTTGGCTCTTCCTTCATCTCAAGTTTTGTTTTTAAAGTGTGTGTGTGTGTGTGTATATGCATGTGTGTGAGTGTGTGTGTGTGTGTGATGTTTATGTGAGTGCCACGTACAACTGTGGAAGTCGGAAGACAGCGCTCAGGGTTACGCCTTCCCCTTCTGCCATGTGGGTTCTGGGGCTCGAACTCTGGTCTCCAGACTTGCACAACCAGTGCTTTTACCCACTGAGCCGTCTCCCGACCCTGCACTTCCAATTCTCCATTTGGGATCAATTGTTTAGTGCCACAAATTCATTTTTTAAATGTCTTTAGTCAGAAGTCAATGATTGCAAAATCTCTTGGCTGCTACTTATAAAAATATACTATTTTTTGTGGCTATAAGTCTATCTGAATTTTTATTTATTGCTTAAAGACCAAAACATTTCTCAAATACATTTTATTTATTTGTATACTTATATGTATGTGTACATATTATTTTGTTTGTAAACATTATTGTTAGTGAATATTTAGCTAAAACATGCTAGTCTAAATGTTAAAATATAAGTACTATTTTATTTATTTATTTATTTGTTTGTTTATTTATTTTGGTTTCTTGAGACAGGGTTTCTCTGTGTAATAGCCCTGGCTGTCCTGGAACTTGCTCTGTAGATCAGGCTGGCCTTGAACTCACAGAGCTGCCTCTGCCTCCTGAGTTCTGGGATTAAAGGTGTGCTCCACCACCACTCAGCACACTATTTTTTTTTTTTTTTACTTTTTCTGGGGGTATGATGTACTAGAGTTGATATGATTCATCATGTGGTGGTCAGGAGAACTCAAGGAATTCAGTTCTTTCCTTCCATCCTGTGAGTCTCTGGGACTGGACTCTGGTCATCAGTCTTGGTGACAAGTACCTTTATCCACTTAGCCATCTCACCAGCCTGGAGGCACTGTTTTTAGAAGCTGCAGTCGTCTGTGGGCCTGTTTCTTCTCTCTGGTGCTTGCTGATTCATGGTATTCTATCAGACCTACTGGTCTCTTGGCCTTCTAGGGGAGTAGGAGGGATATGAATCTCCTAGGACACTGGCAATATTCAAAGTCCTGCTTCTACAAGTGTGTGTGTGTGTGTGTGTGTGTGTGTGTGTGTGTGTAAAGTTCAGAGTCATGTACATACCTGTGCATATCATCATATATAAGATGGCTCTCAATTAAAAGTTTTTATTTCTTTTATTAATTTTTCAAGACCTGCAGTGACTCCATAATTGGCAAGCTGGGCAGCCAACAGTGACCCACAATGAGAAAGGCAAAACCACCCAGCTGGCCACTCTCTCAGCTGAACCTCTTCCCATGCCATTTTGCTGGTGAGGCCAGAAGTTAAGCTTAGTCATAGATGACAAGATCCTTGAATGCTAAGCAAGGTCTTTATTGATGCCTGCTCTGTGTTCAATCCTGCACCAAGTACTGAGTCCAAGTGATGACTTAGCTTTGGATCTGGCCTTCAAAGAGCAGCACATCCTAGCAGGATGCATCCCTAACACTCACTGATTGTCTGCTGCTGTCCATGATACCAGGGCTACAGCTCAGCAGTAAAGCCTAGTGTGTTCAAGGCCCTGGACTCAATCCTCAACACCAAACAAAGACCTAATGATTTCCAAAGACAGTTAAAAGGACTTAAGGTACATAAATGAACACATCAGCCAAATGTCCCCACTCTCCCATCATTATGAAACTCAGCATAAAAGAGATACTACAACATTCATGGTCCTGAAATAGAAAGATGGCTCAGTGGATAAAGTCACTAGATGACAAGTGTGATGACCTGGGTTCAGTCTCCATCCCGGGGACCCTCATAAGGGTGGATAGAGAGAAAAGACTTCTGAGAGTTGTCTTCCAAACCTCACACACCTATTGTGGCATGTGTGCCCATACACATACATACATACATACATACATACATACATACATACATACTAAAACTAAAAATACATACACTCCTAATGTAAAGCTTAAGTGATATGTTAGAAGGTGACAAATGCCTTAGAAGAAGTAGAGACAAATATAGGAGCAAGGTTTATCGAAGAGAGGAGGAGACAGAGTGATGTTGAATACAGTGGTAAGGGCGGCTCTAGGTTAGATCTATGGCAGCCTCCTGGAGACCCTCAATGTTCAGGGGCTGAGGACAGATGGAGAAGTGTACTTTATGACAGTGGGATATTAAGGAGGCTCCTGGGGAGAGCCCCATGACATGACTCTGGGAGGAAAAGAAGTCAAGGAAAAAATGTCAGCAGAAGAGGCAGTCTGGCGGAGGGCGAGACTGGGACCCAGGGAGAGCCGTGGTTGGAAGGTAGTGGTCATGAGTAGCAGGTACTCCTTCTGAGGCCAGTGAGAGCTATGCTAATGGTCACAGGCCAGGGGTATCGGGCCACAATCCACGAACCCCTTGGTCAGTGTCTTAGGTTTCTACTGTTGTGATAAATACGATCAAAAGCAACTTGGGGAGGGAAGAGCTTAGTTTATCTTCTACTTCTAGGTAATAGTCTGGGGGAAGTCAGGGCAGGAACTCAAGCAGGGCAGAAACCTGAAGGTAGGAACTGACACAGAGGCCATGGCAGAATGCTGCTTACGGCTTTGTTCTATGGCTTGTTTAGCCTGCTTTCTTATAGCACCCACAACCACAAGCCTAGTGTAGTACTGCCCGATGCGAACTAAGTCCTCCAACATCAATCATTAATCAAGACGATATCATAGACTTGTCCACAGGCCAGACATATGGGGATATTTTCCTAATTAAGATTCCTTCTTCCCAGATATGTCTAGATTTGTGTCAAGTTGACAAAAGCCAACCAGCACAATCAGCAAATTGTGGAAAACTCTTAAAACCAGAACTGTGCTGGGAGCGAGTCCGCCCAGAGTTGCCATCCCCAAATTATCAGACTTCCCTCTGAGTATACCTCCAAGTCATGGGATTCCCACCATGGAATGGGTGGGTGAGGGTAGTGTGGCCATCATCACATGTCTACTCTGTCTTCTGGAGATTCTGCCCCTGTCCTGGTGTAGCATTAGCTGGTAGGGCAGTGCTGACACTGTGTCTTGTGCTCTCAGAAGGAGACAGGAAACTGTGGCCAAGGCCCCAGCAACATTTGCCCATCAGACAGGAGAAAGGAAGTTGTGCCAGGAAGTATGTGTAGCAACCCCTCGCTAGCCTGGGCCTCAGTGGCCCAGTCCAGCAACATCTCAGATCTCATCTGAGACCTGAAATGGCAGCAGTGACCACTCCTTCACAGATGGCATCATCCACCCCCAGAGTGGTCAAGGTAGTCAATAGGGCTCCGAGTTCCAAAGACATGGAATCTGTGACTAAAGGCCTCAGAGTGAGGTGAGAGCTCTTCACACATACCCTTGCCCCATGGCCTCTGTGAGTTGGGACTTCCCATGACTACAGGCACAGTAGTTTCTCAGGCCCCTTTTCTTTGACATTTTTCCATAGACCCTGGGTACCGCTGTAAACCAACCTCTGGAACTCTGGTCTCTCAAAGCCTCACAGATTCTCCCCAGAAACCTCTCACTTGCCTCCACACTTTCACTCTACCCGGAAGCCTGGCAGAGAACTTGGGCCCATTGCAGTGGGGGCAGAGATTCCTATGTTAGCAGCCACAGTCATTTTCTGCTTCTATAATGATCACAGAAGTAGATGGAAATTGCAGTTGGTCCAAACACAGTGTTAGGACCTGAAATATTACAGTGGATGAGACGGAGCCTCTCACCAGGGGGTTCTGGCAGGAGAGAGAGAGAGAGAGAGAGAGAGAGAGAGAGAGAGAGACTACCAAGAATAGATAAGAATTTCAGACAATGGCTGTGTTATCAATAAAATAGGACAATAGACTAGAGCAGTGTGTGACTGGATGGGTCCTATGAGATCGGGTCATCAGCAAGACCTGCCTCAGAAGGTGACATTTGAGTTCAGAGCGACATAGGAAGAATGGGGGAGGGATATACAAAGGCAGTGTGGGAAGCCAGGGAGTCTGAGGAGGAACAGGCTGGTATAGTCAGGAGGCAGGCAGGGAAGGGGATGAACCTAGACAGGAGACCAGGTGAGGCCACATGACTTGGCTTTCTACTCCCCGTCAGGTGTTTTTAGGCAGGCTAGTGACATGATCTAATTTGTGTTCTCCAAAGAGTGATCTGGCTGCCATGACAGAGTGGCCAGCAGTGGATCAGGAGTGAGAGCAGGGTTACCAGTGAGGAACTTCTTCAGGCGGAGACCTCAGGGACTGAGACAGGGTTAAGTTGAGTTGGTGATGGTTCCCTGGTGAGAAGTGGATGGTCTCCCCTTGCATTATTTTAAGATTTATTGTTGTTTTGGAGTGTGTGTGTGTGTGTGTGTGTGTGTGTGTGTGTGTGTGTGTGTGCTTGTATGCCACATGTATGCGGGTGCCCATGGAGGCCAGAGGAGGGTGTCAGATCCCCCGGAACTGCAGTCACAGGTGGTTGTAAGATGAACTCAGGTCTTCTGGAAGAGCAACAAGTGCTCCTCGCTGCCGAGTCCTCTCTCCTTCCTCATCCTCACTCACGGCTTGTGTTGCTGTTGGTGGTGGTGGTTTTGTGCCTTTTTGTTTTGTTTGTTTTTCAAGACAGGGTCACTCTGTGTATCTCTGGCTGTCCTATAACTAGCTCTGTAGACCAGGCTGGCTTCAAACTCAGAGATCCACCTGCCTCTGCCTCCCGGGTGCTGGAATTAAAGGTGTGAGCCACCACCACCCAACCCCACTCATGTTTTGAATAGAGCTGTGCTAATTAAAGGAGTCAAGGATGTATCCAAGGACCAGCTGTGTCCCTTCAGAGACATGTTTGATGAGCTGAAATGAGGGGACCACAGAAGAGTTTGATGGGGCAACAAGAGCCCATGAGTCCCATTTGTACAATCCCATGGGTCAGGGTGTCAACATCAGTGAATAACAGAAAACACAACACAACTGGCCTGGCCATCAGAGAAATATCTTGACACTAGTAATTGCAGAGTCTGATTGCAGTATCTTGGCCCAGTTTCTGTCTGCTTCCCCATGAATGCATTCATCCTCATCCTTCCTTCTCTCAGTGGAGAAAAGGTTACTTTGGTTCAAGTCATGACACCCACCAGTAGAAGCTTCTATTGATGAACCCTGTGCTAGAATCCATGAACCTCTGTTCAGTTTTACTGCATTCATTCATGTCACCTGTCACCATGGCAACGAGGATGGGCTACACCATTTTCATAGAAGAATGTCTGGTTACCAAAGAGGAAAGAGAGGAATGGAGTCTAGAAAAGTATGCTAGTACTAACATCCACAAGACCACAGTTCACTGCAACAGCTGTTTACGTGTCCCATGGGAGTTACCAAGGGGCAGGAGGACGTAGGGCTGAAGTTCCAGAGAGAGGCCCGGATGGGATATAGTGCAGTAGCTTTCACTGGCATACAGATAGTTTTTACTCACACAAGCCTGGGAAGACCACCCTGATAGTGGCCCGGCGGCTCTGGCAGGTTCTGAGGAGAAGGCGTGAGAACATAAAGGAGCAGCCAGAGGGCTAGGTGGAGAGCCTGGGAGTATGGTGTTAAGTTCAAAATTAAGAAAGGAAAGCAATTCCCATTGGCTGAGGAAAAAAAAAAAAAAGTGCCTTGGATGTGGCTGCACAGTGGCCATCAGTGACAAGTGGCATGTCAGCAACACGAAGTGAGGAGCAGAGATGGGGTGTACAGATGACTCCTCCAGAGTGGGAATCGGGAAGAGAAAAGAGGTGTTTGGAGAGTTCCTGGAGCCAAGGAAGGCTTGTGTCCTAAGGCCAGAACCATAGTGAGACCTTGTCTGAAATAAAGGAAAGAGAAAGTAAAAGAGAAGGCCATGTGAGGAAGAGCTGAGTCAAGCCAATCAACAGTCCTGTCCCTGCTGTTCCGGGGATTCCAGGCCTGGGTCAGCCTGGGGATGAGCTGGCCGTGACTCACGGGAAAGCCTCCATGATCGGGATCAGGCAGTGCTGGGGGGAAGGTGTTAAAATGAGATCTCTAAGATGTTCCTCTGCCTGGAGTTTCTTTCCTCCCACCTCTCACTCTGTTATCAGGATCCTACACCCACTCCTCTGCCAGGTCCTCCCTTCCCAGATACCCCCTCACCTCCACTCCCAGAACGGCAGGTGCCCCCCACCATCCTGACCTTCTTCACAGTGGAGGATGATGGATGTCGTGCGCAGGAAAACAAGTCCTAGATTTTTGGAAAAGGTCTTAGCTTGTATTCTTTCTTTTTTTAAAGTTAAGATTTACTTATTTTATTTTTACATGTGTGTTTTGCCTGCATGTCTGTATGGGCATCATGTCTGCCTGGTGTCCACAGAGGTCAGAAGGTGTGGGATCCCCCGGAACTGAAATTACAGATGGTTGGGAACCACACATAGGCTCTGAGAGTCAAACCCGGGTCCTCTGTGAGAGTGAGAAGTGCTCTTTACCACGGAGCCAGCCCAGCTTAGGTCCTTTTACATTTTTATTTTAATTATAGTCATGTATGTCTGTTAGGATGTGTGGAGGGGTGTAGTGTGGGTGCAAGGGTGCCACTGTGCATGTGTGGGGGTCGGAGGACAATTTGTAAGATTCAGTCCTCTCCTGAGGATTAAACTCAGGCCATCAGGCCTAGAAGTATTTTTGTACTCCACCTCCTTCAAGCATCTCCCAAGCCCTTGACGTGCATTCTTTTAAAGCTTCTAGGCTTTTTCTTTGTAGTCACAAATATGAGTTATGTTCGTGACAAAAATAGTTTGTTGACTGGGCATGCAGTTTGGTGGCAGAGTGACTTTGCCTAGACAAGGTCCTGAGTTTAACACCCAGTATCACAAAAAATAAAATAAAAAGTTTAAAGACCCCAGAAAAGCATTGAAAAGGATGCAAAACCTACCCTCAACTCCCAGCTCAGAGACATTGACTTCTTTGTGTGTGCGCGCCAGTGTGTTGGGAGCACAGCACGAAGGTCCCTCGCAACCACAAAAAAGAAAGTCAATCCTGTGTGCCTAACATTCCTGGTTTTTCTGGAGATCTGTAGGAAAGATGAAAAATCTGTTCTTCCATCCAGAAAGCTGAGAATTGGGAGTGATTAACTGTCTGGTGATCTGTGTTAAATGTCCGGCCAGGCCCTATCAAGCTCCTACAGCCAGGACTCGAGGTGGCTAGTAATCTAAATGACCCTGATAGCCCACAAGCTCCCCCGAGCATCCACAACCAGGACCAGAGGTGACTAATAACCCAAACGACCTCTATGCTCTCTGTATGACCGAGACCAGGCTAGACCCTTAGGCCCTTAAACTAGACCAGGTCGCCTATCTCTAGAGCCCATCCTCTTGGAAGACATGACATGTGTCCTGAGTTGAGTTTCAACATAATTATGCTTCCTTGTGCATCAGGATTGTATTACACCAGGAAACTTCTTTCCAAATTGCACTGGGCTTAAATATATTGGTAACACTCTGCCTGTCAGTAGACTCCCCGAGTCTAATCCAGGTTGATGAATTCGATCTGCACCAGGATTTCATTCTTATCTCTTCGAGCAGTTCGCTTCCTTGTCTGACACCTGCCGGGATCTCCTCACCTATGGGTCCTTGTGCACAGGCATGTGTAGGTGGAGGCCAGAGAATAAGATCGATGACATTACTCGGGAGCTGTTCACTTTGGTTGGCTTGCTGGTGAGCCCCAGGGACCTAGTGCTGGAAATTCAGGCACTCACCACCACACCCAGCTCCTTTCACACCAGTTCTGGGGATGGTGGTGAGCTCGGGTCCTCATGCTCATTCAGCAAAGCCCCAGGTATTTCCTTCCGATACACTGGCTTGGGTCTTCACTGACTCCCTTCCGAACTCATCTTCTTTTTATTCACTGGAGCTGTGCTTGGTGTTGTGGCCGATACGTTTTGCAATGGAATATAAGCTCCATGAGAAAAGGGCTTTTATCTCCCACCATTACTTTTAATGATTACATAGTATTTTATCTCATGGGCACACAAATATTTATTTTTCTAACCTACTATTGTTAGCTACTGTGCCTGTTGTACAGTTGTTAGGGGTAACAGTATGCAGAATATCCTTGAATGTTCATCGCAGCATTCATATTTCTGCACACCACTCTCTGAAGATTAATTTATACAGTGAATCTGTTGGGTCTACTGTGTTTGTTTATTTATTTATTTTTTTTTTTATTTATTTATTTAATTTTTTTTTTTGAGAATGGGATCTCATGTAGCCCAGACTGGCCTTAAATTCACTATGTATCCAAGGATGACCTTGAACTCCTGATCCTCCTGCTTCCTCCTCTCAGGTCACCATGCCCAGCAAAGATGTAGCCCAGGCTGGCCTTGAACTAGAGACTCTCTTGCCTCATTCTCTTTACCATCTACCTACTGGAATGTGCCCCACAGCTGGCTTAAAATGTCTATATTTTGCCAAATTGCCATCCTCTTTGATTTCAACCCATGTCTTTGATCCCTTTCCATGGAACCCATAGGCCTTACTTTTGATAACTGAGGAAAGATACGAATCCTAATGTTATTGTTTGCTTTAAGACAGGGACTCATGTAGCTCAGGCTGGCCTTGAACTTGTTTTGCAGCTAAAGATGACCTTGAACTCCCAATTTTCTTGCCTCTAGCTCCCAAGTGCTGGGGCTGCACATGTGAATTACTACATCTAGTTTTCTTATTTTTGATTTTATTGATATTTGCTTTCACTGCTTGTGGGGCTAACTAATATTTACTAGCCATTTGCAATTTGTCTTTTCTATTTTACTTAGTCAATTCTTTTTTCAATTGTTTTATTTTATTTTTGTTTCTGCTTAAAATGGGATCTCTTATAGTTCAGGCTGCTCTGGAATTTTTCTCCATAGCAAATGATAACCTTGAACTTCTGATTCTCCTGTCTCTACCTCCCAAAATCTTCAATTACAAGCATGAGCCAGCCACCACAACCTAGTTTCCAGAGGGCTTCATGCACGCTAGGTGAGCCAGCTTGGTTCCTTTTACTGAATGTCTGTGTACTACTGCATGTGTGCCTGTTGCCCACGGAGGCCAGCAGAGGGCATCAGATCCCCTGGAACTAAAACTTAGAGACTGTTTGAGCCAATGTGTGTGCAGTGTGTAGTGTGTGTGTGTGTGTGTGTGTGTGTGTGTGTGTGTGTGTGTGTGTGTATGTGTGTGTGTGCTGGGAATCAAGCTCAGGTTCTCTGCAAGAGCAGCCAATACTCTTAACTGCTGAGCCATCTTTCCAGTCCCTAGCGCGCGCGCGCACACACACACACACACACACACACACACACACACACACTCTAAAATCATTTTTGTTAAACTGAAAAAGAAAGAAAGAAAACAAATTAAATATGCATGTGACTTTGGAGAGGAATTGGCACTCCGTAAGGCTCTGCATATACAGAGTACAGAGATAGATAGGTTCCTGGGGGCGTTTTTGAGACAGTCTTGCTATGTATAGCCCAGGCTAGCTCAGATTCTCTGTCCTCTTCCTTGGCTTCCCACATGCTGGGATGGCAGACACGAGCTGCAATGACCAGGTTATAAAGCTTAGTATTTTAATTGGTCTGTATCCCATTCACTAACATCACCTTCCTGGTCTTTCCTGGGGATTTAAATCGATGCTTAGCCTCTGTTGATTCTGACATAGGAAGACTACCTCAAGGGAATCGTTCCCAGGGCCTCCAGAGGTTCACATCTGCCTTGTGATTTCTCCTTCCTTGAGCAGTCCTAGAGCACCAACTTTTGCTTTACCAATTCCTGATGGCGGAGTTACGTGCGGGCCTGCACAGTCAGTGACCAGTGACAGAGGGGATTGACAGAGTTACGTGCGGGCCTGCACAGTGAGTGGCAGAGGTGATTGACAGAAAGACATGCGGGCCTGCACAGTGACAGGGGTGATCCAGTGTCAGGGGAGGGTGGCCCTGTGGCTTTCAGTTTGACTCTCCACAGGTGTTGGTGACCTAGTCATGTCTTACACCCCTCACCCTGCTGCCGCTGGGAATTCACCTTGCAAAGTCACCACCTCTAACCACATACTTCTACTGGAGGTTTACCCCATCTGGTTAGTGTTCCATCCCCACTTTCCTGTTTGGGAGGTTTCACAATGTAGATTGTGATTTTTGTTGCCTTTTTTGGAAATTATTTTGTGTGGGGCTGACATGAAGAATGCGCTAGTATTTCAGATGGATTCCCTCCTGTTGTATCAGAGCTGAGCACTTGTGGTTGGTCCTGGTGTTTCTACAGATACGGGGAACCTTCTCTTTCATCTTTTCTGGGGATTGCCCCCTCCCCAAACCACAAAGACACTAAAATAGCTTCAGAGATGAGCTGGCTGAGGTTCTGTTTATGCTTGATACTAAAACACAGAGTGGCTCTTGAAGTCCACGTGCCTTTTGGCAAAGAATTAGCTCTTGCTTTCTCCTTTTCCCCATAAAAATTTCTCTATTCCTCACTTTAGGAGGACAGAGAGAGAGAGAGAGAGAGAGAGAGAGAGAGAGAGAGAGAGAGAGAGAGAGTTTAACCCCTGAGCAGCTTTCCAGCCCAAACATTCTGATATTTTTCCTCCCTCTTGGACAGACTGTTCTGGGCTCCTTCCTCTTCCTCCCCTGGCCAGCAGCCAGGAAAGCGAGTGCACCTGATCTCTCTCAGTTCCTCAAGAGCTCTGAGAATGGGGTGCATCCTTCCGGTTCCAGGGGATGCACCACCTCTTACGGTCCTTATGGCCATCTTCAGTCCTGTCTCCAACCAAAGTTCACTGTCGTCCTTTAACCACACACCAAAACAGGGGGTCTTGGGCAAATTCCCAGAGACCACAGGGTCAGAGGTGGTGGTGGCAATGATATGTTATGCACATAGAATCTTGATTTTTCTTGCTTCATGTTAACTCCTAAGTAAAACCATTGACAGTCATCAATAGGTAAGAATTTTGTGGTACAGTCTGCCAAAAGACCTTTAGGATGTCAAATCCTCAGACACCCACATTATCTTACAATCTCTGATTTATTGCTGGAAATCATCCGGCCTGACTTGGGGTGAGGTTGATGCCTCACTGGCTACTGAGGAAAATAACCTGCGTTTTGAGTAGATGGAAAAAGTGATAGTGTGGCTGGAGTTTTACACAAAAAGTTTCAGTTCTGGGAATCCCAACGGACTAAGCTCAGCTTCCCATCCCAACACAGCAATTAAAGAGATGGCTACGACCCAGGGTGTATAGTTCAAATGGCAGAGCACCCATCCATCAAACAGGAAGCCCTGGGTCTCCTCCTAGTGCCGCAGACTGGATGTGGTGGTGGATGACTGTCATCCCAGCACTGGAAAGTAGAGACAGGAGGATCCAAAATTCAAGGTCATCCTCAGCTACATACCAAATTTGAGGCCAACCTAGAACATTTTGTGTCACACACACACACACACACAAAATAGTTTGAGAGAGAGAGAGAGAGAGAGAGAGAGAGAGAGAGAGAGAGAGAGAGAGAGAGAGAGAGAGAGAGAGAGAGAGAGAGAGAGAGATTAGTAACGGTGAAGGATAGAGAAAGGAAGTCTAATCCAAGTGGCTGTGTTGGGAAGAATGACAGATAAAGGGATTCAGTGACTCAAAGTGTCTCCGGGGGACTCGTGTGAGCCTAAGTTTAAATAGAGGAGGAGTGGGTTAAGGTCAAGTTGTATGCATAATTATGCGATCCTGGAAAGGCCATTATCTCAGTTCTGGTTCTTTGAGGTGGTCTGAAGTTGGTGTCACTGTCGTCACTGAAGATGTCTGCTCCTGCTCCAGGTCAGGGCCTAGCCATCATAGATAACTGCTGCCATTGGCTGGGTCCTCAGTCCTAGCCTTGCTGTTGTTGAAGGATGACATCCATCCCTTGCCATAGACATGTCCACCAACCAGCCTTGTCATCCCCAGAATCCAAGTCAGATAAAGGAAAGAGGGACTCAGGAGGGAGAGGTGAAGGAGGCAGAAATTGAACCATAAAAGGACAAAACAGAGTGAGTTAGGTCAGTGACTAGTACCCTCCTTCAGTGGGGCTTCGGGATCAGAGATGTGGCCATGAGGGTTGGAGGGAAGAGAGTTCTATGCTATATTTCCTGGAGGGAGGAGACAAGGCTACCTGACAGTTGCCTCCTGTCTCCCTCCATGGACAGTCAGGAAGTCCCAAACATGGCAAAAGAGAGCACCATTTCTTCTTCCTTGAAGTGTCCATCTAAATCTGCAGCTCCCCTGCCCCCAGCATGTGTGTGTGTGTGTCTGTCTGTCTGTCTGTCTGTCTATCTCTGTGTGTGTCTGTCTCTCTCTCCATCTCTCTCTGTCTCTGTGTGTCTCTCTGTTTCTATCTCTTTTTTATTGGTTTGGGTGACATATCAAATCCTTTATTGCCAAGTGGCATAAAGATTTTTTAGAGTCTATTCATCTTTTAGACTTTTTAATGGTGGTTTTAGCATACAGACCTTTGAGATTTGCATGTGTCAGAACTTCAAATCTACCAACCTTTTCCTTTGTGGTTTCTTCATAGAAAGACCTTCTCCATCCCTAGCCAATACGACATTCGTCTATATTTTCTGTTACTTCCTTTTCCATGTCTTTATACTGGAGTTGGTTTTGCAACAGACTCCAACATTGCACAGCCAGAGACACATGCAGAGTAGCCTTCTTGGGATCCTATGGGAGCCAGCATTTAGACCACCTCTCATCCCTGGGGTGGTAGACACAAGTTTGAGGCCTACCCAGGCTTCGATTTGTCTTCCTGTGACTCTGAAAAAATTCTCACGAACTCCTCAGTCATTTAATTGGCTTTTTAAAGAAAAACAGTCTCTTCCGTTGTGTCTGTCTGGTAAGCTCATCCAAGAGTTTCCAACTAAAAGAACCCTTTCCAAGTAAATGGGTTAATTCTCGTGTGATGCTAGCAAAGGCAGTTCCCTAAAGCAGAGAGCTCCTCAAGCTGATTCTACTATGACTCCTTTTTCCCCCCAAGGAAAATGTTTTTTTTTTTTAATTTAAAAAAATTACATTTACTTATTTATGTGAGTATGGGGGTGGGGGTGTCTTGTGCCATGGTGCACATATGGAGGTCGGAGGGCAACTTGTGGGAGTCCATCCACCCATGTGAGTCCAGGGCCTTAAACTAAACTCATCAGGTTTGGCAGCAAGCATTTTTAACTGCTGATCCATCTCACCAGCCCACAGGTAACCCTAATGCATACTTCTCCAGCATTTCCAAAAATGTCTACATTAGACAAGTTCTAAATTTTTTAATTTACTTTTACTTTAGATTTTAGGGGTGGGGTGGGGTGGTGGAAGATTGTATATGTGAATACAATGTCTGTAGAAGCCGGAAGAGAGTGTCAGGGTCCCTGGAGCAGGAGTTACAGGCAGCTGTGAGCTGTTTGACATGGATGCTAGGAACTGAACTCAGGTCTCCTGCAAGAGCAGTGTGTGCTCCTAAGCATTGACTCACCTCTCCAGCCTTCCATGAGCAACTTCATTAATTGAGAGGAAACCCACTGCTATTCACTGGAGGTGAGGAGCTGGACATGACATTTTCCTAGCTGTTGCTTTTTGTCTGCACCGTCTTTGCGGTAGATGGGGTGGCTCTTCTGAGTGCATTATTTCTTCTGAGTGCATTCTTTGCTGAGTTTCAAGGGTTTAGCCCAGAGACAAGCATGGTAGTGCATACATTTGCACTATCAGCACTGGGGAGGCAGAGGCAGGAGGGTCTCTGTGAGATTGAGAACAGCCTGCTCTGCACAGTGAGTTTCAAGCCAGTCAAGGCTACATAGTGAGACCCTGTTTCATCAAGCCTACCAGTCAGAGCCTCCACGTCCACAGTATAGGCAGCCATGAGGACAAGGTATGTGTCAGGCTGTATGCTTAGCTCCATAGCCACAGGCTTTCAAGGGCTGAAAAGACCTTGAGCACTGGGTCGGCAAGGGAGACAATCTGAGTTCTTGGCTGTACACAACACCACCAAATCCATATAGACTCTTTTTAGCATAAAAAAGAGCATCCTAAAAATTGTTACATAACTCATAGCATTTATGGGAGGTCGAAAAAAGTCTTAAATTTCCAAGAACAGCTCCCACAGTCACCCACCATCCATTGCTTCTGCCACTTTTCTGATGCCAGCAAGATGGATGGCATGGGCAGGATTTTCTCCCACTCATTCCCGACTTTTGGATCAGAGACTCATGAAGACACAGCTCATTGGCACAGCCTATTTCACTTACCCATTCCTAGACTCAAGGAAGGTTTGGAAAGTGAGTTTTCTGGGTACTCTCAGAAAGAGGTACGGACCACGTAGGCAATTATCAAGTACGTTCAAAACAGATAGGAACGACTGTGGGTGTGCTAGTTTTTTGTTGACAGTAGAATCTTTGTTTGCAGTCACGCTGACCACGTACCAGAGACTTATATTGCTTAACTGTATGTGTTCTTCTACTGTCTTTAGCTTAATTAATATTTATATCTATGCTTGCAGTGTGGTTTACGGATTTAATCTATGTATGCGTGCTATGTCTTCTAGCTTTGTTTTTTTTTTTTTTTCTGTTATTATCTTTGTCGATATTTTTTTTTTGACAATAGAACAACTTGAAACAGACATCCAGCAGCCAAGTGCAACCATTCAAAACTGATCAATGTATCAAAATGTAAGAAAAAAAAGAAGCTACAAATACAGAACACCACATGTGGTGTTTCTTAGTAATAGAACATTTGGCCTAGCATGTGAATCCCTGGGTTCCATGCCCAGAGCTGAAAACATGGTTCAGATTTACAAATACCAAAGGGCTATGGCTCAGACATTCTACACACAGGATCATCTGAAGCCATCCATCTCAGGCTGTTTCTCATGGCCATTGGCAGACCAGACAAGGAGTAGGCAGAGGCTGGTGTAGACAGAGAGTCTGTGATGATGAAAGGGCAACAAGGTGTTACTTAGTACCAGAAGCCTCTAGGCCAGTGTCTGTTTGCATCGATGGAGACAGAAAGGGGCAGAGGTCACGCCCCAGGTATCAACACCATGACAGAATCAGAGCCATTGCTGTAACTAGTATCCTTTGCTCGACTTCGATGGCTGGTATGTTAGTCAAGGTTCTGCCACTCTGACAAAAGGCCTGAGAAATATCAACTTCAAGTTTTATCTGAATCATGGTCTCACAGGTCTCAGTCCACTGTTGCTTGGCTGCCTCCAGGCCTGCAGAGAGGAAGAGCTTTGTGATGGAGAAGGAAGCAGAGCTGCTCTTCTGTGGCAGCTAGAAAGAGAGGAAGGAGAGGAAGGAATGAGGGATAAGACACACCCTTCAAAGACATGCCTTCAACGCCTACTTCCTTCATCCGGGTCTCACTTCCCCCATAGGCCACTCAGCTATTAAGAGATTATTCCCCTGATGGAGTTAGCACACTTACTATCTCTCAGGAGCAGCACCACCACCTAGGGATCAAGCCTTCAGCATCTGAGCCTTTTCAGGGGACCCCTCCTATCTAAGCATTTACACTAAGGTTGAAGGTCCAGTACGAATGCTCCTCCCTCTAGACCTCCCAGGTTAGGTTAGGGCCATCCTTCTGTTTCCAGGCTTACCGTGCTACACTGCTGTTCCTGCCACTCCGGACTCGCCTGCCTACACCCTAACTCCTACCAGGAGATGGCACAGAACGCACAGCAGCTTAAAGAGTGAATGAATACATGAATGAATGGAAGGCTACAGCTACCGTACGACTTGATGCAAAAGCCCCCTGTACCGGCTTTTCTCTTGCCGTGTTTTGTGGTTGCTGGACCCATGAAGTCTAGAGGTCTCAGAGTCACAGCCACCTGGTTCATGATGGAGAGCTGTAGGAGGGGGTCCTTGGCACAGCAACACGGAAGGGAACAAGTTGTGCCCAGTAGAGGGGACAGGCCTAGCATGAAGAGAGACCTGGCCATGATCCCACAGACAGCTCTGAGCCTTCCCATCTATATCCTGCAGGAGGAGCCAATTGCCTGAGGGGAAACAGAGTCCCACTCGGTTAAGCTGTAATCAGCTCGGCTCCAGCATAGGCTTTTGAACTGTAATACTCACAAGAAGCAGAGGCATCTGTAGGAAGAGAAACTGAATGCGACATTCTGCAGGAGGCCAGGCTAAATGTGTCCCATGACATCACTCTGGAGAAGAGGCTGCCAGAAGCCACCCAAGGGCCTAAATGCTTCTGCATCTTGGTGCTGCAGGAGACTGAGTCCCGGAGGCTGTGGCTAGGCTCCTAGGACCCCTGCTCTGTTCAGACCTAATCATTTGTTCCCTTAGCCTATGGGGACATTTTCTGGTCAACTCCCTAGGCCAGTATGACTTGAAAAGATCCATTCCTTCTGCCCATCCTAGAAGTTCCCCTGCCTGGATCTCCTCCTGAGCAGGCTTTCCAATAGTTTGTTGCTGGTGGGAACACAGAGGGATTTCTGACTGCTGTGTCACCTATTGGGAAAAATCCTGCCACATCGCCTCTGCGATCCTCTCATGGAGGTACATGCCAAGTTTTGAATTTCAGCAAAAACCCTTGCCAGGAAGAGTCTGACATCAAGCAAGAGCAGCTCTCCCGGGACTCGGTTCCTGTAATGGGATAGAATGGTCTATTGTAGAGACTTACTGTAGATGTATCTGTAGACTGTACATCTCTAAGGCTCACACAGATAGTCCTGGACACACATGCCAAAACTAAAGATGACAGATGACCCCCTCCCCCCAACACACACACACACACACACACACACACACACACACACACACACACACACAGTTGCAGCCCAGCTGTGAGTTCAAGTGCACAGAGAGCAACTGATCTCACCTACCCACCCTTTGCTTCCTGGTCTCTGTTGTCTGGTTTCTCATCCTCTTCCTCCTGGTCCTGGTCTCAACTAGTGCCCAGCCATGTGTGTAGAGGGCTGGACTGCCTGAGCGCTGTCCTCGGTGCTGGAGGCCTAGTGGGTTCTGAAGGCTTGAAGACCGCAAGAGTTTGGAGGGGGAACTTCGTGAAATCACCTGAAGATGTTGATGGAGCCCCCCCCATCAGAATACCTACCTTTATTGTTTTGGAAAATCGCAGAACCAGGCTTCCTCCTTTTGTTCCCAGACAGAGGGATTCCAACGCCATCAGCAACTTGGTGGCTGTATAGCCATTTAGGATACAGCTAAGCAATTTGAGCTCTCATGTACCACACACATAACCATCACTGCCTGTGTCCTCAGGAGGCATCTGTGATTCCATGTGGCTGCCTGCGGCTTCAGGTGACATGCCTAGGGACTGGTGACTGACTACATGGCAGCTGGTGAGTCTTCCTGTGACCTTGTGTGGCCTCCAACCTGACCTTGCGCATTCTCATTAAGTCTGGGCATTATCCAGTTTAGCCTCACCTAGATAGCCCCCCGTCGCTCCCTCCTCTCTCGGGCTTGCAGATGTGACTCCGAGTTGTCTACAAAACCATGTCCCAGGGGGCGTCCGAGTCAGCCGGGAACTGGTCCATCAGCATGTGCGCTTCCTGGGACAGAAGTAAGGGACCCCGCTGCCACTCGAGCCTGCCTAGCCATAAAGCCCTGGCGGCGGATCGTGCGGAGGTAAGGGTCGTTCGTGGGTGGAGGGGTGAGTGGCAGCGGCAGTGCGCCCGTGAGTCCCCCCCAACCCCCAGCCCGTTTCGCCCGGAACGTCGCGGGGCGGGCGGCCCGGCCCCTCCCCCAGCCGGGCTCGGCGGTTCGGACGCAGCTGTCTCTTCGCCCAGGAGTCCCGGCTGCGCTGCTGCGGGGCTGGGAGTCGGGTTCCGTGAGGAGCGCGCGCCGCGCCCTCCCCCTCCCGCCGGGTCTCCGCAGCGGCGCGGGGAGGCGGGGGCTAAAAATACCCGGCGGCGGCGGCGGCGGCGGCAGCGGCAGCGGCGGCTCTGGGGCTGCGGGGCTGTGGGCCCGGGAAGCCGTGCGGGGCGGACTAGGCCAACTCGCCGACATGCTGACCTTCTTCCTGGTGTCGGGGGGCTCCCTATGGCTGTTTGCCGGTAAGTCCGGGTCCGATCCCGACCTCCGTCTCCGCGGAAGCTGTAGTATCTTGGCCCAGGATGCGGGTGTGACATCCCCACCTTGCGGAGCCCTCCGCTGCGGCTGCTGAGCGGTCCCTTCAAGGTCCCCGAGCCGCCCCCCAATTCTGGCGGTGGCCCCAGGCTGCGTTGGGGAAGCAGCTGTGTCAGCTCAGAGGAAGGGCCTTGCTCACGGAGACCCTCCCCACAACCTCCCTTCAGTCCTCAAGCCCCTCTCCCCTTGAGGTGAGGACCGGTGATCAGATTAGGCCCCAAGCCAAGGGAAGGGCAGACTCCATGTCCGTGTCCATCTCCAGAGATCAAAACCCATTGATCTCTGTTGTTGCCCCCAGATACTGCGGTGGGTGAAGCCCAGAACTGACCTGGGCTTCCTGGATCTAGCCGGAGCCTTCTCACTGCCGGTCCCTGCTGCCCTTTAGCCAAAGGACAAGATTGGCTGGTTACTTGTCCCTAAGCTCTGCCCAGGGCTGTGTCCTGGCTTCCCTTATTCCTTACAGGAGTCAGCTTTCATCCCTGCACCCTCTGAGGAGGCTCTAGGACCCCTGATGGATCCCTGCTTAGCACTCTCCCCAAATCCCTACACCCACACCTGGACTCTCTCCACAGGCCCACCCCTTCAATGCTACTTCCCTGTACTGGCCTCTCCCCTCTCCAAGTCTCCAGCTAGTACCTCTAAAGGGTCTCTGTCCCAACCCTGGCCCCAACCCTGTGCAGAATAAGCCTGGTAATTTATGTGAAAATGCTTGGCCTTTAACTTGGTTACACCTGCCTAGCCCAGGGCAAACGCTCTATGCATGCTAGTATTTCTTATTTGGTATTCAGACAGTTCCACCAGAGTGGTGGCAAAGTTGTTCCTGAGCTAAAGAAAGGGCCGAGGTTGATCGCTTCATGAGGCATGTGCTTTGTTTTTTAATATTCATAGCAAAACCTAGTAGGTTGGTGGTACTTCTTTTATTGTTGAGATTCAAAGACTGACTTACCCAATGCCATATGGATAATACCTGGAAGACTGGAGTTTGAGCTGAAGTTTTAGCTGATCAGCCCATGCCAAGTGCTTGATGATATCAGGCCTGAATCTGGGGGAATGATGGACCAGGTAATTATTTTCCCCCACCCCCACAATTGTCCTGAGTTAGGCCACAGGGACATTTTCCCTGAGCTGGGGAGAGTAAGGCCTCTCTAATCCCCTCGGCTCCCTAAGCTCCTTCTGTCTGCTAGTGTCTAGTGACAGGCTGCTCAGGGCCACGCTGGTCTTGCTGTGTGTCCAACAGGCAAGGACGGGCTAGAGCTGAGGTCATGTATAATCAAAATAACTGGTGGTGGTGATGGTGGTGGTGTGGTGGTGGTGGTGGTGGGGTGGTGGTGGTGGTGGTGGGGTGGTGGGGTGGTGGGGTGGTGGTGGTGGTGGTGGTGGGTGGTGGTGGTGGGTGGTGGTAGTGGTGGTGGTAGTGGTGGTGGTGTGGTGGTGGTGGTGGTGGTGGTAGACACTATTTATTGCCTCCGTGATGAACAGCCTATGAGCACACACACCCCCCAGTACTCAGTCCTCTTTGTCCTATTCCAGGAAGAACCCCACCCAGCATGTATTCAGAGTTTTGGTCTTTGGTCTTCTGTGCTTTGGGGAAGGTGTTGGAGGCTACAGGGCCACACTTGTGATAGGGGTCATTACTAGTCCGTGAAAGACACCCCTAACTATGAGGGCTTCTTGTCTATAGCTGGCATACAACTGTCCCCGAAACAGGCTGGCCTTCTGTCACGCCTCCTCACTGAGGGGCTCTACAAGGGCCTCAGAGAGTCAAGTGGAGCTTTTGCTGTGATAGGTGGCGGTGGCTTCCACACAGGCCAAGCTGCTCTGTTTGCTAGAAGGCTGAGTCTGATGTGCAGTTTTTCTTGGATACTATACCCCAGACACATTGTGGGGGCTTTATAGATCATGTGTCTGTCCTCCTTGGAACTAGATCTCAGGCTTTCTCTGGGGATGGAAGGGTCTGAGAAATGCATGTTAACACATACACACACACCCCTGAGGATGAATTCTGCTTTGTAATCCAAGATCCCAGTGTAGCTACCAAGTTCCTGCCACTCAATCAAACAGGAGGGTACTCCTGAGTCAACGTCACTCTTTACGTGCTTTTTGCTACTTATTGGATCCCAAAGGAAACAAAGCTTGATCTGGCAAAAGTTGACCTCAAGGGCTGTCAGGGAAAGTTGGGGGAGAGAGCAACCTGGAAGAGGGGCAGCCATGCATTCTGGGTTGCACAGCACTTGACCATTCCAGACCTAACCTGAATGTTGAGTTGTAAACAAAGAGACAATGATATAGGTCCAGCATGAGACAGGTGCTCAGTCTGGTAAGAAATGTGCCCTCCATGTACCCAAGTACTCAGAGGACAATGGGATGAGTTTATTGAGACTCCTGCCTACCTTTATGATACCTGTGTGCAGACTGGAAAAGAGGTGGCACTCCTGATGGACACATTTCTAGAAGGGCACCCCTTCCTTTAGGCTGATGTAGCCCTATACTCTTATATAAGGCCCAACCTGCTTAACCTCAGACCTGACCCATCTATGTGGGCTTCTACAGGACACAGGGCATTTGTCAAAGAGAGGTAGTCCAAATGTCAAATAAAGGAAGTCAGAGCTGTGAAAGGCATGCAGAGAGAACCATGATGGGGTTGAGTCCTTCAGGGTTGTTGGATGGGGTCTTGGAGAAGAGGATTTTATCAGGGGACATAGAAGAGCCCTCTGTTTAGACACCATGGCCAGGTTGAGTCAAGAGGAAAAGACTGGAGGCCAGGAGTGTTGTGAAGGACTGTTATGTTATGAGAACAGATGTAGCCCAGGTTGGCCTGAGTTGGGTCTGGGCTCCATAACAAGGCAGGGATGAGCCTCCAGTCCTGATCCCTGCTCTGGGGATATCGACCTGGTGCTACTGGAGTGAGGCATGGCAACAGGAGGCTGAAGTGACAGGTATCTGGCCAAACAGGTGCAAACATGCACAGCCTGGCTCAGAGCCCCAACAGAGCCCACCCTTAGCCCCAGGGTCCACTAGGAAATGACAGGCTTGAGGCCTGGGGCAATTGAAGGAAGCCCCAAAAGGCAGCTAAGAATTGGGATTGGTGGTGGTACTATGGGAAAATTAGGCATTTGGGGCATGGTTCCCAAAGGAAGCAAGTTTGAATGTGCACTCAATCCTTTGCCTTGTGGGAAGATTCTGATCTTTTAGCTGCTCTGCACCCTGAATGAGAATGGTAAGGCAGCGCGTGAGAGAGCAAGAGCTCACTGACACCAGGGGGCAGCATCACCTGCCATCCCGCTCTTCGCTGATTTGCTGGGGTTTGTGGTTCTAAGGGCTCTAGGTTGACCTTCCTGAAGTTGAACCTGGCTCTGCTACAGCAGTGATAGAACTCAGGGCTGTTCCATACATGAGGTAGTAGGGAGGGGGATTGTCTTGTTTGCAAAAAGGAACAAAACTTTTCTATAGTAGAAGGTGCGCTGTTTATCTACCACCAGACACACGGTAGGCACTTAGACATTCGTTGATTTGAAGAGGGGTTGTAAACGTATAGTCTGCATTTCTGTTTCACCTTGCACACACTGTATGTCAGTCACCACGTTTCTATGATTCTGCAAGCTTCCCCCAGTCTCCCCACAATGCTGTCTTGCTGTTATCACCACTTACCCCATGAAGCGCTGAGACCCAGAGAAATTTCAGTGGGAAGCAACTTGCAGAAGCTGAGGGTCAGAACACATTCTCGGACTTGCAGCCCGGAGGAGAGCCAGGATTCCAACAAGTGAAAGTGAAGTAGAAAAAGAAAAGGCACTCTAGGCAAGAGGGACCTGAGGAGGAAAGACTGGCAACGGCAGTGTCTGAAGTAAAAGCTGAGTGTGGTGGCTCAGGCCTGTAACATCAGCACCTGGGATGCAGGTGCAAGAGTGTCAGGAGTTCAAGGATAGCTTTGACTACATAGGAGGTGCCAAGTCAGCCTGGAGTACATGAGATTGTCTCTCAAAAACAACAGACAAAGCCGGGCGGTGGTGGCGCACGCCTTTAATCCCAGCACTCGGGAGGCAGAGCCAGGCGGATCTCTGTGAGTTCGAGGCCAGTCTGGGCTACCAAGTGAGTTCCAGGAAAGGCTCAAAGCTACACAGAGAAACCTTGTCTCGAAAAACCCAAAATAAATAAATAAATAAATAAATAAATAAATAAATAAATAAATAAATAGATACAACAGACAAACTGGAAGGAGTGCTGACTGCTCTGCCCAGAATAGCTAAGAGGAATCGCCAGTTGATAGCCTAACCTTGCAGGGGCAAATTCTGCTTGATCATCGACATAGTCAAGACTGGGATGTTCAGGGGCTCCAGAAGGGAGAGAGGAATAATGGATAGATGGATGGATGGATGGATGAGTGGGTGGATGGATGGATGGATGGATGGATGGGTGGGTGGGTGAATGGATGAATGGGTGTATGGATGGTTGGGTGGGTAGATGGATGGACGGGTGGATGGATGGATAGATGGATGGATGGATGGATGGATGGATGGATGGATGGATGGATGGATGGATGGTGGGTGTGTGGGTGGATGGATGGATGGGTGGGTGGGTGGGTGAATGGATGAATGGGTGTATGGGTGGTTGGGTGGGTAGATGGATGGACGGATGGATGGATGGATGGATGGATGGATGGATGGATGGATGGATGGATGGATGGAAGGATGAGAGGATAGCCCACAGCTGCTGGATGGATGGTTTTGTAAAAGGGAGATTTCTCTGGGGGCTCTTGCTTCCTTGGAACTCCAAGGTCTGGTCTCCCTGTAGACAGGCATCTCTGAGTACATTGTCCAGCACAAGTGAGAAGGAGCCCCAGTCAATGTCCCTGCCTTTAGCCTGGTGTGACCATCTCAGCCCCTTACCTTGAATACTGGGCCATACTTCTCATTCACTATTCGCTAGACCTCAGAATTTGTAGAGGAAGGAGTACTGTGGGAAGAAGCTGCTTTGGGCCTGGATGTTGTCTTAGGTTGCCTGGGGATGGCTTCCTGTCACTCACTCACCCATCAGGTGTGGTCATAGCCAAATATTCTCCAGACTCATGGGAGACTCAGGGTCTGTGACAAACAGAAGTGAGAATAGGGAACACATGTTGGGACAGAAATTCTGAACTGAACTCCCCTATCTATTCCGAGGTTTAATCAATAATCTCAGATCCCACATCATTTCATTCTGACTAGTCCTACCTAGCCGCCTGCTCTTCCCAGAAATGCCCTTCATCTCCCCACCCTGGACTAGGCATTCAGCTAGAGGGCATCTGTGGAAGGTTGGGAGCGGCTAGCTTCTGGCTTGGGTCCTGTCCAGTCCGGCCTGCATTCCAAGCTGGCTGCCTCTTAAGGTTTTGGAGCAATAACAATCAAAAGCTCAGTTTCCAGACCCTGGGATAAGCAAATCCAGATTGGTACAAGTTGGAGCCAGGAATCAACCCAGTGACAGTGATTGGTGGCCACTGGGGGAGGGGAGAAAGAAGGCAACCCTGGTTAAATGGATAGCTCTGAGACAAACCGAATTAACTCACTCCCAGAGCTCTGTCCCACTGATGCCGATGGATCTGGAAGGAATAAGCGGGACTGGGCCTATTATCAGCCCTATTTCTCCCTCTAACATTGGACTGTTGGGACTTTGACACTCATGAGAGATCTATCTGCCAACCTATTCCTGCCCTAGCTCTAGTGGCAGACCATTGTGAACTTGAAGGCATGAGCAGAAAGGCTGATCGGCATTTAGGTCAGCCAGAACCTGGACAGCAAGGTCAGCCAGAGGCTATATGGCAGGATGGTCAGAGCCAAGACACAGAGAGAGTAGCAAGGTAGAATGTGGGCCAGCCTGTGAGATCAGATAGGGAAGCGGCTATAGGCTGGGCAGCATGTTCTCAGGCCAATGGAAGGAAGATACTTACCAACGTGGAGATGGGGGTGTCAGGTAGGAACCGTCCAGGCTGCCTTAGCTTCAGAAGTAGCTGCCCCTCTGTTCTGTTTCTAGAGCTGGGGCCACGTGAAGGCACCTAGACTCTAGCACCCTGCTTAGCAGACAGTGGTGGTGGTGGCGCGACTGTACCTCCCAGCTGATAGGATGTGGTTTTCTGGGGTATACCTTCAACTCACCCCTACTCCTGTCACTCTGCCATCTTCTAGGCCTGGCCATGTCTGGGGACAACAGTCCTTTCCTTGGCCAGTAGATAGTTGGGGATTTGGGTAGATGTGTTCTTGGCATCCCTGCTGTAGCCCAGGCAGCGGGATAGGTGTGACTTGTGAAGTTCCCATTTTCTGGGCCCACAGTGCCCTCTCTCCTCCTTTCCCTCTGCCTCTCGATTCTCCTTCCTGGAGGGTTCTCTGAACCTTCATGGAGACACATTTGGCATCTTGGTTTCATAAATATGCTGTGTGACCACAACCTAAAGTAGGAGGCAGGCGGTTGGTGGCAGGTGGCCCGTCACCTACCAAGGCTGGGCCTTTTCTTAAGGCTGCAAAGCCAGCAGGTCATATGCCTTGGATTGTAGGAGGTCCTTGCAGCGTCTCTCACCTCTTGTGTGATTCCAGAACGAGCTGTTAAGTCCTCTCAGGCTAAAGGATGCCTGCCTGCTGCATCACTGGTTCCTGAGAGCAGGATTCTGAGCCTCACATGGATGCTTGTGGGATTCAAGATTTACTCTGTGGTTGATGGACAGGTCTTGGTGACCCTGGGGTGTCAGGGTGTCAGAGGTGAGGGGTCAGAGAGACGGTGACCCACTGTCACCCTCATCAACCTGAGGAGTTCCCCCAGACCTTTTAAGGACCCCTACTCGGACCAAACCAGGATTCCTGGCTTCAGCGCAGAAAAGAATTCCAGGACCAGCCAGTCAATGGCGCACAGTTGAGACTTAATAAAGATACTTTAATACAGGCATAAACCTCAAGGTTAAGAGAAAGTGAGGCTTCCAGAAAGTGGGACACAGCCGAAACCATGAGCTCCAGCTTTTCAGAGAAGAGTCATGGTGCACTGTCCGCATTATCTACACATGCCATCGCTCTCGAGTTATAACGCAACAGGTTGTTCAGAAACCTTCACCCCCTTTGGATAAGTGAGATGCGTCTGAGATGTCTTGGATGACGTTATACTCTGATCACATGAAACCGGGCATCACTGGAGGTGCACAAGGGCATTGGTACATGTCCTTTCTATGCAAATGGAGTTTCTGGTGAGAGTTCTAGAAAATTACAGGTTTACAGCTGGGAAAGGCAAAAAGCCGTAAGCGGTTGTTGGTTGTGCTGGAAACCTTGCTTGTGTTGTTTCCAGCACAAGGCTCTGACTGTATTCCAGAGTCGGGGGTCCTGAACCTCTCCTCATGTCCACCCAAATTTCTCTGCCTTTCTACCCTGCCTGGTGAGAAGCAGCATGGGCACCAGGTGGAGGATGTGCATGGCCTCCGTCCTTAAGGTCTTCTCCTCCGCACTGCAAGTTCTTGTTGTTGATAGCCCTGCTCTCCTCTGTCCCTCCCTTGGCATCCATCATGAATGCCACAAGAGCTATCCAGGTCTCCTTATAAAAAAGAAAAGGAAAACAAAACAAAAGAACAAAAACAAAAAACCAACAAAACAAAACAACCTTTGTTATTTCCATCTCAGCCATCGCTGCTTTCGAAAAGGACAAAATCAACGTCTTCAGAAGGGATGATCCTTGCGTTGTGGTCCTGACCCTCACCCTTGTGCTTTCCTCGGGGGCCACAGAAGTTTCTAGTGCCCTTTGCAAAGATGTCAGGCTCTTTTCTTTGGATGGGAAGTCAG
The DNA here is from genome assembly GCF_004664715.2 of Peromyscus leucopus. Lineage (NCBI taxonomy): Eukaryota > Metazoa > Chordata > Mammalia > Rodentia > Cricetidae > Peromyscus > Peromyscus leucopus. The sequence continues at coordinate 36,865,330 of NC_051086.1, forward strand.
GATTCAGGGATGGGTACTCTCAGTAGGTCAGCGCGAACAGCCTCCAACAGCATTCCCTGGGCCGGCTGGGGCCTCGCTTTGCCTCGGTCTGAAAGAGATTTTTGTTTTCTGGTGAGAACAGCCCCAGCCTGACCTGGCCGCAGGAGCCGGCAGCAGGAGTGAAAACCCTTTCATGTGACAGGCCCAGAGTGGAGTGAGGCAGGCAGGCCTGGCAGCCAGCGGCAGGCCCTCCCCGGCAGCCTGGGAGGCAGGGCGGCCATTTGCATATTCCCCCATTCATCCTGCCCTTGAAAAGGAGGCCTGAGTTCCCAGTCCCTGGCTCGGCCAACGACCCAGAGCTGGAGCCCCAAGTTAACCCTGTGGGCCTTCGCTGCTAAGGGGCCAGGGGCGGAGGCAGTGCTAGCCAGCCCTGACCATGCAGAAGGTAGCAGACTTCCATTGATCAGCAGCCTTCTGCTGCAGTGGAGAAAATTCCCTTTTACTTCTTCCTGCAGCGGACAGAAATGATAGCTAGCAATTTGTCTTTGTCAGAAAATGTACCTTGAACCCAGGAGAAGATTGAGTCATTGCTTAATGTGTAAGGTGTGGGTGCGTGCGTGCGTGCGTGCTGCAGTGCACCGCGCGCGCGCACACACACACACACACACACACACACACACACACACACTCGTACGTATGTGGAAGTGTGGGTAAAGAAGCCAGGTGGGTTCCAGGCTACAGCAGAGGCACTCTCAGCCAAGACAGAGAGACACAGCTTGCCTGGGACACTTTTGTATCCCTAGGCCTCAGGATATTAGATAGTAGTCAGGTGACCTACAGGCTGTGCCTCAGAAGGCATGGCATACAGTGCCAGGCGTATTCTCTTACCTTCTGTGGTAAAGAGCCTCTCGCCAGCCACCAGCTTCGTGTCCTGGTCCTTGGTTCAGCCAGGCTTGCGATTCCTTCCCCACACTAAGGGATCTTGTCGGGGCCAACACCTTACAGGCTCTTCCTGTGACGTACCATCCCGTTGTGTCACTCTGTCCTAGCTTAGCTGTCCTCTACGTCCCACACTGCAACCCCACCCTTGCTCTTATTCTGTAAGGGAGGATGTGTCTCTGGCATTTCTCTCTGAGCAGGTGTCCCCAAGAGAACAAGGGTGTCCTTAAATGACAAGCAGACAAGCAAGCTGCCCTTCATCTTCTCCCTCCCACCTTAGGAACCCCAAGTGTGTCTTGCCAGGACCCTTTTCTACCTCGAGGAGCACGGTCCTAGCTAGAGGAACTGTCCCATCTCGGCCTTGACCATCTGCAGTTGGACGCTTGAGCATGTGTTTCTGCCAGGAGAGCAGATGTGTCTGTCCTTCACTGAGCTTGAACTTGCAGCATTTATGGGGTGTCCCCCAGTCCAGGCTAGCAATGAAACGGATCCCTGGCCCTAAGACCAAGACATTAGCAATCCTACCGTGGACTTATCTGGAAGGGAAAGGATCATGATGCCACCTAGGACTTGCCTTCCTGCACAATGAGACCTGGCCAGGAGCGTCCCTCTGCCTGTGTGGTGACCATGGCCCTCACCAGTATCCCTGGAGTTCTGCCTACTGTCCCAGAGTACAGCGTGGAAGGAAGAACAATGGAGCTTCAGTCATCCACAAACCCTTAGCCCATCTCAGCCATCATTCCTGATCATTCTACCCTGTAGATATCGCCAGAGGGGCGGCTGCCGTTCTTTCTATCTCTCTGGTCTGTGATTTTGCTGTGCCTGACTTATGGTGAGGCCCAGGCTTATCTAGGTGCCCGTAAAAAGACACTGTGTTTCTCTTTGCTACTCTGGTCTCAAGGCTGCTTCTATTTCTGAGTCTCTAGAAGTGCAGTCTGAGCCTGGCTCCCTGGTCTGATCCTCACAAGTGTGTGGCCATGGTCTCTGGCAGGAGTTTGGGGTGAGTGAAAATTTTGAGAGATGCTGTCTTGAGGATGGGCGTGAAGGTTGGTGAAGGCAGGCGATGGAGACATGGTCACGGTGAGTCGGGGTAGCCGGGGAAGTGGCTCTGTAAACCTCTGTTGGGCCTTTCATGTAAGGCACTTCCATCACCCTTAAGAGAGAGCTATAATTGGGCTCCCCAGAGAGATCAGGCGGGAGTCACTTGGTAACACAGCAACCCTATCTCACAAGGGATACACAAGGGGCCTCTCCTGGCAATGCCTGAGTTGGGAAGGCCTGTGTCTCAGTCATCTGTAGCTCTGTGAATCTAATTAAAACCCAAGAGGAAAATGGAGTAGAAGCCCCTCTGTCATGCAGACTTGAGCTTGAATCCCTGTGCCAAGGAGACAGTTGATAGGCCCAGGGGGGCTGCTGCACAGCCCTGCAGGTTGGGGTTACTCAGATGTGACGGTGAGGCAGGAGTTTTTCTTACCCTGGCAACTCTCCCTCAGCTCCTTGCCCCTTGGCACGCGGCACTTTCCACCCACCAGAGCCCTGGTTGTGGCCACTGGATTTCCTGCCCCTTAAGCTTCCCTGAGAATCACTATAGGAGGTGTCTGTCCTTCTGAAAGACGTGTCTCAAGCTGTCCAGGGAAAGTAGAGGAGGGATGGCGAGGTGGTTCAGTGGATAAGGACACTTGCTGCCAAGCCTGATGGACTGTTTGATCCTAGGAACCCATGTGGTGGAAGGAGAGAATTGACTCCTGCAAGTTGTTCTCTGACCACTCATGCTGTGGTACTCTTGTACACACACACACACACACACACACACACACACACACACACACACACACACTGAGCAAATTTAATTTTTAAAAAAAAGTAAAGTAGAGGATCCACTAAAGAAGAAGTGAAATCCAGCAGATTGGGGGATGCTAAGACCAAGTTCTCTGGCCTCCAATCAAGGTCTCAGGGGTGTGTGTGTGTGTGTGTGTGTGTGTGTGTGTGTGTGTCTGTCTGTCTGTCTGTCTGTCTGTCTGTGTGTGTCTGTGTGTAAAGAGACCTTGTCCTCTGAAACTCATGGCCAACTTCCCTCCCAGACTAAAAACAATGTGGGGTCAGGAAAGGCAGAAGGGCTTGAGTTGAGGCCCTGGCAGGCTGGCAGAGTGAGGGTTAAGGCAGAGTTGCTTGGCTTTGAGCTGGCCTGAGCTAGTACCGCCCCATGTGCAGATGAAGGGGGGGGGCAGTGGAGGCCTTGAGGGGCCAACAACTCCTCACAGAGCTGCTCTGTGCCTTGGTCCCTGTAGGACTTGCTCCCACAGCCACCGGGGAGCCACTGTTCCCACAGTTAATGCCTACTACCACCCAGCTTCTCAGGGCAGGCGGCTGTTGCCATCAGCTGTCCCCAGGGGCAGGGCCTTCGCAACTTTTGTACTTTGATCAAGATGTGGTAACCTCTTTCCCTGGGCTCCATAAGCCCTAGAAAGGGAGGCTGGTTCTAGCAGGACCAGCTCAACCACCTCCTCAGTGCCCGGAGCCTGCTGGAAAGGTAGGATGTGAATGCATCACCTTTTGCAACTTGTCCTTGAGCCCTTTTGGCTGGAAAAGACATGAAGTAACCGATTGAGCTAACTGCCTCCACCAAGTGCCTCCTTTACCATGTGGCTGGCATCTGCTCCCTGCCCACGATTTTATTTGGGAAGAGGCCCTGAGAGGTTTGGTGACTTGCCCATGGCCACACAGCCATCAAGAGTCTAAGTCAGGATTTGAGTCTGGTCAGACTAGCACCGAAATCCATCTTCTGGCTCTTTCCCTAACTTGTTTACTAGAGTGCTGCACCCTGGGGTCTGGTGAGGTTGTGATTTGAGCTCTACAGTGCAGGTGAGGTGGTTCTTTGGTGATTTCATGGCTTGGTTCCGGTTGCTGTCTATTACCGAAGGCCGTCGCGGTTTGCAAAGGTCCAGGACCCCACTGGACCAGGCTCTGCTGCTGCTGAGAGTAGCAGTGGTTCTAGGGAAATCCAAAAGAAGACTCAGAGGCGTGTGGACATCCTCGGGGCCAGCTTGCTGAGTTTGGACTTCGGGTCCTAAGGCAGTAGGGAACCAGATGAGGTTTTTGAGCGGTGGCACGAGAGAGTCACATCTGTGTAACAGGAAATTAACTTTGGTGCAAGCGTAAACACAGGTTAGAGAAAAGAGATGGATGAAGAGGCTAGCCTGAGCATCTGGGCTGCACTAGGTAGTGGTTGGCCTGGGGCTCTGGGGTGGGGGAATGGTGAGGTTTGGGAGCTTTATAGGGGCAGTGGTTCCACACTCAAGCATAGAGGTAGCCTAGGAAGGCCTGGAGTGCTGGGGTGGGAGGCTGCAACAGCAGAGGAGTCTCTCAAAGCCGACTCGCCCTCTCCCAGGGCCATTTCTACAGGGTTTGTGCTTGGTACCTTGCTACCTTTCTGCTCTAGCACCTTGGGGTTGATGGATAGCCCATCGTGGCTCCCTTGGTTCTATCCTCTCCCCTCCTTGATCACAAGGGCATGGGCTAGTGCCACCCACCCTCCAGGGTGAGCTTGTTGGGGGACATTTCAGGGTCTCCAGCCTGGGCCACCACTTGGTATTCCTAATGGGTCCGTGCTGGGAGGAAGTTAGTTTCTGCTGAGGGCTGGGTCCTCCTGCCAGGTGAATAGTTATAAACACCCACAGCAGCTCGCTTGGCAACAGCAGCACCAATGGTCCCCAGGGTATTGTCTGTAAACCCCCACCCGCCATGGCTGCCGCAACCAGAAAAGCCTCCTGGGGCATGGAAAGAGGCAGCTGGGCTTGGACCTCAGGGACCACCCCAGGTAAGAGGAGGTCAGAGAAGGCCAAGGCTGTGTAAAATAACCAGAGACCAGACTCCCAGAACCAGTCTCTGCTCTCCCCTCCCACATGCCAAGGGCTCGGTGGTGCACACTGGCTCCGAAGCCAGTGTCCTCAGAGGACCTGGACTCACAGCCCTGCCCTGCAGTGTCTCCCAGTTCCGAAGGGAATCTCAGAGTAGAAGCAAGCGCCTCTGGCTCAGGAGGTAAAGCTGGAAAAATGGAACACCCTGGTTGCCAAGGAGGGGAGCAGGCTGAACTTGGGACCAAAGGAGCTGTAGCCACTGTAGATGGCTGCTTAGGTGGACAGCCACCTGAGGAGCTGTGGGCTGTCCTTCATTGCTCCAGGTGGGAGGAGACTCACAGTGTGTGTGTGTGTGTGTGTGTGTGTGTGTGTGTGTGTGTGTGTGTAAGACGATGAGCACATGACTGATCCCATGCTAGACTCTAATGGCTCTTCATGTCCCCACCACCTCCCGGGACCTGAACCTGGATCCTTCTTACCAGGCAAGAGCTAGTTTTTCTGTGTGTTCAACATTCCTGTAAAGGACAGAATTGTGGGAATGGGTCTGTGCTGGCAGGGGTGGGGTGGCCACATAAGACAAGGGGATGCGTACTGTGTCCCCGACTCACTGAAAGAGTCTGTGTTCCGCATCTTTACAGTGATCGTAGGCGCTGCTGTGAGGACCAAACAGTGTGGTGGAGAGGACAGGTTTTTCTAGGAATCAGGAGTTCAGGCAGTTTAGAAAAGTCCTCCTTTTCCTGAAGCTCAGAGACTACCCTCACAGGCTTGTGATAGTGACCTTCGGACAGGACTTCAGGGGCTCAAAGTCTGTATTACCCGGATAGAATGCTCAGTTCCCGTGCGTTCCAGGCACTCTCCGCCTTTGAGTGTTGTCGGCTTCCCTCTGCCTGGGACACCCTTTTCCCTTCAGCCTCCACACAACTGTGTCACTTCCTGCCAGCAGCCTGCTCCGCCTCGTCATAGCTGAGTCAGGCACCTCCTCTGCCTTCTGCTGTCTGATGGCAGCCTAGACCCTACTGTACAACACTCCCTCGGGCAGCTCCGAGCTGGTGAGAACAGAGGCCATGTGGAAGCTGTGGGATACAGGGGTGGGAGGATGGATGGGCGACCTGGACGTTCCATATTGTGTGCTCTCTGTGATGATGCCAGCATCACGTCCTCTGGCCCGGATGCCTGGCTTGTGCTACAGTCTGGGGTCTGTCTGTGAGCAACTGCCAAGTACCAAGGACTGGTGGTCCCAAGATATTCTTTCAGCCTCTTTAATACTGTTTAAAACTGTATAGTGGAGTCCTTGGGGGCTAGATAGGGGCCCACTGAGTCAGTCCATTTCATTAAAGGAAACAGCCCTCGGCTCAGAGCCCACCCCCAAGAGCTGGTGGAGGCGTCTAGTAGTGAATCACTCATCTGGTAGGTCTAACTGCGACTTGGTCTTCCCATATACATTTTAGGTAAGTGGATGTCCCGAGAGGAGAAGGCCAGCTGGCCACCTGCCCAGAGCCCTCCCTCCCTCCCTAGAGAGGTTTTCCTTGGTGAAGGCATTGCAGTCCCAAGCTGTGCCTCCGCTCTGATGACGGTGTGTGTGTGTGTGTGTGTGTGTGTGTGTGTTGTGTATGTGTGTGAGTGTGTGTGTGTGTGTGTGTTGTGTGTGTGTGTGTGTGTGTGTGTGTGTGTGTGTGTGTGTGTGTGTGTGTGTGTTTTCCTCTGGGATGTTTGTCCTCATCATGGGTCTCATTTAAGACTGCTGGTGGGAGCCAGAGAGACGGCTCCACAATTAAGACCATTTACTGCTCTTCCAGAGACCCAGACTCAATTCCTAGCTCCTACAGGGTGGCTCACAGCTGCCTATTACTCCAGTGTCAGGGGATCTGATGCTCTGTTCTGACCTCCACGGGCTCCAGGCATGTACATGGTGCATAGACATACATGTAGACAAAGCACTCACATACATTTAAGCAACAAAAAAAAGATTACTGGTAAAATTGGGGTTCAAGCTCCACAGAGCCGGGATGATGCCCTTGACAGACCAGGGGCCACTTTCACGGCTTCCCAGGAGCGCCCCTAGCTGGAGGTTGGTAAGTGTCCCTGTAACTCAGAGGCCCTGCTGGGTGTCTGCAAAACTACCCTCCCATGGAAGCACAGGGTCTGGGCCACCGTCCAGTGTTTGGACCACCTGGGCCAGACCTGCCTCTGCTTCTCTTTCCAAGGCTGAGCAGCCTCCTCCGTCTGACAAGCATGTCTTTAAATTATGTCTGTAGTTCTGTGACTCTACTATGCCCAGTGGTACCGTGCCCATTTCAAAGATGGGAAAGTGAAGGTTCGCAAAGGTTGGGTTTGCTTAACCACGTATAGTTTACAAATAAACCAGAGACTTGAACCGAAGAACTGTCTTTCCTCTGTCTATAATGTTTTCTTGCACATTGCCGACCTCGTGCCGTGTTACGGTAACATTACAGTTTAACACAGATACCAGTTATTGGAATTTAAGCTGCTTCCTCCTTCTCCCTCAAAGGTCAAACAAATGTTTGGCTCCTATCCCATGGCTCCAGAGTTACCATGGTTGGCATTTGTTTTTGTTTCCCAAGAAGAAAAACCATAGCCACTGCTTCCATGATGCCAAGGACCCATGAGGAGGCAGCCTGCAGGTGGTGTGGGCTGGTCAAGAGCCTGCCCCGTGATCACTGGGGTGGCAGACCTATGCATATCCCAGGAGCTTCTAGCTCCAGGTCTTTCTGGGTAGTGACACTAAGGGGTCCCAGTGTGAATGCCAGCATCTGACCCCTGAACAAGTCCTCTGTACCCTATCAGTCCTGACAAGGTGAGGAACCCATGGCCCAGCAACCTGTACCTGCTCTGCCAGTGTGTCATTACCCAGCAGCTAACAGGAAGACATAAGAGATCTCTGGGAGATGCCCTGCTCACCTCCAGGGCATCTTCTGTGTCTCCCCGAGAGGTTCACTGAATTCCCTTAGACTTCAGTGGATGGAGGTGCACCCTAACCACCACCACCTGCAACATCAAAGCAGGTGCTGGTACCACTAGACCCATCTCGTACTTTGAGTCCTTCCTGTCTTAGCCTTGTTTATTTTCCTCTCCCCATCAGTTTAATTCTTAAACATTTCCCTCTGCTCCATTAATGCTCTTGGTGTCCTGTGTTTAGGGTGCAGAGCCACAGCGGTGATATAGCCATATAGGCCATCGGCTTCCAGGCATGAAGCCTGGAGGTATCTTTCTGGGCTATTCCATGGGCTGTGCCAGCTTCCCCTGCCCTCTCTCCTTCAGAGGCAAAGCCTAGGGTTGGGAGGGCAGAGGGCAGAGCCTGCATCCCTCCACCCCACTCATCCTGTACCCAGTGATGAGTGCATCTGCTCTCTGTCCATCTTCTCCATATCCTAGGAGCGAACATAAGCAAAGATCTGCAACCAGGGTCACAAAGGACCCTGAGGCCTGAGAGACTCTCTGCCGAGAACTGCCAGTGCATAGTGAGTCCTGGAAGATGTGAAATAGCTGTCAGCCATGTCCCTAGGCCTAGGCATGTGGTTCTCAGGAAAGCTGGCCAGAGGCTGTTAAATGTCGATACTGAGGGCTCCAGTCTCTCACTGAAAAGGCATCTCCAGGTGTCCAGCATCTGGGCTGTACTGTGCTGCACCAGGAGACTGCATATCTGACTACCCCAGAGCCTGACTCATCTATTAAGACCCCTCTATATCCTGCCTATCTGGTCTCCTCCCTCATCTGTCTCTTATTTCCTACAGAGATTATCCTCTCACTTCTGGAGAAGATGCAGACCCAGGAGATCCTGAGGATCCTGCGACTGCCCGAGCTGGGGGACTTGGGCCAGTTTTTCCGCAGCCTCTCAGCCACCACCCTCGTGAGCATGGGTGCTCTGGCTGCCATCCTCGCCTACTGGCTCACTCACCGGCCGAAGGCTTTGCAGCCGCCATGCAACCTCCTGATGCAGTCAGAAGAAGTGGAGGTGAGCAGGGCACGAACTGGCCCATCATGCAAAGTAGCTCCAGAGGGTAGCAGTCAAACCTGTAGCTTGTTTGACCCCAAGTGGCCCAAAGAATCCTGGTGTCCCCTGGCAACCCAGCCAACATGCTCTGCAGCAGCCTTGGGCAAGGTCTCTAGCAAGATGGTCCTCGAACCCCTGCAACATCAAAGGAGGTACTGGTACCACCAGACCCAACTAGTTGAGTCCTTCCTATCTTAGCCTTGTTTATTTTTCTCTTCCCAGAAGTTTAATGCTTAAACATTTCCCTCTGCTCCATTAACTGTATGGGCCCTAGGCAGAGCCTGGCCAATCACTGGGTGGGCGAAGCAGGTCCTCAGGGACTGTGGGGTAAATTCACTCCCACGTTCTGTCCCCAGTCCTGGATGACAGGGACCAGAGCTGAGCTCATCCCAGGGCCCCGCCCCCTCACAGAACCTGGGCTCACAAGGAGGCTAGAAGCAAGGAAGATACTCCAGCTTGTCAATATGGGGCTGATGAGATTGCTTCTCCAAACTTATGGAACTTACGGATTTTGTTTTTTGTTTTGTTTTTAAAGATTTATTTATTTTTACATGCATTGGTGTTTTGCTTGCATGTATGTCTGTGTGAAGGTGCCAGATCCCCTGGAACTGGAGTTGAAGATAATTGTGAGCTGCCATGTGGGTGCTGGGAATTGAATCCAGGTCCTCTGGAAGAGCAACCAGTGCTCTTAACCACTGAGCCTTCTCTCCAGCCCCCTCCCCCCACCTTTTTTGGTTTTTGTTTGTTTGTTTGTTTCTTTTAATTCTGCCTGTGTTCTAAGATCTAGTGTGCATTTTCCATGAATAATATATTCACATTATTCATAAGAAACCAAAGGCCACATGCTGAGAAACTTCTGCTTCCACTGCTGGGCTTGGTTCTGTTAGCAGTTCTGTCCCAGCCAGGAGCAAATGGAGAGATATCCCCGACTCCTAGCCCTTCTATTGGTTGGTTTGTAGTTCGTTGGTTGGTTCGTTGGTTGGTTGGTTGGTTGGTTTTCTCTAGACATGGTCTCATGTAACCTAGACTGGCTTCAAACCCCTAATCCTCCTGCCTCTGCTTCCCCCAGTGCTAGGATTACAGGTGTACATCACCAGAACCAGATCCCCAGTTTTAAATGAGATCATGCTACACACACTTGTGTACCTCCCTTTGTTCTTGATCACACGTCTTGGTGACCACCAACCTGGCGATGTTTTGCCAACTGGGAAGGGCACGGATCCTTGTCTAATGGGGATCTGAATTCTCAGGCTATCTTCCTAGTAGTGGGGGTGATGTGTGCAAAGGCCCAGGTATGCTTGAAAGTGTGGGGCGTTGGAAAGTGCTGGTTTGTGTTTGGTGCTGGGCAGTTGGAGGGGGGCTGGCAAAGACCAGCAGGATGGCGATGGCATGGAGAACATCCTAGGCTGGCAGCTGGCAAGTGCCTTCCTGAGCTGTGTGGTTCTTGGCTCAGAGCCACTGTGTCACTGAGTTCTTGATTTTAAAGTAGGTACTCAAAAGAGCACCAAAGCGTTGGTAGGGTGATGCAGAGAAACCATTAAGAATGGTTGGACTTTGGTTCAGCTTATAATTACAACTCACCTGGACAGAACCTAGAGACTCTCAGGATGAGCATCATGGATTTATTGGGGGTTTTCCGTAGAGGGATTGGCTTGTTTGTGCTTTAGAAGGGTGGCAGTTGCAGAGTAGGGATGAGGAGGCAGCTTTGGGCACCTGGGTTGGGCGATGGTGGCCTGGTGGTGCTCAGGGTAGTGGGAGGGTTGACTCTGGTTCAGTCTGCAAACATACAGAACGAGTGACCATGTGAGTCTTCCTGAGAGATGCATGAGAAAAACTAAGGCACCCTTCAGCAAATTTCTCTGTCCCTCAGGATCATATGAGTGTGAGCTGGGTAAAGGTGATGAGGCAAGAAACGAGGTTAGGGAGACAAGCACTCTGGTACTTAACTGGGAAACACGTAATTCAGACTACTCACTTCCCCAGCTGAAAACCCTTCTCTGGTTGGCTACCGCCCTCACCCAAAGTCCATCCCCGACTCCTGGGTCTGTGACCCTTTCTAGACTGCTCTCCCCTCATATTCATCTAGAGCTCCACAGATTACCCACAGTTCCCCAGCACCCTGTGCTCCTGTACCGTAAGTGTGTGCTTGCTACTGCCTGCTCTGTATTCTGCTGGCCAACTCCTATGCATCCATCAAATGCCAGCCAAGTGTCCCCTGCCCAACACACAAGCACTGCCCTCTCCCCCATCCCTGGCAGTCTCTTGCAGAGTCACATCTGCTGCCTGGGTATGAAGTGGGTCTGACTGCATGTACCCCTAACTTCCCACGTTTGGTCTTTCTCGAGCAGAGTTGGCCAAGAAGAACTTTCCACTCCAAACAGCTGAGAGCTGCCTGTGGTTTTGCTTTTGGCTGCTTGCTCTATGGTGCTAATTTTTTTCTCTAGACTCAATGTTCCAAGAATTAGCAGGCTCTGGGCCATCCCAGGATAACCCAAATAGCACTGAGCGATCAGGCAGAGCTGTGGTACAGAAGAGCTCTGGCTTGGGGCCCCTGGGGAGAAGGAAGGCACAGACGCCCAACTCCTGTCCCCGGCACCATCACGGAGGGCCTTCGCCTTGTTCCTCTCTGGTTCAGCATTGTTGAGGGCCCAGGATGCTGCTGCCTGGTCTGTCCTTCTTTCACACACTCTTAGGCTTCAGTCCTGGGAAAGTACCTTAAAGCACAACCCTCAGCGACCCATGCTAGCATGCCAGGATGGATGCCAACCTTCTTAGCTCAAGGCTATACACAGCTGACCTAGGGGCACAGCAATGGATGGCCAGGTACAGGGTACCTTTGGCAGGTTGATCCTGAATCTAAGTGATAACAGACTCCCCTTCTATTGTGGAGTCACGTCTCAAGCATTCCTGAAAACTCTGGACATTCTGTGTGTGCTGATCTGGTACACAAAGGTAGCGTGATTGTCGGGTATGCATGTGAGTGAGACACTGTTAAACTGGGCCTGTATGCAGTAACTAATTACGTTGAGTGTGGATGCATAACAGAGTGGGTGGGTGTGCTCTGGTGTGAACAGGCCACGAATATGAGCACTTCCAAGCCCCAACTGTGTGAAGCAGGATTGTATTCAAGCTGTGTACACACCAGGGCCCATTCCTGATGTCCATGCTTGCCTCAGCCAACTCCTGTGGTGTGTTTGGCTCCTAGGACAGCGGTGGAGCTCGGCGATCTGTGATTGGGGGGAGCACTCAGTTGCTTACCCACTACTACGATGATGCCCGGACAATGTACCAGGTGTTCCGCCGTGGGCTTAGCATCTCAGGTGAGGAGGAGTATATGGAGAATTGTATCAAGCATTGAACAGGTCTCTAGCTGTGGTATTAGGGACACGGCAGTGCCCAGGTCAGCAGAGAGACCCTGGTCTTTCCACCAGCTAGAGAGGCAGCTGACTTACATGGCTCAGGGCTGCCTTCAGCTTACTTCAACCTTTCACACTGGTTGCCTGATGTTGGACCGACACTGTACAACCCTATGGGCAGCCCCTGGGGAGCCTACTGTCATATCACACGGTCAACCACGGTTTGAAACCTGTACCCCTGAGATGCCTCAATCGTCCCAGGGTATAAGTCAAAGGGAGGTGGTCACAGAAAGCCATCCTGCGACCTTCTGCCACTGGCCTCCCCAAATGTAAGTGCCCTTTTAGATCTCCCATAGGAACTGTCACATAATCATGGCAGGAACTGGGTGCCACGTTATCGCACCCCTAGCCTCCCAGATCCTGGAGAGAAGCTGTTCTTGCATTCTTATGACCTTCTTGGGCCACAACAGGTGAGACAAACTGCTCGAGGGAAGTTTCCTGGACCCAGAGGCGCCCATAGCACATGATTTCCACCCTGTGCTTGGGTGACAGGGGCAGGAGTGAGTCTCCCCACTCCCCTCCCTGACACAAGCCCACTTGTCTCTCTGCAGGGAATGGGCCCTGTCTTGGCTTCCGGAAGCCACATCAGCCTTACCAGTGGCTTTCCTACCAAGAGGTGAGTGAGAACACAGGCCCCACCTGTCCAGCCCTGCAGGCCTGGTACCCTGCTGGGTTGGTGAAGGCTTAGGAGTTTATATATTTTTTATAGAACACGATATGAAAAGAAAACAATGTGAATTCAATGTCTGGTGTATCTGAACAGGTACGAGACACTGTCTAGAAAGCATGCATAGTGACAGTCAGTTCAGATGTTATGGTAAAAAGAAATCTTTCAAATGTGGTTTAAAAAAAAAGAATTAAATGAAGCTATAAGTTAACCTAAAACATACAAATACATGTGTGATATTAAAGAGTCTTCTTCAAGATCCTTGGAGAAATTTATTACACTGAAAAATGTCCCTCCCCATTTGAAGCCTGATGTAGAATATCTGTAAGATTCTTTTTTTTATTCTTATAGTTATTTGTTAACTCTTTGACAGTGTCATGATGTATATAATGTGTCTGAGTTGCTTTCGCCTCCCATCACCCCCTCTCATCCCACTGAACTCCTTCCTGACAAGCCCCCCTCCTACACTCCCGTCTGGTTTTTGTGACCCACGAGTTTCAGCAGGCTTGCTCACATGGGAATGGTAGGGGTTAGTCACAGGAACATGAACAACTTATCAGTGACTATGCCACTAAAGAATATGACCCATCCCCACCCCCACCATTGACCTTGGACATCTCCCAGGGGATAGGTGGGGCTTCATGAGCCCCTCCCACATCTGTGATGGAATGTTGACAAGCCAGAGGGGTCGCTTTTTATCCCCTCCCCCCACCTTCCCACCCAAACCTCTCCTCTGCCTCCGGAGGCTTTCTGCATGCCTGGGTGGGGGAGCCCAGAAGCTCAGACAGACTTGTATGAAAGCTGTGTGCACAAGCCCCATTGAAGTCTCCTCCTTTCTCCATCACCCCACCCGACCTCCACCCATCTGTGTGCAGGTGGCCAACAGGGCTGAATTTCTGGGGTCAGGACTCCTCCAGCATGAATGTAAAGTGGGCACAGAGCAGTTCATTGGTGTTTTTGCACAGAATCGGCCAGAGGTGAGCATCAGTCTGACTGCTTTCAGAGGTATCAATAGACTAGGGAATCAGAAGTCTTGTTTCCACTCTTGGTAGGGCCTGGGGTCTGACAAAAAGTAGAGACCTGGGGCCATGGTGCTACCACCTGCATCCCCAGCTCTTCCCTGCAGCAGGCATGGACACCCTACCCAAGCCCCATTCACATTGTACTTAGAGCCACAGGGGAGGAAAAGTCATGATGAAGAGACCCATGCAGGGCCAGACAGTGGATTTGGTCTGTTTGGACATGAAATCTAGAGGTTACACATTAGCGTAGCGAGCATGTCTAGAGGTTTTTGGGCTAGCCCCGGCACACTGACTCACTGTACCTATCGTATCTCCTTTCCCTCCAACCCCAATTTTGCATTTCTGTAGTGGATCATTGCAGAGCTGGCCTGCTACACGTATTCCATGGTGGTGGTCCCACTCTATGACACCCTGGGCCCAGGAGCTATTCGATACATCATCAATACAGGTGAGCCCCAACTTCCATTCCCTCCCGAAGAAGCAACCAGCCCTCATCCTCCAGCCTCTTAGATCATGCTGATTGTTGGGTATTCCTAAAAGTCAATTTACTTCAGTTCTCAGAAAATACTAAGATATTAGCCAGACACAGTGGAAAATGTCTGAAATAACAGCACTTGAAAAGTTGGAGAGAGGATCAGAAATTCAAAGCCACCCTCAATTTCATAACCAGCCTGGGCTATGTGAGACTCTATCTTACAATCTAAAAAACAAAACAAAACACTGGGGAGTTTGCATGATGACCCCTGACTTGGCCTCTGGAGTCCAAACTATCCTTATTCAGGCTTCACCTAAAGCCTCCTTCCATAGTTCTGTGATGCCATGAGGGAGCTTCAAGGAGGCTGTGGCCACATAAGGTTCCTGCAGCCTGGCAGCATCATTGCCATGGTGGTAAATGTCCCAGGCAGACCTGGGCTGATGGGAGCTGCCTGAAGAAAAGCTGAACTGTCTGCTTCAGGATGCTTTTGCCTTAAAAGGCCTTTGTCCTTGACTCCTCTTAGTACTCATGGCATACATGACGCATGACTCCCATAGCCTGTTTTACACATTTATTTACACACAAGCTGGTATAGTGGCCTGTCGTGACCTGCTCAGCCCGACTCTCCCCTTTGGCCTCTGCAGCGGACATCTGCACGGTGATCGTGGATAAACCTCAGAAGGCCATACTTCTGCTGGAGCACGTGGAGAGGAAGGAGACTCCGGGACTCAAGCTGATCATCCTCATGGAGCCATTTGATGATGCCCTGAAAGAGAGAGGACAGAAGTGTGGGGTGAACATCAAGTCTATGCAGGCCGTAGAGGTGAGACTCTGCATCGAGGATGTTTGCTGGGTTAGAGCTGGCTGGCTGCCAAGTCACAGCATTGGCCACCCACCCCTCTCGTGCCTTGGGGCGGCTGTTCTGGGCCCTTCAGATACATCAGTGGCAAGGCAAGGCAGACTTGCAAGGAATAGGGGAGGGAGACCTGGAGTCGGTGCTTACAGGCAACCTCTTGATTGAGACTCTGAGACTGGCCCAGCCAGTGGCACCAGGCACCAACAGATGGATGACGGCACCAGCCTGAGAGGCACTCACACGGTCTCTCAAGCTTCCTTGCTTACAGAAGGTCTAAACTTGTGCGTACCACAGGACTAGGTAGTCCAGGAACCTGGGAAGGATTTTGTCAATAGGTCCCTCCCAGCAGCCAGTGGAATTAATTTTCTGTACATGGCCACTCCAGGGGCATCAGAATGGTGGCAGTGAATGGGCTAGAAGAGTGACGCGAAGCATCCTGGCCTCCTGGGCCTCCGGTTTGCTCTATTTGCAACGACTATTGACTCTACCATGGGATGTAGACCCACCCCCAAGCCCTCCAGGGGTCTTCATACCTCTGTCTGCCCTTCACGGCACCCACGACCCTGTGCACTAGTAACCCTTTGTGACATTAGCCACACCTGCCCTGGCAGCCCCTCTCCACTGTCCCCCCAGCACTGGCTGTTCATCTAGTAGCCTAGGTCATTCAGCCATTCTCTTGTGTATGTTCGCCAATATGTCCAAAACGAAGTGGCATGTGTATGGTGCCTGGTTTCTCCCTGAGTATCAGGCTCCTGTCTGTAGCATATGGGGCAGGCCTGTGTCCCCTCAGCATCCTCCCTTTTCCCCAGGAGCCTCAGGCTAGATATATGTCTGAGGAGGGACCATTCAAGTGGCATTTGTCACCACAGCCCATGTCCAGTCAGGGATCCTAAACTCTGGGCTTGGTGTAAGAGCGAGGCCTACTGTGGTGAGTGATTTCTGACTTTTTAAATTTTATAATCATCTTTTGGGCGTTTTAAAAATAGCATTTTCTTTTTTCAGGACTGTGGCCAAGAGAATCACAAGGCCCCCGTGGTAAGCTAATCTCCCAGCAGGCATTGGTGAGCAAGATAGTGAATGAGACCGCTTCTCTTGGAGCCCCCTCCCTGCACAGGGCTGGGTGGAGAGGCCAGCGAGTACCTCCATGTCAATAAACAGCCCCTGTGTGCAGCCTAGGCGTGCCTGTCCAGCTGTCCAACACGGCTGTGGGCTCAGAGCCCAGGGAAGGACTGAGGGCAGGAGTCAGATCTTGGGAGAGAGACAAAGGACATCCAGTCCTGGCCACTGTGCCTCCCTTGTAACTCTTTTATGGGGAGGTCTTGTCTTCCCTTACTTTGAATGTTACAAATCCCACAGAGCATAAGGTGGACAGAAGCATCCAAGATCTAGATGTGAACCTCATGGCCCAGGCAGGGGCTTTGTTGTCTTTGGTTTCGTTTGTTTTGTTTTTTGTGTGTGTGTAAACATGCACACATATTCATGTTTGTATACATACAAATGTTTATGCAGGTGTATGTGGAGGCCCAACATCAGCCTCAAATCATTTTCTTCAGGCACCATTCTTTAAGACAGGGCCTTGCAACTGGCTGAGACCTTGCCAAGTAGTCAAGGCCGGCTGGCCAAGGAGCCCCATCAGTCTGACGGTCTCTGCCTCTAAGCGCTGAGATCACAAGCATGAGCTACCACTCTGGACTTTCCTCTGTTCTTTTCATTCTTTGAATTTTTCTGGGTGTCATCCCAAGTGATCCCACCCAAGGTCAGGTAGCAATGACAGTCTCTGCCTTCTGAACTGGGCCTTGAAGGGAGAAGCTCCGCTTTCTTGCAAGGCTTCTGGCTTCTAGACCCCCTCCAGCTCAGTCTTTCCCACTCCCTCGTCACCTCTGGTGAGCTTTCTCACATCCAGGCCAGAGCAGGTCATAGCTCTGCTTCCCAGAGCCCCCCATGAGTACCCTGGGTATTTTCACATCTTCCCTGCACCAGCCTCAACTCCATGATTCCTCAGCACGCCCCATGGGCTATACCACAGTTTCTGTGCCCAGACAAGTCCCCTCCTGAAGCTCCCTTCATCTGGGTGAATCTCGCTTGTTTTTACATACCTGCTTTACATGCTACCTCTTTAGGAAGCTGTGCCCTGTGTGCACACGGACTAGGTGGGCTCCTCCTAGTGACCTAGGACCATGGGCCCAGTAATGTAGCTAGAGCCTGATGCAGAGCTTGGGGTACTTTAAACAGCTCAACAGCAAGCCACGCCTACTAAAAAGGAAGGGCCTTTGGCTTCTATAACCCAACCCCACATAGAACTCTGCTCAGGCTGGAGTAAGGAAAACGGGACCAGGTGTGAGGTTGGTAGGACACACACGTATCCACGTACTATGCTTCTTTCCTCTTTCCCGGGAGCCTACCTGACCATCTTTCCAACTGTAGCACACAGATGTGTGCGACATGTCCAGCACACCTTTCACTATAGCACACTCATGGGGCTGGGTGGTAAAGGGGTCCCATTGGCTCTCCCCAACGTAAGTCTCTCCTCCCTCCTACAGCCCCCACGGCCTGATGACCTCTCTATCGTGTGTTTCACGAGTGGTACAACAGGTAAGTGGAGGTCCAGATCGCTAGCCATGACTGCTTGTCTCTGTTCCTGACTTCCTGGCTGGAGACTTCGGGAGTCTCTTACACCCTCTGTGGTTTCGGACTGAGTCTGGTCCTGATCCTGTTCAGCTACTGTTGTTGGCTCCCTGCCGCTTCTTCCATTGGCCATTCTGGGCAAGGCAGGGCTGGCCAGAGGTAGACCGAGGATGAGGGGACTCAGCATCTTCTAGATCGAGGAACAGTGGCGTCTAAGCAGCCAGGTCACAAGCTGTAGGCTGGCCTCTGCCCATGGAGTCATTTCTTTATGAGAAATGGTTCTCTCATCTGTTTTTTGCTCCTGCCTGGCCTTTGTGTCAGAGACCAGGGAAGGAGTATGGGCTTAAAACCCCATCTCTACCACTGGATAGAGTACCATAAGTCGGCCACTTAAACCCTCTGCTGTCACTGTCCCCAAGTCCCTACCTGGGAGGAGACGATTGATGGTGCCAAATAAGATGTGGGGTGGGTATGCAAGGACAGCCATGAGCAGGACTGCCAGGAAGAAGACGTGAGCAGAAATGACTGTCTGTGCCTGGTGCTGACAAGGGTATACCAGCAAGAAGAATCCAGAAACACTTCCTGGAGACGGTACAGAGACAGCACTTTGCAGTCTACAGACCAATGTCCCTGCTTTCACTGAGTCTCTCAGCACTTCTGTGAGACTGGCGGGCTTGACAGCAAACGGGCTCCAAGAGACACCAACCACCACGCGGAGGCCCCGGGACCTCTTTGAAGCACCGGAAGGGGCTCTTCTCACTGCTGCCTCCCTCGGCTGGTGACTTAGGAAATGTCTTAGTTACCTTTCTGTCACTCTGATAAAACACCATGATCAAGGCAACTTACAGAAGGAAGGGCTTAAGGTTTGCGGTTCCAGAGGGTTAGAGTCCTCGATGGTGGAGACAACCAGGCAACCAGTGGCAGACATGGTGGGCTGGAGCTGGAAACTGAGTTCTGGGAGCTCACACCTCAAACTGCAAGCAAGAAGCAGACAAAGCCAACTAGAGACAGCAGGAGTCTGTAAACTCTCAAAGCCTGCCCCCCCACACATACTTCCCCCAGCAAGAATAAACCTCCCAAACCACCCCAACAGTGCCACCAATTGGGAAACAAGTATTCAAATGCCTGAGACTATAGGAGGCATTCTCATCCAA
Source organism: Peromyscus leucopus (assembly GCF_004664715.2). Classification (NCBI taxonomy): domain Eukaryota; kingdom Metazoa; phylum Chordata; class Mammalia; order Rodentia; family Cricetidae; genus Peromyscus; species Peromyscus leucopus. Next base: position 36,884,332 of record NC_051086.1, read on the forward strand.
ACCATCACAGGAAGTTGCTTGCTTCACCTTGAATGGACAAGAAGTTCCCAGCATTCACTTCCAGACCAAGGACTGGCCAGCCTGATAGTTCTCAGTGGGCAGTGACCTGGGATCCCTGAATCTTCTACATGAACAGCCTCCACAACATTTGGGAGACTACATGCGCTGAATTATGCATGCTGATAGATCTTGGTGGGTGACTTGATTAGACATGGGAGGGGGATGGAGTCTTGCCATTAACGCAAGCGGGGTTAAAGATTTTCTAAGCTATATTCTACTAAATCCTTTAGAAAAGTGACACCACCACCCCCACCTCCAGAGCCAGCCCAACAGTTAAAAAGTGCCCTTCAGGCTTAGGTTGCTTTTAACATAGCATTTCCTGAAGTCTTGTTGGTGTTGAGTTTCACAGCATATTTTTTTTGGTGACATGGTTTTGGGGAACAAGTCACTTCTGTGGCTTTTAGCTTTGGGCCTCCTTGCCCTCCAAGAGTAACTTCAGGTGTTCAGTGGCTCACTTGGTCAATGCTGCTGCTCTTTTATCTGGAGAAGTATTCCATGCTGCTGAAATAAGCTGCTGGCAGGCTGTAAAGCACCGTTATCATAGCCAGCACCTTCCCAACTGTGGATTGACATCGGAAGCCAAGCCGTCCTTCCCTGTCTGTGCAGAGGGGCAGCATGCATGGAGCCGGAAAACCGGTCGGCCTTCTGCTTTCCAGCCGGGGCCGGTGCCAGGCCGGTCTGAGATAGCAAACAGGCCTTTGGCCTGAAATCATCCCGCTGGACCACATACTCGGACTTCCTTGGATTTAGGCTAAGCCTGTGTTGTGCCTCTTACATCCAGCCTCTTGTCAGCATGTCAGCCACACTTGTCCTCCATGTCCCAGCATAGCCACATTCTTTCTTTGCGTGCAGAATGCCTGGCCGTCAGCCTCGATGAAAGTTATGCTATTCTTCCAGTGGGGAAATGTGAAAAAGTATGACCTGACACTGACATTTGGCAGGGTCTTCCAGGGAAAGGTCCTTCTAGCCTGTGGTGGGAGCATCCTGGAACCAGTCAGTGCTTTGGAGTCCCTAGGCAGGCCAGAGGAGAACAGAATCCATCCGTCAGTACTGTCTGGAGGCAGGTTGTACCCAGTCACTCTAAAAACACCTGCTGGTGCTCTGGGAGACAGACCACCTCAGCACTCTTCCCACAGTAGCCTGGGAATCACGTGACCGCTCTTCAGCCTTGGTTTTCATGGGTATTAAATGAATACACTTTGTGCAACGAGGGTTAGTTTCTGAGTAGGAACCGAGAAATAGACAGCTGGTATCACTGAGACGTTGACCTGGGTGTCAGAGCCTCTCACTGTCCGTACCAGCAACAAAGAAAGGAAAATCTGCAGTTTGATTCTGCAAACTGGATTGCTTGTAGGTCTATCTAAGATGATTTTTATTCCCCATATGAGCAATTGGAAAACTTTCTACATTCAGTTTAAAAGACATGCTGCTGGAGGTGTAGACTCGTCCTGGATCTGGGCAGCAGGCAGAATCTTCCCAAAGGCTCATGCTTCTTAAGTCGTCAGCTTCCAGACTCTGTGATCAACATTCACATCTCCTTCGTCCTTTGAGAGTCATGTGTAGAGGTGACTTGTGGAAATAATCTGAACATTTCTGGGAATATTTTAAGAGTCCTGTAGGTCATTTATAAAGTGGCATTTGGATCTGCAAGAAAATTTGTGTTTTTAGAAGACCTGAACTTTGGCATTATGCTGGAGAAGAAAAGGGCACAGATCTGAAGACCTGCCAGCTGTCAGTGTCGGGCCTCAGCTGAGAAGGCCGTGGAGAGTGCTTGTCTGTAAAGACAGCTTTCTCTCCTGATCCTGAGATCTTCTGTCCTGGGTTGTGTTGGTCATGCACATGTCAGCCAGCCCCACAGACACACAACTCTGTGGCGCAAGGACCCATTTTGTGACAGTTCTGTTCTGTGACTGGAATCTGGAGAATGATCCTTAGAAACTTCCAGAACCTGAAGGTGAACATTGCCAGGTGACTCTTGGAATACTTTAAGTGCTCTGCTATTCTGTAGGATTTGAGTCTTGACAGTCAACAAGGGGAAGTAACACAGGTTCAGGCCCAAGGGAACGCTGGGATAAAGAGCCACACGCAGGTGAGGCAGATCCTGTGGGTCTTTCTCTTTTCAAAAGGAAAACATTTTGACAACTACCTATTAGGGAAAAAAAGTCAATTTTCAAATAACACAAACTTCTCTGTCCCCCAGAACCCTCTCTGTGGTTGACATCATGAGCGAAAGCGCCAGCGTACAGGTTGAGACCTCACCCGTCACACGTCCTAAGCAGAGGAACACCTCTGTCACTGAATTAAAAGATGAGGATTTGGGTCACCTGCAGGATGAGCAAGCAGGCCTCAGGGAATATAATTATGAGAAAGAATTTATTTTTATCTCCGTTACTAAATTCCACTTGATCAGGGAGGGAAGCTCTCTCTCTCTCTCTCTCTCTCTCTCTCTCTCTCTCTCTCTCTCTCTCTCTCTCTCTCTCTCTCTCTCTCTCTCTCTCTCTCTCTCTCTCTCCCTGGATAAATGTCTTCCTGGTCACTACTGGTTTATAAAGTATCCATGGTCACTGCAAGTCACAGAGGCTGAATTCAGAAACACGGTGGCAGTCTAAACTGTGGGTTTGGTGTGAAGGGAGGGTACAATCCCCCACTCTCCTCCCCTGTCTGCCTCTTCTTCTCCCCAGCCTTGTGAGTGGGGAATTCTGTCTTCTCCCACCAGGTTTGACCTGGGGCAGGGGATCAAGAGTGAGGAAGTTTGTTATGGAAGTTGGGAGGCGGTTGAGGGAAATGTTTAAAACCTACACTTTCATTGATAGATACTTTTCTGAGTTCTTCTGATGTAGGCAGTCTCCTGGCCACCTGAGGCCTCCCCCACCACAGCTCCTGACTCTGTGTGCACAAACTCTCTCCTGGGTTTTATGGGGAAGGAGCGTTTCTCATTGACTGACAAAATGCCCGGCAGACCAGCCTGGTGAACAGGTTCCTTCTAACACAGCATCCTCTCCGCAACCTCAGGCTGGGTCAGGACTGTAGACTGCCTCCTGCCTCGGGGTTCATTACTTGTTTGCAGTTGCTGGGGCCTCACTGGGTTCCCTACATCCTGTTAGCACTGGCGTGAGCTCAGGTTTCAGATTAGGATTGAGATTTGTGACTCTGTGTAACCCTCTCCAAAGAAATTCTCCTCACAAATCTTGCTTCTTTCTCTCCGTTTTTTTTTCCCCCCTTGGAGGCAAAATTCACATATCATGTAAAATAAGCAGCCTCTTTTTATGACAGTGTCTCAGTCTATAGTCCAGGCTGGCCTTAATTCACAGAAATTCTCCTGCCTCAGCCTTCAGAGAACTGAGAGTATGGATGTGTGCCCCCATGCCTAGCTTACATTAGCCATTTAAAAATTGTTGTTAAGTCTTTTAACATTTATTTATTTTGTGCAGGGGTTGGGTGGGTACACCCACGTCATGATGTGCCATGTGGTACATATGTGGAGGTCAAAGGGTAACTTTCAGGCTCCTAACTAACAGCCCTTCTTGCCTTCTGTTTCCAGGGAACCCCAAAGGTGCGATGCTCACCCATGGGAACGTGGTGGCTGATTTCTCGGGCTTTCTGAAAGTGACAGAGGTGAATAAAGTGAACTTCCTATGCAGGTGTTTCTTGAGGGGACACTTCCAGTTTTCCTAGCAGGGGTGTCCAACCTTTTGATGTTACCGTGTGACGCTCTCGTCTCCAAAGGTGTTAGACCCTATCCAGAGCTATGCTGAGATGAATGTAGAGAGAGGGCCAGAGGTCGGATGTGCATAGAGTTGTGTGTTGTTGTCCTTGTTCTAGGGTTTTGTAGTTTGGGCAGCCGTTCGCAGGCCGGAGTTTCTGTCCTCGATAGCGCAACCCCACTTTTACAGCCGCTTTTAGCCCCTAATGCTGTTTTTTGGTTGGGGCTCTCATTTGGTCGGGCCGGCCTCAAATACCTGATCCTCCTGCCTCAGTCTCCCAGATGCTGAGATTACAGGCAGCAGCCATCAGACCAGCTTTCAACCCCAATGCCAAAATGACCCTTCCCCCAACCTTCCTTCACTTCCTATCTAAAGGCGCTAAGAGCCCAGGGTGGGGGCGGGGAGCGTGTAAACCTGCTTTTCATTTTTCACCTCAAAAAAAAAAAAAAAAAAAAAAAAACGAGCTCCCTGAGCTCCCGTGTGTGCCTTTGTCTCAAGAGTAAGCCTCCATGACTTGTTTCTCAGGCAGGCCGGGGTTTAATTTGGTCGTTTTGTGTTTAAGGACTACTAGAGTCTGAGAAACAGCGGCAGCTGCTAATTGTAAGGCTGTGCTTAAAGGTAACTGTAAAGTCCAAAAAGCTTGCTTTCTCGGCCTGACAAAAGCATGTTAGTGTTTAGAAGCAGCTAAGAAGGGAGGACTGTCCCAAGCGCGGTGAGTATGTGCCACATCTTCCTTCCAGAGAAAGGGGGCCAGGCCCTTCCTCCACTGGGAAAACAATCGCTCTCCGAGTGTGTGCTACACGGTACTGTGGAGCGTAGACTCCAAACCCGGAGATGCTTTGGTGGGAAACTGAGGCATGGTTGCTGGTTGAGACCGGGGTCCTAAGCCATGATTCAGGATCCCCAAGTTTGTCCACGCTGGTTCAGAAGGCGAAAGGGGAGTGGAGACGTCTATGACAAGACAGAGCAGTTAGGTCCCACTAAGGAAATCCCCCACCTTTTGCTGGCCGGAACAGTTCGTGTCTCTGGGATCAGTCCCGTCTGGGAGACAGATGTGGGCCAGTGCCCAGCTTGTGCCTTCTCCTTTAAGGAAGGCCCTGCTTCCCAGCTGTGGCTTGGGAGGCTGTGTCTGGCCACCTGTTTGTGGCTTGGCCTCTGTTCCTCTGTCACCACCCGTAACTCAGTCCAGCTGGCACAGATGAGACCAAGGACTCTCTGAGGCCTAGAAAATGCCATCGAAGCAAGACCGGTCTCTACCCGGGTGGCCCAGGGAGGCTGCGGCAGACCGTTCAGGAAGGATGGGGAGGGGAGAGAGTCAGGCTGGCGCCAACACCAACAGGCAGACTACAAGTGAGGTGCAGGCCGTCCTGAGAGGAGACTTCCCTGCGGAGCCTGGCTCTGCTGGTTTATGTGTGCTTCATGTGGCTCTTTGCTTCTGCAGATAACCTACACCCACTGGCGCTGCGACCTAACACTTCGCTTCCTATGCTGCTTCTCTCTCTCTCTCTCTCTCTCTCTCTCTCTCTCTCTCTCTTCTCTCTCTCTCTCTCTCTCTCCCCCCCTCCTCCCCTCCCTCCCTCCCTCTCTCCCTTCTCCACCTTTCCTCCTCACCTCCTCCTCCTCTCTCATCATTTTTTCCTCTCACCTCACCTCTCTCTCTCTCTCTCTGTCCTCCCCCCTCCCCCTCCCCCGCTCCCTGCCCACCCCTCCCCCATGACCATTTTTCTCTTTATTGTTTTATGACTCTCTCGTTGTCTTCCTGTCAGTGTTTCTTTCCTTTCTGTCTCCCATGCCCGTCACCTGCAGAAAGTGATCTTTCCGAGACAGGACGATGTGCTCATCTCCTTCCTGCCTCTGGCTCACATGTTTGAGAGAGTGATCCAGGTAAGACGCCTGGCTGGCTGACCGGGACCTGCCTGGGCTCCTTGTGTTTTCTTGCAGAGTCAGTGGGCCCCCACTCGTGCGGATGTGCACTTTTCCTATTTGCCTTTAGCCCACATGTTTGAGCGAATGGTGCAGGTAAGGCCCTGGCATCAGGGAGGCACCCCTCCGTGCCCCAGACTCGCCACTTAGGGCAGGGCTGTCTCTTTGTCACTGCTGGTGTGAGGCAGAACCAACTATTCCATCCTTCGGAGGAAGCGCAAGGGGCCAGAGGGGTCGGAGGACCTCAGCCACCCCGCCTCCCCTCCCTAGGAGCCGTGCTTCAGGAGACACCCAGACCCACCCGTCCACTTCACCTCGCTCATAGGCACACCTCAGCTGGGCCAGCACCTGGTTGGTGGCGTCTGCTCCAAGAGCATTATGGGTTTGCAGAAGTGCTCTGTGACAAACAGCATGCTTCTGTTCCGTAACTCACAAACTCCTAAAAGACGAACGAAAGCAGTAACAATGTGGTATTAGACTGTCGTGGCTCCTAGGACTGTGGACCTGGGCTGTGTAGGACTGGTCCCCAGACAGATCTTGTGAGAACAGAGAGAGAGCAAAGGCAGGAATCCATGTAGGAAGGTGGAGTCCAAGACTTTGCCATGCGCACGTCACTCAGAGGATCAGCCTGCGAATACAATAGATCTTTCAAATATATTTCTACTTTGTCTAGAGGGGCGATCTGCTATCATGGGCCTTGCTTTCCACCTCTCTGGGCCTGGATTAGACTGCCAGCCATGGCTGTCAACTAGTTTTCTTGATCTGGGCAAGTCGCTTTGCCTCTCTGAGCTTTGCATTCTTCTCCCACAAATGGTCATGCTGGAAATACTGCCTTTCTTAAAAGGCTGTCCTGGGTGTTAAAGAACAGGGCGAATAAAAGGCCCCTCCTGTGCTTCTGGCCCCGTAGGGACCAGCCAGGAGCCCCGGGTCTCCCACCAGCTCTAGTACCTGACGAGAATGGTGCCTCATGCCACAGTTGCAGAGATGTCGCTGGGAAATCTGCAGCCCCTCTAGGGACCTGAGCAGACACATTTACAGAGTGTGGATAATAGAACATTCCATGGACCTGAGTTTCCAGGGTGGGAGCAGGGTGGCTCGTGTCTAGGGTGGAGAGTGGCTGGCTGTGAGGGAAGCAGGCACCAACAGGAACAGGTACTTCAGCATCATCCACTTGGCCTTCTCCTTAGGCCTGGCGGGGACTCAGTGCAAAGGCTGTAGGTGGGTGGGTCGCTCACTCGGCACTCTTGAGTGTCTTACGGCAGCAGCCAGGGCTGGGTGGGGTCTGGGGTGTTCTCGGGCCTGCAGCCAGGAGTACCCACCCTAAATGACTCCCACATTCTATCCTCTCCTTTCAGTCTGTTGTCTACTGCCATGGAGGCCGCGTGGGCTTTTTCCAGGGAGACATCCGCCTCCTCTCAGAGGACATGAAGGCTCTCCACCCCACCATCTTTCCTGTGGTCCCACGGCTGCTGAATCGGATGTATGACAAGGTGAGTCCCACAGACTGGAAGGCTTCATATCTGCTGGTGTGGACAGAATCTGGGGCCCCAGGGAGGCTTTCCTTCCCTCCAACCCAGGTCTAAAAGGAAGCCTCCTTTCTTATGTTCCCTGACTCTTCCCTGTACTTCCTTCTCCTTTTTTTCCAACCTACAAAACTCTGGTTAAAGAGACCTGACCTTCTGTCCCCTCCCCCCCTCCTTCCCCTCTCCTACTCTGCCCTCCCCTCCCCTTCCCATCTCCAGAATGTTCCTGGCCCTTGATAGTGCTAACCTTCAGCTTCATGCCACAAATCCAGTGACCTCTCACAAGGGTACTCGGGAGCATGGCTCCTCTGCTGGCTAGTCTGGGTCCTCTTCCTGAAGGATGCGTTTAGAAGCAAGCTAGCTAGTCAGGCCCCAGAGCTGTCTCCTGCTTGTGCTCCTCAGATCTTCCACCAGGCAGACACTTCACTAAAGCGGTGGCTCCTGGAGTTCGCAGCGAAGAGAAAGCAGGCCGAGGTCCGGAGTGGAATCATCAGGAACAACAGTATCTGGGATGAACTCTTCTTCAGTAAGATCCAGGTAAGGAAACAGGGCTGTGAGTCTAGAGTGACGCTGTGCCCTGCGGGTGATCCCACAGGAGAAATGGAGAAGATTGTGCCGGTGACCCGTAATAAGGAGAGAAAAATAACTCCTGTGCTCAGGAAGTCAGAGCTTAAGCTGCTGCTGGATTTTTTGTTTGTTTGATTGTTTGTTTGTTTGGCTTTTGAGACAGGGTATCTCTGTGTAGCTTTGGTGCCTTTCCTGGAACTCACTCTGTAGTCCAGGCTGGCCTCGAACTTACAGAGATCCACATGCCTCTGCCTCCCAAGTACTGGGATTAAAGGCGTGCGCCACCACTGCCTGGCTGCAGCTGGAATTTTAGAGGCATGATTTTTTTTTTTTAAATTTTTGGAGATGTGTTGTATTTGCTAAAAAGCAACCAGCATGAAGGACCCCTAGGTTGTCCATGCCCCAGTGGATGGCCTCACACCCGTGCATATGTGGGCAGCACAAGCTGAACCCCATAGGATGTTAAAGCCAAAGAGAGGACAGAGAGTTGGGAGAGGTGAGAGGTCAGGGATGGACCCCGGTAGAGTTAACAGGAAAAGTGGGGAGTGAATGTTATATGAGATTCTCCAAGAATTAATAAAAATATTACGTGCACATACATCCGTGCACATATATACATATTTAAAAGGCCCCTAGAAAGGAGGTCCTTTGGCCTCCACCTTCCTGGGTGGTCAAGTCATTGCTCCACTAAGACACTCCTGGGGCCCGAAGGCCTGGGCTTCCTCGTGCCATCCCCAGGAAACTAGCTATGGTGGCTTTTCAATAGCACCAGCTCCTCGCCAGACGAGCAGGAGTCCTCTCTCCCTTTTCTGGTGTCCCATCCCTTCAGCCTCTCCCAAATCAGGCCGGTCCAGAAGTGTTCCCTTGCTGTATCACCGCCACAGCCTCCTGCTCTGCACCACCCAAGGAATCTAGTTCATTAGTACTATCGGCTCACTCTTGTTCTTGCTGTTCTATTTTTAGCCATGAAAATTAATATTTAAACTCTCTTGGCTCAGCTTACAGAAACAAAGAGTTTCAGGTATCCTTTGTCCTCTGCAGAACGTAGTAAATAAAGCATGGTATTGATTTATGCATGAGAAAAAGGCCCTGCCATTAAAATGGGAGTTGGAGAAAATTGTCCTAAGTAATTGCTTTGGAGGCCTGTGAATAATGAGAGAGTGAGGAAGCAGCTGAATCCTTTAAGGAGGGAGAAGGGTAGTATTTTTTAAAAAATGCCACATGGAATAATGGCACTTATCTCAAACCAGCTACAGGACTGGACATGCTGTGGGTTAGGCTTGTCGACTGATCAAGCTTACTATTTGGAAGGGGAGGGGGGCTTCCCCGGCACAGAGCTTTACTGCCTCAGCGTGTAGCTTCCTTCCTGACGTGAGCCCCAGCATCCAGGGTCCAGTTGTTGAAAGCTGGTCTTGAATGAGGACCATCTCGGGTGTCACAGGCATTGGCAGCTTCTCTCTCCCCGCAGGCCAGTCTTGGTGGGCACGTGAGGATGATTGTTACTGGAGCAGCCCCCGCATCGCCAACAGTCCTGGGGTTCCTACGAGCAGCTCTGGGGTGCCAGGTATTATCATCCAGGGCCTTCCATCGGGGGCACTGGGATGTGTGCCAGGGTACAGCTCTTATACGCTCTACTGTACAAAGGGAGATCCCGGGGCCGGGGGAGCCTTTCATTCTGTGGATAAGAAAAACCCACAGCCACAGAGAGCTAGAATGGCCATGCCATCTTTTGGGAACCCCCAGGTATATCCATGCTAGGAGGGCCCTTTACCTGGACTTTGGGAGTTGTAGCAAAAGGAAAAGGAACCAGATGAACTATAACTGTATCCTTAGGGGCTGGAGAGATGGCTCAGTGGTTAAGAACACTTGTGCTCTTCCAGAGGACCTGAGTTTGGTTTCCAACAACCACATGGTGGTTCACAACTCTCTGTAACTCTAGTTCCAGGGGATCTAATGGCCTCTTCTGACCCGTACCTGACACACATGGTGCATATATATATGCTCACACACATGCATACACATAAAATAAATATTGTTTAAAAAAATGAAAATATAAATGCATCCGTGGTGAGCTGGAGATTCTGTATCATACTGTCCTGCCTCTCTGCACTCTACAGCCTTCAAAACATCTCCCATCTCAAAGCAAGAGCATCAGGGAGGAAGAGCCCATTCCTGTGCTGATATTTTATTATCTCTAAGAAAGACAAAATAGACAAGCAAAAGTATCCCTTTGTTTATCCATTCAGGGAACATCTGTCAAGTTCCTGCAGAAGCAGGGTATAGTGTCATGGTTGCAGCAGGGATCCAGGGGAAGTTAAACATGTCTGTTTCCTAAGTACAATGCTTCGATTTTTATGCTTTATATGCCTTGAACTCTGGAGAGGAATGTCAAAGATAAAATCAGACCTGTAGTAGGTCCAGAATATTTATCTTGAGTATGCATTATCCAAGTGAAAACAGAGCCTACAGTTGAAATGTGGCCAGAAACCTTTATTTCAAGCTGCCCAACCTAAGTGTTCACGGCAAAAGGCTGCAGCACAGCCTTGCTGTATTTGGTTCCACTGGAGTGAGCTGCCCAGAGCTCCATGCCTCCCACCTTCCTCAGCTGGGAGCAGCAGACAGTCAGTGGGAGGCAAGCTGGCCAAGAAGGGCCCACAGACAGCTCTGGAACAGTGTGGCCCACATCACGGTTTCTGTGTTTTGCTTGAAGGTCTATGAAGGTTATGGGCAAACTGAATGCACAGCTGGATGTACCTTCACAACGCCAGGAGACTGGACCTCAGGTAGAGCAGCGTGTGTGAAGTGACGGGGGGGGGGGGGAGTAGGGGTAGGGGACAGTCCGTGGTCCACTTCATATCAAGACTCCAGCCCACAAACTCCCTTCTGGAAATCCAATTTGCAGGAAAGTGACCAAGTTCTTTCAGGAACTTAGGGAAAAAAGCAAAAGAAACAGAAAAAATAAGTTAACAGTGGTTAAGTCTGGGTTGTGATACTGTGGATCTGATTTCTTTGTTGCAAATGTTTGCACCTTCCTTTTTATATTTTCCGCATTTTAAAATTTTTATTTGTAATTTAAAATTGCATTGATTTGCTTACTTTGTTTACATGTGCACGCGCACACGCGCGTGCGCGCAAGCTGTGACACACATGTAGAAGTCAGGGGACAACTTGCATGGGTTTGTTTTATCCTTCTGTCATATAGATTTCTGGATCAAACTCAGATTTGTCGGGCTTGGCAGCAAGTATCTTTGCCCACTGATCTATCTCAAGAACCAGTCCTGGTTTTTGTCTAAATAAATAGAAGTTGTGCAAAATATAGATCACAGGATATAACTCCATGTGGTAACTACTTATAATACCAGCACATTGAGTTTTGTAGATTCTAGATAACCACACTGCCTGCTTCCAGTTATTTTAGAACTGTTTTTTAATAGCATGAAAGAAGCAGGCTATGATTGAATATGACTTATAATAGACAACTCTCTCTTTAAAAAATATGTACGAGTGTTTTGCCTACACATACATATGTGCACAGTGGGTGTGTCTGGTGCCTGTAGGGGCCAGAAGAGAATGTTGGATCCCCTGGAACTAGGGCTATAAGCTACTATGTGGGTTCTAGGAATCAAGCCCCAGTCCTTTTGGAAGAACAGTGAGTGGTTAACTGCTAAGCCATCTCTCCAGCTCCTCTGAGGATGATTTCCTAAAGACAGGGCTCCTGTGTTGTATCTAGAGGCCGGTGGCAATCTCAAAAGGATGTCCATGCACACTCTCACTACGAGGAGAGTTCTCCTAAGCAGACAGAAGTAGGTCTGTAGTAGTGTAGTTAGCCCTTGGGTCATCCATCACCAGATTCAGAGTAGGCACTGGACAAACTTGGAAAGCACTCAGCAAGAGAATTCTTTCAGACTCTTCTCCCTGGGGTCACTGTTTGTGCTTACATTTGCTCAAATAAACCTGGAAAATTTAGAATGATGTGTATGCAAAAAAAGATGCTAGGTAATGCAATAGTCTTTCACATCATCTTGAAACATGATAGGTAGACTCAAAATGCAAACTGCATTTGACTGAGCAGATAAGGAATTTTTTTTATGAACCCTGACTCATTACACTCCAGCTGGGTAAAGACTGCTCCATATAGAAGCTCCTTGGTCACTTTCCTGCTGCCAGATATTCTTCAGGAACTATCTTTGGAAGTCATGCTCAATAATTTTAAAAAGTATTCAAATATTTGTTTTTAATTATGTATATGTGGGAGGTGGGGGTATGTGCATGTGAGTGCACATGCCCATGGGGGCCAGAAGAGGGCAGCAGATCCCCTGAAGAAAAAGTTTCAGGTGGTTGTGAGCTAACTCAACATGAATGCTGGAAACCAAATTCTTCTCTGTAGGAACAGCAAGCCCTCTTAACTGCCGAGCCAGCTCTCCAGCACCTAGCTTTTTTTTCTCATTGTTTCCATCATACTGAGCCATCATTCCACAAATTCCATTCTTTTTAGACACTTTCATTCTACCTTTTAAAAATATATATTTATTTATTTATTTATGTAGGAGAGTATATGTATCTCATGGTGCACATGTGGATGTCAGAAGAAAGCTTACAAGAGTCCATTCTCTCTGTCCACCATGTAGCTTCTGGGGATCAAACTTCAGACATCTGGCTTAGTGGCAGGCCCCTCTCCCCACTGAGCCCACTTTGAACCCACGTACCTTGAAGGCCGTCCTTAACATTTTCCTATATAAAACTGTTGACTTTATATCCATGCTTACTAGAAAACCTAAGATGCTGGGTGTGAGAAGACTGATGTCTCTTTGTAGAGTACCCTAACAGGTTTGGCAATGTATCTTCTGAAAGAGAAACCCAAGTGCCATAGCCTTCTTTTTTATCCCCATGGCCAAGGTTTCAGGACCTTGGCCAGCACCCGTTCAACACTCCTTTGGCTGATCAAGGACCACAAAGGCTAGTGAATGACTAGATAGAATCTTGTGGCTAGATTGTGTAAGAACCACAAAATTTGGAATTCGATTTTTTTTTTGAGGATGAGTAACTTCACCCTGTTTTCTTGTTCCTTGCTCACCTAAGTGTAGTGTTTAGTTCAACAGCATCAATACTGCCTAAGTGTCTATGAAAAACACAGGCCCTCATGCCTCATCCCAGACCTGAGTCTAAATCTGCAGTGTAACAAGAGTTGTAGGTTATCTCTGTATGCACCAATCAATAGCCTTACTAGGAAAAAAGAAACGATGACTATATTTTATGACGCACAAGCAAGATTTATGATCTGACATTGGGGAAAACATTTTGTTTGGGGATAAAGTCTCATAGAGCACATGCTGGCCTCAGTCTCCTGATCCTCCAACATCCGTCTCCTGGATGATGCTATTGTAGGTGTGTACCACCATGCCTAGCTGGAAAAAAATGTTTTGATGTAGGCACCGTTGTAAAACCTCCTAACCTTCTGGACAGTGGACACAAGACACCCCCTTACTCAGGGACCCCATGTAGGTTTGTGCTAGGCAAATTATGCCTGTTTCACTCTGTAAGGACCAAATATAAGGGCCAGTGAGATAGTTCAGCTGGTGAAGATATGTGCTGCCAAGCCTGATAACCTCAGAATCCACTGACTCCTCCAAGCTATCCTCTGACCTCCACACAAGTGCTGTGGTGTACTACATGTATGTACACACACACACACACACACACACACACACACACACACACACACTATACTAACAAATGTGGAAAAATTAAAAATTAAGAACCAAATGTAAGCCTGGCATGGTGGTGCCCTCCTATAATTGCAAGTCTGTTAAGGTTGACACAGGATCACAAGTGTGCGGCCAGCCTGGGCGCTATAGTACATTCCAAAACAACCCGGGGTTACACCGAGAACAGTCCTGTGTAATAATAAGTAATCAAGTATAAAGGGAAGGTCAGCCTCTGCTTTCTCTGGAGCTTAGTTTCGTCCTCGGTTTCTCCCTTTACACCCGACCAGCACCTGTGTGAAGGACTCAGGTCCCAAGGCTCCCTGCTTTGACCCGCTGGGAGTTTTGTTTCCATTTTTGCTTTGTCCGTGTTTTGTTTTGTTTTGTTAGAGGCGAGGTCTCCTGTAGCTCAGGCTAGCCTCAAACTACTCACCATGCAGCCAAGGATGGCCTTGAGCTCCTGGTAGTTTTCCCTCCACCTCTCAAGTTGTGGAATCATGGGCATGCTCCACCACGCCAGGATGCTTGGGGATCTCCTGAGGTGCTGAGCACCGTCCGTGCTGAAACACTGACAAGTGTCATCTCATTCCGCTGTCCTAGGGCACGTAGGGGCACCTCTGCCTTGCAATCACATCAAGCTGGTTGATGCAGAGGAACTCAACTACTGGACCAGCAAAGGAGAGGGAGAGGTGAGCTTAAGATGTCATCTCTTGCTTCTCTGGGTGTCACATGCAGCCAGTTGAAAAGCAAGAGCAGTGTGCATGGAGCCATTTTCTCCTTGCTTGCATGTAAAGCCATTTAAAGTTATCCATGTACTTGATTCAACCAAAACCCAACGCTGGGCCTGGGTGGACTACATCAAGATTTTTTTTTATATTTCTGACCCTTAAAAGAAGCTCCCCTCCCCCACATACACGCCCAGTTGTGGCCTGGGTCGCTGCAGTACAACACGTCTCATCAGAAACATGGCCATATTCAAGTAGGCCAAATGAAGTGGGCTGAGCTGGGCTGTTCTTGCTCAGTCCTAGGGAGTGGGTGGAGAAACAGATTGTCCGCCAATGAAGCAGGGGGCCCGAGCAGCTCTGGTGGGACTGGCCAGTCATCAGTATCTGTGGTGAGTGTCACAGAACAGCATGAGCCTAGGATCAGGGACTCCTGAGGCAGAAGAGGTAGCAAATGAAGAAAGGGTGGTCAGGGCAGGGGTAGGCTGCTTCAGAGAAGGTGAGGGGCAGGTCATGGGCAGAGACTGCAGAAGGGTACTTCGTGCCCTCTGGTCTGTCACAGTCTCCACAGTGGCCTTCTGATAGATGGATAGCACACTTGCGCTCATGCCTGGTGACAGGCCGGTGGTGTTGGATTCCTGATGTCATGAGTGAGCAAAGCCATGGTGTTTGCCCCCACAGATATGTGTGAAAGGCCCAAATGTGTTCAAAGGCTACTTAAAAGATGAGGACAGGACAAAGGAGGCCCTGGACAGCGACGGCTGGCTTCACACTGGGGACATTGGGAAATGGCTGCCGGTATGTACATTTGGAGGCTGGTGCTCCACGTGCCAGCAATGAGTGGGCGTGAGATTCAAGGCACTAAGGGGGGCACCTCTCCATATGCACCCCAAACTTGCCCCAAGCTTCCTGCTCCTGTTGTTCCAATGAAAGTGACTGTGGCCTGTGTGGAGGGCAGAACTTGGGCCTCAGAACCGACTTACTATATTTTGTGGGTTCCAGGAAGGGGTTTGCTGGTGTACGGAGCCTGGTAGTTAAGTAGAAGGAGGAACATTTCTTGAGCAGATCTGAGAAAGCCAGTGTCTTAGTTAGGGTTTTATGGCTGTAAAGAGTCACCATGATCGTGGCAACTCTTATAAAGGAAAACATTTAATTGGGGCTGGCTTATAGTTCAGAGGTTTAGTCCATTATTGTCATGGCAGGAAGCATGGCAGTGCAGGCAGACATAGTGCTGGAGAGGAAATGAGAGTTCTGCATCCAGATTGGCAGGTAGCAGGAAGAGAGAGTGCCACTGGGCCTGGCTTGGGCTTCTAAAACCCCAAAGCTCACCCTCAGGGACACACTTTCTCCAACAAGGCTACACCTCCTCCAACAGGCCCCAACTCTCAACAGTACCACTCCTTATGAGCCTGTGGGGGCCATTTTCATTCAGACTGGCCCCAGCTGAGAGGCTGGCATCTGGAGAAGGGAAAATCTTGGAGTCGGTAGATAAGGGATGCCTCAGTTCTTTTGGCTCTGCTGGGAGTTGTTTTTGTCACCTTGAGCAAAGCCACACTCCTCTTTTGGGGCACACCCTGGCCCATTTGTAGAAACTGAATCTTCATAGCATTCTTTGGCTATGGCTCCCAATGTTTATCCCAAACCAATTTGCCTCATTGTCTCATTTAAAAAAAAATGACATCATTTATATGTTCTGTGTACCTGTGTGCTTGTGTATGTGGGTGTGACCATGGTGATTGTGAGGTCAGAGGACAACTTGCATGCTTTGATTCTCCTTCTACCATGAGAGTCCTGGGGTTCAAACTCAGGTCAGAGCCTTGGCAGAGAGTGCCTTTACCCACTGAGCCGCCTTTCTGGCCCACATTCCTTTATTTCAAAAAACGAGGATAATAGTATCGTTTGCTTCTACAGTCGTTGTCACGAGGAACAAACGAGATCATGGCTACAAAGCACTTAAGCACAGTGCCTGCCGTGTATCAGACAACTGTGCAAATCCTTCAAGGAAAAAAAAAAATACTGTGGCCAACACCCAGAGCCCTTGCCTGGTGTCACTCATCCAGGGGACCTCTTCTGTATGTCTGGAAAGTTGCTGCTGTTTGGTCAGAATCTGAGGCGTTGAGCTTATCAGACACATGAATGATGCTGAGCCCTCCCATGGGCTCTGGGGCCACGTGAGCCAACTGGCCTCTGCTTGGGCCTGTGCACTTGCCTTTGAGAAACCTTCATGCCTGTGGCAGACAAGAACGAGTCCCCAGTGTGTTCCCTGGAACAGGGACTCTGCTCAGGGAAGGCATACATTTTTATTTTCATTTTTAGTGTGAGTAGGGTTGAGGGTACAAGCATCAGGGAAGAAGCAGAGGACAGGCACTCACCGGACCCGACTCTAGGCCAAGAGACCAAGAGCGAGAAGGGACAGTCGGGCCAGGATCAGTAGACGATCAGCTCCAACAGAAGGCCCACAGGTGTGTAGGGGAGGGGCAGGAGAGGCCTGTGGAACATGGACACCTGTGGAGGAACAGATGTCCTATAAGCCAAGGAAGATTGAGACTCGAGGCCCCGCACTTGCAGGAGTCCCTTTCAAAGTCCTGCAGTCAATTGGATTATTTCTTGTCTTTTGTTTTTGTATTGATGATGATGGTGGTGGTGACAGGTTTTTTTGAGAAGGTCTTTCTGTATAGTCCTATATGTATAGTCCTGGCTGGACTCAAACGTGCTGCCATCCTCTTGCCTCAACCTCCCAAGTGTTGGGGTTATAGACACATACCGTAATGCCCGGTTTCTGTGTTATTTTTTTTTTTCCATAAAGAAAGGGTCTCAGAACCGTAAACACTCAGAGCTGAAGCACTGAACTTGAATGAAGCCTCCCACCCTTCAGGGAGAGGCGAGAAGTGAGTAAATAAATTCTTGTGGAGTAGCTGGTGTGCTCAGACACAAGAAATTAAAAAGCTGTCAACAGAGCATGGAGTCAGTCTCAAAAGTTATCATCATTTCTAAATAAGGGCTGAATTTGAATTGACATTGTTCTTCCATTTGAAACAAATGTTTATGCTTTCTCTGTCTGTCATGTCAGGCCCATTGTGCGTTCATGGTTTAACTTCCTCTTAGCTGTGATGTGATTTTCCTGATCACTGTTTTCCCTACACATTGTGTTTGGCCTTTTTGTTTCTACTCATAAACAAGCTCAATCTGCAATTTTTCTTTTAAAATACGACTCTGGCTTTGGTGTCAGCTTATTTGAATGAATGGATGAGTGATATTTTTGTCATGTTTTTTCCCATTTTCTGGAAGACAATGTGCAAGGCTTCAATGGTTATGTTTAAGAGATATTTGTGCTTAGAAGGTTATTATTTTATAGTACTAGATGAAGGAGAAGGCATAGACCTCTAATCCAGAAAGTCCTGGTTCTCAACCCTGAGTCCTCTGTTCTCAAGCCTTGTGGCTGTTGGAGGAGTTAACTAATGTGTCTGACCCTCATTTTCCTCATTAGAGGAACAGAGGTGACCATATCTGGCTGTTGCTATGAAGATCAAAGGAGCTAGTGTAAGGGAAACGTAGGAGATCCAGCCCCAGTGCTGGGGAAAGCACGCCTGCTTTCTTCTTCTCTCCTGGAGAGATTGCTCTAGCCCTGGAGGACCAAACAGATGGAGTGGGGATGGAGGGTGTGCAGGGCTCTTTCTGCTCAAGACGTACTTTCCATGGGAGGAGGAAGAGGTGGGTGCAAAAGAGGTCTGGGAGTGAGGATTGATGGGCCTGAGCCAAGAGAGGTGAGGCAAACAGGAATGACCCCAGGCTGGGTCAGACTTGAGGAGAGTGATCTTCAGGAGCCTCATTCTGGGTAAGCTGTATTCTGGGTGGACAGATTTTCACAGCCTGATGGGAGTCACTGACCCGTGGTGAGATCTGGGAGCCAATGAAGAGATCTGAGAACTTGGATGTGTAGCTCAACTTTTCTCCAGTCCTGCCTGGCCCACGGTCAGGACAAATCTCTCTCACCCGCCATTCCCACAGCCAACTCAGACCCAACCAAGTAAAGACACAGAGACTTACATTCCTTACAAACTGTATGGCCATGGCAGGCTTCTTGTTATCTAGTTCTTCTATCTTAAATTAACCCATTTCTATTAATCTATACTTTGCCACGTGGCTCGTGGCTTACCGGTATTTTACATCCTGCTTCTCATCGTGGTGGCTGGCAGCGTCTCCTTCACTCCGCCTTCCTGTTCCCCCAATTCTCCTCTCTGCTAGTCCCGCCTATACTTCCTGCCTGGCTACTGGCCAATCAGTGTTTTATTTATCGATAAATTGTAGCAACATTTATTCGCAACGTACAGGACATCGCACAGCATAGGTGTATGGACATGGTTACCCCTGCTGTGCTGTTCTGGGAGATAATGAAAGTACCACAGCCACTTAAGCCCCCCCGGAACTCAAGCAGGTCCTGGGTCAGTGAAGTGAATAGGGTCCCAGAGGCCCCTGGCACCAGCACTCACTCCCTGTCCTCCCTGCCACTGGATACTGGAGAGGCTGGGGCTTCTAACACCATCTGGTGGTTGGGTGGAAGCCACAGGCTCTCTCTGACGAGTCTGCTGTCCACCAGGAGACGGCAAGGGCACTCTGGGTGGAGGCAGTAGCTGGAGCCGTAGACCCTAGTGAGGTCAAAGAGAGTGGACCTGGAGATGTCGGTGAGAAAAGGTGCAGCTGAGGGTGGGCCTGGCCAAGAGGAGCCCCGATGGGGCAGAGATGGAGCTGAGCAGAAGCAGATGAATGCCTGCTTCTGGGGTGAGGGTGGCTGGGGAAGCAGAGGGACCTGGTGAGGCTGATCCAGAAGAAAGGATGGCGGATGCTCAGGGCCCAGCAGAACTGGCATGTCACCCACCTGAGGTGGGCAATGGCCTCCCTCAAGCCCCATGCAGCATCTCTGTAGACACAGAGCGGAGCAGCTTGTGCTGGGGTGTACGGGGTAAGTCTGTACTGAGGAGGCGGGGTTCCAGCTTGGAAATGGGGGTGCTGTCTGAGGGCGCTGTCTGTTCGACTCCACAGGAGGGAACGCTTAAAATCATCGATCGGAAAAAGCACATATTTAAACTTGCTCAGGGGGAATACGTTGCACCAGAGAAGATTGAGAACATCTACATCCGGAGTGAGCCTGTGGCACAAATCTATGTCCATGGGGACAGCTTAAAGGTGAGCAATGGTGCCCCAGCCCGCTTGCACAGACTGGCCAGCCGAAAACCGCAGAGTAGATTGTGATTTCTAGTCAACCACCAGGATTTACCCATACATTACCCATCCTTTCTTAAAGAGAAATTGTGGGGCTTGGGAATCTAGCTCACTGGGTAGAGAGCTTGCCTGGCATGCAGAGAGTCCTGGGTGCTGTGCCCAGCACCACATAAAACCAGGCATGGTCGTACATTCAGGGACAGAGGCATGGATCATGAGTTTGATGCCAGCCTCAGCCTCAAAGCGAAACTACAGAAGAAATCCTGACTACTTAGGGTTTGATTAATTGCAGTAAGGCAAATGAGTTGCTTGAACATGTAGAAATAAACATTTCTACTAATTTTTTTTTTTTTTTTTTTTTTTTTTCAATTTTTGTTATTTGTTCTGACTATGTACATGTCAACTAAGAATCACTCTCTCCATGTATAGCGTGCACAATTTTATATTTTATGTATTCACTAACTCAAGGGGAAATTTCTTGAGGCACAATATTAAATAACAATTCCATATTTTTGCTTTTCTGATTGGGTGTGTGTATGTCTCTCTGTCTCTCTCTCTCTCTCTCTGTCTCTCTCTCTCTCTCTCTCTCTCTCTCTCATGTGTGTGTGTGTGTGTGTGTGTGTGTGTGTGTGTGTGTGTGTGTATGTGTGTTGCTGTGGGTTGAACTCAGGGCCTTCCTGCATGCTAACCAGGCTAACCACTGAGATACACTGCCATCTAAGCCCTGCTATGCAAATAAATCGCATGGGTAAATGGGTATAGTAATACAAGGAATGGTACCAATGATAATATCACTATCAGTATTAAAATGTTTCCTGTCAATATTATTTAGATCACAGTCAGAAAGACCAAAAATATATTCTGTGGTATCAGAGTTATTGACTCTGTTCTATCCTATGCATTTATGTATATAAAATTAAACCTTAAATTACTTTTAAAGAATAACCAAAAAACTTAAAATAGTTCTTCATAAGTAATTTTGAAGTAGTTTGGAAGTTCTGGGAAATGTATTTTGACTCACAGACTTTGGATCAATAAAGTTGTCTGATTAACGTCCTCAGAGATGTGCAGATCTGAGATTGACATGAAAATCAGAGAGATATATCAAAAATTGTGTGTGTGAATGTGTGTCTTTGTGTGTCTGTGTGTCCATGTGTGTCTTTGTGTGTGTGTGTGTGTGTGTGTGTGTGTGTGTGTGTGTGTTGTGTGTGTTTAATTTCTGGCTTTTGGTACTTGGATTTGAACCCAGGCCTCAGGCATGCTAATCAAATGCTTAGCCACTGAGCAGCCCTGTGTCAGAAGCAATCAGTCAGGACTGTGTGGCACCCTTGGTGGAAGTGTTTTATAACCTCTGAACAAATGTTTCATAACGGAAGACTTATTTTTAGGAAAGGGTGGAGTCTGAGAATACCAAGAGATTATTTTTTAATACCAGACCACAAATGAGAACTCTAAAAGCTTGTGTCGTGACTGTGTTTTCTGGTGGACTTTATAGGCCTTTTTGGTTGGCATTGTCGTGCCTGACCCTGAAGTCATGCCTGCCTGGGCTCATAAGAAAGGAATCAGAGGGACCTATCAGGAGCTTTGCGCAAATCAGGTCTGTACCCCCCGTGTTTCCTGACAGGTTGCCGAGCACTTCATGAGTCACATAACGAGGGGACAGGAGAGCTGACAGCAGTGAGGTCTGAATGCATACTGAGTGTCTGCTGTTACTTTCCACATGCTAGGAACCCTAAACCAGAGGTTTGTCGTCTTGTAGTTGCTGAAGTTATTCCTGTTGACTTCCTAGAAATTGAGTAAGCCATCGAATTCTTAGGTCCAGGAACCATCACACAAAGTTTATCTAGCCTATTGTCCCATAGCTTGAAAGGAGAGGAGGTGGCTTGTCCCGGGCCACACAGATGGTTCATAGCAGAGTCGGATGTGAACACAGGCTTTCTGCCAAGACAAGGTGGATCTCTGGGTTGAGAGGTAGTGATAGAATGGAAATAGCAACACAGCTCTTCCGCCTTAGAGCATCCACCATGCCTACCTTCACGGAACTGTCTTAGGCACATGTCTCGGGAGGACTGTTGTTCTGTGCTTCAGCAGCGGACCATAGGCTGGCATCTCTGGGTCCACTTTCCCTCGCTGAGCCCTGAGCTCTCATAGGAGTGGGAACCCTTCGGGGCTGACCAACAGAACACTTCAAGCATGCCCTGACTCATTCACAGTGACCTCTTTGGCCGTCTGCATCCCTTTCTCTCCTACTGAGAGATAGTAATTGGCATGGCACCAGGTCACCCTCAACAGGGAAGGGGCTGAGAGAACATATGTCTGCTCGGCCACTGGTCAACCTTACTTCAAAGTCTTATTCCTTCTATCCCCATTGAAATGTGTTCTTACTGGTTTGCTTCCATGGTTCAATTCAGGAGCTGAAGAAAGCCATTCTGGATGACATGGTGGCATTGGGGAAGAAAAGTGGACTCCATTCCTTTGAACAGGTAACTGTGCCCTTTCCCACACCCATTACATCACTTTGCATAGGAGCCTGGTGACCCTGACCTAGACTCTTGCCTCCATGGTGTGGCCAGCTGGAAGGCTCTACACGACAGACCCCCGAAGGCCTGTTTCAAGCAGACTGCAACTGCCTGCTCCTGAACTAAAATAGGTCACTGGACAAGTAAGACTGTGCTTGTTGCCCTTCTAACCGCAGGCGATCATAAGGCTGAAATAGAAGCCTTGCTGTCACTGGTAGATCACGTGGGCCTGCTTGGGCTCCCGAGTGCCCTACCTTATTTTTACTTTTATGGGCACGGCCTTCTTGGCAGCTTACCTGCTAGGAGGACACTATCGGCCCAGTGGCCTTCTGCAAAGGAGGAGGAAACAAAGTACCCACAGAGAAAGGACACTCAGTTCCTCTGAGACCTACTGTAGCTGGGCTCAGGACTGAGCATGCTCAGTCCTACTTCATGTATCATCTATGCGCTTGAGTAAAAGCCAAAGAGAAAAAGTTCCAAGCAGAAAATAGTAATATACTGATAGAAATTTTTATCCTTTGGATTTTGAAATAATTGTCTTTCATAAAGTCAGCATTTCATAATTTTATAGTAGGGGGGAGACGACAGTGAGATGGCCCAGCAAGTAAAGATGCTTGCTGCCACACCGAATGACCTGAGTTCAGTCCTGGGTCCCATATAATGGAAGGAGAGAACTAACTCCTCAAAGTTGACCTCTGAACTCCACATGCATGTGCAAATTCACTCATACAGAGAGACAGAGAGAGACACACACAGAGAATTGTAACAAAAATTTTTCACCAAGCATGGTGGCATACGCCTTTAATCACAGCATGTGGGAGGCAGAGGCAAGCAGATCTCTGTGAGTTCAAGGCCAGCCTGGTCTACACAGCAAGTTCCAGGACAGTCAGGGCTCTGTAGAGAGATCCCGTCTCAAAAACAAACAAACAAACAAACAAACAAATGTTTTCGCATAAAAAATGTTCCCAAAATATAGTATAAGGAATCTACAAGGCTTATAAGAATTTTAAATTTTTGTATACTTGTTTGATGATGGCTTAGAACTAGTTTTAAATGGTTTTAAATGTAGAATTCTTATGTTTAATCTGAAATTAAAATGTGTCTATGTACAAAGATTTTTTTTAAATTTTTTTTATTGTTGTTTTGCTTTGGTTTTGGACAGGGTGTCATGTTATAGTAGTTTCTGGGCAGGGCAGGCTGGCCTGCTACTTATTGCATAGCCCAGGATGGTCTTGAGCTCATTGCAATCCTCCTGTCTCAGCCTCCCAAGTATTCAGATTACAGGCACAAGCTACCTACCACACCCAGCTACAGTTTTAATTTCTTAACTTCAAGCTAAAGAAATCTAAAATAGTTTCAGTGTTTGAGATTATTTTTCTCTTGAAACAGATGTTTAAATTAAGCCAGTTTGAGAAATAAACTTTCATTTGTCAGTAACTATTTTAGGACAGCTACAGCTTGAATTTGAAGGGTCCTGGCTGCTTACTTTATTTTTCAGAGTAGAAGGTTCATTTTTGTCACTATGATTATTTCAATCTCCAAATTTGGTAGAACTTATTTTGTTGTCTTTCCTTAATGGGGATCTGTGTGACTGGACCACATGTGACCGTGAGCTGTGGTCCAGGAGCTACCCCTGAGTGGTCCCAGACCCTGCAGTCTGGGGTGATTTGAAGGACAGACTGGGACTCCACCTGGGTACAACCTTGTGGATTTGTAAGCCCTGCACGACCTCTGTTGGTGATAGGATGCATTACCTGCACCAAGACACAATGGTAAAACCTGCACACAGGGAGAGGGAGTGAAAGGGTTTGAGAGGATGGTGTGTGTGTGTGTGTGTGTGTGTGTGTGTGTGTGTGTGTGTGTGTGTGTGTGTGTGATATTCTTTTTATAAGAAACCTTCAATTAAAATTCCTCCATTCTCCATTGCCTTTGGTTAGAGCGTTAATGAGAGGAGAGTGATCTTGACTTTCTGGATGCCCTGTACCATTTCTGCTCTAATAATCTGCTCTCACCATGGTAACCTCAGATGCAGGAAAGTCATGTGGCATCCCAGAGGTCTTTAGTTTTATTGCCAAAGTTGTTAACCTCTTGGTTTTCTCTGTTCTCGTTTTCCTCGCCGCTCTGTGGCTTCTTCTTAGCACAGTTAACATGTAACCTCAGCTGACCAGAGCAGACCAAGCCGCAGGGCTCCTGCCCAGAGGGAGGTGTGCTCCAGACATGGCTCTTTACGACAGCTGTTCCAGTTGATCCACAATCCATTTTTGTCTTGATCTTTTCCCTTTTCAAAAATAAACAGGCAGAGGCTCGGGATGTGCTTGCCTGGCAAAGTACCTGTCTAGTATGTAGCCCTGGGTTTGATCCCAGCACCACATACACTAGGCATGGAGACAATGCGTTCTTATAATTCCAGCACATGAGAGGTAGATGCAGACAGATCGGAAGTTCAAGGCCATCCTAACAACAAAGCAAGTTCCGGGCCAACCGAGGCTGCATGAGACCTTGTTTCAAACAAACAAAAACAAAAACAAAAAATAGGTCAGTCAGGGGTGGTGGGGGTTAAGGCAGGAAGATCATAAATTCAAGGCCAGCCTGGGCTATGTAGTGAGACTCTATCTCAAGGTGGGGGGAAAGGGGCAATTGAGGATTAATTGAAAACACAAAGAACGGCATAACTAAGTCCAGAATTTAAGTCATCCGATATAAACTTTAGGAGTTCGGATTTACTGAGCTGGGTCGATTGCACTAAACTTTGAATTAGGAAAAAAAATAGATTCACTGTGGCATCATTTCCAGAAACATGCAATTCTAAGAACTAGGTCAGCCATTAGTAATTTACAGAGGTCTTTGAAAGACATGTATTTTACTAAGTAGATAAGTTATAGTTAAAAATTCTATCAACATAAAATAAAGAACAATCAGACCACAACCCATAGAACCATAGAGGCTATATATATAGCATGGAGGTCCCTAGCACGACTGTGGCATATAATAAATTTCAGTTTTACTCAATTATTGAAAAAAATAGCCAAATGAATGGAAACACATGAACTATGAACCAAAGGCTGAGGGGCTCCCAGCTGGATCAGGCCCTCTGAATAGGTGAGACAGTTGATTGGCTTGATCAGTTTGGGAGGCATCTAGGCAGTGGGACCAAGTCCTGTGCTCATTGCATGAGTTGGCTGTTTGAAACCTGGAACTTATGCAGGGACACTTGGCTTAGTCTGGGAGGAAGGGACTGGACCTCCCTGGACTGAGTCTACCAAGTTGATCACAGTCCTCGGGGAGGACTTGTCCTGGAGGAGGTGGGAATGGAGGGTGGGCTGGGGGTAAGGGGAGGACGTGGGGGGGGGGAGAATAGGGGAACCCATGGCTGATATGTAGAACTGAATGGTATTGTAAAATAAAAAATATATATCACAAAAATATATATATATTTAGAAAAAGAAAGATGTTACCAGTAAAAAAAAAAAATTATACATCATCACATGTGAAATTACATTACAACAACAAAAAAAATTCTATCAACAATTAAATGATGTGGATGACTAGCAGATATTTGAGCACACTTAATTGCGATTTAATAATGTTCTTTGTATTTGTGTGCCTCATTAATTTGCATAGACAATACAAAATGAAATTTGACACAATAGATTTTTTTCAACTTCTAACCAGTGGACCTCTCCTTAGACATACTGTATTCGGGAATAGATTTATCATTTGCCTGACTCATAGAAATGTGTTTTTTTTTTATTTCTATCTTTCATCTTAAATTATTTATTTTTGTCTTTATTATCTACAAGCAAACTTGAGTTAATACCTTTGAAGAACTGAAAGTACTATGGTTCTTCAAATATACAAATGCTTATGGTTTTTGTTGTTGCTTTTTAAAAAAGGTTTTTGAGATTTTATGTATTTTTATTTTATGTGTATGGGTGTTTTGCCTGTATGGATATATGCCCACACACTATGTATATGCAGTGCCCTCAGAGGCCAGAAGAGGGCAACAGACCCTAGGGAACTGGAATTACAGGTAGTTAATTGTGAGCTGCCATGTAGGTGCTAGTAATGGAACCTGGGTCCTCTGGAAGAGCAGCCAGTGCTCTTAACCATGGAATTATTTCTCCAGCCCCTGGAAAGTTCATGTTCTTATGAGATGAAATAAATGGAGAATTTGGAGATACTTCATTCCAATGCAATGTTTAAATGTTACAGTTTTTTTTTTTAATGAAAGTTCTATAAATCTCATTTCAGTGACAAGTTTCAAGAAAGAAAGCGACTGTTAGGCATTTTCTTTCTTATTTCTTCTATAAAATGTATTAAAAGTTAGAAAGAGCCAGGCATGGTAGTGCACTCAGGAGGCAGAGGCAAGCGGATCCCTGTGAGTCTATGTAGAGAGCTCCAAGCTAACCAGAGCTGCACAGTGGGAGACAGTGTCTCAAAAATAAACATAATACATACATACATACATACATACACACACACATACACACACATACATATACATACATACATACATATATACATACATACATACATGCATACATACATACATACATACTCACACACCTATATACGTATGGGGCTGGAGAGATGGCTCGGTGGTTAAGAGAAGTCGTTGCTCTTCCAGAGGACCTGGGCTTGATTCCCAGCACCCACATGGAGGCTCAAAACTGTCTGCAACTCCAGTTCCAAGGGATCTGATACCCTCTTCTGGTCTCCACAGGCAAAACACTCATACACATAAAAATAATTACATAAATAAAATTGGAAAGCCAGTTTTATGGACATAAATGAAGATTAAGAATCCTCCTTTTTAGTACACTCATAGACAACTTTCTAGAAAGCATATAATTAATGCACAAAACAAATTCATGCCTTATCGTTGACCTCCCTCCTGAAAACAGCTCAAAGTTTGGTGCCCACAGTTAAAGTCATCATTAACAATGGATCTGATTTCTTTCTTTCTTTTTTTTTCCCATCCACTGCCCAGACTTTGAGTCACTCAAGTCGATTGTATAAGTATTTTCTGGAAGAATGTAAATGGACCCAAGGCAGCTCTTGACAGCCTGAAGGCGGTGTTGCTCTGATCTGCTCACTGAGGGGCTAAATTGTGAGCTGGATTCAGGCCTCGGGCCTGTTTGGCATTCTTTGCAGGGCTGGATCTGGTGGTGCAAGCTCAGGCAGAACAGTCCCGCAGACAGCTGTGTGGAGGGGCTGCGTGCTCAGCTGCGCTCCAGGAGCTGATTTGACAGACACCCCAAATCTGCCTGTTTTAAGCCCTTCCCCTTGAGACCCTGTCCCTTCAGTGTCCACGCCACCTAAATAGTGTCATGGAGCTCTCTCTGTGAAAGTTACTGTTCCTATGCTGCACTTTCTATGGCTTCTGCCATCACAGCTACATTTCCAGTCTCTCTCTCCGGGACTGAATGTAGAGTCCTGCCCAAGTAAACCAAATGCTCCCCATGTCCCACTAGGAAATCAGAAGAGCTGGTAGCCAGGCTGCAGACGTTGTATCCTGGCCTTTGCCTCTCCTTGGAAAAAATCATAATAACTTCATAAACAAAAGAGGGTAGGAGAAAGGTGTGGTCGTGTAGCCCTACTATCCCAAGAGGGGGAAGCAGGGAGATAAAAGAGTTCAAGGCCATCCTAAGCTATATAGGGAGTTGAAGACCATCCCAAACTACCCAAGACCATGTTTAAAAACAAACAAACAAACAAACAAAAACAAATAAATCCAAAAAAAATTTCACCACAAAATGGTGATATCTAAACTTTTAAAAAGTTTTTTAAAGTTGTTATTCATGTTTATTTTATGTAAGTGTTCTCCCTGGGTATATGCAAGGTCCCAGAGGCCAGAAGAGGGCGTCAGAAGCCCCGGAACTGGCAGAGATTGTTGTGAGCATCCATGCAGGTACTGGGAACCAAACCCTGGTCCTGGTAAAAGCAGTGAGCACCTTTAACGCCCCCATCCATCACTCTAGCCCTGTAATTCCCAATTTAAAAAAGTAGACCTTCCGTGACATTTTACATAAAATGTGCTGTCTTGTTGGTTTGGGGCCAGAGCTCAAATCTCTCTAACTTCCCCATCTCTAACCATCTGACCTTCCTACCTACCCCTCTTTCACCCCACCTCCACAAACCTCTTCGTCTCTCCCTACCCCAGCCTTCCTGTCCCTGACTTTCATACCCACTACACTCCATGTCACACCACCTGAGAAGTGGCCTGTGTATGTTTCGTGCTTCTCAGTATCCTAAGCTTCCTCCTTGGGACCTGTTTCAAAGAACTTCAAGTGTCTTAGGATGGTTTATGTGTGATAACAACACACTGGGGGAAAATTGCATTTTACAAAGACTTGCAGTCCTAGTCCTCAGAAATCTTTCCTATTTTGAGTAGCAAGCATATGGAGAAAATTTTCAATATTTTATATGTATGGGTGTTTCTGCCTGTATGGATATATGCCCACGCACTACATACAGGCAGTGCCCTCAGAGGCCAGAAGAGGGCAACAGATCCTAGGGAACTGGAATTACAGGTAGTTAATTGTGAGCTGCCATGTAGGTGCTAGTAATGGAACCTGGGTCCTCTGGAAGAGCAGCCAGCCAGTGCTCTTAATAACCATGGAATTATTTCTCCAGCCCCTGGAAAGCTCATGCTCTTATGGGATGAAATAATAGAGAATTTGGAGCTACTGCATTCCAATGCATTGTCTTTCTCCACGAGGGACTCAATCCCTCTGACACCTTGAACCCGAAGACACTGGTCTTCCTTTAAATTGTTTCTGTCAGGTGTTATGGTCATAACAATGAAAAGAAACATAAAAATGAAACACAGCCCCAATACTGCCAAGACTGGGGTGTGACTTATCAGAAAGAAAGGCAGTCAACTCACACAGAAGCTCACACTGGCTCACAGTCTACTGGGTTTTGCTTCTTTGCATAAGTGGAAAGATGGATGATCCCAGGTGGGCTCGGGTCCTCAAAGACACGGGCTCTTCCTGTCTCTCCACTTCTCTCTGATCTTAGTATGTTGTCTTTTCACCCCGTGGTGAAAGGTGGCTGCAACAGCTCTCAGCACCACTCACATTCGAGTCAGGAAGAGGAGAGGAGACAGAGGTAGCCAGGTCTGAATTTTTTATTAGGGAAGCAATTTTTTTTCTTTCTTAGTAACCAAATATGGATCTCATGGCTATCCTCTAGCCACAATGCAGAGCTGAGAAGTGGACTGTCATGGTATGTCCTGGACCCAAACTAAATCCGGGTTCATTAGCATGGGGGAGTGGGGATGGATAGCAGAGAACTGGTATTCCTCACCCTACAGTAGTTATGCCCAGCTCTGGCATCTCTTACTGAATTGTAGGTTCCATGTGAGTAAAAGCTATTTGTGTGTCTTTGTATTCCTGACACACAGTACCTGACACACTGTATATGCTCAGTGAACATTGATTATCTAAAGCTATTCCTGAATCTGTGTTTGTATTTTAACATACACACTTTGACACAATTTTAAAGTATATATTACAATGATCTTTAGCCAGCTCATGCTTTAATAATAGGAGTTATTAAACTCATTAAACAACAAAAATCACCTACCTTGGTCCCAGTTAGCAGGAGACAATTTCTTAGAGATTGTGCCACTCCAGTGTTCATCCCCAGTTCAGATATAATATTCTCGGAGAACTGCCTGGGAGCCTTCCCGCTGGAGCCCAGTACGACAGAAGCACTATGAGACACTCCTAGGCCATCCCTCCATCCTCCCATGTACTCACTATGCCTTGCAAAGAGCTTTTGTCTGAGAAGCCTGGGCTCTGCCTCATAGAAGGCAGTAGTGAGAGCTAGATCAGATCTTTCTGTGCCCCCTCTAAAAGACTTGACAAAAGTTCATGGCATGGGCTGGGGATGTAGCTCAATTGTAGCGTGCTTGCCCAGCACACACAGAACCCTGGGTCCCGCCCTCGATGATACAGAAACTGGTGTAGTGATGTCTACTTATTACCTCAGCACTGGGGAGGTGGAGAAAGAAAGGGGAGTCATATGTTTTAGAGCATGCTCAGCTGCATAGTGAATAAGGCCAGCCTGAGCTACGTGAGATCTTGTCTCAAAAACCAAAACTGTCCACAGTAGAATATTGTTCCACCTCATTGTGTCTTCCTGTCTCTTTGCACTCAGTACAGATTACAGTGTCTCTAGGCAGCCATCTAAAGCAGACACCGAGTCCTCACGGCAGCCTCCCTCCATATCACATCTTGTCACTGTGTCTCTGATTCATTCTGAACTGCTTACCTATCTCTGTCTGCCTCTACCCTATGTGTAGAACAGCGTTTTTCAACCTGTGGGTGCAAGGCCTTTGGGGGTCAAATGACCTTCCACGGGGGTTGCATATCAGATAGCCTACATATCAGATATTTATATTACAATTCATAACAGTAGCAAAATTATAGTTATAAGTAACAATGAAAAAATTTTTCTGGTTGGGGGTCACCATAACATAAGGAACTATATTAAAAGGTGGCAGCATTAGGAAGCTGAGAACTACTGATGTAGATTATTGTCTTGTTTTCAACAAATGGAACATATACTTCCATTCTTAACTCTTCCCAAAGCCATCTTCCAATTTCTCCTGGAGACCTCTTTCTACAATGCATGTGCTGTTGCACTCTTTAAAAATCTCCAGTCTAGCTGGACAGTGGTGGCACACACCTTTAATCCCAGCACTCAGGAGGCAGAGCCAGGCAGATCTTTGTGAGTTTGAGGCCAGCCTGTTCTACAGAGAGAGCTCCAGTCAGGACAGGCACCAAAACTACACAGAGAAACTCTGTCTCAAACAAAAAAAATCCAGTCCTTTCCTCTCGTGCTTAGGATAAAGTTTGACCTTCTCAGCCACTGGACTATCTAGGTCTTCAGCCTCATACCTCCCACATTTGACTTGCTTATATAATGACAAGAAACCACTTAGCCATCCCTTTGGACACCTGCTTCTTCTCAACTTCTGGTTTTGTTCTTGAGGGCTGTGCCTGTGGTATCCTCCTTTCATCCACATTTCCCTGTTTGCTGTTTGACTATTTGTTTATTTAAGACAGGGTCTCGTGTATCTTAAGCTGAACTTGAACTTGACATATATCCAAGGGTGACTTTAAACTTCTTGTCCTCCTGCCTCTACCTCATGAGTGCTGCTTGTGTGACACCACACCCTGTTTTTATAAGACACTAGGGATTGAACGCATACCTCATACTTGGAGCACTGCACCAGCTAAGAGCCATCCCCAGCCTCAACTGTTGCTTTTTTATTTAACACTCACTTGACTGCAAAACCTTCCCTAACTACACCTCTCTCTTCCCTAACTCAGGTCTGTGCTCTTCACTCTCGGCACATCATGTTAAAAATTGCCCAGCATCCTTCAGTCTGCTCTGTAAACACTAACTTATACCACTTTGGGTGTTGGTATTTAAGACTCCTCCTTGTATTCTCAGTGCCTAGCAGAGCAAGCAACCTGTTAATGTCTATTGAGTTGCTGAGTGAATGAATGAGTGAGTGAGTGAGTGAGTGACAAGAGGAAAGGGTGGCTTTCCGAAATATCAAATGGGCTGAAACATGTTTGAATATAAGTTTGACTTAGCATGGTATGCTAAAGTCAAGATGCCTATTCCTTTATGCCTGTTTATTTTGACCATGCATGCTATAAATGCTGTGGTGTTTTTTTCCCTATTAAAGATATATTCTGCATTTGGTTTTTAGGTTAAAGCCATTTACATCCATTGTGACATGTTCTCAGTTCAAAACGGTTTGCTGACACCAACACTAAAGGCTAAGAGACCCGAGCTGAGAGAGTACTTCAAAAAACAAATAGAAGAGCTTTACTCGGTCTCCATGTGAAGCCCCAGGGGGGCTCTTCTCAGTCCAGTGAACTTTGCAGCAATAGTATGGTCATTCTTGAAAGAGAGGAATCAGAGTGACACAGCCGATAAGGAACGAGCACCCGATCTTGCGACTGAGCCTTTCCTGACCCGTGAAGTCTCTAACAATATTTTCTCTACCATCACCAAGTATACTTTATTTTTATTAAATGATATTGTAGCAAGCTGCTAAAAAAATATCGCAAATGGCAATGTAAAAACAAATCAAGACACTTTCTCAAGAACTGTGTACCACTAAAAGTAATATATTCGCAATGTTCACAGAATTCCATTAAACATAAAGGAAAAAAGTAACTGATATATTGTACTTAATTATTTGTGGAATAATAATCAGATACAGCGAATGTCTAGGCAATGTGGACTACCTCATTAAATAACCATCAAAGGTCGCAGTGAGGCCAGACTCAAAACTTAAAGCAAGATGTGGGAAGTCACGCCCAAACAAAACATGGTAGTTTGCATGTGACCTGACTCTCATCCTTTAACATGACCATCCTTGTTGATGCAAAAGCCTTCTGTCTGATTTTTACTTTTATATGGAAAAAGGAAATGTAGATGTTCTTTTTAAAAGTATTATATTTATTTAATATCTCCCAAAGTTCTTTCAGTACATTTTCTCATTGATCAAACTCACTGAATTATTCAGAATCTACGTATAAAACTACATATAGGGTATGTGTCTTTACGGAATTCTTACCATAATAAAGCTTAAAAGATAGCTGCTGACTGCAGCAAATGGAGCCGTGGCAAACACTCAGGAGAAGGAAGACACTCAGTGATTTCTTGGGGTGGGTGACAGTCCGTGTACTTGTGTTCCTGCTAGAATCTTTCCCCTTTCCATTTTCAGTATGTCTGTGCCAAGTCTGGGAAACACACTATGGCTGAAATTCTGAACAACTTTGCTTTCCTTCTTATAACTATTAAGGCAAATGTAAGGAGGAATAGATGTTATATCCAAATAGCTCTTCAATGACATGATATGGAAGCACTTCTTCAAAATTTTCCTAGAAAACTATTTAAATCCAACATAGAGCAAGATCTGCTAATGGTGTAATTCCATTCTTAGAATCTCTAGATGCTCCTAAGTTTGACCATTAAACCTTAATTGTACCACATATTTAGATGCATCCTGAATCTGGGTGCCATGATTCTAATGTCGCTAAAAGCCTCGATACCATGGACAGCGCAATTCAGGCCAGCATTATACATCCTGTGCCTGAGGAGAGCAAGGTCCCTAGGGAAGTCTTTCTTTTCTGTTGGAACAGGACTCTGAAAGTATATGGAGAATTCATGCAGTTCACATGACCTTTACAAATACATATGTGATCAGTGTGGCAGGACAAGAACTCTTTAGACCTGGAGGAAATCCAACTTGGTTTGTAGGTGAATGTTGTCAGTTAGAACCTGAATCATCATGCAGGCCTGTTGGATGGTTCCAACCTGTTTGTAGGTGAATGTTATCAGTTAGAACGTGCATCACCATGCAGGCCTGTTGGATGATCTACATCATTGATCTTACATGTGTTTCAATCATGCTGAGTCTTGACCTCAGCTTCAATTGATGTACTTATTCGGGTACTTTTTTTTTTTTTATTCAGGTACATTCCTTGGGCATAATCTCTCTGAAGACTCATTGTTGCACTTATAAATTTGATTTTGAATAAATGAGCAAATTCTGTTCACATTAATTTGTTTCACAGGGTGGAAGATCAAAACCAGGGCCTCGCACATGCTAGGCAAGTGCTGTCCCACTGAGCTCCACTCCCAGTGTGCATTAAATTTGGAAGACATTTCTGACTAGACAAATAACACATCCAAAGCCACATGTGGGAAGCACTGGCTTTTTAGATACTTAATACATATTTGATAATTAAAATTGAAGGTCATTACCTGAATTAGATACTCATTATTTTAAGGGCAAGCAGTTCTGCATTTCAAATAAAAGAAGCTGTTTTCCATTGTCCTACTTGACTAAAATCTCATAGCTGACTTTGATTCCAACAGAATTTTTGAACAGTGCAATTTAAGCAAATGATTTATCCCTATTCTATTTATTCTTCATTGTCGTTAGATGTGATTAAATATGGACAACCTTTGTTTGTTGCTTGTCTCTCAAAAGATTTTGCATTTCTGTTGAACTTCCCAATCTGGGTGGGAACTATCACACTCCATGGGAGGGTGCAGATGTGCTTAGAAAGCCAACGGTGGGCCCTAAATGCATTGTATGCTCTCTTGCTCCTCTGTGAAACGCTACTTACGTTTGTAACAAGAAAGAAATGAAACAGCATGTCATCAGTGGAAAAATCCTTCTTGCGTCATATTTCCCAACCTTATCTCAGGTGATGAAAAATAAGTTTGTGTTTCTCTTTGACCAATATAGGATAAAAGCTAAGTGCTTAAGAACTTGTCATAATCCCAATGGGCACCACATACTGTTTCAAGTCTGGAGGTCGCAGAGACTAGATTCCTTAATCATAAATATGTTCTTAAATGTTTGGCATTTGTGTCTATTTGTCACTCAAATGTGTTCCTAATTCTCACTTTTTTTTTTAACGAATCAACCCAATTTGGGTAAACACTACAAAACAAATATATGCATTGCCCCCATTAGCCACAAAAGATGTCTTTATACATAGTATTGAGACATCCCCTCCAGATGGTAGAGAAGACTGGTAGGGTGTGGTATGCAGGCCTAGCTCCATGTATTAGGATCTCAAACTCAGAGGTTCAAGGAGTAGCCATACCCTGTCTTCCTCACAAACCTGAGGAGGGGGACCCCAAAAGTCTCCATTGAGAGTTTTACAGCCAGGTAATGTTTTAGCAATTTGAAATCAGCACTTAAAATTTGATTGTATTGTCCATGAGAGAACTATTGGTTATTAATTATTCTGCCATAATAAATGAATTGTTCTGTATGTTTCACATGTATTAAGCACAAGTGTGATGCAGTTATTTTAAATGCAAAATACTAGAAAATGAATGTAAAGAATGGAAAATTATATTTTTTGCATGAAAATAAACTACTTACAAAATTGCTTAATATCTCAGGACAAAAGAATGAATAATCATATGTAAAACTGATAAATCTTAAGTTGGCTGTATTTTCTTGACAGTTTTAATTTTAAGAAAACACTACAATGATAAAATGGATCCTGACTGTCTTAAGCTCTCTCTTAAGTATGCTGCCTAATTCTGCCTGTGAATCTACAAATAATCCCGTGAGAATGAGTGCAGCATCCATGAGGACCAGTCCCCCGAATGAGAATCTCTTCACTGAGAACACATTAATAGTTGTACTACAGAGGTGCTGTACATTTGAAAATGTAAGCAAGCATTTCTAAATCTAGTCCCAAACACAAAGGGTTTTCAGGAGGTAATAATGCCAGTTAAGCATTCATCTGACCGCTCAGTTTACTTTTCCTTGTTAAATCATCGCAATGATTGCATGGGGAGGAAGAAATGGCTATTTTTGAAGAATTGCATATTCTACTTTCAATTTTTGAAAATCAAGGAATTAAAATATTACTTTTTAAATATGCATAGATGTACCTTAACTGTAATTATATTTTAGTTTGCTTTGTTATAACAGCATGAACATCAAATACAAAATGCACTTATGAAAACTTTTGTAAAAAATAAAGTTTTTTTTATTTCTCAAAATTGTTTATAATTTCTTTCTCTGTTATATGCTTCTATGATGTAATTCCCTCATGAGAATGTGTTTGATAATCATCAATATGGTGTATTTGGTACCCAAGCATGAAGCTTTTGCATCAGCATATTCCGCATCACCTCTAAGTTTTCAAAAACTTTAAGTAGTGAGACATGATTAATTATGGACAGCTTAGGTGCACCCAGAAGCTTTCCTTTGTGCAGGCCTTTGCTGGAACCCTTGCTATTATCAACCATGTCCTGGATTTAAATCATTTTCAGTCTTCCAAAGAACAAATAACTCTTCATCATGAAGGTGGTCTTTAATATTTCCTCAATGTCATCTTTTTTAAGACAGGGCTTCTCTGTGTAGCTTTGTGTCTTTCCTGGATCTCACTCTGTAGACCAGGCTGGCCTCGAACTCACAAAGATCTGCCTGGCTCTGCCTCCCGAGTGCTGGGATTAAAGGT
This sequence comes from Peromyscus leucopus, assembly GCF_004664715.2. Classification (NCBI taxonomy): domain Eukaryota; kingdom Metazoa; phylum Chordata; class Mammalia; order Rodentia; family Cricetidae; genus Peromyscus; species Peromyscus leucopus. Next base: position 36,920,305 of record NC_051086.1, read on the forward strand.
GTGAGCCACCACCACCCAGCTCTCCTGAATGTCATCTAACCAACCATAAACTAAAAGAAAGACATCCTTCCTTCCTCCCTCCCTCCCTTCCTTCCTTCCTTCCTTGAGACAGGGTTTCTTTGTGTAGTGCTGGCTGTAGACCAGGCTGGCCTTGAACTCAAAGATCCACCTGCCTCTGCCTCCCAAGTGCTGGGATTAAAGGTGTACGCCACCACCACCACCACCACCAGCAGCAGCAGCAGCAGCAGCAGCTGGCAAAAGATATAGTTTCTTAAAATGGTGCACTCTACCACGTCCAGTTTGTGCAGATTCTGCCTTCGAGTATTTGCTCTTATCTGCTCCTCTCCAGTCTCACAGCTATCTGTATTGTTTAAGCCACCCTTGTTGTTGGTTTGAAATAGAACAGAGCTTTCTTTAAAAGTCTTCATGGTCTCGCTACACTTTCCCAAATTTTGTCATGGCATCTTCCTAAATTGAAAATCTGGTCGTGACATTTCCTTCTCATTGTTTCTTTGAATGAGGTTCTGACTCCCTGCTTCAGTACACAAAGACTAGTGTTCCTCTGCCGCTTCCTCATGGAGCCTCAGCTCCAGTCACACCAATGACTCTCCCTCTGCCTCTATGCCTTGTCCTTTTTTTTAATCGCCCCCCACCCCCACCCCCAACTTCTGCCATTTTCCTTTGAAAACTCAGTTTTAGGACTGGAAAGATAACTGAGTGGTTAAGAGTACTTAGTACTCTTACAGAGGGCTGGGAGTTGGTTCCTAGTACCCATATCATGGCTCACAACTCCAGTGCTCATCAGTCCAGTTCCAGGGGATCTTGATGCCCTGCTCTGGCCTCCACACTTTCCTGCATGCACATGGTATAAATAAAACTCACCCAGGCATAGGCAAATTAATATTTAAACAAAACAAAGCAAAAGTAAGCTCCAAGCTTAAAAGCTTTTCAAGTGATTCATTGATTGATGGTCTCATTGCCACATCCCCACTGGGACAGTTGCTTCAGGTTTTAGCTTCAGTGCAAGAAGTATAGCCTCCAGTAGCTGCTCAAGAAATGTCTGTTAAATGGAAATCCCCTTGGCTCTTCTTTGTATGTTTCACTGAAGTATAATTGCAATATCTGAAGCTATATTTTATCTATCTTTGTTATTTGTTCCATTCTTGTAATCTAAGCATGTCTAAACTAGCTTTCATTTAGTTCCCTGATACCCACTGATGTCACTGTAAGCAAAACCTCTCAAATACACACACACACACACACACACACACAAAAAAAAAAAAAAAAAAAAAAAAAAAAAAAAAGCAAAGAGATTATTCCATAAGATTTTCTTTGGATTTCAAGGACTCCAAATACCACAGACTATTTGTTTAAAAAAAAAAATCAACATTTGGAACTTGTTTCCCCATGGAAGTTCATGTCTCTGACTGTTTCAAATCTAGTCTGACTCATCATATGTTGAACTTGAACATGGCCAGTGCTCCGGGTCTATGGTGGGAGCAGTAAAATGGGTGAGTGGAAGAAATTCAAATTAAGTCTCATTTGTGAATACTTGCACAGGCTGTTTGTATTTGGGGATGGAGAAGAGAGAGAAAGATGACTGAGTTGAGATGCCTCTGCCTACCTCACTTTGTTGTGGGACACTTGATTCTTTTCCCTTAATTTTTTTTTCAGCCTGGCAATGGTGGTACACACCTTTAATCCCAGAGCCAGGTGGATCTCTGTGAGTTCGGGGCCAGTCTAGTCTACAGAGCAAGATCCAGGACAGGCACCAAAACAACACAGAGAAACCTTGTCTTGAAAACCCCCCCAAAATTATTTTATTTCATGAATAACGCTGGTCTGAATATAGCTGAGCCTATGTCCTTGTGGTGTGCTTGAGCATCTTTTGTGTATATGCCCAAGAGTGGTATTGCTGGGTCTTGAGGTAGGTTGATTCCCAATTTTCTGAGATACTGCCATACTGATTTCTAGAGTGACTGCATAGGATTACATTCCCACCAGGGATGGAGGAGTGTTCCCCTTTCTCCATACCCTCTCCAACATAAGCTGTCATCGGTGTTTTTGATCTTAGCCATTCTGACAGGTGTAAGATGGTATTTCAGAGTCAGTTTGATTTGCATTTCTCTGATGGCCAAGGGTGTTGAACCATCCTTAAATGTCTTTTGGCCATTTGAGATTCTTCTGTTGAGAATTCTCTGTTTAGATCTGCACCCCATTTTTTTAATTGGATTATTTGATATTTTGATGTTTTGTATTATTCCGGTGTAAGTCTGTGCACCACCTGTGTGCAGTGCCCAAGGAAGCCAAAAGAAGGCATCAGATTCCCTGGAACTGGAGTTACAGCAGTGTGCTCCGAAGCAAACTCTGTTCTTCTGGAAGAGCAACCAGAGTTCTTAACCAGCAGCCCATCTCTCCAGTGCTTCTCTTTCTTTTTATATGGCAATTCTAGGTGAAGCTGTAAACAGACCATCCTGTCTCAAGTCTCTTCCCTTCATCACTAAGGGCTCAAGCACCTCTCCTTACTCCTTTTGCCTCTTCCCCATTAGGAGGGATGAAAGCAGGACCAGCTTGCTAGACAAATGCCCAGACAGCTATGCCACCTGTGGCAAACACCTGCCTTTGTGAGTTTTCCTAGGACAGGATTTCTTCAGCTGTAAAGTGTGTGATTATGGTGCCTAGGTGCCTAGATGCATGTGGAGGTAAGAGGGTAATTTATAAAACAAACAAACAAACAAAAAAACTATTTTCTTTTTGTATATGAATGTCTGGTGCCCAGGGAAGCCAGAAGAGGGCATGGAACCTCCCAGGACTGGAGTGATAGATATTTATGAACATCCATATGGGTGCTGGGAATTGAACCTGGGTCCTCTGCAAGAGCAGCCAGAGCTCATCACCACTGAGCCACCTCTCCAGCCCCCAGAAAACACCTTTTATGAATTGGTTCTTTTCTTCTACTGTGGGTTCAGGGGATGGAATTAAGTTGTCAATTTTGCATGGAAAGTGCTTTTAAAAGATTTTTTAAAATTTTATGTGTATGAGAGTTCTGTCTGTATGTATGTATGTGTCCCACGGGAGCCAAAAGAAGGTATTAGATCCCCTGGAATTAGAGATATAGATTACTCTAATCCTCCATGTGAGTGCTGGGAAGTGAACCCAGGTCTTTTGCAATATCAGGAAATACTCTTAGCCACTGAACCGTCTCTCCAGATCCCAAGACAAGTGCTTTTACCTGTGAAGGCATCTCATTGGTCCTAGATCCTCAAAGTCTTTACTTGTTGGTGAATGCTTTCACTGGGGTAGGGGAAGTAGGTCAGTATCTCAGTAGAGTGCTTGCCTAGCGTGCACCAAACCTTGTGTTTGATTCCAGGCACCACATATAACCAGGCACGAGGCACCTGCCAGTCATTCGAGCACTTAGGAGGTAAAGCCAGGAAGATAAGTTTATGGTAATTCTTGGCTACATAGCAATTAGATACTAGCCTGGGCTTATATGAAATTGTATTTGGAGAAAAAAATAACCCTTAGGGGGCTGGGCACGGTAGTGCATGCCTTTAATCCCAGCACTGAGGAGGTAGAGGCAGGTGACCTACATCGTGAGTTCCAGGTGCACCCTGGATAACCAACCCTGTCTCAAACAAACAGAAACCATTTAGAGAACAGGATCACCAAAGCGCAGACAGGCTTCTGATTTAAGCTGGTTTTGCTTTCAGTGTTTCTTACATTTCCAGATCTAGTTGCTCCCAAGTTCCAGGGCTCCCACAAATAATTTAAGAACTGCAGTGGGTTGATAGTCGTTTTCACAAAAGTCCCCCAAAGCAATGAGAGGAGCCAGGAGACTTGGTATCGGATTGCATGTTATGGGTGTGACTCAGGAAAGAATGGTGAACTGTGATTACTGCTCAAAGTGCGGCATGACTGTGAGACCCCTGACTGAAGGACCCATTGTTAAGGTACTCAGCCAATACTAAGTCAGAGACTCAAAGCACCAATATATCTAAGCAGGTGAGAGCGCCCATAAAGATCCCTCTGCTCTTTACAAAGTTATATTTTGATGAGTAATAGACTGCCATAAATGTTTCCCTGAGCCAATTTTCAATTGTAAAATTCAATGTAATTTTTTTATGAAAATTCAGTTTGTATTCACACACATACTATTGGAGTCTCAGGATGAGAGATGGCCCAGCTGGTAAAGTGCTTTTTACCTAAGCATGAGGACCTGAGTTCAGATCCCCTGCATCTACTTTAAAAAGCTGACAGGGCAGTATGCATCTGTAAGCACTTTGATGGAGAGGTAGAGACAGGAAGATGCCTGGAGCATGCCGACCGGGCAGTCTAGTCAAACCAGCGAGCTCCAGGTTCACTAACAGACTGAGTCTCCAAACAAAACCAAAACAGTGAAGGTTAAGAAAGTCCTCTGACCTCCACACACATGCATACTCATCTGCATAGGTACATGCACAATATTGAGGAGTCACAGAAAAGCCTTCAAGCTCTTCCTAATGTCGTCTCTACAGACTCCATTTTCAGCAATGTCAAATGCTGCATTTTTTAAAGGAATAAAAGATGGTTGCCACATGCTCAATATGCTTATCAGATGGAGCTATCTCTAACAAATCTGCCCCTTGTCTTCCTGCACTGAGTAAGGCTAGGCTCCCATCCTCATTCCCTGAGCTCAGAGACCCAAAACTCCATAGCATGCAGTGCTCAGAACAGCAAAGTGTAACAGGTGTTGGGTCATTCTGACTAAAAACAATGACCTGCTGGATGCAGGTACGTGTGCAGGTGTATGTGCGTGTGCGTGTGTGCGTGCACGTGCATTTAAAATTTAAGGAGCTTGAGTTCAGTAGTCCAGAAGCAATCCTCGTAGCCCAGGCTTTGCTTTGCCCTCAATAGGGCGTAGCCGGAGCTGGCCACCATCTTCCCAGAAGCCTTTGCGACTATAAAAAGTAGTACTGAGGCGGGCGGCTACGGCAGGGCGTCGTTCTGTGGCCGGCCAGTTCCTGAAGAGGGCGATGGACAAGATGGAGCGTGTGGGGCCCTCCGGCTTGGGTGGAGTGGTCATGTGGCCTCGACGGGTCTATTCCCGCAAGAAGAGGGCTGGTGAGAGGCTCAACCTCACCCCGAAGCCGGACCCAGCCCTCCCTGGGAAGACAGAGGCGCCGCCGCCAGGTCGAATCAGCAGGCCTGGGTGGCGGGTGGGCCTCGGCCGGGGTTGAGTGGGGGCACGAGCAGCTCCCCTGAAACGTGGCACCCTCTCGCAGGTCTGAAGGGATTGCGGAAGATTACTGAGAAAGAGGAATTGAACAGGCCCAGAGGCAGCAGCTCACAGCTGCCGAGGTGGGTCGCCTAGGATAAGAGCCCTGAGCAACTTGGCATTGACAGGTTTTGAGTTTTGCTTCTGCTTAGTAGCCTCTCTCTCATTCGAGGAATCAAAGGAGAAAATGAATACTCTGGTTCTGCTCTGAAAACACAGACCCAGAAATTTGGGGGGGTGGTGGGGGAGGTTCGCACACATTCTCGTATATGTCCTTTTCTCACATGTATGTGTGTGTTATATATGCATTTACAGATAGCACACTTGTATATATTTATGAATGGCGGGAATCTCATGTAGCCCAGCCTGGCCTCAAATTCCCCATGTAGTAGAGATTGATCTTAACAGATTCTCATGCCTCCACCTCCCAAATCTGGGATTACAGATTTGTGTCATCATGCTTCGGTTTGAGGCCCTCTACCAACTGAGCTACAGCCTCCAACCCAGACAGATTCGTTTCATTGATGGAAGGCTTGCCGAGTTACTTAAAAGTGAAACAAAACCTCTAAGGAAAGCAATTGTAGCATCATTCAGCTTTTGGTGCAAATCTCCTAGTCAGTTCCCCAAGACCTCCTTAAAGGAACTTGCAGATTTTAAACTACAAAAAGACACAGTCAAATCCGGATGCTGTAAACCGAACTGTTTTGTTTCTTTGCAGTCAGTTAAGTGTTACAGGAAGGGAAAACCTGCAAGAAAATGATAGCCCTGGCAAAGAGACCCCAGATGAAAAGAAAACTCCGTTGAGTGTATGTATGTTCCTCTCTGCTTCTTACATACACAGAGGGTAGAGACAGGCAGTAGATGCACCTCTGGATAAAAGAATGAAGTTGTCTTTGTTCATAGATATCTAATAGTTTCTAGTGTTTTTATTACATTGTTATATGTGTCATTACCTAGGGAGCCCTTGGGCTTCTCACTTAAGTAGGTTCATAATTTTGTATTTCCATGTTTTTCATCTTAGTGAGTACTGGGGAAATGTTACTTATGAACGTTCTATTTTGTATATTCAAATGTATAAAGTCATTTTCCTGTTTTCCACTTGACTTTGTCCATTAGCAACTAGAAACATGATTGATCACCAAGGATTCAGTGTGTGACAGTGCATTCTAATATTCTTGTATGATAATTTAACTATTTGAGACAGGACCTCACTCCATAGCCGAACCTAGCTTTAAGCTCACCATCCTTCCGCCTCAGCCCACCAGGCCTGTGTTTAGGAGATGACACTTTCACATACGACATTTAAAAAACGATTTTTTTACATCATGTTCTCACAGTATGTGGTTAAGTATTTGGTGTTGATAATTTAAATATTCAAAATAGTATATAAAACTTTCTTCAAATTGCTGTATATTTTTTCTGTGCTTTAAAAACATTTTATGACTTATGTATTACCATGTTATTAAGTAGTCTTAAAGTATTTATAATATCTTAGTGTCTTCATAGTGTTTTATCTAATAGATATACTAAGATGTGTATGACTATTTTCTGGAGATTGGGAGACCGAATTTCCAAGGTCTTGCTTTTGTGGGCATTGATAGACATACTTCTACAGGATTGTGTGTGCATTTTAGGTTGTTACTTAAGACAAATATTTTGCAGTAGGCCAAAGGGTGGATGTGTTTGACACTTTGTGATTCATGTTGGCAAACTGGCACACTCTTCCTCAAAATGATGAGAGATGAAAAGCTGCATGTTATTTTATTTTCCATTTCTTTGAATACTAATGAAGTTGTACTTTTTTCTCATTATTGTCCATTTGTGTTTCTTCTGCTGTGAAATATCTCTTCATTATATACTGAAGATAGTTTTACACACACCGCAAATATTTTCATTGACTTATGAGTCTTTAACTTTATTATTTTAGACTTCTTTATCATTGTTTTCTTCTGATTTATTTTGCTCTTTATTTAAAGGTGGAGTAAAAGTCCTTCTTTCCTTCCTAGGTGATCAGAAAAATATTCACCTTCTCTTTACTATTTTATCTCATAATAGTGAGTTGATTATTGCTAGTTCCACATGTTTATTCATAGTAATTTAATATTTATTTTTGGATTTAATATTAAATAGCATATATCTGTGGTCAATATTCTGATACACTCATTTTCACAACAAATAAAATATCAAAAAGTCAAATTAAAATAGCCATCTCACAATTTGTGCCATATCTTTCATTCTTATTCCACATAGGAGTCAGTGACTCATGACTTCGAGATTGACAGCTGTTCATCCAGCAGTGAACTGGTTTCAGGTAAGACTAACAGATAACAGCTCTTTGTCTTTTCTCCAAGCATATGCACTCATTTGTATCTCTTGACTTCTTATTTCAGTGGAAGAGAAGATGTCTTTCCCCTAGTCTAGCATGAATCCTTCTGACAGTGTTCTGTACCTCATTCTCCATGCTGACATGTTTAAATCAGTAAATGTGAAGTTATAGTTGTGGCACATTACAAAAAGAATGATTTGAATGTAATTAATTATACCTAGCTAGAAATATTAGGAAATGCTTCCATGTGAGGGTGGCAATTGAATTGAGATCTGAAGGTGAATAGAAATCAGCTATGCAAAAAGATGGTAAATAAATCCATGCAAAAGAAACAGTATGTACAAAGGTCTTCCTGCAGGCCTTCCTGGCACCCAGAGCTGAAAGAGTCATGGTAGGGCACACTGCTGGACACCAGGACCAGAGCAAGTAAGCTCAGGACAGAGGCAGGTGCACCTCCTGCAACTTGGAGCTGAATCATGCCTTGAGGAGTGGACCTGCTAGTGTGGAACCAAGTTTTGGCCCTAATGGGCCCAGGGTGACATAGAAATGCAATGGTGCCTCTTGATTCTGAGATGAGAGGATTTAAGAGAAAATCTGAAGTTTTACTTCTTGAACCCTTGTGAAAAGTATCAAGCCAGATACCAGATTCCATGGAAACTGGGTTTTACCATGAAAAACTGGTAGATTTTCAAAATAGTTGTAGTCACCACATCACTTGTTGAAGTTGGTTTAATCAGTGGTGGTTGCTTTCAAAGAAGAGAATACTGTTGCTTTTAAATACTTGGCTTGTGAGAGAATATGCTGGTGTAGATGAAGATAACTGCCCTAGGTAGAGTTATTATTGCTGTGATGAAACACCATGACAAAAGTAAGTTGGGGGAAGAAAGAACTTATTAGGAGTATGCTTTCCATCACTGTTCATCATTGAAGGAAGTCAGGACAGGAACTTAAATGAAATCCTGGAGGCTGGAGCTGATGCAGAGGCCATGAAAGAGTGCTGCTTACTGGCTTACTCCCCATGGCTTGCTCAGCCTGCTTTCTTACAGAACTCAGAACTGTAAGCCCAGGAATGGCCCCACCCACAATGGTCTGGGCCCTCACACATCAATCACTAATTAAGGAAATGCCTACAGGCCAGTCTTATTGGGGCATTTTCTCAATTGAGCTCCCTTTTCTCTGATGACTTTAGCATGTGTCAAGTTAACATAAAACTATCCAGCACAATGACTATGTCTGCACATGTGCATTATACATATTCAAGAAGATACTTAATGAGAACATCTTTTTTGCTTTTTCAACCAATATCATCATCTAATGAAAATTTCCCTGGTTACGATTATTGACAAAATTAAGACAATAGAATTGGCTTAAAACCTATAAGCAGCACTAAAAGAAAGGCCCATGTTTTCTTCTAGTGAGACCCTGGATAATTGACAGTGATGGTGAAATAGGCTGCTCTCACTTAGACTTCTCAATGCACCTTCATTACTGGGCTCATTCATTCTTCAGACTGGAATTTTATTGTCTCCTACAAATAGAAAGTTTTACCTCAAAGACACTGACCTATAGATAATTTCTTCCTATGAGTTACCAGATTGTTAGGTCTTTCCTAATATGATTGATTCCTTTGACAAGAAAGTTCACAGAGGCAAAATCAAAATCTATTTTGACATTAGTGCCAACATCTAGAAATATAAAGACTTGAAAGTATCTAGATTCATTGAGAAAACGCTTTAGTATGTCCTGCTGTTTGATGCATTTTCATTGTGATGTTCTCGGCTTCTCATGTGCTGTGCACAAGAGCCATTGTTAGTAATGTAAGTTATAAAATGTATTTCTAAATCTCTTGGTAAAGAAGAAAATGCAGCATGAGTGTGGTACTGGCTAGCCTTCTTCAGCCTTTGCTCAGACCCATCAGAACATCTCAGGGTGATTGTTTAGCTGTCTGTACTTACAGCTCCTACCCCTAGCCTTTTCAGATTCCACTTGCTGCAGATTCTTATGATGCCATTAAGGACTATGAGCAAAATGGGTTTCTTGAAGCAGAACTGCAGGAATTCCTAGAGGAATGTTGTGGCAAAGAGGAGTATCACAAAGAGCCATTTGGCTTTTCTGCCGTGTCTACTGTCTAAGAGCAGAGGAAGCAACTACCACTTCATGCTTGTTGACTAAAGTCCTCTTAAGTACAGCTCTGTCTCACGCTTCCTTGTCTTGTAGCAGGGAAGAGACCCTAAATGGATTGGGCTAGCAGTGCCAGGATTGTGGATTGGGAAAGAGGCATGCTTGTCAGCTGGCTGGCCAGCACTGAAGTTCCAAAGTGACTAGTTTTAGAATAATCTTACTGTAATTTCAGTAGTTTTCTGTGTCTTTGGCTGTTATCTCAGTTCCTACCCTTCTGCTTCCTGGATTTTTAGGTTTGGTGTCTTGCTTGATCATGTCCCAGAATTCTTGGATGTTTATAGACACCCTTATGTTTTTCTTTCTCTGAGTATAGTATATCCTCAACCTCATCTTTGATCCCTGATATTCTTTCTTATGCTTGAGCTAGTCTACTGGTGATGCTTTTCACTGTGTTTTTAATGTAATGAATGAATTCTTTAATTTGCAATGTTTCTGTTTTTTTTTTTTTTTCTTCAGAATTTCCGTTTCCTTGCTGAGTTTCTCTGTCATGTTAGTGAGTCTCTCACTCTTATTGCTGGCTTTCTTATCTAGGCCCTGACTGCTTCATCATCTAGTCATTGAATACTTCATGAATACTCTTTGAAGTTGTTAAAAATTTTAAAAGTAGGCTTTTGAGTTATTTGTTTAGCTTTTTGCCTAGTTCACTATCTCTGATTTTAGTTACTGAAGAGTTGTGAGCTTGTTGTGAATTGGCTTGTTCATCTTGTATATGTTCTGTGTTGTTTGTGTATCTGACACAATGGATGAGTCTTTCCAGTGTTGTTGGATTTTTTTTTTTTGGTTCTGTTTGTTTTTTCCATATTCATTTTTCTGTTTCATGTGAATCTTCTTCGTGGGTAGTCTTTTCCTAGGCTCAGGATTCCCCACTATCATTGATAGGGGAGAAGCAGGCAACTGTAACAGAAAAAATTATTTGACAACAAACCAGATACTAAAATGTAACAAAAAGCAATCGGATACTTTACCTAAATTCTCACTAAGGAGCTAGGAGACTGAAAAAATAAGGAAATAAATTAAAGATTATTAAAGTTAAACTTATTAATAATAAAAAGTAAAAAGAAGCCACACACAGTGGAGCAAACCTTTAATCCCAGCACTCAGGAGGCAGAGGTAGGATCACTGAGTTTCAGGACAGACTAGTCTAAATAGTGAGTTCTAAGACAGCCAGGGCCACATAGTAAGAGCCTGTCTCAAATTTAAAAAAAAAAAAAAAAGTAAAGAGGAAGTGAGAAGAGGGAGGTAAACCAGGAATGAGACAAGCTATAAGGGTTGTATACTGTGCGCGCTTATATTAACCTTTGCAACTGGATAGTATCTGAGCTCAAGCTGCCTTTCCACCAGTGGATTGTGTGTAGTCTTTGCCTAAGTTACTTGTATCCCCAAGTTTATATCCCGGTCAGCTCCTGTGTTCACATGGTTCTCAGGGTAGGTGTGTGTGTGTGTGTGTGTGTGTGTGTGTGTGTGTGTGTGTGTGTGTAATAGTGCTTAATTGTTGTGTTGTTGCTGGCAGAGCAGTCTGAGTTTCTCTAAGGATTGGCTTTCTCTGTGGCCTTGTCACTTTTGCATTGTCTTCCCCTCAGATCTCTTTATACTTTTTATTTTAAGGAAACGTCTCACTAAGTTGCCCAGGCTGGCCTTAAATTCTATATCCCAGATAGATTTTCCTGCCTTAGCCTCCTGAGTAGGTAGAACTATAACCCTACTTCATGAAGTATGTACCAACATGCCTACCTTAGTGTTAGTTTCTTCGAGTATGGTGTACATTTTAAGATTTTTTTATTTATTTGTATGTGTATGAATGTGTCTACATGTATGTATATGTACCACATGTGTGCCTGGTACTCAAGGAGGCCAGGAGAATGTCTCAGATTCCTTGGAAATGGAGTTACAGATGGTTGTAAGTTGCTGTACAGGTGCTAGGACCAAATCCAGGTCATCTGCAAGAAAAGCAAGTGTTCTTAACTGCTGAGCCATCTCTTCAGCTCAAGTTTTGTTTTGTTTTGGGGGGTGAAGGGCTTTTGTTGTGATAGGGATTGAGCCCAGGGATTCACACATGCTGGCAAGTATTCTACCACAAAGTCACACATCCAACCTTTGTTTTGGTTTTACATAAGCATATGGAGTTATTCTAACACAATTTGCTTAAAAGACAATCCTTTCTTCATTACACTTCTTACATGTCTTCATAAAAATCAGTTGTGCACATACAGGTGAGTATTTCTGGGATGTCTGTTCAGTCTTTTGTTCATCTGTTTTTCATTCTGTGTTATTTTTGTCTGTCTTTTTTTTTTTTTGGATGGAATAACCGAATTCATCCTTTTTTTCTTCTTAGCTAGTGAATTACTTATATATAGAACTTGAATTTTTGAACTAGAATTAGAGCTGAATTGAATAAGGAGTAGGCCATAAAAGTACAACTTAGGGAAACAGTCAAAAAGGATTATAATGTGTTTATCACCATCAAAGCATTTATTTATATAAGATTTAAATCAAAATTATTGATACTATTATGACTTTCTAATTGTGTGGGAAGTCAATGTTAAAATCTTGCTATATAACTACAGGCACATTTCTACAGATGTGCATTGTTGGGATTTCAATTTTGTTCTCTATTCCATTCAACTCTTTTTGTTTCACTTTATTTTGCAGGGCTGACTTTGGAGCATGATGTTTCCAGTTGGTCCCTGAGTTGTTCAGACACAGACTCATATACAAGGAAGACTGAAGAGAGTAGAAGTAGCTTCTCATCACCTGAGCTGTTCAGAGGCTCAGACTGTTTGGGTGAGAATATGATTGCCTCCTTAATTGGCTGTGCTGTAGAAATGTTGCTTTGTCCATAAATCTTACAGTGAATACATTTGCACATAGTGAAGGTGAAGGCATATTTGTTCTCTAAATATACATGCCATCTTGGTGCACTTCTATCTGTTTTCTTTTAATACATGTAGTTTTCTTACTCTTCAGTATATAACATGTGAAGTAGGCCAAATCCCTGCTTGAGTTTTCTTCACAGTTACTTACATTAATTATTTATTATAAATAGAGCCTTTGGTTGATGGATGGAAGAGAACATAGGCTTTTCTCTACAACTTCCTGCAACAATAGAAAGTACCTTTTTCTTTTCAAAAACAAACTCATAAAGACACAGTGAATTGGAAAGAAGAAAGCATGAATCCTGAGCCAGACACAAAAAGACAAGTATTGTGTATTTTCTCTCATATATTGAAACAAAACAGAAAAGTGACTTGAAAGTAGAAGAGGAGAATCTAGAGCAAGGGAGACCTAGTGGAGGAGAGAGAGAGGGCCAAAAAAGGGAGGGAAGCTTGACAACAGCACAGCACGTATGAGCATGAATGTCACATGTGTGTCTAACTGTACAAACTAATGTGGACTAATGTTTGTACAGTTATATGCATATATGTTTTATACAGTTATATGTTAATATTTGTACATATATATGCACATTGATGTCATTTTTTAAATGACAGTTATGGTAACTGTTCCTTTCTACTCAAAGGGAGCCTCCTTTGAGACAGAGCCTTACTATGTAGCCTAGGCTGGCCTTGAACTGTACTTGAGTTCCCGTCTCAACATCCCAAATGCTGGAATTCTGTGAAGATTTACCTTTTTGGATGTTTTCAATCAGAGGGATTATGGATTAGATGACTCTAGGATCTGTTAATAACAGGGATAGTGTGATGTTTTGATATGTTGATGTAAATTACTCATTCTTCTGTGGTAGTTTTTTATTCTTTCTCTTTGGATTAGCTATGGAGCTTGCTTTGGGCAACAGGGTATCTGTGAACAAACATAATAAAGGCCTGAAAATGTTCTTAATTGGTTGGACTTATCCTTTTATGCTTTTACAATCATGAAAAAAAATACATATCCTACTTAATTTTTATTACGGCTCTGGGACTCAAGAATGATAGGTAAAGATAAAATCAACTGTAGGTAATTTGAAAGCTGCACAGAGCTGTTCCAGTTGGTTTTCAGATCTGTCATCTGAAGCAGAACTACCCAGTCTAACCATTATACATAATAGAGAGTACATATGAGAAACCTATGGCTGATCAGTGTCATGTTGAATGGAAGAAAAAAGCTTAAAGGATTTCCACTAAGATCAGTAACATGACAAAGTGTCCACTCTCTTCATTCCTATTCAATATATCACTTGATATCCTAGCTAAAGAAGTAAGACAAGAAAAGAAATAACAAGGATATGACTAGGGAAGGAAGAAATCCAATTATCCTTATTTGCAGATGATATGATTCCATAGGTGAAAGTCCCTAATGATTCTGCTAGAACATTCTTAGAACTGATAAACATTTTTGGTAAAGTAGCAAGATAGAAAATTAACATTAAAAATACCCCAGTAACCCCTCTGTATACCAAAGGCAAAGAAATCCAGGAAGCAATCCCATTTACAATATCCTTCCTCAAAATAAAATGCCTTAGAATAAACCTAACTAAGAAAGTGAAAGACCTTTACAATGACAATTTTAATACACTGAAGAAAGAAACTAAGGAAGATACCAGAAGGAGAGATCTCTCATACCCATGGATTGGAAGAATTAATATTGTAAAAATGTTCATCCTATCAAAAGCAGTATGCACATTCAATGAAATATCAGTCAAAATTCCAATTCCATTCTTCCCAGAAATAGAAAAGGCAATTGTGTATTTTTGTGTGTGCTCATTTGTGTGTAGATTGTTTTCCTCTCCACCTTATTTTTTGAGACTAGGCATCTCACTGAATCTGGAGCTCACCACTTTTCTAGACTGACTAGCAAGCACCAGGATCTTCCTGTTTCTACATCCTCAACACTGGAATTAGAAGTGCTGTCACCATGCCCAACTTTCTTACGTGGAAGCTGGGGATTAAACTTGGGTCCTCAACAAGCACTTTATCACCTAAGCCATCTCCCCAGCTACAGGACAAAGCAATCTGAAAATTGTGGAGAAGCATAAAAGATCCTAGGTAGCCAAAGCAATCCTGGAGAAGGATAATAATACTCTGTTTCAATTAACAATGATTTAAAGGTCTAAACTACAGAACAGTGGTAATAGAAACAGTACGATACTGGCACTTCAACACATAGATCATTGGAATAAGGCAAAGAACCCAGATAGATACCTATACAGCTACAGACACCTTAATTTTGACAAATACACCAAAAATACACATTGGAGAAAAGATATCCTCTTCAACAAATGATGCTGGTGTCTTAGTTAGCTTTCTATTGCTGTGATAAACATCATTACTAAGCAACTTGTAGAGGAAAGGGTTTATTTAATCTTACAGCTTGTAGTCCATCTAGGGAAGTCAGGCTGGGAACTCAAAGCTGAGGAACCTGGAGGCAAAAGTGATGGAGGAGTGGTGCTTGCTGGCTTGCTCCTGTTAGCATACTCAACCTGTTTTCTCATACCATTCAGGACCCTTGGGTGCATGGGTGACAGCATCACCAATGAGATGGTCCCTCCCACATCAATCTTTAATCAAGAAAATGTCCCACAGGCTTGCCTACAGACCAGTCTAGTGGGGAAATTTCCTCAACTGATATTCCCTTTTCCCAAATGACTCTACCTTGTTTCAAATTGACATAAAACTAGCCAGCATAATTGACCCCTTATCAACTTGATAACATACAAACACATTACTGTTCAACTAGAACTTTTCCTTTGTCATTTGCCCCCAAGGTGGCATATTAATTTTAATATCACAATATAAAACATTCCAACTTTTAAAAGTCCCAGTCTTTAAAAATTCAAATACTTTAAAAGTTCAGTCTCTTGCCATGCATGGTGGCACATGCCTTTAATCCTAGCTCTCAGGAGGCAGAGGCAAGTGGATCTCTATGAGTTTGAGGCTAGCCTGGTCTACATAGTGAGTTCCAGGACAGCCAGGGCTACACTGAGAGTCCCTGTCTCAAAAACAAAAACAAAAATAAAAAAATAATAAAAATTGAATCTCTTTAAAACATCCAAAGACTCTTTCAAAGTTCAGAATTTCTCTGAAATATTCAGTCTCTCTAAAATATCAAAAGTCTTTCTAAAATTCTGAAGTCATGCCAGGCAGTGGTGGTGAATGCCTTTAATCCCAGCACTTCAGAGGCAGAGGCAGGCACATCTCTGTGAGTTTGAGACCATCCTCATCTACAGAGTGAGTTCCAGGACAGCCAGGACTACAGAGAGAAACCCTGTCTCAAAAAAAAATAACAAAAAAAAAAAGATTAAGTAGATGAAATACATAGAAAAGTAAATCATCTGGGGAGATAGGGAGGCATTGATTCAGGAAAACCAAAAGTTTGCCATGGTATACCAGAAGAATAAGATTTTTGTAATATTTTATCATCATGATACCAACATTGAATATCTAAAATGTCCAGAGATGTAGCTCAATTATAGAATGTTTTCCCAGCACGCATGAGGCCCTAGGTTCAATCCCCAGTCTCCATACATGAAGAGAATATCTGATGATATAATAGTATGCTATGGACAGTAGAAAGGTACAGACAGGGACGCAACAGGGATAGCACCATTCATTCATAGCCAAGGTCAATAGAAAGCTTAAAACAGAGACCAGGTAGTAGCAGTGTGACCATGTTGCTCACTGGCATGAGGCTTAATGGACAGAGAGGAGGACAGAGAATACGAGAGTCAGCCAGTTATGTGTGCGCTGCCGTCCTGTAGTTCAGTGATCTCTGTAAAGCAAAAATCTAGACAGAAGACAGGCAAGGACAGAGAACTGGACTAAGCCAGAGATTCTTATCTTGATGCCAGCATAACTTATCCTTGTGTTCTGTTCTGTCCAAAACCTTCAGTTACCATAGTCTGAAATGGATAGGACCCCAAGTTTGGGGACATGGAGTAACCTGTCATTTGTAGGCTTTTCAAGGTTTTATGTCATTTTAAAATTTTGAAATTACATTTCTTTATTTAGCACACACATATGCACACACATGTGTATGGTGTGTACCATGACATATTCTGCTTTTTAGACTGGGAGCATCCCATGTTGGAAGAGTACAAGTCTCTCAAGAATTCCACTCTTCTGGACACCAGCAAAGCAGTAACTATAGAGAAGGCACCACAGCTTGCAAACCTCTCAGCAATTTTGAGTGAGTTTTACATTTGTTTTTTCTCTGTCATGAGGGAAATCCCTCATCTGTGTTGGAAAATGAAAGTAGTTTTTTTTTTCCTCTCCTAAGTGATTTCTAATCTAAACCTATGAGCTGAAATTGCTTTTAATTACAAATATTATCTAATAATAGTTGTATTACATGAGGGTTTTATTTTATTGTTTACATTTTACTTATTTATTATATGTCTATATGCATGTGTGTATGCATGAGCATTTGCATGTGCTATACTTGTACATATAGAGTTCAGAGAACAGCCTGAAGGAGTCCTGGGGATCAAATTTATATTGTCATCCTTGGCAGCAAGCACCTTTATCCAATGAACCATCTTGCCAGCTCCTAATTTTAAAAACTACATTTATTTAGTGTGTGAATGTAGGTGCATGTACATATATTTGTGTCATGACATACTTGTAAAGACCAGAGGGCCACTTTGGGGAGCTGGTTTTCTTTTCCACAACATGGGTCCTGGGGATTGAATTCAAGTCCTTGTGAATGTATGGCAAGTACTCTACTGACTGAGGCTTCTCCAAGCCTAGCCCAATCTTTTTTAATACTGCTGTTTTGTTAGAGATTGAACCTAGGACCTTGTGCATGCTTGGCAAGCTGTCTGCCCCTTATTCATCTCACTAGTCCACCTCAGTTTTTGAGATAGGCTTTCTTACTGTAACTGTGCATTATAGATTCAGCTAAATACATAAGACAGTTGGTGGGTTTTGTAACTGACTAGTTATTGTTTTCACATATGTAAAATGGGGAAAAATAAATTGGTGTGTTTGGCTGACTTGGTTATTATAAAATTCCAGAGGTAATAGTTGTGAAAGATACTCAGATTATAAAGAACTACCCAAATACTTATATATCTCATAACACTTCATGATACTTTTTATGTTTTACTTTGATATTTTCAAAGTACCTTTGCCTAACTTAAAAGACACATATGAAAAACAGTATAAAACAGTCCAACATCAAATCAGAAGTTTTGTCACTATGTATGCTGAAGAGAAATAAGCCTTTGGATTATCTCTATGTCTAATGGGCTGATTTTTTCCCCTTTGGTAGGTTCCTCTTCAGAAGACTATGAGAAATGCCATAGAAACATGTAAGAACTAAAAATTTTGATATTGTACTTTTCAAAAACCCTTTATTGTAGGAGTTATATGATAGTGATGACTGACATTCCACAAACTCAGAGGAACCTCATTCATTCAGTGTTTGCTGAGCACTTGCTCTGGTCCAGGAGTGTTCTAATTACAGTATAGTAAGGAGTAAAATCAATTAAATACAAATCGCCACACTCATCAAGTCCACATTACATTTTGGAGAGAAAAGTAAATGTGCCACCACATGCTGTTTTGTAAGGATAATATCAAGAAAGATAAAGCAAGATGAGCTCTGGAGTGTTGGAGTTGAAGCTTGCTACTTTAAAGAGTGTGGTGGGGAGGTTGCCATTGGAAAGGCATCATTTGAGCAGTTATCTAAAGGAAGGGTAAGTTGGGCAAAGAGCACTGTAGGTGGAAGGAATAGCCAGAGGAGTGCCTGAGGTAAGAGGCTGGGCTTCTAGGACATTTGAAAGTAGAATTAACACAGTTTGTTGGTGGACCCAGTGGTGGGATGCGAGACAAAGTGGTCAAGACTGAGTGTACCATTTTGAGTTGATAGTACATATGTCAAGTAACAGTTAATAAAAATCAGTGGGTATATTTTTCTCTTATCAAAGTTATTTTGTCAAAATTGAATCAGGTTTCATTTTGTGAAGCCAAGCATTGCTTCAGGCACCCACCTTCGTGTGCTGACTCTAATCATTTCAAGCTTGTTATTCCAATCTTTGGTTCTCTTAGTCTGGCTTTTTGTAAGCCTACAAAATTGATAGTTTAGTTTAGTCCTTGCACAACTACCAAAGTGATTTTCCCACAGTGAAAGAAGATGGAAAGACACTTTTTCTCTGTCTAAATTTACATTAAATAAAAGCAGTGTTATAGGGGAAATATTCAATTCTTGTGGATTGTAAATAATTACATCATCTAACTAAATTGAATTAGGCTTTTAATTTCTGAGATTTTTGGTAATCTAAAAGGAAAAAAACCCTATTCATTGTGAATTGGCAAAAAATAGCAAAGTTAGTTTTAAACCCTGCTCTGTGTGATTCTAACTATGTGCACTATTTGGTATAACATTGAGAGTTTCCATAAAATATGCACTGATGACTTATTTAGTTTTCTAAAAGTTTAAGAACAGACAGACCTCAATTGGCTCCTATGAACAATAACAGTGGATTATTTGTATAATTGTCTCAAAAACACTCAAAATTTTGTTTTAGCAAGAATTATTGAGGAGGTAGTTATTATTAAATAATGCCAGTATCTCTTGATGTTGAGGCTCTAACAAAAAAAAGTGATAGAATTGCCATGGGGAAAACTGGGGAGAAGTATTGTTATCGGAGGAAGCATTTGGTTCAGGACATGTATACTGAACTGAGAGTTTGTGAGAGAGGCAGGATCTAAGTTCCAGAAGGTAGCCACAATCTGAACTGTGAAAGGCCTTGAGGGTGGGATTTTTATTTTGTCCCAAATATATTGAGAGTCACTGAAAGCTTTTCATCATGACTAAAGCAGATGGTGAAAATTTTAAGATTTAACCCTCAATGAATACTTATAGAAAACACAGAAAAATGGAACGGCAACCTACAGAATGGAAAAAGTCCACTTCCAGATCACATTGATCCAATGCCAGAGGAAACCACCATCAGAAAAGTGTGTGTGGCAGGGTGGGGCGGGGGATAAGAACTAGAGAAGGGCAGGCCAAGCTGCTGTCCCAGCAGCACTGAGTCAGGCAGAGCAGGGAGAGCTCTATGATTAATAGGAGGTGTGCTAGTACCCCAGACTCTTTATTGCCTAAAATAGCTGGTTATTCAGAGAATACCTGAGATGCATTAGTAAAAGGCAGAAGACTTATACAATCTGAAGAGAAACCAGAGTGTATCTGAAATGCATTAGTAAGAAAAAGTTTACATGGAGGCTTGTTCAGAAGCGAGGCGGTTCCACTTGGAATAAAAGCTGAAAGGGAAATAACAGAAATGTTTGCTCTTTACTGCATTCAGTCTTTCAGGTTCACTAATACAGGAACTGAGGAAAGTCTCCTCTCACATTTGGTTTTCAACTCTGCTGTCTTCAAGGAAATCTGTCTTCCTTAGACCTTGTTTTGGGAGCAAACGTTGGAACCTTTCACATCTTTGTAATAACTCATCCTCTCCTGCATGTTTAGTTAGAATGAAACACAGTCTCATTTGTGGAAGCACCAAAGAGAGAAAGATATTCACTTCCAAAAATATCACTCATATTTGGAATCCTTACCACGAAAATCTGGGCAGCAGGTTTGCTATTTCTTTGCATAAATAAGGCAAGTAAGACTCAGGACAGGTTGGGTAGCCTGTTTCTCAAGGCCACTGAAGTATGTATGAGTAGTAAAGCTGTGGTTAAACTCAGGTCTGTGTAAGTCTAAACATCATGACTTGCCTCTACACATGTCATACTGATAAACATCTAAGTACATGTTATTGTTATCTGTTACTATAAATATGCATTTTCTAACCAGTTATATTTTTCCTACAGAATAATTAATTTCACATCTTTATTTTCAGTATAATTTGAGGATAATTGAAAGTTACTAAAAGATTAGAAAATATTACTAATTTGTTCTTATTACAGAGGGATGACATTAGAAGCCCCACATATCTCTCCAGTACCACAGTATACTTCAAATTTAGCATCAGGTAATAATCAGTGGCACTAATTATTTCAATGATTACATATTTACTTTAGCTGCAGTATACCATGTATTAACAAACTAGGTATTCCAGGAAACATTTTAGTTTGGTTGCATTTTAAAAACAAAAATTTGGCTGGGTGTGGTGGTGTATACCTTTAATCCCAGCACTCAGAAAACAGAGGCAAGCAGATCAACATAGCAAGTTCAGGCCAGCCAGGGATGCATAGCCAGACCCCATCTCAAAAAAAAAAAAAAAAAAAAAAAAAAAAAAAAAAAAAAAAAAAAAAAAAAAAAGAAAAAGAAAGAAAGAGAAGAAAGAAAGAAAGAAAAGAATATTTATAAGGTTAGAAAAAATGGGTCTTAATTATCCATATACTACCCATTGTTTATTCTATTAGGAATACACTTGAAATACTTCTATATTAGGCATTGTTGCATAGTCCAGTGGGAAGTGACACATTTCCCCTGCCCCTACAGGTTCAGTAGTAGAGGAGAACAATTGGGGCTACCTATAATGACTGAAAAATAATGAGATCAATAAAATGTCTTGCATTACTGGTACTCTTTTATTTTATTATTGGAGTGAATTTAGCAAGACATTTATGTCCTTATTAGTCTTTGTTGTAGGTCAGATTTTTATTTCATTTTATTTTATTTTATTTTATTAGCTTTTTATGGGTGTTTTCCTGTGCACCATGTGCCTGCAGAGTCCAAAAGAGGGCAAGAGATCCCTGGAACTGGAGTTACAAACAGTTGTGAGCTGCCATGTGGGTGCTGGGAATTGAACTGAGGTCCTCTGAGAGAGCAGCAACCAGTGCTCTTAACCATTGAGCCATCCCTTTAGCCCCTGTTTTCTTTCTTTCTTTCTTTCTTTCTTTTTTTTTTTTTTTTTTTTTTTGGTTTTTTGAGACAGGGTTTCTCTGTGTAGCTTTGTGCCTTTCCTGGAACTCACTCTGTAGTCTTGTAACAAGTTTTCTAACATTTATTTGAAAGCAAAATTGAAGAATTGTTCCTTCAAGAAATAATTGATTGTTTCAAATGTTTATATGAACTGAAAATATAAACTTAGTTTTAAAATCTTCATTTTCAAAAGTTGTTTTCGAGAGACCAACCTGATCTACATAGTGATTTCTAGGACAACTAGAACTAAATCGTTGATACTCTGTCTTGTGGAGTGGGGGGATTAAGCTCATTCCTGTTCTGAACAACAGTATTCTAGCCATAGACATTGAACCTGTAAAGCCCAGGTCCTAGGAAGGAGTGGACTATCTAGTCTATATGGTTAGCACTAGGAGATCAACGGGAACTTTGAGGCCCTTGCTTTGTAATAACACATTCAAGAGACTAGAGAAATAAAAAAAAATTAATATTCAATTTTGAAGCTCACAGAGACTGAACTGGCATGGGACCTGCATGGGTTTGCACCAGGTTCTCTACATATATGTTATGGCTGTTAGCTTGGTGTTTTTGTGGGACTACTAACAGCAGGAGTGGGTGTTTCTCTGACTCTTTTGCCTGCTCTTGGGACTCTTTTCCTCTTATTGGGTTGCCTTGTCCAGCCTCAGTGTGAGGGCTTTTGCCTTGTATTGTATCTTGTTTTGTCCTGTTTGGCTGTTGTCTCTTTGAGGCCTTCTCTTTTCTGAAGGGAAATTGAGGGGGGTGGATCTGTGGGAGAGGAGAGGTGGCGAAGAGTGGGAGGAGTGGAGGGAAGGGAAACTAGTTAGGATGTATTGTATAAGGGAAGAATCTATTTCTCCAATAAAAAAAGAGAGTCTGACAAAGGTTGTTGAGGATGGGTTTGGACTTCATGGTTTCTATTGAATTTAAAGAATGTAGAATGCCAAGAAAGAAAACTTAGACTTTCATTTCCAGCATTTTTTCTCAAAAAAAAAAAAAGAAAAGAAGGAAGGAGGGAAGGGAGAGAGAGGGGGAGGGGAAGAGAAGAGAAGGGAAGAGAAGAGAAAGGAGAGGAAAAGGAAGGAAGGAAGGAAGGAAGGAAGGAAGGAAGGAAGGAAGGTTAGTGTGGAGAAAAGGCAAAAATGGCTGGTGTACTGATGTGGTACAAGACAGTGATTTTAAAGTCTTTGATCACAAGAAATTCCTGCCCACTTTTTCCCAAAGTCTGATGCTTCAGAGAGTTACAATCTTCTAGCATAGTCTCATAGCAGACTGCCTGAAACTTTTCAACCCCAAGAGCTCTGAGGCAATCAGGTACCAGCAACTAGTTAGGAAAGAGAGGGACCAAGTGACTCTTGCTTATCTGTGATTCTTTGTAGCACTCTAAGCACACCTTATACTGAAAATGGACAATAATTATTTATTTCTTACACTAAGAGAAGAGAAATAATCATAGAGAAAGAGAGACCCAGGGATGTAGCATGCTTGCCTATCGTGCACAAGGCCATGTGCTCAATGCTGAGCACCAAAAATAAAAAGGGGGAAATTTTTAATGGGAGAATGGTAATGGTACAAAAACCAATCACAGTCTTACCTTGGTCTTGCCAAATCAAGAGTTTGGAACATACTGCTTTAAAAGCATGAGGGTAGGATAGAGTAGTGATTCTGGAATTGTATATCCTTTTGTATTCCTCCTTTTTTCAGTTTCCTCAATCTGTTATGCAGATGTCACTGGGAAAGGGTGGATGGAACACATGCCATTTTCACAAGGAAATTGTGAAAGGACCAGGGTGAAATTGTGAAAGGACCAGACTCAAAAGCCCATCGTTAGAAGCTGGGTATGTGTAAAATGCAGGCACATGGGAGTCACTGTGGACATTTAAAGCTGGAGACTATCATTCTTCCAGCTCAACAACAGTGTTGTCCTCCATCAGATAGGCAAATTTGTCGTAAGCTAAAAGAGCCTTCTTCGGCCTTGGCCAAGTCCGTATTCTGCAGACAATTCAACCATCTTCATCTCCTGTCATATCCTCTCACTTGAATTTAACTCTATCTCAGACAAAACTGTGGCCACTGGGGCATCTTTGGAGGACTACGTACCAACCATAAGCATACTCTGCTTTACAAGTAATATGGCATATTCTACTTTAATGTTTACTATGCCAATGTCCCAAGCCTTGATGACCTCCCCTTCAGCACCTTTCTTCCTGGCTGGAGCTGGTATCCATCCCCTCAAGGATCAACAGCACTGACTACCACCAGTTCTAGCCTGCCTTCATCTCCTTGGGCAAATAGTTTGTTGCAGGAGCCCCTGGGGGCAGGGTGGGGGACGGACACCTGAAGGTCTGGTCAAGGTAACAGTAACTGTAAGGTGTCTTGCTAAGTCCTCCATGGACCACACACTGGAGGCCCTTCTAGCTCTGCTGCCTCCATAGCCAGGTTCTCTCTCCTTGGTTTTTTGAGTAGGGTTTCATATAGCCTAGACTGGCCTTGAATTTTCTATGTACCTGAAGAGGACCCTCAGTTTCTGATCCTTCTGCCTCTACTTCCTGAGTGCTAGGATTATAGGCATGCTACACCTGATGTATGTGGTGCTGAGTATGGAATTTAGGGCTTTCTACATGCTAGTACTAACTGAGCTACATTTTTAGCCTTGCCTTTATATTCTTTTATGTGTTGATTCACGAGATATAAATCATACCTACTCTTAAGGGTAATTTTATACATCCTTTAATTCAACAACCCCAACTGTGTTCTAACTGTGTGCCAGGCTTTTTACTGAGAATCAAGTGATCAGGACGTAGCTGTGCTTCTGCCGTTGTCTCAAGAGTCCTGCAGTCCAGTTACAGGCAAACACAAAATTACTTTCCAGCAATATTTGCTCAGGCTCCTTGGCAATCTTATCTATTGCTATTAGCCATAAAAATTGAGACTTCTTCAAAGCTAATTGCTAGACTCTAATCTCTAGCAATGACTAAGTCAGATACATGTTTTCATTTTTAAGCTTTTTTATTTTAGAGTGTTTCATTTCAATTGAATTTAAATAGCCCTATGAAGCTGGTAGTTAACCCACTGAATGTCACCATTCTAAAGTATTTATTATATAACAATTCATTGTGCTGGATGTGGTGGCTCATGCCTTAGATACCAGCACTCAGGAGGCAGAAGCAGGCAGATCTCTGTGAGTTCAAGGCAGCCTGGTCTACAAACTGTGTTCCAGGACAGCCAGAACTACATAGTAAGACCCTGTGTCAAAAAATTATAATAATAGATCATTGTATAATACATATTAGTGATATAGAAAATAATTTAAAAGTAATCAGAGACTAACTAGAATGAAAGCTGTGGACTAAGAATTATCACAGTCCATATCTAAACTGGTCCCAATCTTAGGAACAGTAGCAAAGCAATAGCTTAGAGGTCATCCTCACTCAGTACTCCCATATTTGTTATTGTTCTGTTTAATCTATGACAAAA
This sequence comes from Peromyscus leucopus, assembly GCF_004664715.2. Lineage (NCBI taxonomy): Eukaryota > Metazoa > Chordata > Mammalia > Rodentia > Cricetidae > Peromyscus > Peromyscus leucopus. Next base: position 36,945,354 of record NC_051086.1, read on the forward strand.
TGTTGGCAATAGCTTTTCTCTCCCACAAACTCATTAATCTACCTACTGTTCTTCACCTTGGGAGATGAAAATGACAGAAGTAATCATTAATCCCTAGACTTTCCAGATTTAGCAAATAAATACATTAAGCTTGAATTCAGGTAAGTGACAAATATTCTGATAGAAGTAAGCTTCAAATATTGCAAAATAAATACTATAAAACTGGGTTACTTAACTAAAGTTTTTACTGAAATACAAATTTAACTGAGAATCCTATATTTTCTCTGGAAAATATTTTAGGCTGGGTAAAGTGTGAGCAATCATGAATCATAAAAAGGACTTTGTATGTCAAAGAGTTTGCATTTTAATTTGATGGCAGTGGAAAGCCTGAAAAAAAAAAAAAACTTAAGCAAATGACACTAGATTTACATTTTAGGTAAATAAGGGGACAATGGATTATAGAGAGGTGAATTGAAACCCTTAGGATAATGTAAAGGCAAAGCTTTTGGTGCCTCAGATCAGGGTAGTGGTGCAGAGAGTAAAGACAAGTTGGATGTGCAATATTAAACCCAGATCATATGCATAACATGCACAGTGCCCGCACTCAATGAACACTATACTGAGTCTGGGGAGTGGAGAACAGGGAGATGTGAGGAGGAGCATAAGGACCAGAGAGGGGAGATGGTCAGCACCTGTGTTAACATCCAGTGAGCCAGAACAGGGATTGCGTCTGCTGATATTAGTGAGGGCTAAACTGAACTGTTTTGAATTTGAGAGTACATAGGAGGAGAGGCAGTTAAGTCAATATATATATAGATGACTTTCTGAAGAAACGCAGCTACAGGTAACATGTGGTGCAGAAGGAGGGAATATGGAGCCCAGGAAAAGTTTGAATAGCATAGGCCAGGCCCGGGTTTGTTTGGAATGCTGATAGAGCCAGGTATAGTAGTAGGTACGTGGAGTCAATGTTACTCAGGAGACTGAGGCAGGAGAATGGCTTTTAAGCCTAGAAATTCAAGACCAGTCTGGGCAACATAAAAAAAAAAAAAACATTTAATTCATTAATAAATGACTGAATACTGGTAGGAAAGTCACAATAGAAAGGGAATGCTTAAATACAGGTAGAAATAAAGAACTTTATTTACATATATACACCCCTACTAACTCAAAAGTAAACCATGTGTTCTACTTCTGTAAAACATGGATCTCTGAGATGGTTTTGTTTTATGTGCTGGGTGGGGTATGGGTGTTTTGCCTGTGTAGTATATGTGTGTATCATGTGTGTGTGCAGTGCCTGCAGTGGCCACTGGACCCCCTGGACCTGGAGTTACAGAGGTTGTAAACCACCATGTGAGTGCTGGTGATCAAACCTGGGTCCTCGGCAAGACTAGCAGGTGCTCTTAACCACTGGGCCATCTCTAACCCCGTATGACATACATTTTTAAAGGATATTTTCTTATATCTGAGGCAAGTTAGATTATTCAACATATATTAGTTTTTTTCTTCCATTTACAGGGGTAAAGTCATTTAAACAAGGGGATTGGTTTGGTTTTGAGTTTGAATTATCTGTCTTTTGTATTTAATGTCTGGTTAAATAGAATTAAACTATGTTTTCATTTGTAGAAAATGCAGCTTCTGAGGTTATATTTGCTGGGAAAACTGGCCCTCCAACCACCAAAAAAACAAAGAAAAAAGCAAGTATTGAAGCAGGATAACTATACAAATAGTTGTCCCAATAAAATATGTGATTTTAATTAACACATGCAGAAATTATTTTCTGTGTATTTAAGGCAATAGCAAAACTCATTTTTGGAGCATAAGACTTACTCAATTTGTAGAAACCCTATGCATGCCATACATAAATATATACTTTATATAAGTTTAATAAAAGAGAATTAAAATATATTTTAACATTTTTTTTCTGATTTCCTTTCAATGACTAGGTACACATTATTCATTAAGTTACAAATAAAAAATTTACTCTATAACCAGAGCAGCATTTTATGCTGAAGACTATAGTCTTTGGGAATCTGAAGTGCTCTGGGGAAGGCTTTGGACTTTGAAAGCCTTTCATTAATTGTATCATTTCTTTATATCATTCCAGCCAGATAAGTAGTTGTTTTGTTTTGTTTGTATGCTTGTTTGATGGTATCTATTTTATAGCTGAGAAAACAGGCTTATATTTTCATCATTTTTTAGTGGTTTGTGGCAGGTCTTTCTTGCTGTAAATCCATTTTCTTCCTACTATATAGCTTAGGGAATAAATTGGGAAAAGGCAAACATGTTATCAGGCAGATCTATCAATAAGAAATTAGAAATAGGTTTGGTGAGAGATTTTGTGTTTGGCTTTGATTAAGTTGTTTTGGAGAAGAGATGGAGAGATGTGCATGGATTGAAGGTAATTTTGCCTGTAAATTTACAGATTAATATAGAGGAAGGAGTGAGAAGTATGGAGAAAGACTTCTTCTAATCTTTGAATTGAGCAGCTGATTTCTAAAGATATTATTGGAGGGGCTGGAGAGATGATTCAGTTGATTAAGTGCTTGGTTTGGAAGTGTATATAGCTAGTCTTTCTCTGTTCCACCAACCAGCTCCCAAATCACTACATGGAGACTTATTATTCTGAAAGCTCATCCACTAGATTAGGCTTGTTTTTAGCTAGCTCTTTGGTAAGTAAGCAAAGAAAGTATACTAGAGGAAAATTATCTTTTGTACAAATGGTGATTGAATTATTAAATTAACTTAAATTAACCCATTTCTATTAATCTGTGTGTTGCCCCAAGGCTCATTTACCTCATCTGTATACTGTCCACCCTGCAATCCTGCTTCCTTCATGTCTCTTCATGTCTTTGTTTTTCTTCTTCCCAATGTCTCCCTGCCTTAAAAATCCTGCCTAGCTATTGGCTGTTCAGCTTTTTATTAAACCAATCCAAGTGACACATCTTCACAGTGTATAAAAAGATTATTCCACAACATTCCCTCTTTCTGTCTAAATCAAAAGGAAAGATTTTTTTTTTTTTTTTTTTTTTTGGTTTTTCGAGACAGGGTTTCTCTGTGTAGCTTTGCGCCTTTCCTGGAGCTCACTTGGTAGCCCAGGCTGGCCTCGAACTCACAGAGATCCGCCTGCCTCTGCCTCCCGAGTGCTGGGATTAAAGGCGTGCGCCACCAACGCCCGGCCAAAAGGAAAGATTTTAACCCTAACAATATAAAACTTTATACAATAAGAACAATTACCAAGTAAGAAATACATTTACAATGTCCAGTCCATTAGTATTTGGCAAATTTAGAGAAAATATTCCATTATCTATCCTCTCTTGATGAGTTCAAAGTTTTTTTTTGTTTTTTTGTTTTGTTTTGTTTTGTTTTGTTTTTTACCTAATTTACTTTCTATCATGACTAAGAAAAACTGTAACTATAACTATCTAGTCTTCAACTCCATCAGAGACCCAAGAAGGATATAATATTACCTGAGTAAACAGGAAGTGCAGAGCAAGCAACTTCCAAAACTATGAAATGACAGAGACATATGACTGCCTGGACAGTTACTCCAGGGCTCCTCTGTAATGTTGGGGCATCCATCTTTAAAGTAAATTGGTGCTGCCAGGAGCAGACATGTTTCATTGTCATGGAAAGCCTTATGTTATTAAAACATTTAAAATACCATATTCTGTAGATCTTTGAAGTATTTGAAGATCACCTATCTATCTAAAATATATTTCCTTATGATCTTGAAAACATACCTAACATGGCTATAAGTTTGATTGTTACAGATGACTAACTACTAACCTGTATTTCTTTAATATCCTAAATAACATTCAAAGACTAAAATTTTACATTATACTTTTAAATGAGCTGCATAGGTACAGTACCTTAAACAAGAGTAGAAATGTATGTACAGTATGCTCTAACAAAAATAACCTTAAATTTGTAGCAATATATAAAAATACCTTAAACAAGAATAGAAACATATATACAGTGTAACAAAATAACCTTAAATTTGTATCAGTATACAAAATTCCATACCAATGTAAAATATTTGAGACTAGTGATTGTTCAAAAGTAGACTCAACAATCTACCCTTTTATCCCATCATTTTTATACTATATCTCGTTTTTTTCTCTTCAGAAAGAGATCCCTGAATTTAATTTCCTTTCTTCAGTTTTTTTTCTGACCATGACCAATAACAATTTGTGATAACAAACATTCATAATCCACTTAACAACCAAAAACCACCCACCCCACCTCTTGTGAATGTGGGTGTTGTGTTTTCTAGACTGCTTCCTGTTGTCTGGGGGCACTGGCATCTTTGGGGGACCCTAAGAAAATGGGATAATGTCCAAGTCCTGGGAGAGCTAGCTGTTGTCTAATCTCAGTATGATAGGGAAATATAGGGCTTATCTGAAGTCTGGATGAAGTAGTTGTGAGGCTGGATCATCTCAGCCAGCAGCCTTGAAGCTGTTCTGGGTGTAGAACTCTTGAAGAAACTGCAACAGAGGCTCTCTGAGAGGCTGGATTACCTGGGCCAGCTGTTTTCATTGATGTCTGATCCCCTTGCTCTGGAAACACATAAACTTCCAAAGGCAACATATATATCTACATTAACACAAGTATTGACTGTGTACATAGGCCAGCCAAAGATGAATTTTTTGTTTTATGTTCAAGCAGGTAAAATGTATGCCACCTGTCTTTAGTTTTTATGTTTATTTCTTTATTTCTGTAGCTAGGATTTTCAGGGGTCTCCCCCAATCAAATCTGATCTCTATCAACCATGAATGAATCCACAGCCCTTTGTTTTCTGTGGAAACAAAAGCATGACCTCTTCCCCAATGTAACATATCTTTTGACTTCCATTTTGAAGTTAAGACATTTTTTTAAATATATAGGTTGATGTAATTTAGTAGTTTTTATGATCCAGTGTCTCTCAGAAGCTATTGTTTGCTCATCAGCAATCAAAAAATTTAAAGACAATATAAGACATACAGGATCCAGATGTCCCTGTGAGTTTCCTATCTCTACATGATTTTTATTTTTATTTTATTTTGGTTTTTCAAGACAGGGTTTCTCTGTGTAGTTTTGGTACCTGTCCTGGATCTCGCTCTGTAGACCAGGCTGGCCTTAGACTCACAGAGATCTGCCTGCCTCTGCCTCCTGAGTGCTGGAATTAAAGGTATGCATGGCCACCATTTGAAATTTCTTAATAATTTTTAAACTAGAGCCTCCTTTTCTGCATTGAGTCTTGAAATTTCTGAGCCTTGGGTGGCATCCTGTTTGATGGTTACTGTTGTTACAGAGGTATATGGTGAAAGATTTTCAGCTGAAAATTGCAAAGGGAAGAAGACCATTGTAAGGAAAATAGAGCATATGTGAAATAGTCATAGTCATGAGAAGCTAGACATGTGTAGTATAGTTGCTTGTGTGAGGCAATTTTGTTGAGTCTGCAATTTGCCAGGTTACACAATTCTACCAGTGTTCGGTTACATTGAAAGTACAGAGGAGGTGGAAGTGAGGGCTTGTCTGAGGTTGAAGATTTGTCCGGTGTCTGTGCTAGAAGGGGAAGGGATAAGAAATTAATTATACAGATGGATAGTGACAGGTTAGATAACCCACACAGAAGACTAAAGAAGGCTAATAGGGAAGAGAGAATGGCAGGATCGGTGAACTAAAGATTCTAACAAGGGAACATGCTGTTTCATGAAGGCACTTAAACAAGGACTAGGCGGGCATTGGAAGCTATCTGAATTGATGACTCTGTAGATTCTCTCGAAGGTGACGTGACTGAAATGGCATGAGGGGAATGGCACCCTAGAACTGAAGGAGCTGGGAGGACAGCTGTGGATGTCATCCACCCAGTTGATGACACTCTCAGAGTGATGGCAAGACTGAAAGAAACATCTGGCCTCAGAGGAAAGAAGTCACTTTAGGCCGTTGCATGCTTTGCTCTTGACTGTCCTCCCCTTTACTCATCAGCATGGACTGTACCTTCCTTAGCTCCCACATCCTTCCCCTACTCTGCCCAACTTCAAATCCTTAGAGCTACACCACCACAGTCTAATTCTAAGTGGAATTCAGACTTCACTTCCCTACTTACGTTTGCCATGCTTATATTTAAAGTACTCTAATATTATAAATGCATTATGAAACCATGAGACAAGTCCAGAGCTGGAGTCACTGAACCATGTGTAATAGTCAGTACAGGGATCAGTTGACAAAACAACACACTTGGGATGGTTAACATGTCCTGATGTTAAAAGGATTTTCTTTTTGGAGGACATGGTTACTTAAATACAGAATACTGTATAATAAAGACAGTAATAAATATATTTAATATTTTCCCTATATAAATTTATGTGTTGTCAAACAGATCTCATAATTTGTTTTTGCAAAACATTATTTGGGCTTCTCCCTTTTACCCAAGTCATCACCCCTGCTAGCCAAGCGCTCTGCCACTACCCAATCTACATCTCCAACCTTGTAAAACACCATGTGAACGTTGTTACTTTACATGTGGTAGAACTGAGTATTTCAGCCTATTTTGTCTTTCACCAGATTTTTCATTTAAATATATAGAACACATTGGTTTTTATGCATATGTCAGGCTTTGGGTTGTTACGTTTTATGGTGCTGGAGATATATACCCCTAGCCTTAGAACACATTCTTTTTTCCTAGAAAATCAATTATCTTCATATTTAAACCTATTTTTTTTCATCTTGAAGAAGTAATAGGACACCTGAGAAGGACAAGGAATGTTTTTTATTTAGTATCGTGAATTATATTTGCTATTGTGACTGTGTTTCAGCCTGAAAAGGAATCTGAAGATAGAGGTCCACAAGTTCAAACAGCGTTAAGCTCTGGTCATCTAGACAGCAAGGCTCCATTCTCTCATCATAGTTTACCTCTTGAAATCGTTGCCATGAATGATGTTCTTCTGCCTCAAACCCTGGAAACTGTGTTGGTAAGTCCTGGTATGTTATTAACTCATAATTCTTAGAAAGACTATAAAATATACTGATTGGGAAGGTTTAGAAATGCACAATTTCTTAACAAATACTGAGAAAATAGAGCACAGCTAAATTCTACAGCTGCATGCAAGCTAATGCTTTGTAAAGTGAACTGAAGGTTAGCAGCTGTGTCATTGGGACCCCTGCAAAGCAGATTCTGAGACATAATTAAGAGTTCGGGTGGATTACTGGAGCAGATGATACCTGAGAAAAGAAGTAAGAGGTGTTGGACAGTGAGTGCCTGTAGTGGGTAGCTGTTCCAGTCAAGGGATAGGTGACAGGGTCTGGGAGAGGTGAAGCGCAGTCCAGCGGTGTTCTCTGGAGAACTCTGCTCAGTCTACATCCAGCATCCAGGATCCAGGAACCAAGAGAGCCGGCACATCTGGATCTCGGGTCTTAAGGGCTCCCATTCGGCCCTGCCTCATAGGCATGACAGGTACCTGAAGCCTCAATGGGGGCAGTACTTCCAGGTCAAAGCTGGACCAGCTACCCACTACAACTGCCTGGATCCAATGGGGAGTTCCAAAGCAAAGAATATACATCACCCAAGTCTACATTGTGCTGTGTGCTCAGGACTTGGCTGGAGGCTGAGGTGACGTGAAAGCCTCAGCTTGACAGCTGATGCAGATACTAAAGATATTGCAGCTGGGTTATTGCTAAACACACCCCTTGCAGTGTATCAGCAGGTTCTTTGATCAAGGACAGAGACCCCTGAGGCTGCCTCAATGATGATAGAGCTAACTCACTAGAAGACTCATTCTGTCTTTTCTCCAAAATCCATAGGTTCTTTCTGCATACACTCTTCATAATCCTTGCTCACCAATCCTAAATGTAGACTAATCTTCATTGTTCAGATAAAGAATTTAAAAGTATATCGTTATTAAGTTAGAGTTAACATATGCTGTACCAAGCAAATATACCCATAAGTTTTTTAATAACAATTTTCTTAATAATCCATTTTAGATTAGTTTATTCCAACTAGTTTAAGTAGATTAAATCAGAAGAAAAACAGAGTGAAAGAAAAGTAAAAGTGGAATAAACTAACACAGACTGAACTCTGATTTTCAATTTCTCTCAGAGTTTGGGTTCTAGATCCAAACTTGGCATCATGGAAGAGTCACAAACTCAGAAAGGCATGGTGGGTTTATGGAGTCCAAGCTTTAGAAAGGCAGCTGGTTGCTGGGAATAAAGCTACCCGCCTCTGTTCTTCTGCCCATCTGTCACTCAGCTTCGCTTTTCTCCCTTTTCTTCTTTGTTGCCCATGATTGTCTCGTTAGCGTCCCACTGTCTCTCCGTCTCTTTCCGGTCTCCCTGCTACACACTGTCTCTGCCCTTCTGCGCCTTGACCTCTTCATCTGTTCAGTTTCTGTTGTTTCTTCCTCTCTCTTCTCCTTCCTCTCAGCCATCTTCTCTCTCTTCTCCTGTTCTCTTAGAGCATCCCTCTCTTCCTGCATCTTTACCTCTCCCTTTCCCCCTCGTTTTTCCCCGACTTTCCACTCCCACTTTGTTAAAAAGGACAGTACTATTCCAGGAACTAAGCAAGTGCTGGAAATAATTTTAAGGTGATTAAAAGAGGTGATCAAAGCGTATTACTTATTACTCTAGCTTTTCTTCCTAAATTAATAGTAATTTCAACCTCAGCAATCTTATATAGTTGTTACACCAGATACAGTTCTAGTCAGAGTTGTCTGACCTAGTTCAGTCCAGAAAATTCTTCAGTTTCCTATCAGGTGATTTAAAATTTAACTAGCAGAATAAGGATTTTATTATTATTACACATGGTCTAGTCTACGAACTTTGAATTACTATTTTTTACAATATTTTCTTTCTAATAATTAATCTATTTTCTAAATATTTATAGAAAAAAAGTTTTACTCCTCCTGATAAGCAAAGCAAAGCTCTGTTAACAAGTACACCATCTTCAGACACAGCTGACTTTGTGGTAAGTGCCAGCCTGTGGTCCTTGTGGTATCTGCTTCCTGGCTTCTCCTCTCTCTATTCTTCTGTTTGTATCATACCAAGGGCATTTGCCCATAAGGAGTAATACCTGTACTTTTCTGCTACATAAACAGACTTTCACTGGAAATACTTTATATGTAAGGGAGAATACTGCAACACCAACCAGTGTTTGTTTGGGAGTTTTGTTTAAAGATTTTATTTTTAATTATGTGTATGTATCTGTGTGGGTATGTTTAAAAATAAAAAAGATTTATTTTTAATTATGTGTATGTAGGCATCTGAGTGTGAGTGCCCACAGAGGCAAAAAGAAGGCATCAGATCCCCTGGAGCTGGAGTTACAGGTGGTTGTGAACTTCTTGACATGGGTGCTGGGAACTAAACTCAGGTCCTCTGCAAGAACAGTACACATTCTTAATGACTGCACCATCTCTAGCCCCAAACTTTCTCCCCCTACCCCTTCCTTCTCTTCTGCCTCCTGCCCTGGCTGGCCTAGAACTCCCTTTGTAGACCAGGCTGCCCTTGAATGCATAGAGATCAGCCCAACTCTGCCTTTGGAGTGCTGGGATCAAAGTCATGTGCTATCATGACCAGCCTTTCTTGTATGTGTAACATAAAATTTAGAATTTTAATTGTGTTTAGCTGTGCATTGAACATTTCTGTATAGCCATCATCTCCATCTAGTGATAAACTTTTTTCACCTTGTAACTAAAACTCCATACCTGTTAAACAGTAACTCCCTATTGAACCCCAGCCCCTAGCAATCACCTTTCTACTTTCTCTCTGTGAATTTGATGACACGAGGTGCCTCATAGAGTTAAAATCACACATTAGTTACTCTTTGTTTTTTTGAGGCAGGGTCTGACTTATCCTGGGATCAGTTGACCCTCCTGCCCCAGCCTCCCCAAATAGCTGGGATTATGGGTATATTTCACCATGCCCACCGGTATTCCTCCTTTTATGACTAATATAATTCACAGATATTATGCCTTCAAGTTCACATATGTGATAGCATGTGTCAGAAATTACTTCCAAGGACTGGAGAGATGGTTCAGTGACTGAGATCACTGGCTGTTCTTCCACAAGACTGGGGTTTGATTCCCAACACCCACATTGTGACTTACAACCCTCTCTAACTCCAGTTCCAGGGAATTCAACACCCTCTTCTGGCCTCCATGGGTACTATATACACATGGTGCACAGGCTTAAGTAACCAAAACACTCACATACATAAAACAAAATAATTTAAAAAACACATATAGTGCTTTCTTACAACCTGAGTTCTATCCTCAAGACTCACACGGCGAAGGGGGAAAACCAACTCCTGAAAGATGTTCTCTGTTTTGCACGTGAGTGCAGAGACATGTGCGCACGCACGCACGCACGCAAGCACACACACACACACACACACACACACACACACACACACACACACACAGACAATTACTTACATTTTGGATATGAAAACCTTCTGTTACAAGATCACATTTTATTTACATGTCTGTCAGTCGGTGGACATTTTGGTCATTTCTACTTTGGTTGGTATGAACACTGGTGCTAAAAGCATGTGTACAAGTATAAGATCCTTGTTTTCAGTTCCTCTGAGTTTATATCCAGATGTAGAATTTCTAGATCACATGGTAGGGACACCTGGAGTTTTCTAGAAAGTCTTTTCGTAGGGCTTGCCTCATTTCACCACCATCTCACTAGCAATGCACGAGGTCCTGGTCCCTGTGCATCCTCATTTCACCATCATCTCACTAGCAATGCATGAGGTCCGGTCCCTGTGCATCCTCATTTCACCATCATCTCACTAGCAATGCATGAGGTCCCGGTCCCTGTGCATCCTCATTTCACCATCATCTCACTAGCAATGCACGAGGACCCGGTCCCTGCGCATCCTTGCCAGTATTTGTGATTTTGTATTCTATTTGGCTTTGATCAGAAAGTTATTTATATATTGATTATCCACAGTTAAGTGGGTTTTGAAGAATTATTTCCAAATGTAATTAATTACATTTATTCAAATGAAGTTGTTTGTGCATCAAATACACATGAAAATGCTTCAGTTAGGTAGGGTTTTCAATATTACCTAAAGCTAATTGTTTTTGAAACTTTAAAAGGAGTTATATTGTTATATAGATTGATTTGTCTCCAGTGCAAAATGTATCTTTTGAAGAACTATTTCCAAATGTCAGCAATTATGTTAACTCAAGTGAAATTGTTCCTGTGTCAAGTTGGCAAGAAAGTTCTTCAAATGAGGTAACATTTTCAAATTTTTCTTCAACTGCTAAAACAATAGTTATTATGAAGTTTCTTAAGACTAACATCTTTTGTGTATGTAAAGAAGACCCTATTGTTAGGTATATGAAGTACAAATACTGTCTCTTTGATCAGTTGCCTGTTTACTCTGTACATAGGATCTTTTGAGGCACAACATTTAGAATTTTTCATTATTTAAGTTGTCTAATTTTTCTTTTGTGGCCTTTATCTTTGGTATCATTCAAAAATTCATGACCAAATCAAATGTCAGGAAGCTTCTGCCAATGTTTTCTTTTCTTTTGTCTTCCTTCCTTCCTTCCTTCCTTCCTTCCTTCCTTCCTTCCTTCCTTCCTTCCTTTCTTTCTTTCTTTCTTTCTTTTTTTTTTGAGACAGGGTTTCTCTGTGTAGTTTTGGTGCCTGTCCTGCATCTTGCTCTGTAGATCAGGCTGGCCTCAAACTCACAGAGATCCGCCTGCCTCTGCCTCCCTAGTGCTGGGATTAAAGGCATGCATCACCATTGCCCAGCCTGCCAATGTTTTCTTTAAAGAGGTGTAGGTCTCAGAGTTAGGTATAAAATCTATTTTGACTTAGTTGTTGTGTGTGCATCTAACTTCACTCTCACCTGTAGCTACCCAGTTTTAACAGTGCCACGTCCTAATTTTATTAGCTGAGAATTGTACAAAGGGAAGTTAAGTATAGTAATTCTAGATTATAAACAGTTTCTTTTGTTTACTTTCACTTTTTATGACTAGGACTTATTATGTAGTTCAGGCTAGACTCAGATTCAGTTTTAACCTCAAGCTCCTATTGTAACTTCCTAAATGCTTGGATTACAGGCATGAGGCATTATGCCCAAGCAAGACATTTTACTCCCAGAACTCAGTGGGTCTCTTATTGTTTTTCATAAATTTCTTGTACACACACACACACACACACACACACTAGTATAATCCAAAATGGGACAGGGTAGGATGACTTATTGACACATAAATGAAAAGGCAATGACTGAATTCAGAAATTGAGTAGCACTTGTTAGAAATTCCTATTGAAACTTCTAGATGCTTCTATGATTGTTTTTATTTATTAATTATTTGGATATGTATGTGTGGTGTATGCATGTGTGTTCTCACGTCATGTGGGAACAAATGTGCAGGTCTGTGTGTAGTTTCGAGGTTGACATTAATTGCCTTCTCCAGTTCCTTCCCACCTTATGGTGGGTCATGGTCTCTTTCTGAACCCAGAACTCCCAGTTTTGGAGCATCTGGCTAGCCAAATTCCTCAGGGATTCTCTGTTTCTTGCCTTTCTGGTTTTGGGATGACATCAGGCCATCACACTTGCCTGACATTTCCATAAGTGCTAGAGATCCACACTCCAGTCCTCACACTTGTTTTTAACCCTGGCTTGTCTTTACTGCCCCCACCCCACCCTCAGGCTTCTGTTACACACAGGCTTTCACCATCTTCTATGACTTGTCATAGCCCAAATAGAAGGAGAAAGGCTTATTTTTTGGTTTTTCAAGACAGGGTTTCTCTGTGTAGCTTTGGAGCCTGTCCTGGAATTTGCTCTGTAGACCAGGCTGGCCTTGAACTCCCAGAGATCCTCCTGGCTCTGCCTCCCGAGTGCTGGGATTAAAGGCATGTGCCACCTCTGCCCAGCAAGTAAGGCTTATTTTTATGTGTACATGTATTTCAGTATTGGCTAAGGATTCCGGTTAGCTTTGCCTGAGTCGCTTGTCTGCCCTGGTCCATCTGTCATTGCCAGGGAAACGGAAAACTATAATTGTCTAAGCTGGGTTTCCTGTCCATTCCTGTGGTCATAGAACAAGGTTTACAACCAGAAGGATGGTGCAAAACTTGCTGAGTTAACAGAACAAGTTGCCATTCTCCATTACAACTCTTGAACAGAGAACCTGAGATCATCCCAAATTTTTAATTCCTTTCCAGATAACTTATTTTTCCAGCCTGTCATTTGTAAGCAGAAGATTTTTTAATCCCAACACTTGGAAGGAAGAAGAGGATCTCAATGCCAGGCTGGACTATATAGGGAAACCCTGCTTCAGAAAAGGAAGCCCTCTTTTTGAGGACATCTTGGAGTGTGATGCTTTTTTTATTTTAAATGTAGAGTGGGGAACTTTAGGAATATATTGAGTCAATTATCTTTATCTTACAGACTGCTCTTTTAGCTCAAATATTTTGTGTTATATCTCTGATTATTGTTTAATTTATTCTTTGGTAATATAAATTTTTAACATCTTGGGAGGTTTTTTTATTGATTTATCTTTTTTCTCATTGTTTATATCCATTGATCTTTCCCACTATATTTTAGGAGTGCTTCCCTATTATTTCCTTCAAAAAACTAGAAATAAAAACCATTTTATAGCAGATTCTGATAGCAGCTGTATACACTGAAGTTGCCTAGCACTCATTCTGGAAATCAAGTCTTAGGAAAGGTTTCATTTGTAGAACAGTTTTTGGTTCTGGCAAAGAGCAGTGACTGTCAGCATGGATGTTGGTCCTGTCAGGTCGATTTCAGACCATTAAGTAGATGGTTCAAATACAGTCCTTTTCTGTGTCTGCCCTAGAGACAGATGCTGAGCAGAATGGAACATGAACAACTTTTTTCTTCAGAGATTCGCTTTCTTAAGGAGGAAAGTAAAGTGTTTGGTCTCATAAATATTTCTATCAGTGGAGATTCTGCCCTGTTCAGAGCATATAACAAACTGTGACGACTTCTCCCACTGTTCCCCCCTCCCCCCTGGACTATTAACTCGTTGGCGTGGCTGTGACAAATATTACAAAATATTACAAAACAGAAAATAGTCTACCCTGGTCTGAAGTCAGGACGTTAGCAGAGAGCAGCTCCCCCAAACCACTGCAGGTGAATCTTTCTTCCATCAGGTTACATGCTGGCATTTGTGACTGGGACAGCGTAAGTCTGGTCTGTGCCAGTTCTCATCTAGCTCCCTTCCCTCTTTGTGTATCTCTGTGCCTTCACACACATTTCCTCTTCTTGTAAGGACACAGGTTATATTGAACTAAGGCCTGTTCTAACTCGATGAAATCTGTAATGACCACATTACCAAGTAAAGTCACCTTCACAAATACTGATGTCTTTTTGAGCAGGGTATGGTTCTGCCCATGATCCTCGTTTCCTTGTTTTCCTATCTAATCAATCCTAGACTCTTTGTTAATCATTTGTACAGCTTTTTAGATCTGAAGATCCATCAAGTTTTGTTTAACTCACTGAAAAGAGTTTCTGCTGGAGTCTTCTGACTTCTGCTTTCTATGCCTGGACATGGCTGTCAGTCATCCTGAGATTTGCCTGAACCACAATTCTGGGGATTCACTTCAAAAATCTACTACACATGCTCCCCAGCCATTAGTGTTCTCTAATCCTTCTCTCTCCCTCCCTCCCTTCCTCTTTCCCTTCCTCTCTCCCGTCTTCCCGGCCTCCCTCCCTCTCTCTTTCCCTCCCTTCCTCCCTCCCTTAATGTAGAGAAGTAAATCCTCCACTACCTCCTATGACATGGAGTATGGGATTGTTTAGGATCGTCCATGACAGGACAGGTTTTAATTCTGTCTTCATAGTTGAGGATTCCCCTAATCTAGTTAGAGAACTGGAGGTATAAACAATTTCTTTTAGTGTATCTTCAACATTACCTCTCAGAGTTCTAACTTCCCGAGTTGTTTTGTGGAACCATGTTGATTTTGTTTGTTTGTTTCAGAAGCTGAAAAAAATCTTGTCTTTGGATCCTGTGTTGTGAAATTTCTTGTCACAACTCGCTCTTTTCCCATGTACTGTGTCAGAATTTGTATATGCATGTATATATATATATATAATCATGTTTATATATATATATAAACATGATTCAAGTGTTTCAGATCATTAGGTATTGGTCCTCACCTTCACCTTGTTTGACAGTCCTCTGAAGTCATTTGTAGCAGAGACAATAGAGTCCCCAGAAGTTCGTGGCCCAGCTGTCCTGTCATGTATAGCATTAAACAGCAAGCACACCTCCTCCTTTCTCTCCCCACTGTCCCTACTCTCCACATGAACCTATGCACACCAGTATACGTTGTTCTCTGTATGCTAATGACATACATGCAGTCATAGTTGATATTGTGGATGTGGGAATGTAATTAGACAATCTCAATTGTCAGTAGTGATTGACAGCTGTGAAATCATTGCTGGATGATATGGCTGACCTTTCAGGCTAACAACATTAGATTTTTGGACAGCTAAGAGCAGAATCTTTTAGTCTCTTGTCTGAAGGACAAAGGTTCCTTGAGCTTGGAATCTCAGCATCTTCTGACTTATGTTCACTTCATTCAGCTGTTTTCAGCATAGAACCTCTACCCTGAATGGTCAGAAATCTTCCAAGGAGGAAATGGTCTGCTAGCCCCTTTCCTTAGAAAAATTCTCTGTCCTGTGTTTAAGATGGGAGGAGGCTGTTGGAAGAAGTAAGAAAGCAGATCTGGGTATCATGGTTTAAATAAGAAGTAAATAACACTTTTGTTCCCTTCATTTAGATGATAAAACAGGACATTATAAATACCCGCTCCAAAGTGTTTCAGATCATGATTCAATTCATCCTCTCAATAAGTCCTGTCTTCCGGCTGCTTGTTTCATTCTGTGGTGGTTTGAATAGAAATGGCCCCCATGGGCTCATATGTTTGAATACAGGTCCTTCCTATTTGGGAAGGCTTAGGAGGTGTGTGGTTTTGTTGGAGGTGTGTTGCTGGGGACAAGCTTTGAGGTTTTTTCTCTTTTCTTTTCTTTTTATTAAGAGATTTTCTATTCATTTTACATATCAACCACAGATTCCCCTGTCCGAGCTTTAAGGTTTTGAAAGGCATGTATCATGCCCACTGCTTTCTCTGCCAGCTGCTTATGGTTTGAGATGTGTGCCCCCAGATACTCCTGTTGCCATAAACCAAATTAAAACCTTTTATAAGTTGCTTTGGTCATTGTGTTTTCTCACAATAGGAAAATAACTAAAATAATTCATCACCTCTTTTTAGTTTTCAAAACTAACACCATTATTAAACCATTCCCTGGACATGGTGCATATTTTTGTTTGTTTGAATGTTCCTTATTGTTTTCCAATATGGTTCTATCATTCTAACCAAGAATACTAAAACTACTTTTATTTTCAAGAAGACTGCATTAAATGTAGTACCTGGAGGAATTATGCAATAACTACTCTTTTCCTTTTCAGTTTCCTTCATACGCATCAGAGCTCTGTTGTATTATTAAGGCATCACCAGGAACTAGACAGATTAGAAGTAAAGATGCCACTGTAAACAAAAACTGTTCTCCTCCTAAAGATGTTCCTCCAGGTACGAGCTCAGCATAGTTTTCATATTATATCGAATGTGGTTTTAACAATAAATACTTTGTGTACATAGTACATTCATTTAAAGCTTGTATTCTCAAGTTTTTGCATAAAATTGAAAAGAGAAAATTATAAAAGCCTGAACAGATGTCATAAACTTGAGTAATAACTTTTTGAGGATGTATACTTCATCTTTAGAAAACTTAGCTTATGACATTGACTTAAATGTATTTACCTAGGATGCTTCTTCAACAATTTGAAATTTCTACTGTTTGAATTTTACTTTAGTTGCATTCTTTTTTAAGCTGGAGAATTTTTTTATTCACCTGGTATTGGTTAAGTACTTCTGTGCAAGGCACTGTGCTAAGAATCTTAACATCTCAGTTCCTCACCATTATTATAGTAGATAGAAGTGGGTACTGTTACTCCACTTTTACACATTTAAAAAGTAGGAGGGGGTTTTGTTTGTTTGTTTGTTGTTTTGGTTTTTCAAGGCAGGGTTTCTCTGTGTAATACCCCCTAGCTGTCCTCACTCTGTAGACCAGGCTGGCCTCGAACTCACAGTGCCTGCCTCTGCTTCCCAAGTGCTGGGATTAAAGGTGTGCACCACCATGCTAAGAGTAGGAGATTTTAAATGGTAGATATTACTAAGTGGCTGAGGCAAATTCAATCATTCAAGGATTCTAAAATCAAAATAAGCATTTTTTTTCTAATTCTATAGTAGAGCTGAGGAACCTCTCATGAGTGAGTGGCCAATGAAACAGTTGATATTTAATATATTATGTATATACTCATGCAAGCTGTTCACGCTTGACTTTTGTCCTACCTTTTCTCAGTGTCTTCTCTGAGCACTCTTCAAGTTCATAAAATTTCTCTTTTTAAATACCTTCCTGATTGCCTAAGTCAATACTACTCATTTTATACCTAATGATTATATTACTGAGGGTTGCTCAGAAACAGAACAAGTATCAATAGATATCTGTCTCCTCTTACATACCTCAAACACTGTTTAGTACTTCTGGGAGAGGTTCTTTTTAGAGAGTGTGGTGAAAGAGATAAAGAACCTTTCCCAGTGTCTCTTGTGCTCAAGTATATAAATACATATGTTGTAGATAGATTAGATAGATAGATAGATAGATAGATAGATAGATAGATAGATAGGTAAATAGATAGATAGATGGGGTATTTTTATGTGAGAGGAGACTAAATACAAGAATTAGTCACATGATTATGGAAGCTCCGAAGTTCTGTGACATGCCATCCACCTCCTGGAGAACCAGAGATGCCAGTCGCATAGTTAAGTCAAAATGCAAAGGTTTGAGAACAAAGGGTGCCAGTGGTGTGACTCTCAGCCAGGAGGAACAAGGAGCAGTAGCCATGAATGCTTGGAGCTATCCTGTCCTGAAATTTCTTCTGCTGAACCAGTGAGTCTGTTAGTTTTTAATTCAACCTCACTCAGGTTTCCAGGATATAGGCAAAAGATAGCCAGATTTTTTTTTGTCAGAATGTAACACAAATGGCCTGTAACCCAGTTCCAGATGGAGCTGGTTCCCTTCTGAGCCTTTATGAGTTGGACTGCCGCTGTCTGCATTTCTTTTCACATTCTCTGGAGTTTTCTAAACACCCACTAGAATGGCCAATTAATCTCTCCTTACATATTCTTTAACCCACAGCTCCAGATTCCTCTACATTCCTCCCACAAAACAGTTCCAAATGCCCAAGACCTGCATGGTCACATTTATCACAGCAGTGACCTCACCTCTGGTGCCCACTGTTCTATATGAGTCACTTTTCTAGCTGTGACCAAATACCTGACACAAAGCAACTTAAGGGAGGAGTTTATTCTGGCTCAGGGTTTAAGAAGTGCAGTCAGTCATAGTCCAGAAAGCATGGTGGCAAGGGCACGGGACAGCTGGTCACATTGTGTTTGATGTGAGGTAGCAGAGAGTGGACAGGATGTAAGCCTGAGCTATGAAACCTCAAGGCCAGCCCCTAACTACCCAGTTCCTCCATGAAGTTTCCATTTCCTGTAAGTTTTACAACTTTTCAAAATAGTACCACCAGCTGGGGAGCAAGCATTGAAATATAGGAACCCATGAGGGACATCCAAACCATAGCACCATGACACCACTATCACTGTGTAAAGTAGTCCATAAATTCATGTGTAGCAGCTTTCAAGGAAGTGTTATATGTAAAAAAGGTACATCCATCCACATCTGTAGTGTTCACCCTGTAAGGAGAAAACATTGCCTTGTGCACGATGAAAGGTGTAGTGTAATCAACCTGCTGCCACATTGCTGACTGAGCACGTCAAGCTGTACTACTATACCAGTGCCAGCTTGGTCCGTGTTGATGAGCCTGTGCTCCCTGCTGCCTCATTACTTCATGTACAAGCACAGCAAGGATACCAATCAGCTTCCTTCCTCTTTCCCCAACCTTGTTCTGATAGAGGTTGCCAGGGAAAGAGACTGACTGGAATTCACAGCATTGATTATCCTATCCACTTAATTATTAAAACTTCTGCTCTGCTGAGGTCACCCTTTGTGCATATGTGTATGTCATACAAATAGTTTCATGGTTTTTGCTCATTTAGAGAATTTTATATAATGCCTTCTCATATTTCCTTTTCATCTATTTTTCTAATTGTATTCTTCCAAGTCTCAACCATCCATCAAATCATTGGTTACCACCTATGAATTGGTATACATCCAACATTTGATTATTCCTCCTTCCAGCAAAGCAAACAACCAGGTACACCACTCAAAGTCCTGCCCCTGGGGAAGGAGATTTCTCCTACTGTTTTTTTTTTTTTCTGAGGTGTATCAGAGGGGCTGATCAATCTGTAGACCAGATCTGATCTTTCTTTTTCCTGGCCAGCCAATTGTAGAGCACTCCCCATACCCTCTTAAGTGTAGACTGGATGAGAGAAGATAAAGTAGTTAAAGTAGGAGCTGTGGCACTTGGATCAGTTCTTCATGTGACCTTCTTGTGCCTTTAGTGTGTGCTTGAGTGTAATCATATATATATATATATATATATATGTGTGTGTGTGTGTGTGTGTGTGTGTGTGTGTGTTGTGTGTGTATGTATATGTATATATATGTACATATACATATATATATATATATACACATATACATATATCAGTTTCATTGGGCAATGAAGAACTGGTCTTCACTATGGTAGCTCAGTAACACAGTGGCCCAGTGTTAAGGCCCATTCACAAGCAAAATGCTGTTCTTCAGTGTTTAAGTACTTTTCCACCGTGTGGTAGTTGAACTTTGCTTTGAAATTCTAAGAGCCATACTGTCCTACCAAAAGATCCAGACAGCATCTCTGTCTGTCAGGGACACTTAAAGCACCACCGGATTTACTGGACCATGTAAGTGTAAGTGTTCGAACATCTTGCAACATAGTTTGGATCTGTTGTGGAGCCTCTTGTTCTGAGCCTCGTGTTGAATCTAGTAATTCTTTTAGGTTACTTGGTAAATGGGCTATAGTAGCACACATAAATCAGATACATGTTGACAGCAAAATCCATTAGGGCCCATGAAGGAGTGTGCCTTTTGCA
The DNA here is from genome assembly GCF_004664715.2 of Peromyscus leucopus. NCBI lineage: Eukaryota > Metazoa > Chordata > Mammalia > Rodentia > Cricetidae > Peromyscus > Peromyscus leucopus. The sequence goes on from NC_051086.1 coordinate 36,965,457, forward strand.
GTTCTAGGAGGGCCCAGATACAACTATGCCTTATTTTAGGAGTTACCATTCACAGTACAGGACCCCTAGGAGCCTTTTTTTTTTTTTTTTTTGGTTTTTTGAGACAGGGTTTTTCTGTGTAGCTTTGCACCTTTCCTGGAACTCACTTGGTAGCTCATGCTGGCCTCGAACTCACAGAGTTCTGCCTGGCTCTGCCTCCCGAGTGCTGTGATTAAAGGGTGTGCCACCACCGCCCGGCGTAATAATGATTTCTATGGCCGGGCAGTGGTGGCGCATGCCTTTAATCACAGCACTCGGAAGGCAGAGGCAGGCGGATCTCTGTGAGTTCGAGACCAGCCTGGTCTACAGAGTGAGTTCCAGGACAAGCTCCAAAACTACAAAGAAAAACCCTGTCTCAAAAAACCAAATAATAGCCGGGCGGTGGTGGCGCATGCCTTTAATCCCAGCACTAGGGAGGCAGAGGCAGGCGGATCTCTGTGAGTTCAAGGCCAGCCTGGTCTACCAAGTGAGTTCCAGGAAAGGCGCAAAGCTACACAGAGAAACCCTGTCTCGAAAAAACCACAAAAAACCCAAATAATAATAATAATGATGATGATGTCTATGTATGTTCATCAAAAGATGAGACTAGAGCCAGATATAGTGGTGCATATATTTAACTCTAGCACTTGGGAGGCAGAGGCAGGAAGGTAGATCTCTGGGCATTTTTGGCCAACCTGCTCTATATAGCAAGTTTCAGGACAGCTAGGGTAACATGACCTGTCTAAAAAATCCAGAATATATACTAGATTATTCACTGGTCATGATAATTCCAAAGCAGAATCTAGCCAGATGCACATGAATTAAAATAGGTAAGTAAACTGTAGTATATTCATTCAAGTGCTACATAGTAATAATCAAATAATATATAGTTAGACAAAACTGTTGTGTTGAGTTACATTAATAAACTTCACATAAGGTATTAGATATTCTTAAGAAATGTATTTAATACCATTTATAAGTGTGTAGCATAAACCAGGTAAACTAAACTCTAAAGGTATTGGGAATGAATGCCCTCATTGGAGTGAAGGTATTAACTAAAGAAGTTGTTACGGGTAATTCTACGTGCTAGTTACACTAGTGTGTTACATTTGTGAAAAACCCTCAAGATGTACATGAGTGTACTTTTTGTGTATATGTATGTTAATAAAAACTTTATTAATAAAAATAGGAAAACTATTAATCCTTTATATGTCTGTCATATTAGTTTATGACATCAGGTATTGTCAAAATTTGGGGATTAAGTAACAAATCCAAACCAAAATGAGCCTGGGAGAATCAATTGTTCATAGCTGGCAATTTAATTAGAGAATCCTTGATGAGTGTTGAGCTGATGCTGCCATCTCCTGGCTTATTTCTAGACTCTTACCCTAACTAAGAGCAGCCTCCTCACCTCAGTGATTGCCCTTTGACCTCTGGCTACTTGTGTCTGCCTTTAGTTTATTAAAAATAGCAAAGCATCAAGCTAACTTGTGACCCTGTTATTTAAAATATGTTCAGCAGCCTATTCTTAGCATTGGCATTTAAAGTTTTAGCTAGTTTGGCAGTAATCTAATCAGGGCTACAGTGTAAAGTTCATTTTGATAGTTTGGGCCCTGTTCAGGATGACTGAAAAGCAACTAGTACTATGTTGATTAAAGAAAAAATTTGGTTCAAGAAAACAACAACAACAAAAATAATATGTTAGGGAACACAAAGTGGTAAGTAGGCTCTGAAAATGGTGACCACTAGGTAGAAGGGGCCTTAGGAAATGTCTAGGTCAACACTTCTCAGTTGTGGCCTTCTAACTACCAGGACAGCTGAAAACCTGGTAAGTTACAGGTGCTTGAGAAAAGGCAGAGGAATTTGAACCGTGTTAAACTTTCTAGGTGATTACAGTAAACACTAAAATTTGAGAGCCATGTCGTTTTCTATCTTTTTCATTGTACAAATGACAAAATTATTTTACCAGATTGATAAGTGATTTTTGTCCTAGTTTACACAGATAATTACTGGCCAAATCAGAACTAGATCCCTGAACTATATGAACCTAAAAGAGGATACTTTCAGTCTGTACTCATATAGCCATATAATCACAGACAATGACACTACCCTTCTCTTTCTCTCTTGGGGAGAAGCTTGAGATTTTTAGATAATGATATCAGGTAGAAATAGCACACAGACACACAACAGATGAGGTGGAAATAATTCTTTGTAAGTATCAGAGAGATGGTAATAGAAGTCATTGGATAATGGTACATTTCTATATTCAAATTCTGACACATGAACAAATTCCTTAGAAGCTTATGGATTTTAGTATGCTCTCTGTAAAACCGGTTAAAGAGTTGTTACCTCAAGGAATTGTGAGGCTTACAGGTAAGGTATGTAAAGTGTCTAGAATATAATAATCACTCATTAATGAGGCCTGAGAATATAGCTCAGTGTAGAACACTTGCCTGGTATATGTGAGACGTTGGGTTCAATTCCCAGAACTACAAAAAGAAATCATCCAGTGTGCAGTGATGATTTGCCTTTAGATGTTTGATTAGTTGCTCAAGTTTAGCTGAAATCTCTCATTTAAAAACCTTTCCTTGGTTTTGATTAAATTGCAAAAAGTCTAAAATGTATGTGCAGTTGGCTGTATTTGATGGTAAATTTCATTATGCTACCAAGAAGAAGTTATCCAGTAAGTGTATATAGTCGAAGACAGACATATTTACTGCTTTAACTACAAGAGTGAAGTCAGTACTTTTAGAGGAAAAGAAATCAACATATTTTGACAACGTGAAGAATTCTCAAGCATGTTATCTGTAAATATGGAGTTTCTGTAGTTGACTGAGTCATTTGGGAAATACTTTTGGAATCTGAATGTCATGTCTGAAGTTACCTCCTTCGGTCAGTTAATAATCAGATAGAAGATATTAGATAGCTAAAACAACTCTGATGGAGGCATATGTGCTTTAATAGAAATGTATATATGATTCTATTAGGGTACACAGGGCAGGTGGAATTCCTCTGGTGGATGATCTAAGGCCCATGGAGAATCTTGGGTATAGGTCCTCTAGAAAGAAGTATCAGTGTAAATGGAAGCATAGAGACCTAATGTTCTGTCAAAGGACTGAAATTAGTTATGCCTGCCACCCTTGGAGACTGGACTTTCAAAAAATGTTAACTTGTTTTGGGAGGTAGATGGTGGAGAACCTCTGAGATCATGCTCACCTTTTATCTTATTCTAGTCAAAGTTACCTTTTACTTGATCGTTCTGTCAAGAAGGTTTGGATTTGGAAAGAAGTGTGCTAAAAGTAAAAAGGCTGGGTGTGACCTTTGTCAAAGTCCATATGAACAGAGTTGGGAAAATAAAGACCTGAACTAGCGTATCTCAAAGTATGCTACTCAGACCACCTAGATGTTTATAAATAATAACAATTCTCAGGTTATTACCTCTGAAGTCTGACTCAGGAATTCTGAGAACCAATCTAAACAGCCAATTTAGTAACTAACCAGTTGCTTGTGTGGGTAGTAAGAAAGGATGATCAGAAGATAATGCCCAGATCTCTAGTAATTTCAAGTTCTAGAAGTGAGGCGTGATAGTTTATGACTGGGAAAGTAAAGGTCATATCCCTGAAGGTGCATATGAAGTCTGCAAAGGTGAAGTGAAGGTGAGGCTGGGAAATTACCTAGAAACTGGGGGGAGGGGGGTTGGGTGTAATTACAGAGAAGTCTTCAGTCTCTAGTGAAGTAGATGACATCTAAGGTTAGTACTTCCAACACAAGGAGCAGTGGGACATAGTAGAGTTGTGAACCACTCGGAGATTATGTTAAGATAGAGCTTTTGCTACAGCACCGTTAGAATGGTACCAAAGGACCCTCGTTTCTAACAGTAAGACTACTGTTAGATGCTGCTGTTGTTAGGGATCCCCAGATGGGACTCCACTTTGAGTAGCAAACTAACTTTACTGTACATCACTTTCCTGGTTGTCTGATATTTAGGTCCCTTACTCGGAGATTCTAATTGTCATGGAGACAGGACTGTGATAGATAGCAAGGTTTTCTGAGGTACAACAAAATTACCAAACCACCTGGTATAGTCTAATTAGGATAGGGGGTGAGATATATGGAAATGAAAATGTGACAATGGGAACTTGGTGAAGATGTAGTCTCCCTTCTGGATCTCCTGGTGTAAGCCCCAGAGGAAAGCCCCAATAGTGTCGTATTTGGTAAGAAAGTGGGTTCAACTGCAGCCAGGAGAAGGGGAATGCAAAGGAATGGTAAGGGAGAGAATGTGAGGTGCTGTCTGAGCTGGACCTGAGCAGGGAACAAGGACATAAAGTGCAAGGACAGAGTTCCTCCAGGCTACAAGGTGAGACTCAGATCCGCAGAGACCATTGTCCATCTTTGTCAGGCTCTTCTCTGGAATGTTACTGAGCAGGTCTCTGTGTCTCCAGAAAGAACTTTCAGGAAGGGGTGGGTATGATGCAGGCAGTGAGTGCTCTCTCACCCTTGGGAATTGATTATTAGTAACTGCTGGACACTTGCTTCTGTACAAAATAATGTGTTACGTTTTCTCTAGATATTATAATGAAGATGAATGGCAGAACATAACAGCCGTGGCTGAATTTCCACTGCATTGAAGATGTGAGTGTAAAGTAAAAAGTCCATATAAGCAGAATGTCTGCCTGAAATGATACAAAATGAAAAGTCTCTTATTATTTGTGATAAACTGTGTGGAAATCTCATTAATGTTCTTGTCATTTTCTTCAGTCAGTTAAGAAGAGAGACATTCTCTCATATGCTTCATATACATGTATTTGTACTTTAAAATATGGACCAACTAGGTGTTATTAGAAGACCGTGTGGCCTGGAGAGGTGGCTCAGTGGTTAAGAGCACTGGCCACTCTTCCAGAGGTCCTGAGTTTAATTCCCAGCAACTACATTGTGGCTCACAACCATCTATAATAGGATCTGATGCCCTCTCCTGGCAGGCAGGTATACATGCAGAGCATTCATACATAAAATATAAATATTTTTTTTAATTAAAAAAGAAGACCATGCACTAAAATATAGGTGGTTTTCTGCTCATAATGAGCTCTCATGAGGGCACTGTATAATTTCCTTTGTTATTGTCCCCAGATCTGTCCTTTGTACGGATCAAAAGTAGTAAAGTTGTTGAAGTGCTAAAAATGAAAATGATTATATTACAAGCTATTTTTAACAGAACTTAATTGAAACCACATGAGTGAGAGACCTAATTCCAGGTCTGACTAAAAGAAACTCTACACTCAAAAATTGCTGAAGCAGGAATATATAATGTGTACAGTCAATCATACACTAAGTATTTACTATGTTACCTCATCTCCAAAGTAGCTTCAACACTATCTATAGGACTATGATTATGCTTGCTTTAGTGTTTTCATAGTCTAACTTGCGGCATCTAGACAGTGCCCATCCTAAGAAAACAGGAACCCTGTTGTCAGTGAACAGAGTACGCTTGTGTAACGTGGTGAGATTTTGACCCTGATGTTGTGACTAAGGCTACATATAAAAGCAAAAACCAAAGTTTCAAAGCTGCTCCCATAGCAAGGAAAGGGAGTCTTCTATTTAATCTGAGGTTTAATAACCATACAATATTTCTTTGAAATAGAAGTCCTACGAAAACATCCTTGTAAATGATTTGACAAGGTCTAAGCCACTAGCGAAGCTATTTTTTTTACTCTGACTTCATCTGGAGGTGAACTATGAAAATACAGAAGAGAATGTTAGTGGTGGAGGATGCAACAATTTCAGACTTGTTTTCCAGATCACTGTTCAACTAAGTCAGCAACACTTGTGGTAGTTTCAGAAGCAGAAACATGGTAAACAGTAGGGGAATGAGGACTGAGACAAGGTCTATCCCCTGCCTTCACAGTTAATCCAAGAAAAAGAGTGAATTATTTGGTGCTTTCTAATCTGATGATAGGTTCCTGTGAGAAACAGTGACACCTGACTTGTGGATTGGGACTGGGAGGATTAGAGGACATAGATATTTGACTGCTTTATATTGCTAATAAGGAAAACAGAGCTATCTCTGCAGGTTAGTCCTTCACCAGGTTATATAGTTTAGAAGTGGTGGGTGCTAGGTTTAGGAGGCAGTGTAGTGTGAGCCCAGGATTTCCCGTTTTCAGGAGAAGCCTGGGGTAAGGTGAGAGGGAAGATCAAGTTGGAACTGATGTTCAAGGTTTGGGAGTGGAGGCATGACCTTGACTAAGTTAAGAGAAGGGAGACAGAAGGGCCTGTGGCTGGCAGTCATGAGAAGTCCAGAGAGGATTCTTGTTTTTACATCTCAGGAGAAGGGTGGATTCAACCTTAGACCTGTGGGCACAACTTCGTCTTTCATTAACCCTTCCTGAAAGAACATGAAAAAGGACGTCATTTCTTTCTGGAAAGAGAAGGTCTCCACCTTTTTCTTCATGTTTCCCATGATTTTATAATGACTAGCTCAGTACAGTGGCATGCCTGTAATCCCAGCTACTGAGGAGGCTGAGGTATAAGGATTGAGAGTTCCAGATCAGCCTAAGCACCTTATCAAAAGAAAAAATATGAAAGGGCTGGTGATGGATGTAGCTCAGAGGCAGAGTGCTTGCCTGGAAAATGAAAGGCCCTCGGTTCCATCCCCAGCACTAAAAGAACCTGGACCACTTTGCCTCATCCTATAACTAATTAAACTGAATTTCATTAATTTAAAATACATTCAAATTATACCCCATAGAAAATCATCTCAGGCTTCTCTTTGTAAAACCTAGTTAAGAGGCTGAATAGGTATCTCAGTACTCAGCACCCACATCAGATAGTTCAAGTCCCAGAGGACCTGACACACTCTTTGGCTTCCACAGGCACCTGTACACACATGGCTTACACACACACACACACACACACACACACACACACACACACACACACACGCACACACACACACACACTTAAATTTAAAAAATCTATGGGAGGTATAATGATCAGACTCCAGAAAAAAGTTATTTTCAGCTTCTCTATTCATTTTTTACTTTTTAGCCTACATTTAGAAATGTTAAGCCCTCTTGCATCTTAAATCTTTCTTTGATGTTCTTTTAGCTGACCCATTGTTCTTCATGCATTTACATTCAGGTATTTTAGTGTTTTTCAAACTCTTACCCAATCTCTCTCTCTCTCTCTCTCTCTCTCTCTGTGTGTGTGTGTGTGTGTGTGTGTGTGTGTGTGTGTGTCACCAGTAACCCTGAATAACCTGGAATTCCCTATGTAGACTAGGCTGGCCTCAGACTTGCAGAGATCAACCTGCCTGTGCTTCCTGGGTGCTGGGATTAAAGGTGTTTGCCATCATGCCTGTCCTCCTTGATGCTATTTTAAAGGGTATTTTGAATTCTCATCCTGTCCAGTTTCTCCCAGTACCAATATGAAGATGGTAAAATATTCCTTTTCAAGGTCTCCAGGAAGGAATGACCTCTCTAAAATTTTACCCCATGGGTTTTAATCTCATTGCTCCCATTTCTTCTAAATGTCTGGTTTTCTCTGTGCAGTCCTTAAATTTTCCTATGGAGCAGGCTTTAAACCCAATCAGAAAGTAGTTGGTTACCTGCATAACTGTCACGCTACTGTTGTGCCAGTGGGACCATCTTGCAGGCATGTTGTTGTTATAGTATGCAGGATCCAGTGCTGGATAAGATCATGGTGTCTTTTCTCCCTTGGGGATCTGCAGAGCACTTTCCAGCACTATGAAAAGAGCTGAATATTTTCACTGTGGTAGCACCTGAAAAAAATCTGTGTCCGAACTGTTCATCTACTTTTAGGTCTAGTTATGAACACTAATAAATTTCATTCTTTTGTTTGTACTAATTTGTTTGTGTTTCCTATTTTGTGCAATGTAGACTGGTTGATAGAGTTAATTAAATCAGCTTTTTCTGGAGACGTCTGCATCATAGCATTTATCTAAGCATGTGAGAGCATGTAGTCACCTATCAGATCTATTTTTCCATATGTTCTAAGATCCATAAATACAGAAATTATATATTATTATGTGGTGATATATTGCATACCCTAATAAACTTGCCTGAGGATCAGAGGACAGAGCCAACCACTAGATTAGACATAGAGGTCAGACAGTGATGGCATACGCCTTTAATCCCAGCACTTGAGATCTCATACCTTTGTTTAGGAAGCACACATTTCTTTAGTCCCAGGAAGTAATATAGCAGGACAGAGAAAGGTATATAAGATGTGAGGAAACAGGAACTCACTCTCTTTAGGCTGAGGCTTTTGTAGAGGTAAGAACTAGTGGCTGGCTGTTCTGCTTCTCTGATCTTTCAGTTTTCACCCTGATATCTGGCTCTGGGTTTGTTTTGTTTTGTTATTAAAAGACCATCTAAGATTCAAACAACATTATTATCTACTGTGTTTCCATCTTTTAGTAAAGCTAACAGGCACATAGTAAGGATTTTAAATGTTTGAAAAATATTTGTTGAAAACTTTATCATAGAAATATGCCATTATATGAACTTTGTATGCATCTAATGGAATTCAAGTAAGGAATTCATGCCAGTGTTTCTTATACTTACGGTAAAGTTTCCCTGGAAGAATATATCATAATCTGCAATAACTTTCTTTGTGATTTGCTGGTTTCTAAAGGGCAGGGACTGTGTCTGTCTTACTTATTATTATAGTCTTTATGTATAGTCTTTATGTATACTTTACAGTATGTCTTTATTTTCTATTATATTGGTTCTATTAGCATAAAAATTCTATAATGTCTTCCATCTTAAAAAAAGACCTAATCTTCTCCAGTCTCCTCTCTGTCACAGTTAAGCAGAAAAACTGCATTTGCATTGCTGTTTCCTCTCTGCCCTTTCTCTTCTGAATACACTCAGTGGACTTTCATTCACATGTTTCATTGAGACTCTTGCTAAGATCTCCTTGTTGACAATCTAATTAATGCACACTTAAACAGTCAACAACATTCATGCGATCCACTCATTCCTCTTTGGGAGGACATTTTTTCCCTTTTTATCTTCTGTTGGGTCTCTTTCTTCTAGACTTTGAGAATTGTCCTCTTTTCTTAATCCTTGACTCTTAATCCTTGGCCATCTTTTGTGTATCTACATTTTCTCTAGAAAAAGTCAGCCACTCCATTGGGATAAATTGTATATAATTTGTATATAATTGTATATAATTATATAAAATCTAACAGGCAATTCAAACAATATTTTTAATTTTCCCTTCAAACCCAATTTTCCTAGTGTAACTTCCATTGAAGTTGCTCAAGTAAAGAAATATTGGCAATATGTTTTATTTTTCTCCATTAGAATTTATTTCAACTGCATCTCAAAATAACCTCAATTAACCATTACCACATCTTCCTCATATACAGGTACCCACCTATTTTTTTTTTTTTTTTTGGTTTTTTTTTTTTTGGTTTTTCGAGACAGGGTTTCTCTGGGTAGCTTTGCACCTTTCCTGGAGCTCACTTGGTAGCCCAGGCTGGCCTCGAACTCACAGAGATCCGCCTGGCTCTGCCTCCCGAGTGCTGGGATTAAAGGCGTGCGCCACCACCGCCCGGCGGTACCCACCTATTTGATTGCCCTTCTCCCATCCTTTCTGTTCTATAATTCCTTTTCTACATAATAGCCAGAGTTAAGGGCTGGAGAGAGGGCTCAGAGGTTAAGAGTACTGGCTGCTCTTCCAGAGATCAAGTCCCAGCAACCACATGGTGGCTCAAAACCAACTGTAATAAGATCTGGTGCCCTCTTCTGACTTGAAGGCATACATGCAAACAGAACACAGTATACATAATAAATAAATAAATAAATAAATAAATCTTTTAAAAAATAGACAGAGTTAAGTCATTAGTTGGATCAGGTCCTTTTTCTATTTTAACCTTACTTGATAGCTCCCATTACTCCTTTATTTTTCATTCTTCGATAATTTCATATGTGTATATAATATATTTTTGTCATTTTCATTCTCCTATCTCTTTCTTATTCTTTCCCACTCCCACTGAACTTCTTCCCAACAATGTTTCCTATTTTCATGTCTTTTTGTTATTGTTTTTATGATTTTCTTGTGATTCACTGAGTCTAAAGAGGGCTGCTTGCACAGTTACCAGTTACTTTTTTTGTGGTGCCAAGGATTGAACCTATGACCTCACATGTGATAGACAAGCACTGTACCCCTGAGCTCTATCACCAGCCCACTCCCATGACTCTTACCCTCCCTCCCATGATTTACAAGGGACTGTGACTTTTACAGTCTGGTCCATGTGTTTCATAACCTCATGTAAGCTTTTGTTCCTTCCTGGAGTCTGCTCTATTTCTTCTGGCCTCCCTTCTTTTCAGACACCAAACTTACTGCTTTTACAGAGCCTCTTTTCTTTGTCTCCTTTCTTTCAGAATGTTCTTGACCCTTTTTTCCATGGCTACCTCCTAAATTCTAGACATCAGCTCAAATCCTACATCTTTGAAGCTGCCTTCCTTATCACCCATCTAACTTTGGTCTCCTGCAGTTACTTCCTGTCATGGGTTACTGTTGTAGCTCCTATGACAACATGCAGGTAGTTTGTTTCCTCCCAGTAAGGAGTAAATTCCCAGTGGAGACTGTCACTTTCAACACTGTATCCTCAGTGCCTCAAACAGGCAGAGGCAGGAAGAACTTAAGGGATGTTTGCAAATAAACCAATGTTTATTCCTTTTTGTACTTCAAACCACTGCCATTTTCTCATTGTGTAGCTACAAATTGTTGGCTTAACAGTTTTAAAAATTGAGTGACCCCAAACATGTGTAAGTGGACTGATTATTTGGAGATGTTAATGTGTGAAAATTTTCTTTCAGAATAATTTAACACAACTGAGCCAGAGTTTATTAGCACAGTGGTTAAAGGAACAAGATTATAGCTTTATTGGCTCATTTCCTAGGTCAGGCAAACAGCAAATAGGTACAGTGAAAACTGCCCCTGCCGTTTATATTTTCAGGAGGGTGACTTTTTTTTCTGATCTTTTCTAAACAGGGTCTCTATGTGACTCTAGCTGTCCTGGAACTACTTATGTGGGCCAAGCTAGCCTCAAACTCACAGAGATCCACCTGCCTCCACCTTCTGAGCACTGAGATTAAAGACATGCACCATTATACCCCACCAAGGAGGATGGTCTTGAAGCTGATAGACAGAGACCAGTTTGGGAGAGACTGAATCTTCTAGGGTTAGACTGTAGGACTTACATTTAATATCTCTAACTCATTGTTATACATTCATGTAAGACAGCACGATTACATAAAAACTGTTAAATTTCTCCTATTTCCCCCACGTGTCTTCCCTAAACTTAAAGAGCTTACTTATAAGAACCTAAGCTTCTCTGTGAGGACAGTTTATATTAAACAATAGGATCAATATATGTTGCTACCAGTCTCAAAAGAATTTAAGCATAACCATGTCTTAGTATAAATTTGTATCCTTTCAATGTTTTGATACTGTTATTTTAGTATATTACAGTATAGGGGAACTGTGATGAATGGTAGCAAATAAATTTGGTTTTCTCTGTACTTTCAAGACTGAGAATGCAAAGATTAAGCAAATGCATGATTGGAGAACACTAAAATAAAGTCTCTCTTATGCAAGCAGCACTTCTTCTCCTACTATTAATATCTATGTTCACCCATGAAGTAATTTTTTCCCAAGATGAAGGCACATGAGGTTACTGTATTTGGAAACTTCCTTCTGAGGGAACCTGGAAAGATGCATCTCTGTGCCAGCCATGGACAGCCTCTTGTCCTTAAGAGACTTTGGTCCTGTGTAGAAGGCTTTAGTCTGCTTCTACTCACATTCACCTAACTTCTATAAAAATAAAAGAAACTTCAGCAAACACTTTACACATTGGCTCATCTGATATATGGTTTTTTCCACATTAAAAAATGTCACAAATATTTTACTTGAAAAAATACATATAGTTCATTTTTTCCATATTAAAGATCTTCTGGTGTTTGGCATGGGAGTTGAGAGGATTATCTGAAATGTACAGGAAATATATTTGGAAACTGTATTGCCTTGTGTCTTAGTCACTCTTCTATTGTGTGAAGAGACACCATGACCATGGCAACTCATCTATATATATATTTTCTTTAATTTTAAATATTTTTTATTTTACATACCAACCACAGTTCCCCTTTCCTCCTCTCTTCCCGCTCCCCTTCACCTCCCCCCAGCAGATACCCCTTCCACCAAGTCAAGCTCTCGCACATCAAGTTGAGGCAGGCCCAAGCCCCTCCTCTGGATCAAGGCCAAGCAAGGTATCCCACCCTAGGGAGTGGGCCCAAAAAGCCAGTGCACCAGAGATAAATCCAAGTTCCACTGCTGGGAGCCCCACAAGCAGACCAAGCCATGCAACTTTCACCCACATTCAGAGGGTCTGGTTCAGTCCCCTGCAGGTTCCCATCCATCCATCCATCCATCCATCCATCCATCCATCCATCCATCCATCCAGAGTCTGTGAGCTCCCACTAGCTCAGGTCAGCTGTCTCCGTGGGTTTTCCCATCATGATCTTCACACACACACACACACACACACACACACACACACCTCCCTCCTCCCTCTCTTTGGACTCAAGTGCTCAGCTGGTGTCTGCATCTGCTTCCATCAGTCATTGGAAGAGGGCTCTATTGGATGTCAATTGGGGTAGTCACCAATCTGATCACAGGGGAAGGCCCATCCAGGCAGCCTCTCCACTATTACTAGGAGTCTTAGCTAGGGTCATCCTTGAGGATTTCTGGGAAGGTTCCCAGCACCAGATTTCTCCGTAACCCCATAATGGCTCCTTCTATCAAGATATCTCTTTCATTGCTCAACCATTCCATTTCCTCATGTTCTCATCCCTCATCCCTTCCCTTCACCCCACCCCTTCCCAGATTTTATCTATTTCCCCCTTCCAGGGCATTTCAAGTGTCTCTCATAGGGTCCTCCTTGTTACATAGTTTCTCTGGGGTTAGACCACGGCAACTCTTAGAAGAGAAAATATTTAATTGGGGCCTTGCTTACAGTGTCAGACTGGGATCATGGTGATATACATGGCAGATACGGTACTGGAGAAGTAGTTGAGAGCTACATCCTAATCTGCAGGCAGAGAGAGAAGGATAAAGCTGGGCCTGGTGTGGGCTTTTTGAAACCTCAAAGTCCACCCCCAGTGATACACTTCCTCCATCAACACTACACCTATTCTAACAAGGCCACACCTCCTAATCCTTGTAATCCTTTCAAACAGTTCCACTTCCTGGTAACCAAGCATGCAAGTATATGAGTCTGGGGGGTGGGGGTGGGAGATTCTTACTCAACCCACCATATCCAGTAACTCTTGAAACTTGTGCAGTTTACAAAGGACCTATGAATAAAATCTAACCAGTGCACTACAAACCTTTTCAGAAAGACCTTTCTTGTGACAGTTTCATTATTTAGTTCATTAATTTCATAACACCAATCAATATCTGAAGTTACCTTACCCATTTACTGTCTTCTTGTCTATGCAATTAGCTTTTCTGTTGTTAATGTTGATCCCCAATACACAGAACTCAAAGGTTTGTGGAATAAGCAAATTCATTTTTTAATCATCATCAATTAGTGCTTTTCAAGTCTTGTGTTCTAGAGTGGTAGAGACAGGGTGGAGAACTGGAGAGGAGCCTGAGCTACACAGCAAGACCCAAAACAAAGAAACACACACACAAATACCCTGCTCCTGCCAACAACTTTGGAAGCTGAGGCTTGGTGAATGAAGTACCGGCAGTGTAAGCATGAGGACCTGAATTTGATCCTCAGAATCTACTTAAAAAGGATGGGCAAAGGCATGGAAAGTTGTAATCCTAGTGATATCAAAGAGGATGAAGCAGAAGACTGCACTACTTGGTGAGCAAGAGACCCTGTCTCAACAAATATACAAAAATCTTGTAATATTAGAGCGCAACATGCTAACCAGTGACAAATTATTAACGATATAAAATATTCTGCCAATTTTTCTCTTTTCCAAGTTAGGGCTACTTATTTATTTTTCTTAAACTCTTACTAAAGATCAACTGGTAACTTCTTAAAGATTTGGTTCCTATGTCTAGTTAAATGAAATCCTCAAGTGTGTTTATCTAGCCGTCCAAGCATACACCACCAGTTTCCTGACATCCACATTTCTCAGAGAACTGCATTCCACTGCACAAAATCCCTCCTCCTGGTCAACGAATGACGACTTTGATCTGAACCCTGATGTTTTGACAAGATTGGAAGGATGTTCATGAGCCTTATTTTCCTTTCTGAGAGCACAGTCTTGTCATTTGGTTACAATGCTGCAGTTCCTCCTTCCCCCATACCTAGATATTAAGATACAGCTTTATTTTGTGGAAGTTCCGATTTCTGCCTCCCTTAAACATTTTGCTAAAATTCTTGTTTGGTGTCAAACCCAGGGTCTCCAGCATGCTACACAAGCCCTCTGTTACCGAGTCCTCTAACCACAGTCTCTCAAATTCTAAATACTTAGCATAAAGGGTTAGATATTTTTAGGTAGATGCCGTCTTTAAGGCTGCTTGCCTCCCTTGGTTTTGCTTGTGCTTTTGTTGGTTACCAAGGAGACCGAGCCTGATCAGTCGCTAGCTCTTCCTAGATACTAAATGTGGGTGTCAATGGAAAGTGCGCGCCCCAAGTCGCAGACTAAGGTTCCTCCCGAGCCCTCCTCCCGAGCCCAGGCAACCGGGGAGAGCCAGGGGCGGGCCCCGGCCTTGGAAGCTCTCTCCCGCCTCTCGCCGCGCGCACCCTCGCCCGCCCCGCCCCGTGAGAGGCCGCGTGACAGACCCGTGGGCCAGCCAATGGCAGGCGGCTCCGCCTCCCCACCCCCACCCCGCCCCCAGCTCAGCTCGCTGCCACGTGACGCGGCTCGCTGCCAGCCAATCGCCGCGACCTCAGCCTCGCGCTCCGCCCCGCGCGCCGTGGCCGTTTGAAGTGACTAATTTCTGTCATATGACTGAGGCGCCCATGGGGGTGGCGGGGCGGCGGTAGGAGCGGGGGGCCTCCGGCGAGCTCCCAGCTGAGCGACCCCGGTCTGGCGGCGGCCAGCATGGCCCCCACCCTGTTCCAGAAGCTTTTCAGCAAGCGGAGCGGGCTGGGCGCGCCGGGCCGAGACGCCCGCGACCCGGACTGCGCGTTCAGGTAGGGCGTCGCGGGCCCCCCGAGGGGTCGCGGCCTCGGGCGGGGCGTGCGGTCCAGTGCCCTCTTCGCTCGGCTGTTTACGTCCCACCCGCGCCACGCGCCGCGTCCCCGCGCCCCAGCGCCGTGGCCTCGGGAGGCTGGCGGCTCGGCTCGCACGCTGCCGGGGCTGCGACCTCACCGCAGGCCTCCGGGGCCGGGCTGGGAGCTGCTCCCTCCCCGTGATCAGCCGCCCTCGGTTGGCTTTGTGCAGACAGCCGCGCGTTCGGCCAACCTGCGGAACGCTGAGGAGGCTGGCGGAGCGAGTGGGCAGGCTGCCGGTCTGTCAGGCTTCTTGGAAACTAAAATTGGAGCCGTGCAGTAGTTATCGGGCCGAGCGACCTTAGTGTTATCGAAGGAGAAATGCGAAACCGAAGTGGTTAGTTAGGGTTACCACTGACGGGGTTCGAGGAGGACCCGCGTTAGAACTAGCTGTCGGATTTTCTTTCCCCTTACACCTCTTACCGAAAAGGAGTCCTTTATAAATGGAAAACGGTAGCAGATGTGTGTGTGTGTGTGTGTGTGTGTGTGTGTGTGTGTGTGTGTGTGTATTGCAGGCTTTGTTCGTTTCTAATTGCAGTACCTGTTGCTGGTACAGTAACTTTTCAGATTTGTCAGATTTTATAGAGGCTCGGCCGGACGGTTAAATTCAGCCCTGGAGTTGTATTGGAAGAAGATACTGTTGTGTCTTCCATAATGCGCTGTGGAAACTTGCACATGTAACTAGGCCAAATGTCACATATCACACAAACTTGGCAGTATAGCAGAGAACCCAGCTGTACAGTAGTAGTGAAGGGAAACTCAAATTTTGCAGCAAGCCAAGTGTAAGATAATTGTACTACACGGGTTTTATAGGTTTTAGTATTCTTGAAATTGTCCGCCCTGTCAGCAATGCAGATTACATCAGGAAACCATGTATGAAATTAAGTATTAAATGGCAGGTAATTTAACTGATATTTAGAGCAAGAAAAAGGTCAATTGTTACCATTTTGGAAATGCTTAATAAAAGAGTTTTCGACTTTTCTCTTCTCCGTACTGGGAAGTAAATGTCTTGTGCCATGGTCATCTGACATTTGTTTTTCCTTTGAAAAACGAAAGTGCAGATAACACTAGATAATACACGAAGACACCTAGGAACTCAAGAGACCCAGGAAGCAGGCTCTGGAGAGAGATTTAAAAGATGACATTTGAATAGGCAACTGTTTATTTCTGTGCAAAGACTGAGTAACCAAGGTTACAAGAGTCTCAAGTTGTTAATGTGAATAAAATCTACTTTTTGAGTAAGTGTTCTATATGGTTGTGTAATACTTTACTGCTGCCAAAGAACTTTCTCACCAGCTATCTCATTTGATGTTTCACAGTAACCTTGTGAGGTAGAGCAAGAAGCAGTGTAGATAATCCTTTTTCCAGTGTGGAAGCCCAGTACCTGCAGTTTGTCATAAAAGCTTGATAGGAAAACAAGACGTGTACAAGTGTAATGTGAGAAAATGAAAATTCTGAATCGTATACCTAGTGACTTGAGATCTAATTAACCCAGCTTTTAAAAAAGCTTCCTTGAGCTATAATTTAAATACAATAAAATAGGAACATACATAAGGGTACAATGCCACGAGTGCTGTTAAATGTAGTTTATACTCACCACGCCACCAAACCTTCACAACCATTCCATCAACCTAAATTTTCACTTTTGCTCACCCCTTTTTCTCAGTCCTTAATCCTTTTTCACCCAAGAAAAAATTTGATCCGCTTTCTGTCATTTTGGCTTTTTGAACATTTCATATAAACGTAATTATAACTTACGTAGCCACGTGCTGGCTTCTTTTCACCCAGAATAATGATTTTTGAAATGTATCTTTGATGTTGCCTTTTTAATAGTTCCATTCATCCTTTTAAGTAGGTGTTCCATTGTGTGGATATAGCACAATTTTTGTTTTGTTTTTTTCTCCCTCTGTGTGTGGTGTGTATTTATACTTTTTCATGTGTGGGGGTGCATGTGGTGTGCTGACTTTGATGTTGAGAGTTCTCTTGGGCTGACCTTTCATCTTATTAAGGCAGGATCTCTTAGTCAAACTCAGAGCTCCCTTATGTTACTGGTCTTGTCAGACAGTGTGCTCTGGTGATCCCCTTGCTCTTCCTTCTAGGGCTGCAATAACAGGTGACAGGTTATGTCTACCTGGCATTTCTGTGGGTTTCTGTGTTCTGAACTCCCAGTCCTCACACTTTCTGGGCAAGCAATTTAACCATTAGGTCATCTCTCCAGCCTCACAATTTGTTTATTCACGTATCAGTCAGAGGATATTTGAACAATTCTGTTGTGAATATTTGTGTATGAATCTTTATTTAGAAATAATTTTTGTTTCTTCTGGGTATGGATACTGAGCAGTAAAGTTGTGGGCTCATGTGCAAAGTGTTATTTAACTTCTTAAAAAGTTCCCAAACTTCTCCAAAAATTCTTGTTTTATAGTTCCAGTAGCAATATATTAAAGTTAATTTTGCTACAAATCTCTTCAGTACTTTAAATTATCCTTTTAAGAAAATGAATACTTTATTATTGGGTAGAAACATAACTATCTTAACTAATTAAAATTTTATTTATTGTTGTGTGTGTGTATGATGTGTGTGAGGGGCATAGATGCGACACAGTGCAGTTGTGAAGGTCAGAAGACAACTCTGGACTTGGTTCTCTCCTTCTACCTTTATATGAATTCTTGGAATGGAACTCAGGTCACTAGACTTGTGTGGCAAGTACCTTTAACCTCGGAGCCATCTCACTGGCCCCTAATAATTTTTTAGTCTTTTGGTTATAGCTGTTATGGGGGTATATAGTACTATTAAATTGTAGTTTTAGTTTGCATTTGCCTATGGTGTTGTTTAGCATTTTTTTTTTTTTTAATGTGACCAGGGTTTGGAATGATTGAAATTGTGTGAGTATATGTGCATGCACTAGGCAGCTTAAACTGACCAAAATGTGTGTGTGTGTGTGTGTGTGTGTGTGTGTGTGTAATGCATGCTCACATGCTAATAGCTTAAATTGTTAAATCACTTTTTAGAAAATATTTATGTCTATGGATGTTTTGCCTGCATGTATATATGTGCACTATGTGCATTCAGTGCCCTCCAAAGAGGATATGGATCCCACAGCACTGGAGTTACAGACAGTTGTTAGCTGCTGTGTAGATGCTAGGAATCAAACCTGAGTCCTCTGGAAGAGCTGCTAGAGCTCTTAATCTCTGAGCCATCTCTTCAGCCCCTTAAATTATTAAGTCATACAAAGGCACAGCATTGGCACTACCTATTTCCAAGAGATAGTTCTTAGAGCAGCTAATACAAGGCCCAATAGTGATTAGCCACAGTAGGACTTCATTATAGGAAGTACCTTTGACAAAGAAACCATAAATATGTTTCTGTATTGTCTTTCATGGTTACCCCGTTAGAAAAGATGGCAGGAGCTTCAGCTTTCTTGCATTGTTCACTCTTAGGATAGCCCCTACTGAATAAGAGTCCTGTGGGCTTGCCTTATCTGTTTCTTGAGCTAGAGAAGAGTTTGAAAGATACCATAGGATATTTTTAAGACATTTGTAGAATTGATTTTTTTAACTTTCTTTTGAGATGAGATCTCATCATGTTCAAGCTGGCCTTGAACCGGCCATGTAGCTTACTTTGACCTCAAATTCAGTCTTCCTACTTCTGTTTGGTGGGATTAGCGGCCTATGTCACCACGCCCAGCAGTCATTATAGAATTGAAATGGTAATTTATTTAGGCCATTTAAAGAATTTGAGAAAGAAGATGCTGCCCAGAAGATTCTGCTTTGTGTTCTTTCCATTATGCACATTAAAATGGAAGTAAAAAAATTGCATGTAAACCCAGTAACTGTATTACATGTTTAAAAAAAAGTCGCTTTAGGTATTTTTCTCTTAAAAAAACCTCTAATTTGGTGAAGAAGATTATTTTAAATGTTTATAAGAAATAATTATTCAAAAGGTTTGTCTGTGTTTTTGTTATTTTCCTAAGTTAATGTCTTAGTTAGGGTTACCATTTCTGTGAGGAGACACCATGACCAAAGCAACTTGGGGAGGAAAGGGTTTACTTGACTTACACTTCTACATCAGTTTATCATCAGACAAAATAGGACAGGGACTCAAGCAGGGCAGGAACCTGGAGGTGCGAGCTGATGCAAATGCCTTAGAGGAGTGCTGCTTACTGGCTTGCTCAGCCTGCTTTCTTAAAGAACCCAGGACCACCAGCCCAGGGATGGCACCACTCATAATGGGCTGGGCCCTTTCCCATCAGTCACTAAGAAAATGCCCTACAGGCTTACCTTGATCTGTGGAAGCATTTTCTTAATTGAAGTTCCCTCCTCTCAGATGACTTTAGCTTGTGTCAAGTTGACATAAAACTGTCCAGCACAGTTAGAAACATTTACTCTTATTGTCTGTAGCAGGAATTCTGTTGCTAACTACCTCTTCGTGGATCTGTCTGTGTGTCCCTCTTGTCTTTCTCAAAACTAAACTAATCTCAGTACTTGATAGTATTTTTTTTTTTAAAGGAAATTCTGAATGAAATCCAAACTTTTCAACTTGATCTGCAAGCCTTCTTTTGAATTGTAGTTGGTGTGGTGTATTTGACCTGACTTCAGATTCTTACTCCAATGGTATTTGTTGATATAGCTTTGAGAAACATTATCATGCAGTGATTTAAGGTCATTTAGTTCTGAAACCAGACTGCTTGATTTTCAAACTGAGTTCTAGCACTTAATTGCCAAGTCTTCAGGTTCCATCCTTTTGATCATCATGAAGTTAGTTGTAGATGCAGTGCGGCTAGCTCTTTCTCACATCACTTCTTGGAACAGACACACTGTACTCCAAGATTTCCTGCAACAGTTTTAGAGAATCTGTGCTGTTCATTTTAGCAGTATGCCCCACTTGGCTTAGACCTGGATCAATGCTGAGGCATGTGGAGTTGCTCTGATTGTGGTAGTATACCTGAAGCTAGAAGTATGATCAGGTCTCACACCAAATGTGGCTGAGATTGTGCCTGGTTTGCCGGGAAGAGTCTAGGGACCTGTTACACCTAACCTTCTTAGTGTTGTTCTGAGGAGTAAATTGATAGTAGCTACTCAAATGTTAGCATTCGCCAAACCCTCATTTCCAAGAGTCCTCCCTCCCTTTACCCCTCCTTTCTTCCTTCTCCCACGTTTCTCTTTTTGTTGTTTTGGGGGTTTTAGTGGTTTGACTAAGAAACATCTTCCATAGACGCAGGCATTTGAACACTTGGTCCCCAGGTGGTGATGGTCTCTGGGGAGGTTTAAGAGGGCCAGCCTGCTGAAGGAAGTACATCACTGGAGGCAGGCTTTGAGAGTTTAAAGCCCTGGTGCCTGCTTCCAGTTCACTTTCTCTGCTTTGTGCTTGTTGTTAAAGATGTGAAATATCATCAGCTTCCTACTCCTGCTGCCATACCTGCTGCTTATTACTCTGCTTCCCTGCCATGATGGTCTCTTAACCCTATGGAACAGTAAACACAAACTCTCTCTCCCATACATTTATGTCTTGTCGTGGTAGTTTGTCAGAGCAACAGCAGAGTAACTACTACAGGTTTTCTTTTTGTTTTGTTTGTTTTGAGACAGGCTAGCCTATAACATGTATTAATAATCCTTTGCCGTAGCCTTCTGAATGCTGGGAATTCAGCCTGGTATCCTAGTTTCTCCTTTTTATTCTTTTTAGTTTTTGTTTGTTTGTTTGGATGTCAGATTTCATTAGAGTCTTTGGTATTTATTGAGAATAATCTAATTTATGTGTTTGCACATTGTTTTGTGCACTGTGATGACAAAATTTTTTATTTTAAAAAATGTGTGTGTGTGTGTGTGTGTGTGTGTGTGTGTGTGTGTGTTTGTGTTTGTATGTGTATATGTGTATAGTTGTGTGTAGGCCAGAGATTGTTGATGGCAGGGGGCTTTTTCCTTTTTCTTTCTTCCTTCCTTCCTTCCTTCCTTCCTTCCTTCCTTCCTTCCTTCCTTCCTTCCTTCCTTCCTTCCTTCCTTCCTTCCTTTCTTCCTTTCTTTCTCTCTCTTTTTCTTTTTTTTTGAGACAGGGTTTCTTTATATAGCCTTGGCTGTTCTGGAACTCCCTATGTTGATTAGGCTGGTTTCCAACTCACAGATATCTGCTTGTTTCTGCTTCTTGAGTGCTGGGATTAAGGACCACTATACCCAGCTTCATACCTTATTTTTTGAGAAAAGGTGCCTCAGTGAGCCTGAAGCTCATCAGCTCAGCTAGGCTGACCAGTGAGCTTCAGGAACCCGCTTGTCTCCAGCTTTCCCCTCTCCCCTCTCCCCTAGCCCTGAGGTTACATGTGTATGCTGCAGCATCCAGCTTTTTACCCGGGTGATAGGGGTGGGACTGAGGTCCTCAGACTTGCACAGCAGACACTTTACCCACTGTCATCTCCTGGCCCTCATGCTCTTCTTTCAAGCTTCAGTAGAGCAGGGCAGAGTGATCCATCCTGTGATTGTATCATTCAAGATGCAGAGACAAGAGGATTGCTGCAAATTTAAAGCCTGGCTGGTCTACGTTGTGAGTTCGGAGCCAGCCAGGGATAGATACATAGTGATACCCAGTTTCAAAATACAAAAAACAAAAAGTGTAATAGAACCTTTATGTCTCCTTTCCCCCTCTTCTTCCTTTTCCTCTTCATGCTGGAGATGGACCCCAAGTTCTCACACATATTAGGCAAGTGCTCTACCATGGAGCCACATCCCCTAGTCCTTGGATGTTATCTTTTTGTGATGTAATTGCTCTCATTGGTGTCATAGCTTCACTAGATTTTAAGTTCTATAAGGGCATAGCCTCTAATTGCTTTACTGATGTATTTCTGGTGCCTGGCTTAAGAAGAAAGTCACTAAATGTTTGATGAATGAAAAAAAAGTAACTGGAATGAAATACATTACATGTATGAATGAAATTCTCAAACTATAAGAAATTATTAAGTAATGAGAAATATTTTAATTATAGAATTGAAAAAGTTCTAATCTAGTTAAAATTACTCCTATTTTGAGTTATTTGCTTCATATAATTTATGTTTTTCTTTGACATTGTTTGCCAATTTAAAGAAAAATTTCATTAGTTTTTAAGATTTTAAGGACAGCCCTATTTCCCAGAATAGATTATTAAACCCTCTACAATACCCTCATTAACAATTAGAATAATATAATAGTGTATTTACTGGTGTCATTCCTGACATTGAGTATTGCTGACTTAGTAAAAGAATAAATTAATGAACTAGTGCTCTCTTTTTGCTAATTCAGAGTTGAGAAATGCAAGCAATTTTGATGAACATTCTTTTCTCCCTGTTTGAACATTCTGGACCCTTAGGCCTTGTATGATTGTCAACTGAACCTATTGGGGAGCTGGAGCTGCAGTGTAACCTGTTTGTAAGGACACCTCCAGAGCTCCAGGGACCTGTTTCCTTGTACACACACTGCCTAATACAGAGTGTCCTTTGACACAGTAGCATTCTATTCCAAGCCATTCCAAATGTGGTTGGCTGCTTCATATGCCTCTCCTACTCTCAGATATAGTGGTTGGAGTGACAGGGTTGAAATAAAAATTTGTAGATGGGATAATGAACTCAGTTTATACAATTGATGCTGTATTTGGAGAACAGGACTTTGAGGTTTGTTGGCCTGCTTTTCTATCTCTATAGTCTGTATATAATTTTAAAAAAAATTCCATTTATAATCAGAAAAATACAGATTGTGAGGTAATGAGAAGGTGAATCATGCAGCCTGTTCACACAAGCCCCACAATATGGATTTACTACTAGTTTTTATATTTTGGGTTAATTATTAGTTTAGAAACCACAAACTACATGTCTATAACAATGCAGAAATATAATAGGAATTATTTGTGAATAATTAAATTGTTTGACATTTTTATTAAAGAAACATGATTTTGAAAACCTAAAAATTAATTCTGCTTTTATGCTTTCTTGGCAGTCTGATAGATATAGAATTCTAGATTGAAGGGCTAGAGAGGTGGTTTTAGTCAGTGAAGTGCTTGTCACACAAATCATGAGGATCTGAGTTCATGTGCACCCAGCACCCATGTAAAAACCTGGGCTCAGTGGCACTTCCTTGTATTACCGTCTTTGGGGAGATGATGACAGGAAGGAACCTGGGAATAGCAGAACCTGTGAGCTTCATATTTAAAGACCTTATCTCAGAAAATAAGGTGGAACTCTATTGAGGAAGACACCTGGTGCCAACCTCTAGCCAACCCGCACACACTTGAACACATATACCATACATATATCACACACACAACAACTCTAAATTGAAATCTTTTTTAACTTAGAAATTCAAAGACATTACTCTATTGTCTTATGGCTACCAGTATTGTAGTTGAGAAATCACAAAAGATACAGGATTTTCTTCTGAAAATTCAGAATAATCTACCTTGGGTTTTTTTGGGGGATTTTTACAGGTTAACTTGCTGGTGCCCATCCTTTCAGTCCGGAGGCATTTAATTCTAGGGGATGTTCTTACATAATTTTCACAATTCCATCACTTCTTTTTGAACTTTGTTAGTAAGATTTCAAGGGCAGCTTTCTTTATTGAGCCTTTGAGCTTCTTGTTTTTTTCTTCCCAATTTCTTTCAGATCGGTTTTATATTGTACTTCTAGAATATTTCCTAAGTATTATTTTGTAGTGAATTATGCAGGTATGTTTTAATTTCAACTATCATATTTTTAATTTCCAAGGGCCTGCTTTTACAAGCTTTTCTCTGAAGTCCTTAATGACCTTGAGGGTGATGTTTGACATTTTCTAAAGCAAATACACATGGGTTCTGTGTAAAGGCTGAGGCTAAAACAGGAGTAAGAAGACAAACTTGACAGTAGACATCTACCAGCAATGCATTTTCTTTTTATTTAATTTGCTAATGTTGTAGAGTGCTTGCACTGCTAAACCATGCCTGAAAATCCAAAGAAAGGAGTGGTAGTGTGTGTAGATTGAGTCACTCCCCATAGTTTATTTAAACTTGTTTATTTCCATTTATTTTGCAGTGCTAGGGATTGAACTCAATATAGAGTAGGTAGGCACTGTACCGTTGATCCACACTCCTAGCCCAATTTATGAACATTTTGATAAATTTGCAGTCTTTTTTATTTTTTTAAGTTATATTGGACATGGTAGTGCCTGTAATTCCACTCAGGAGCCCTATCTCCATAGAAAGCTGTAACCAAGTTATATTTTAAATCTTCTACAACAGTATGCTATTATAGTAATATGGGATACTTAAAAGTATATTTTCAAGATACATTAATATAAGTTATGAAAGATTAGAAACAAAGGATTAAGAAAAAAATATTTAGACAGCAAAAACAAAGCTGGTATAGCTCCAGTTGCATCATATAAAACAGAACTTAAAACAAAAAATTACTAGCGGGGCAGTGGTGGTGCACACCTTTAATACCATCTGTACTTGGAAGGCAGAGGCAGGTAGGCTCTGTGTCAGTTTAAGGCCAGCCTGGTCTACAGAACAAGTCCCAGGACAGCCAAGGCTGCACAAAGAAACCCTGTCTCAAAGAAAAAACCAAAAAATTACTTGTGGTAAATACAGTTTTATTTGCTATTCAGTTATAACATGTTTAGAACATGGTGCAGTGGCCCATGCCTTAATCTGGAAGTAGAGGCAAGAAGATCTCTCTGAGTTCCAGGACTACCAGGGCTGCATAGAGAGAACTTATCTAAAAACAAAAAGAACCAAAATAAATAAAATAGAAATATATAAAACAAAAATGGGTGCTGGAGAGAGCTCAGAGGTTAAGAGCACTGGCTGCTCTTCCAGAGATCCTGAGTTCAATTCCCAGCAACCACATGGTAGCTCACAACCATCTGTAATGAGATCTGATGATCTTTTCTGGCGTGCAGGCATACATGCAGACAGAGCATTCATACCTAAAAAATACATTAAAAATGGATAAAATGACATGTTTCCTATTATGATAAGTGATTTTGACATACTTCTCCTACTTGTTGAAGATAAAGTAGCAAAAAAAAAAATTGAGACTACAAATTATTTTAGAGTGGGGCATGATGGTGCCTGGTCATAAAAACCAAAAAGTAACAAAACTCTTAAAAAAAAAAACAAAACCCAACATTATTTGATGTACATACATGAGTTGAGTGGTCTACTTAATGTTGTTAGAAAATAAATCCACAGAAAATAGAACCAGTTAAACGGTAGGAGTCAAATTAATGAACTAGAAATGATTGCATAGGAGAGAATTAAAAGAAAAAAAAAACAAAAATGATTCTTTTGAAATAGATGAACCTGTCCTCCCTCCCCAAAAAGATGAAGCTTAGGTAAATAATCACAATTATAAATGAAACTTTAATACGGATAAGAAAAAGTAAGAGAATTTTGTTAACATTTAAAAAATGTTAAGTTATTTTTCATCTTATATTGAGGATGGGGTATGTGGACATAGTGCAGGTGCCTGGGAGTGTGGCAGCTGAAGCTCCAGTTACAGGTAGTTGTTAGCTGCTTAATGTGGGTACTGGGAACCAAGTTCAGATCTCCTGGAGAGCAGTATGAGAGCCATGTCTCTAGTCTGTGTTGTTAGTATTTGTAATATTCATTTAGTACATTAGTGTCTGTCAGGCAGAATTTTAAGGACCATAGAGAGGTGTACTCATTAATCTATTCAAGACAACTAAACAAACTAAGTAATAGCCTCATTTTATAGGTGAGGGAGCTTATCAGAAGCACTCAGAAATTAAATAATTTTCTCAGTGCTAACAACAGTGGTTCTCAACCTTCCTAATGCTGTGGCCCTTTAGTACAATTCTTCGTGTTGCAGTAACCCCCAACCATAAAATTATTTTCATTGCTGTTTCATAACTGTAATTTTGCTGCTGTTATGAATCATAATGTAAATATCTGTGTTTTCCTATGGTCTTAGGCAACCCCTGTGAAAGGGTCATTCGACTCCCAAAGGGGTCGCAACCCACAGGTTGAGCACATACCGTGGGTGGAACATGGAACATGTCTTGTCCCTTCTGAAATGCATGCTGGAGTTTAATCCCCATTTTGTCATAAGGATAGAAATTTAACCCAGCTGCGGTTTTAGAGGTGTGGCCTTAAGGAGGTGATTAGTATATTAGGTAAAATCATCAGACTGCAGGCTACATGATTGAACATTAGTAACTTTATAAAAAGAGAAAGGAAAGATCAAAGGAGGTTCACATGTGTATTCCCTGTTCCTTGCCCTGCACTGCTTGGGACTCTGCCCACAAGAACCCTAGCACTACCTGAACTGTGAACTTAAATGAGCCTTTCTCTTTATAGATATAAAAATATCATTTTACCCAGTGATAACTACAACAGGAAAGAGAACCAATATAGAAAATGAGACTATAGTTGGTTTTAAGGTTGAACCTATGGCAAGTAATTAAATTTCTGTGCCTCTGTTAGTCTGTTAAGTGAAATAAGATTTCATCAGTTTGTTAGAAGGATTTATCTAACATCCTTTCAGGAATGCCTGGTGTATTGAACTATATGTTTTTGTTATTTATTAAAGGAGAAAGGCTACATGATTAGTCAGTTGATACAGATTTATATATTTGATAAAACTCAGCTTCCATTTATTGTTAAAATAAAAAGCTTGTAGCAAATTTAGAAAAACGTTTTCTTAACACTGGATAGATTAAATGTATCTACCAAAACTACAGCCAACTTATTTTGGTAACGAGGGGTGCACACATTGACATTGGCTGGCCAAAACCAAAATGTTGGATTAGTACCAGCTATTAACAAGAATGTGGAGCAGTGAGAACACTTCCATAGTCCTTATGGGAGTATAAATTGGTACAAGCACTTTGGAAAGTTATCTGATTTTGTTTAGTCAAGTAGAAAAAGCTCATATCCTATGCTCCAAGACAACTGTTTATTTCTTGCAGGATTTTCATATGCATTTTTATATTACCTAACTCTTGGATACTGCCACAGTACCGTTGTGGCTGTAAATAGCATTCACATGTTTTGTGTCTAGGCCTAAGATTAGAAGGGTTGTGTGAGTGAGTGCTTCATGCCGTCACCTGTGGAAACAGTCCAATCCCTAATACCTTTGTGAAGGAAGCTGCCTTACAGAGTAGCAGAGCCTACAGTAGACCTTAAGTCAGAAGGAAACTGTGTTAAGTTCTTGTTTAGTTCCTTTTTTTTTTTTTCCATTCACTCCTCCCTCCCTTCCTGTCTTTTGCCATGTTCTGGCTAGTTTATTCCAGTATACACTTCCCTGTGTGTATTGTAGTTAAGAAACTTTGATTCTGTGACCAGGAGATATATGTGAAAAATGTTAACAAGAACACATATAATGTGATTTCTAGGTTGTAGTGTAAAGATTTCAGGAGGGAGAGTCATTGTCTCTAAAGTTACAGAAACCAGTTAAATGGCTATATAATGACTTGGGATATTAAGTGTTTTCTTCTTCTCTGATAAATTGGCCAGGAGATGCTTTGGATTTATATAATTCTCTTTTTCCATAGGGGGTAGAAATTTGGTTTCTTTCTTTCTTTCTTTCTTTCTTTCTTTCTTTTTTTAGATTTATTTTTATTTATTATGTATACAATGTTCTGCCTGCATGTATGTCTACAGGCCAGAAGAGGGCACTAGATCTCATTACAGATGGTTGTGAGCCACCATGTGGGTGCTGGGAATTGAACTCAGGACCTCTGGAAGAGCAGTCAGTGTTCTTAACCTCTGAGCCATCTCTCCAGCCCGAAATTTGGTTTCTTATTTTATGGCTGCTACCTTATTTTGGTCTCGTTTTTCTTTTACACTGTACTGGATCTCTGGGATCCACTGAACCTTATGAATATACTGAGGGGGCTGATGGTATAGCTTAGTGGTAAAGCAAATGCTTCACAAGTACAAGCTCTGAGTTCAATCCCCAGCAATTTGCCTCAGTGGGATAATTTGCTCCCCAGGGGCCATAGACTTGTCTAACAAAAACTTCAGTGCCAGACAGGGGATATCTCTCTTGGGGCTATTAGTAAGAGGGGGTTCAAGAGACCCCCAAAACAATAATAGTCTATTTCCATTGCTCTCTGTTGCTTGCCAGAGCATCAAGGTAAGATTCTATTGCTGAAGACACTACACACTTTGGTTATAGGATTTGAAGAAATCAAGCTGATATTGACCTGGAAGCCTCCCCCCTGAGGACTAGCTCTCATATTGTCAGAAGGTACCATGCAAGCTGCCAAGGGAGAAAAGTTGTCAACAACTTCTACTCAGCTGTAAAGCCTGAGAATCACCACAATGATGAGACTGGATCAGTAAGATATCTCCAATACAATAGTAACACTTGTATTTGGGGGCAACTAACACCTGTCTAATTGGACCTAAAGCCCACTCAACTGGAGGTAACTCATGACTGATACTGTAAGCCTAGCCAAGAATCCATAGCTGGAAAGGATATAGGGTCTTATAGGAGAGCCTACTATTACCGTATTACTAAAGTAATAGAGTTTCCAACTGCCTTCAAAATATTCATCCTTATATCTGTAGATAAGTGTAGCTCTTACATTCTCTTCAAAGAAGCTTCTTTTTGTAGTAAATGAGGACTTATAGAGCCACAACTGGTCAAAATGTAGAGAGTAACTGTGAGGTGCCTCTTAGCGTTTCTGTTGTTGTGATAAACCATGGCTATCACTTAGGAAGGAAAGAGTTTATTTCACTTCCACTTCCATATCACGGTCCATCACTAAAGAAAGTCAAGGTAGGAAATCAAGGCAGAACTGAAGCAGAAGTCATGAAGGAATACTGCTTACTGGCTTGCTCCTCATGACTTGCTCACCCTGCTTGCTTATACCATCCAGAACCACTATCCCAGGGGTGACACCACTTCCAGTAGAATGGGCCCTTCCATTCAACCTTTAATCAAAATAATGCCCACACACACTTGCCTACAGGCAATCTGATGGAGACTTTTTCTCAGTTGAGGTTCCTCTTTCCAGGTAACTCTAACTTGTATCAAGTTAACACTAGCCAGGATAAGAGCACAGGCCCAAACAGAACATCTGTAACACACCACCTCACTTATGGCTCAGGGACCATCTTAGAAGAGGGGTTGGAAAGATTGTAAGAGCCCAAGGAACAAGATAACTAGTGCATGATAGTTTCTTCTGGACAGGGATGTTGCTTCCATTAATTCTCAACAATATGACTGCTTCATAAGACCTACAAAGACCATACCAGTCTACATGCTAGCATGGAGGAAAATTTCACAAGGTCCTGTCCCTAATGAAGAGCTATAGGCAGTCAATAGCTGCTGAGGGAAGGAGAACTTATTTTTAATTTTGTTAGGTTCTTTGTTTTCAGGGAAGAAACTCCAGTCCTAAATCATCAGTCCTCAGCCCTAAACACATGCAGATAAGGGCAACATTCATTAAACTCTTAAAATTGTGTATGTGTGTGCGCGCGTGTGCACGTGGGCATATAGAACAAAAGTAAATACAGAAGAGCTGATACATTTCAAAAGGAGTGGCTGAAGGACAAGAGAGGAGTTGGAGATTGGAGAAGATAGAAATGATGCAAATACAGTGTACTTGTATGTGAAATCTTCAAATTATGATATAAGAATACTAACTATATAACTGTATCCAGATTAAGTTACATATATACTATTAATTCTCAACTCCTATTATTTGTGTTAAGACCATCAGGGAAACATTCCTGGACCCTCCTTCCAACCAGTTATACCAGCTGGAGTTTAGAATCAATGGGCAAGTAAAAAAGGATCTGGTAGGGTGTCTTGGTGGGTAAAGGAGCATGCTTCCATGTCTGACCACCTTAGTTCAGCTTCAGAACCCACATGGAAGGAGAGAACCAACTTCTGCATGCTGTCCCCCAACTACCTCACACACTATATCCACACATAAAATAAATGGAGTAAAAAAAGTAGTAGAAAATAAGGTGAAAAACAAAGATGGTGCCTTTAGCTAGACACTATAGAACTGTTAGGTCCAATGATGACAGCTCCTACCCCATCCCCCAAAGAAAAGGAGGAGAAAAGAAATAGGCATTATAACTGATGACTTTTGAGGTAATGGTAAAACCCATGTTCTAGAGAATTAGATCATGTTACCCTTATAGAAATTAGAACTAGTTCTAGATCTGGTTCTTTTTAAACTGAGATTTTTATTTTTATTTTTTATTTATTTATTTTTGGGGGGTACTGGTTCCTCTTTTAGTTAATTAGCTCCTGTGACGTATCTTTATTCTTAACATTTTTTTCTTTTAAATCAGTTTCTTGAAATAAGATGTAGTTAATAAAGTGTACCCTTCTAGTTCAAGAAAATTCTGTTTGAAAAACCGAACAATATCAACTTCCCTCCAAATACGTAAACCAGTTGAACCTTACTCCCCAGTTCCTCTCTTTACCCTGGGTCTCTATCCTGCTGTCACCCCAGGACCAAGTATCACACAAGTTAGGATCTTTGGCCATACTCTGGAGACCACTGAAGTTATTCGAACCAGCCAGCCTTGCCTTAGCCCATTCTTTCCTATGGAAGCCACATTAAAGGGCATGGCCACTTTTCTGTCTTACCTCCAATTCACCCTAACACTTCATTTGCCAAGTGGGGAAAGTTGATATGCCTCTTTTTTGGGGGGTAATCATTTCTGTGTCTGTATCTTTATCTTAATTTTATTTAATTGAAACAAATTTCCGGTGTATTTTAAAACAGTATACAATGGGGTGTCAAAAATGGCTCATTCAGTAAATTGCTTGCCTCACAAATGCCTCAAAAGAATTGAGTTCCATCCCCAGCACCCATGTGAAAATGTTTGTTATGGTGGTGCACTTGTATTCTCAGCACCAGGGAAGCAAAGACGGGCAGGTGGACCCTAGGGCTGGAAGGCTAACCTAGTTGGTAATCTCCAGGCCAATGAGAGACCCATCTCAAAGAAGATAAACAGCATTCCTGAGGATGACACTAAGATTGTCCTCTGGCTTCCAAATGCACACATCACACATGCATTCATGCACACCAGCATGCACAAGTGCCCACATACACATGAACAAGCACACACATATATATTAAAAAACAAAACAAATATGTAGCAACCACTGTAGTCGTGACGCTGTTGATTACATCCAAAGACCCCCATTATTCCTTTGTAGTTAATAACCACTTTTGATTGTTCCCCAAGAAAATCTCTGGTCTGCTTTCTCAATCACTTGCAGATTAATTTTACCTATTCTAAAATTTCATGCAAATAGAATTTTGCATATTCTTTTTATGTTTTTCTTTTACTTTCCTCTTAATATTTGTGAAAAATATAATCAATCTTTTTTTGCACTTCATATACAAAAATTAATTCTTCCTATTCATCTAGCACCATTTTTTTAAAGATGTTACCTTTTACTATTTTTTAAGAGTTTTTAAAAACATCTCTCTTATATTGATACATTATAGTTTATAGGGAGTCTTCTGTGGGCTTTACAAAGAGAATAATTAGTAAAGTTGTCAAGTTATTCTATATTTGAAGATAGTACATGATTATGCACAATTTTAAAATGGAGAAATTGAGAAATTTTGACTCAGATAGAAAGCATAGTACATAAGATATATAGTAAACAAGAATGCTTGCTTCAGGACTTAATCTTGTCTGTTAATAAACCTGAAAACTTTTAAATCCATCTGGTTCAGAGGCTCTAAAATAAGATCTTCAACCCCAAGGAACCTAGTATCTAATAGCTGAGATTCTGTGAATATTTTAAAAGAGTGCATAGTGCTTATAATCCTGGAGTGAATTACTGTGGACCTCTTATAAATCCTTCAGATGATCCTACCTGGACTTTTGGGCATGTGACTATTTTGGTTTGCAGGTCTCCAAGGTGGTTTTGAGGCAACATTCTAGTAATAGTCATGAATTATATTTGCCTGTTTGCACATTTGACTTCTCGGTGGTTCTATAAAACCATCTGTGTAGAAAACAAAGTTAAGTGCATCTAAGGTCTTTACAAGTGAAACATACAAGAAAATTCATAAAATTTTTAAAAATTTTGAAATATGTCTATAAATAATACTTAGTTAATACTCAGCTGTCACTGACAGATTAGGAAAAGTAGTTGACTCAGGTAAAAGTTGTAAAATCAAATTGTGTTTTATATGGTGGTGAGAGAGTAATGGTCTCATTTATTTTGGAGGCAGGGGCTATGTGAATAATCACAGGGGCATGCTATGCTGCTCATTGGAGCATTGTTTAAAATTATTTTCAGTTTAATTTATTTCTATATTTATAATTAGGAGATGGATTGAATAAGTCATGTACCTAGAGTTTTGTGATTAGATTGCTTAAATAAGTTATACATACATTAGAACATTTTATTATATATCCTGGTAGAAATTTCCACATGTACTGTTTTAAAGAAATTTCAGAGCAGTTTTTTCATGTGATCTTGCTTTTGTAAATGTGTCCATGTTGACTTTATAATACTTGTCCATCTAAAAGAAAGTCTAGAATTAAACACAGCAGTGTTGTGAGTGGTTACATCAGGGAGATGTGGGGTTTTTCACATCTTATATTTGTTCATTGCTTGTAATCTCCCAGTAGTAAAGTCTCTTGCTTGTATAATCAAAAACAAAATATGTAAATACAGAAAATAAAACTTGTTTAATACTAACAAAATTAGTGACAGAGTGACAATATTTTTAAAGAAAATTTGCCAATGTAATATGAAGTTTAGCTAATTTTTAGTAGAAAAACATTTAATTTTCTTAAGTTAAAATTTTATGTATTTAAGAAGAAAGTATCCAGCTAATGAATTTGTACTTAGTGCCAAGTAACTATTACTCAGCTCAAGAAATAGAATATTGCCTTCCTTTCTAAAGTCCTAACTTACCATGACCCCACTGTCCTAACTAACAACACTGGGATAAAGTTTGCTTGACTTTGAGATTTGTACAGATGAATTCATACATGTACACTTCCCTTGTCTGGCTTTTCCCCCTTCCTCCACATGGTATTTTAATTTATCTATATAGCTTATATAGTCTAGTTCATATGCTTTAGTTGATGTAGTACAATATTTCTCAATGTCAGAGCTTTGGGCCTTTGGAAGCATAATTCTCCTTTGTAAACCTCTTTTTGTACATCTCAGGGTGTTGTTGTTATCCCTGATGTCTTAGCCAGTTGTCAGAACCAGAAATGTCTTCCCACAAATGTCTCTTGGGCACACAGTCATCCCTAATTAATCACTATAGTAATTCAGTTTTCTGTTTTATGAATATATCACAATTTCTTGACCTACATGATTGTTGAAGAATATTTGGATTATTTTCAGTTTAGGGTTATAATTAATAATAGTGCTGTGAACATTTTTGTATGAGTTTTAGAGAGAAGATACATGTTCATGTCTGGTGAAATATTTAGTTCAGATTGAATTTATAGATATATAATTTATAGGTATATGTCCAGGACTTTATCAGATTCTGCTAAATTATCACTAATGTTATTGTTGCTATTGTTTGAGACCAGTTCTTGCTGTGTAGTAATGACTGGCCTGAAATTCAATATCTAGATCAGGCTAGTTCCAAACCTGGGGAAGTCCCCTGCCTCTGTCCCCTGAGTACCTACCTGGCTTTTCTGCCATATTGTTTTACTAAGTGGTTGTGATAATTTTCATCCAGCCACATAGAGAGCTCAGTTTACTCCACACTCTCATAAGACTTGAATTTGAATTCTAAGCTTTTAAAATTTGAGGTCTGTTTAGTTTTGCTCTTTTGTGTTCCTGCATATGTGATGCATAGGCAATGCTTTTTTCTGGGTAGATACAGGCATGAATTCTGGCCTCTGCTTTAATGTCTTGTTATCCTGTTGTCATATTGTTCAGCTCTGGCAGTTACATAATTTGTTACTGGTTTTGGCCTTCTCTTTCCAGTGTCAGGAACAAAGATAGCTCATGAGCTTATAGAAAAGTCTGTGTTTTCATGATGTTGGTGAGATTCATACCTTGGCAAAACTGTCAGAGCCAAAAGCCAGTAACTAAACTTTCAGAGGTTTACTGGAATTCTTTTCAAGCTTTATCATTCAAATAATACCTGCTAATCATGTGGAATGTTTTTTTTTAACTTTTATATTGTGATTTTTTACAGACATATGTTTGCATACCCCTTAAATGATAAACATGCTGAATGTAGACATGCCTTTCCCACTTACTAAGGCATATATTACTGTCACTGTTCATCCTTGTCAGGAGGTCATTATTAATTGGTTACTGATGAAAAAGATACATGAGTGCATATCTGTTTTGTGTATGTATATGTATGGATGAAATTCATGAAACATGAAGTTATCCACTGTAAAGTAAACAGTTCAGAGGCATTTGGTATATTCACAATGTTAGGTAACTGCCCTTTTATCTAGTTACAAAACATTCTCATTAGTCCAAAGTAAAACTCCTTGTGCATTTAGGAGTTAATGTTTTTCTCCCCCTCAAAGCACCCTGGCAACTACCAATCTCCATTCTCTCTCTGAATTTACCCATTTTGGATATTACAGATACATGGAATCCTGTGACCTTTTATGTCTTGACTTTCCTTTGACTGACTTTATATTGTGTTCATCCATGTTGTAGCATGCATCAGTACTCTACTTCTATAGTTGAATGTTCTATTATGTTCTGTATAAGTCTGTATATACCCAGTTACTGGTAAATATTGGGATATAACTTTCTACCTCTGGTTTTTGTGACTAGTGCTGCTGTGAACATGCATGTTCATGCTGTTATTAGAGTTGTGTGAATGTTGTACATGGCCATATGCATGGAGTTACTAATTACCACCAGTGATGCAGAACAATTCCAGTGCCCTAAATAAATCTCTGACGCCACCCCTCATCTTTTAAATAGATCCCTTGTCTGCCTCTAGCTCTTGTAACTACTGGTCTCCTCTCTGGCTTCATAGCAGCAGACAATTTTAGGCAGTATTTTGTTTAGTGTGGAGCTTGAGTTTCCTTAAGTATTGCAGCAGATGTTTTAGAAGTTACATTTTCGGATTGGTGATAATGTTCTGGAAATCAGTTAGACATTTTTATATTTGAATATTTACTGAATTCAGGTTTTTTTTTCAAATTGATTTTAAAGATATATCCAACTAAAATAAATTACTGGCATAAAATTCTACACTTAACTAAAAAGAAGAAATAACTAGCAATAATGCTATTCAAAGGCATTTTACAAGTCCAGTATGAAATTGATATGATTAACTAATTAAGTTGGATTTTTTTAATGAATTGTTTCTTACCCCTGTTTTGTTATATGTGTAGGAGATCCTTTGAGAGTTTACATTTTCTTTCTGCTAAAATCTTCAGTTGAATACCTGGTCATGTCTTCATGTGTTAACTTTAAAATTTCAGAGGAAAGATTGTTTAGTTTTCTGAAAACATAGCATGAACAATCAAACAACTGTTTGCAGGAAAACAGCCTCGTTGTCTTCTGGTACCAGTTGGTCTTACGTCGACTTGTCTGCTGTCTCCTATCTTATTTATAGTAGTTTGGAACTAGAAACACATACTAATGTTTCACTGAAGCTTAGCTATGCATTGGAATCTTTCTTACTTTTTTGTTTTCTTTTGTTTTTTAACTTGGGCATGAGGTTCTGAGAAACTGGCAGGTTACATAGGTTGAACCCATTGTATGTAGTTCTTTAATACAGAAATCATATATCCTGCATATAAATGTCTTTGTTCTGATATTGATAATATGTGTGTGTGTGTGTGTGTGTGTGTGTGTGTGATATTGTCAATTACAACTTAGTCGATGATAGTTTGTGATCCTCAGAGGTTACTGAGAGACAGCATGAAGAAACATTTATTCTTATCACATATTTGGCTTTATAAACTTCTGAGATGCCTTCCTCAAATTAAATGGCTGCTCCTTCAAATATTCCTGATGTATACTAAATATTCTAGGGCTCCAAGAAATTTGCTAGTGCTTAAATGATACTGACAATTTTAGTTGTGTACCCATTCTTGTCTTGGCATTTAGAAGCTGTCTAACTTTGCTTTTCTCCTTCAGCATGCAGAACTAAGTGTGTATGTGTGTGGTGGTGGTGGTGGTGCTGTTTCTTTCTTTTTTAATTTATTTATTTTATGTGTAGGGTGTTTTTCCTGCATGTGTGTCTGTGCATAGCATGTGTGCCTAGTGCCTGGGAAGGCCAGAAGGTGTCAGATACACTAGGGCTGAAGTTGCAGACAGTTGTTAGCTGTTAAGTGGGTGCTAGGAATTGAACCTGGTCATCTGGAAATACAGTCAGTGCTCTTAACAACTGAGTCTCTCCATTCCGCAGGTCGCTGTATTTCATACCAAGAGAGTGACCTTTGTGATGTGTACAGAGTATTCTTTTATAGTAACAAAAAGCCTTGTGAATTTTCAAAAAAATCTTAACAAAACATATGGAAAAGTATAAAATGAATTAAATGAAAAGCTGTAAGATATATAATTTTCAAGTTAGTCTGCTTCGAAGTCTTACCCCTGAGACTATCTTGGTGGTGTTACCACCAAGGAGACACCACATCTGGCATATTGCCTTTATGCAATTTGAAAAATGTAAGACTCTTTCATTTGTTTCTAAGAATGCAAAGGAAGGAGGGGGCACTGTGGGAGCCAGGGTGTTTAGGGACATCACAGGAAGACCCGCAGGGTCAACTGACCTGGGTTCCTGGGAGCTCAGAGAGACTGGGCCAACAACCATGGAGCCTGTGTTGGGACTGACCTAGGCCCTCTGCATATGTGTGACAGTTGTGTGGCTTGGTCCTCCTGTGGGACTCCTGGCAGTGGGAACAGGGGCTGGCTCTGACTCTTTGGCTGGCTTTTGGGACCCTATTCCTCATGCTGGGTTGCCTTGCCTAGCCTAGCCTTGGTGCAGGGTTCAGTGCTTGGTCTTGCTGCAGCTTCATGTGCCATGTTGTGTTGATGTTCGTGGGAGGCCTGCCCTTTTCTGGGTACAGGTGGGGAGTGGGGAGGGCAGGGGGGTGGGGGAGTACTGGGAGGAGAAGAGTTGGGGGAGGCTGCAGTTGGAATGTAGAATGCATAAATAAATTAAGAGGAAAATTTAAAGATAAAGAAAAAGAAGAGAAAAAAAAGAATGCAAAGGAATGGTAGATCAAAAGGGTTTTGCTTACTTTTACACTAAAATGATTTTGTTAGGTATTTTACAGTTTTTACCTGAATGTAAACAATTATAACATGTATAGGAAAAAAGCATCATCCCAACACAATAATTACAACAACTAGGACAAAAACTGCATTACAGAAAAAAAAAGAAAAATGAAATACTTTTTTAGATTTCTTAGAGCAGAATACATTCCATTGTTACATTTAAGAAATGTCTGTGAATAATTGTGTTGGGATTTTGATGGGGATTGCATTGAATATGTAGATTGCTTTTGGTAAGATTGCCATTTTTACTTTGTTAATACTACCTATCCATGAGGATGGGAGATCCTTCCATTTTCGGATGTCTTCTTCAATTTCTTTCTTTAGAGATTTAAAGTTCTTATCAAATAGGTCCTTTACTTGTTTAGTTAGTGTTATCCCAAGGTATTTTATATTATTTGTGGCTAATGTAAAGGGTGATGTTTCTCTGACTTCTTTCTCAGCCCTTTTATCTTTTGTGTCTAGGAGGGCTACTGATGTTTTTGAGTTGATCTTGTATCCTGCCGAAGGAGTTTATCAGCTGTAGGAGTTCCCTGGTAGAATTTTTGGGGTCATTTATGTATACTATCATATCATCTGCAAATAGTGAAAGTTTGACTTCTTCCTTTTCAATTCACATGTAATGTACTCACTCATAAGTGGATACTAGATATAAAGCAAAGAACAATCAGACTGCAACCCACCGAACCAGGGAGGCTACATAGCAGGGGGGACCCTAGGATGACTGTGGCTTTATAATAAGTTTTGGTTTTACTCAATTTCTGGGCAAACATTTCACTATTAGGATAAGAATTTGTACTGTATCAAGCTGATAATAGAAAAATAAATTAAAAAGAAGAAATGGCTATGGTTATTACACTTTACAGTTTAGTAACATGCATTTGAAGTTGAAGAATTTAGTATGAACTAGTGATACGGAGAAGGAAAATGAGAGACTGGTGGAAAGAAAGCTAATCTGGAAGACAAACTGAACTAGCACACCTGAAAAGGAGAAGACCTTTTTGTTTGTTTGTTGAGTTAGCATCTGTTTGTAGAGCCTTGGTTGACCTGGACCTGGTAGACCAGGAACTCACTGAGATCCTCCTGCCTCTGCCTCCCAGTGCTGGGGTTAAAGGCCTGTGTACCACAGGTTGGTGAGAATATCTTTAGAAAAAAAAATTAAGCATCTATTTTAATTACCTGTGAAGACAGCAGGAAATCTTCTGTTTAAAGCAAATTTGGTGTTTATTCAGAAGAGGTTTTAACATAGATTTAAATGCCAATGGTGCTAAGAAAGGATGAGGGGGGGAAGGAGAGTTGGAGGAAGTGGGGGGGAAAAGTTGGTGTGGGAGAGCATGAGAGGGGAAGGGGAAGACATACATACAGATAGGAATTTTTTTTTTTTTAATTTATTTTTCTTTTTACTAGCTTAAATTTCCAAGATACCATTAAGAATCAGTATTGGGCCGAAGGTATATATGGATTAGTAGTAGGGCACTTGCCTATCATGTTTAAGGAACTCTGAGATTAATTCTCAGTACCATAAAGTTAGCCAATTAAAAAAAGTAGGCTTTTTTGTGATCATCCCAAATCATTAGTCTTCCTTCACTATCTCATTTCCCTAACATGTCTCATAACACTCTCTTGGCCCTTGGCTAGACACAAATTTTTTTTGTGTGTGTGTGTGGAATTTTTGTTAACAGAAAATATCATTCTTAATTAGTTTCCCTATGAAATATCTCTTTGGCATCCTGGTAAACCCATACTGTTTCTCAGATAAAAACATTTATAAATTTTTTTAATTGGCTCCAAAGCTACAACAGAAACCCTGTCTCAAAAAACCACACACACACACACACACACACACACACACACACACACACACACACACAGATACCCTTCTGTGTTGTGGAAGAACATGCTGATAAATGTTAAAACATAACCCTACTGAAAAACCATGTTTGTAAAGCAAGCTAAAAATGTTTCTTTTGTGAACTAGCCAAATAATTTAACATGATGGTTTTATTGAAGTTTATAATTCCAAAGGCAGGTTTGTTTGCTTGCTTGCTTCCCTTTCTCCCTCTTTCCATACTTCCCTCTGAAGAGCAGCCAAACTGAGCTAAAGCTTCATAAATGGTAAGTAAGTAAGTGGCTTACTCTGAGCTACCTCTGAGCTACATTTCTACAAAGTCAGTATTTTCTGCTAGACTTGTCTTCTTAAATGCAGTTTAAGTGTTGAGATTAATGAGCTGGTTTTACATACTGACCATGGTGGTGCTGTGATTAATGAGGCTTATTTTCCATTTGCTGGTCAGCAATGTAGGTAGCTTCTAAGATTTTGTGTATGGGCACACAGAAATTGAGAAAGAACCTTTTTTGTTTTCTTGTTTACAAAGTAAACCTAAATTCCTTAGGTGTGAACTATTGAAGAGCTGTGTTATAGCTATGGTTGTCTGATCCCTGTGCTCAGGATAGCTCTTACTTAGTCAAAGCACTATGCATAAAGTGACCCCTAGAAAGTTCAGTGTTATGAGTGAGGCATGATCCCCAG
This sequence comes from Peromyscus leucopus, assembly GCF_004664715.2. Lineage (NCBI taxonomy): Eukaryota > Metazoa > Chordata > Mammalia > Rodentia > Cricetidae > Peromyscus > Peromyscus leucopus. The sequence continues at coordinate 37,005,441 of NC_051086.1, forward strand.
GTGGTGGCACTATTTTGAGAGATATTGAAGGGTTGAGGTGGGACCTAGCTAGAGCACACAGGCACTGGGGTATCTTCTCCCTCACCCTGTTGTTGTTGGTTGGTCTTTGGTCTTTTAGGGGGCCCGCCACCCAGCTCCTAAATAAATCACACATGGAGGCTTATTCTTAATTATAAATGCCCAGCCCTAGCTTGGCTTAGTTTCTAGCCAGCTTTTCTTAACTTTAGATTATCCCATCTACCTTTTGCCTCTGGGCTTTTCCTGTTCTCTTACTTCTGTAAATCTTACTCTTTCTTCGTGGCTTGCTGTGTGGCTGTGTGGCTGGCCCCTGATGTCCTCCTCCTTCTCTGGCTCCTAAGTCTTAGATCTCCCCCCAGTTTTCTCCTTCTATATATACTCTCTGCCTGCCAGCCCCGCCTATCCTTTCTCCTGCCTTGCTATTGGCCGTTCAGCTCTTTATTAGACCATCAGGTGTTTTAGACAGGCACAGTAACCCAGCTTCACAGAGTTAAAGAAATGCAACATGAACAAAAGAAACACACCTTAAAATATTATTCTATTACATCACTCTTTTCCCCTTCCCCCTTTCCTTTTCTCTCCTCCCTTTTTCACTCTCCTTTACCTTTTTCCTCTTTCCTTCTTTCCTTCCCCTTCTTTTTTCTTCCCTTTTTCTCTCTCCCTCATCTTCTTCCCCCTCTCTTTTCTCCTTTTTTACTTACACTGTCTCCTGCTTTTCATTTTCCTGATTTCATGAAGTGAAGAACTACCTCCTCCACTCTTGCACAAAAGTTAGCAGAAGTGCCTTAAAAACACTAAACATGGTAGGTGGTCTTGGTCTGTAAAAGCTGCCAGGTAGGGCTTAGTTTATAAGAATAATATTTAGATTGATTTTCACTTTGTCATACACTTTGTAGTAGAAGAGAGAGAAGTTCCAAGTTACTTTTGTGAAATCCTACTCTTAAGTGAAACAAAAAAGTGGTATGTTACTTGCAAACCTGTAGAAATGAAGCCTTTTATAAAATAGGTTTTGTCATTGGCATGGAACTCTTTAAAGACTCGCAGTGCCCCATGGTCCTGTTGCTAGGATTACACCTTTTTTTTATTGCAGCACGGAGAGGCTTTTGAGTTAAATTCATTCTTATGTCACCTGACAGTCTTGTGGTTTTAGATGAGTATGGTTCATTGCTATTATTAACCTGGCTTGGCAGTTGTACATAACTGGAGTTTTTAGGGATTTTGCAAAGTGGAACTGCTTAAGAGAAATAGAATGCCAGTAATGTACAGCTTAATTCATGATGCTGTTTTAAAATATGTTAACACAAAATCACCTTATATCTAGTTATAAATTTGGTAATACATTTGCTTTAAAATGCATTAGGAGTAAAATTTAAATGCTAAGTTATTAGATGACTTCTTATTACTAAAATATTATGAAAAGTTGTGGTAGTAATTTTTATTATTTGAAGATTTTATTTTTTTATTTTGTTGGAGATGGGGCCTTATTATATATAGTCCTGGTGAGCCTGGAACTGACCATGTAGCTCAGGCTGGCCTCTAATTCCTAATCCTCTCATGTTCACTTCAGCAGCACATACTAAAATTGGAAAGATATGGAGAAAAGATTAGTGAGGCCCCTGCAAAAGGATGACATGCCAATTTATGAAGCATTTCATATTTTTTCTTATTGAGACTGGCTACCACTATAGTCAGAGGTAAAAATGTGGGATCCATATTCTCTTCTGTTGTATTCTGATAAACAAAGCTATTCAGTGTGTGAGAAACAGATGAACTAAACTGATTAGAGTTATGCTGGTGAAGTTTCTATTTTATTTACAGTTGGTAACCAAGAGTATTGATATTCTTTAGAGAGGCAGGCTCAAATAATGGGTTAAGTATTTAGGATTCAAAATTTAACTCTGTAAATGCTTCCCTCCACCCCCCTCCCCCACTTGGTGGGATTGGTTACATGTTTCATTTGATTAATGCATTATTTTTATAGTACCTAAGAGTAAAGATATTTAAAAATTTTGGTGATGATGGAGAATTTTGTTAATTCCTGATATTGACCTAATTGAAGTTGGTAAATGTGTTTTATATACTAACAGTCTTCTAATTTTAGGACACAGTAATGAAATGACTATTGACTGGAAAATTCTAATCATTTTAAAAATTATTTGTAGATGAATTCTGACTCATTTTGGTTAATGTTAATGCTAAGTGAAATATATCTATTGGGACAAATCATGATGCTTTGTAAATGTATTTTTCCATAGTAATTTTTGGTCAAACTTTTTTCTTTTTGAAAAATAACTTGAGTCTAATAGCCTCTTTCCTGTTTTTGAATCTCTAGTATAAAGTCAAGGATTAGAAGAGTAACCCAACAAGTGTGTTCTGTTAGAAATTTGGTAAAATGTTTTAAAACCCTCTAAAAAGTTGTATGTTTTTCACATGTTGGTGAGATTGGTTTGTTGATGACCCATTCTGTGCCATCTATCACATTGTGTCATATAATGAAATGTTGGATAGATGTTGTGAAATAGATTATTTATGGAACTTGAGTCTAGTAAGCTCAGAAATTTAATTATAGAGCTAGGATGTTGATCAGATCAAATATTCTTAACTTTGCCAAATTCAATATATTGCTCTTAACAATTAAAAAAAAATTGAATGTCAATGTACACTGCAATCTAGGTCCATCTAGGTTTTGGTGTTTATCCAGAATGTTTTTCTTAAAAGTATTTATAGAAGGTAACAAATTAGTATTTTTTGTTGAGCCAAGTCTAATTTCTAGTTTAATTTTTTTTGGTTTTTCGAGACAGGGTTTCTCTGTGCAGCTTTGGTACCTGTCCTGAATCTCACTCTGTAGACCAGGCTGGCCTCGAACTCACAGAGATCTGCCTGGCTCTCCCTAGTTTAATTTTTTTTTTAAATGATGTACTTTATACAGAAGTTAAATCCACACTGTAGAAAGGCTTAAAATACCTTCTTAGGGGTAAAAATGACAGTTATGTCCTTACTATATCTGGGAAATCTGGTTGTCAATGCTTTAACACAGAATTATTATTATGCACCATTAACTGGTAACTTGCTGTGTGGAATGATTCAGAGGCTCCATTTGAAAAGGTACTAAAATTACTTAATATGCTCCATTTGCAATCTAACTTCTGATCTGTGGCAGGCAGGGACCTTTTTGTAATAAATGAATGGCAAAGGATGTTGGAGTATCAAAAATGTCTTTTTGAATGGGTTACCCTTTAATGACCACTGTATGTAAATAAAATTAAATCATTGTTTAAAAAAAATTCTTAATCCTCTTAGCTCAACCTCCTAATAGCTGAGATTATAGTCATGTGCTTTCTGAACTTGAAGAATTCTTGAGAATGTTTTAGACAGGTGTATCTAAAATATGTAATTTGTAAATATTATAAATTAGTTCTAGGTGCATGAGTGTCTTAATGATTTTTCTGCTATTTATTGCTTTGCTTTCTCATTATGTCTATACAGGAACACTGCAGATATTTGGAAAGTCATGTGTTTTTGTGTATATAACATAAATGTATTTATAAGTAAATTTTAAATTAATACATTACATTAATTTATTTATTGGCCACATTCTAGTTATTTACATACCAAATTTTTTTTTTTTTAACTTTACTGACTTGGACCTGAATTTATCTGATAAGGTTCTATTATATTATCTTCCATCTTTTCTTTGTAGTATTTAGGTATTTGTGTCATTGTGATAGGGATTTCTGCTGTTTACAAAATCAACTTATTAAACACTTTTTTCTGGTGCTTTTACTTCTTTGTCTTTATCATCTTCATTTTCGACATCATCATCAGGTCTTCTGTATTCCAGGCTGGCCTTGGCCCAAGGAAAATGACCTTTAATTTCCAATCTTTCACCCCTAGAGTGCTATGATTACAAGCATAGGCTACTTTTTTTTTTTTTTTTTTTTTTTTTTTTTTGGTTTTTCAAGACAGGGGTTTCTCTGTGTAATTTTGGTGCCTATCCTGGATCTCACTGTGTAGACCAGGCTGGCCTCTAACTCACAGAGATCCACCTGGCTCTGCCTCCCGAGTGCTGGGATTAAAGGCATGCCCCACCACCGCTCGGCCATAGGCTACTTTATTGGGCTTATAAAGTGCTGAAGATTGAACACAAGGCCTCATGCAAGCACTCAACCTACTGAGATAGTCCATTTGTTTGTTGGTTTGCTTCTTTTTCTGAGACAGGACCTCATGCTGTATTGCAGGCTGGCCTAGAACTCATTATGTAGCCCAGGTTAGACTCAAACTCTTAGAAATCCACATGTTTCAGTCTCTAAAGTGCTGGGATTGTAGGTGTGAGCTACTATACCCTGCTAAACATTATTGTTTGTGACAATAATGCAAGATTTGTAAGAATCAGAAAAACAGGCAGCTTTTTTTTTTTGTGCTGTGTGTCTGCTACTACTTGAGAAAGCTATAGAATTGACCCACCTTTTTCTCTATCAATCACTTTTTTCTCCGTTATTCTTTATAAGGCTAGTTTTAATAAGAAAGCTCCTGGGCAAAAATAACAGTCTGTAGGCATTAGTTTTGATATCTCTGTGGTCTAGGAATTGGATTGTCATGTACTTTATTTGTTCAGCCTATCGTAGAATCTGACAGTGATAGATAATCGGGCTAACCACTGCTTCTTTGCTAAAGAATTTAGGATATCTGACCATTAGTGGGACCAAAAATATTTCTTTTTAAAAAGTCTTTGTCAACAGTAAACAGGAACCAGGACTATGAAAAGACTTAAAAAAGTACAGAGGAGAAGGAAGGGATCATTAAGCTACAGTCTCAGAAAAGTATTTGATTTCTAAAACTTTGGAAAAATAAAAAATTTTTATGCAATTGGCTTTCTTAACAAGGTGCATGGGCTAGAAGATAGAAACAAATCTTGGCCAGCTGAATCTGCTTTTCATGAGACTTTCTTGTTCTGATTCTGAATTTAATATCCTTAGTCTTATTTTCATATTAACAAATTAACATCCTCTTTGGGGATGTTATTTGTTTTATACTATGTTCTAGTATATTTTAAGTATAATTTTTTGTTTGTTTTTATTTTTTGTTTTTTTGATTTTTCAGACAAGGTTTCTCTGTGTAGCTCTGGCTATCCTGGATCTTGCTCTGTAGACCAGGCTGACCTCAAACTCACAGAGAGCCACCTGGCTCTGCCTCCCAAGTGCTGGGCTAAATCAGATATCTTTTTGACATAATTTTTAAGTAAGTTTTTTGTATCTACTACAGATTTCAGAATTTACACCAACTTCCAGGACAGTGAAGAGGATTGGGTGCAGCAGTGATGGTGTGTGGGCAATCTGAGGAAACCACTGACATTTAACATTCTTTACTTAAAGCAGGGCCATTCTGGCCACATTTCCTCAGAGAGTGAAGTATAGATCACTCCTTTCTTGCTGTCACTTTTATTATCATTTAAAAATCAGGTCTCTGCCTGGGCTCAGTGTGCTGGGCTCTGCTGGCTCCCCATGGGAGACCTTGGTTTGGGGGATATGGGAATATGGAGTGGTTTGGGAGAGAGGGCTGGGGGGACAAGGGGGGATCTGTGGATGGTGTGTGGAGTGAGTGGAACATTTCTTAGTAAAGAAAAATGAAAAAAAAAAATCAGGTCTCATTTTGTAGCCCAGGATGACCTCAAACTTGTGATTCAGCTGGGTCTTCAGTCTAATTGTACCTTTGCTAGGGTTAGCACTTTCCCCTATTGTGATCATTTTTATTAGACTTCTGTATCTTAAGTCCTATACCCTAGTTCAGGCCACCCAACTCTATATGCTTCTGAAAATGTGTACTTTTCAGATTAAACAAATGATTAAATTTAAATAATTATTTCATTCCTTCAACAGATTACTACGTCCATCTGTAGTAATTTTCATTTGTAGGTCATTTTTTCCTTGACCTCGTTAAATATATTCTACAGTTCATCAGGGACCTTCTTGGTAGTATGCTCTGTTCTAACTTTTCTGGAACATTGATTTGCCAGTTTTCTCTAGCTACATTTAAATTCTTTTTCTATTCCTTCCCTTAATTTAGAAATATAAACACTAAATATGTTTGTTAAAAATGTTTGTATAAACATTTCTGAACATTTCATAACTGCATGCCTTTATCTTTTAAGAGAAAAGCCTCATAAGCTCACCTTTTCTGGCTGTCTAAGGTGACCGTTGGTCTTGGTTCAAGATAATCCCAGTTTTTTCCTGACTATGTAGGTTGCCTTTTAATTCAAAACCATGCAGTTTACATGGGCAGTTATATCACCCCCAGTTTCTGTGTTATCCTCTTTGACAGGGAAGTACTTAGAATCTTAAATCTTGCTTCTCTTCTTCTCAGTCCCCCTGTCTGTTGTTACTTAACTCTCCCCTCTTTCCTCTGATGCTGTTCTAGTGCGAGAACCAAGCCCAGCAAATGGCTGAACCGCCAGATGGCTGACTTAGTATTTATGAAGCTTCGCCTTCCTGCAGCGTTTGGTTCTGTGCACTGCTGCTTTCCTCATCTTCCTTGACTTTCGTAAGCACTGCATTGTGAGTGTTTTCTTCCTCTCTGGTGGTGTGTCTGTACTGATCCTCCTCTCCACTCCCTTCTTAGCACTTTGACTGTTATGCCTTCGTTTCTTCTCCTAGCCTCATATTCTCATGATTTTCCTAATTTAGGCTCCATTGTTTCATCTGTATTCTTGCAGTTTTCTGCTACCCCTTCAGGATCCCCTTTCCTTTTCGCCCATTTATCTATCAAAATCCTTTACTTTGTCTCTTCCTGAGTCAAATTCAAGCACCCTGAAAGCTTCTAGAGAAAAAAAAAATCACCTGTGCAGTTTGTGGCCAGTCATATTCTCATGATTGTTAACCATGTGTAGGATTACAGTGTTGCTCAGAAGTCTTACTGTTCCTGGTCAACATAATTTCTTCCCAGCAAGTGCCATACTCCTTTTTACTGGCCTCTCTTTCTAGTCTAATGCAAGAGTTACTTTTTGTTTTGAACTTGATCCTAGACAAAGGCTGAGAAGGCAGTTCTTGAGTTAATTCTTTAAACAGTATTCACTCCACCACTTCCTCAAAGACCTGTAATTTCCTCTCCACCTCAAACTGCATTGGAGTGTAAACATGTTCACATATTTCCTTTCTTAGTGACAAAACACCCATTGCTCTTAATTCTCAACTCCTTTCTTTTCTTGACAGTTGCCTTTTTTTTCTTTAGTCCTGTGCAATCTGACTTCTGTTCTCCTTACTCCTTAGAACTTTCCTTACCGTGATCACCAGTGACGATTCCAAAGCTGCTGAATGCTTTTTAGTTGCTGCCATTGTACTTTCTGTGGGTTCCTTGAAGCCACTTCTTGATTTTCAAACTGTTGGTCTGTTCTGTCATAGTTTTAGAGTAGAGTCCTGTGTATTATAAGCCGGTGTTGTCTTAAGTATGGGTATCTGCTTTAGCTTGATGTGCAGGGTCAGACTTCTATCAGTTTCCAACAGAGACATTTATCTTTAAATTGTGACAATGTACAAATAAAGGTCTGGTGTTTCCCCCTCCCCCCAAATATGTATTGTGAAGTGAAAAATGCGATTCAGCATTGTCTTGATGAGACATAGTAACTGCCCTGATCCACCTGGTATGTCCCTTCCTGTTGTACTTTCATGTTTCCTTGCTCTCTGAGGTAACCACTCTCCAAACTTGGGGGCTGTCAGCTTCCCTCCTTCTCCCTCCCCTCTTTCCCATCCACTTCTCCCCAACTCCATTATTGAGTACACGGAAAAAGGGTAGCAGGCTGGGCGGTGACTAGAGTACTACCTGCAGTTCACTTTTCTTTGTTTTTGTAAAATTTTAAATAGTAGCTATTCTCAGACTGAATATTGCCAGGTTCTAACTTTTATTTAAATAAAAATGCAGTAGCTTTTTGTGTGCCTGTTTTACTCACAATATATCCCTGTTTTGACCTACAACAAAACTATTTCTATTTTTATACTTCTGTGTTGCAGAAAAACAACTTAAAAATTAGTTAACCTTGGCCAGGCGGTGGTGGCGCACGCCTTTAATCCCAGCACTCGGGAAGCAGAGCCAGGCGGATCTCTGTGAGTTCGAGGCAGCCTGGCTACCAATGAGTTCCAGAAAGCGCAAAGCTACACAAGAAACCCTGTTCGGAAAAAAAAAAAAAAAAAAAAAAAAAATTAGTTAACCTTATGTCATCTCTCCATGGGATCAGCATATTTTTATTAGTAATTTGTGCTTACATATATTTAGTAAGTTAATCCTTTATATAAATTGACTCTATCTTATATGTTGATAGTAGCCAATTTTTAAAATTTTTTGTGTTTTTATTTTTAATCTAAAAATCATACCTATGTAACTTTTTAACACCTTGAACCAAATAGTGTAAAGATCAGGTGTATGTTCTTCAGTAATAATACAGCTTCTGAGTCCATCAGATAAGACTTTTAGTTATAAGAATATATGTGGAATATTTATTAAGGTAACTAAAGTGGATCCTTGTTTTTTGTTTTTTTTTTTTCCAAGTTGGCCTTTGCCAGAGTTTGACCCAAGCCAGATTCGACTGATCGTATATCAAGACTGTGAAAGACGAGGGAGAAATGTATTGTTTGATTCTAGTGTTAAGAGAAAAAATGAGGACACATCAGTATCGGTGAGTGTTGTTCTTATCTCGGGTATTTTAATAATTCAAGAAAGAATTAATATAATTTCAACTATGGTAACTTTGTTAATACAAAACATCTCTAGCCTGTTTAAAATTCAGAGTCCTAATTTTGAGATTTTTTTTCTCCCTTTTATTGAAAATAAACTTTTTTCCCCTCCTATATCCTGATTACAGTTTCCCTTCTCTCTGCTCTTTCCAGTTCCTACTCACTTCCCTTTCCATCCAGATGTAACCCCTTTCTGTCTCTCATTAGAAGAGAACAAGGCACAAGAAACAGATATAGATGCAGAGACCCACTTAATCACACACTCAGAAATTCCTTAAAAACATTAAACAGTAGCTATAATATAATATATACACAAAGGACCTGTAGGGAGGGATATATATATATATATATATATATATATATATATATTATATATATGATTTTTTTTAAGCCATGACAAGACATTATGAGATGAGGAACCTCTAAAGATGCCATTGAGTTCATTTTCTGTTGGCCATCTACTGCTGGATATGCAGCCTATCCTTAATAGTAGTTAGTTTCCCCAGTGAGACTGCCTTAGAGAAAATTAAATTTTCATTTGTAAGTGGTTATCAATTGGAGATAGCTACTGGATTAAGGATGGGGGCATTCCTATTTCTCCTTTCAACTTTAAGACCCCATCTGGTCTTAAAGACCAGACAGACCCCTACAGACCATACAGACCCGGTGCATGTTGCCTCAGTTTCTATGAGTTCATATTGTGTTAATACTGTTGATTTAGAGTGCTTTGTTTATTTTTTTTTTCTTGGTGTCCTCCATCCCCTCTGGTTTTTTGATCTTTCTGCCTCCTCTTCTGCAGGGTTCCCTGGGCTCTGAGGGAAGGCTTTGATGGAGATATCATTTTATGGCTTAGTGTTCCAAGGTCTCTAACTCACTGTGTGTCTGGTGTAGGTCTCTGTATTTGTTCCCATCTGCTGCAGGAGGAAGGTTCTCTGATAATGGCTGAGCAAGGCACTGGTCTATGAATACAGCAGAATGTCATTTGGAATCATTTTATTGCTGCATTCTTTTAGAAGAATGGTAGTATTTGGTTTTGCCCTAGGTCCCTGGGCTATCTAATCTCAGGTTCTTTGTCATCCAAGCAGTGTTAGGTATGGATAGTACGAAAACCTAATACAGCAGAAGTTTCCTAAAATATGTACATATATAATGGAGGAGACAGATCCAACTGGATATCTCTTGTCACTAAATGAAGCTTCCATTACTGGTAATAGGTTACATTTAATTGAATTGTTTGCCAAAGGGGTCTCTTAAGAACCCTCAAACAACCAAGACTATAGGTTGCTCTCCACAAACTGATGGCAAGGCCCTATTGCTGAAGGTAACACCTACACAACTTATTGAACCTGGAGAAGTTGTGCTGGTGCCTGCATAGAGCCTTCACCCTTATGTGCTAGCATCTTTGTTACAGAAAGGTACTCTGCATGCTACCAAAGGAGAAATGTAAACACCAACCCTTTGATCTACAGTAATGTCCTGTTTGCAAGATATGCTAGAGCAATGTTGGCGCAAAGCTTGTGGGGTTAACCAACAAATAACTGATTTGACTTATGGTCTACTCCATGAGTTTTTGTTTGCTTGCTTGTTTGTTTTTTTATAAGACAACACTTGGGTTACTTGTTATCAATCTAACCAGAAACTGTTTTTGTTTGACATTTATTCCCTTATACCTGTGGGTCACATCCCCTTTGAAAGTCGAACAACTCTTTCACAGGAGTCACCTAAGGCCATTGGAAAACAAAAATATTTACCTTACAATTCATAACAGAAAAATTACAGTTATGAAGTAGCAACAAAAAATGATTTTTATGGTTGGGGTCACCACAACATGAAGAATTGTATTAAAGGCTCTCAGCATTAGGAACGTTGAGAACCACTGCCTTATGTGATGATGTTGTTAAATATGACCTAGGAACTACTGGGAGTCTTATAGAGAATCTGGTTAGACCTCTGATTGTACAATCAGGGAAAGTGAGACCTAGAGAACAATAAATATTTATCTGATGGTATAAAGCAAATTAAGTCTGCAGTCCTAATAACATACTTTTCCCTACTCTAAAGTGGAGGCAAGAACCTGTATCTATTCTTTAAATCTTCAACACTGTATTTTGAAACATTGTTATTAGTTTAGCAACAATAAGACATTTATTTGGTTGGCCAAGAGAGCCTAGTGTAGTGTTGGCTACTGCCATTACATCTTAAGACATAAAGACAAAGTGCCCCGGGCCTAGAATGGGTTTCTCCCTCTTTTTAGGTTGCCACTTTCTACCAACATTCCAATAATCAACTGAAAACAAAATACTTTGGAGAAAATTTTTTTTCTATCAGTTGAACTTTTTATTGAGTTTTTTTTTTTTTTTTTTTTTTTTTTAAAGAATTGGGTTCATTTGAGATTTTTGACTTCTGAAAAAAACATGAATATGTCTGTCCTGGTCTGTTATCTTATACACAAATGTGTCTTCAGCATCTGCCACAATAATGGGTGTTCATCTTTTTTGATTGCTATATTTTTACTATATCGCACCTAATTATTAAGAATTTTCGGGGCGGTGGTGGTGCACGCCTTTAATCCCAGCACTTGGGAGGCAGAGGCAGGTGGATCTCTGTGAGTTCAAGGCCAGCCTGGTCTACAGAGCGAGTTCCAGGAAAGGCGCAAAACCACACAGAGAAACCCTGTCTCAAAAACCAAAAAATAAATAAATAAATAAAAGAAAGAAAAAGAAATGTAGTTGAAAAAATGTGAGAACATGCCATTTATCCTAAAAAAAAAAAAAAAAAAAAAAAGTTTTCAACCTTTTAGAGATTGTGCTTTGTGTAAATTGTTTATCCCTTTCTCACACTTTGTAATCTGATGAAAAAAAGCATCTATACAAGTTAACCAAGGGTTTATAAAATACTAAATACTTGGAAATTTAGCAGCCTGTGCCCTCTTGGTTTCTACATATAGCCTATTATGGCAGGTAGTTAATGAACAAATAAATCTACACATAATTCTAAATTGTGAAAGTACTGTGAAGAAAGCTTATAGAATACTTAATAAGATGCCAAAAGTAAGGAACTAAGTTTCCATCAATTTGAGTGATAGTCTCCTTTACTGAAAAAGTAAAATAAAAGCTGAAATGTGAAGAAATAACAGTAACACTTGATGAAAAGTCTGCAGGGTGATTTTGGAGCTTGGCAAATTGGAAAATTTAAAAAAAAAAGCCCACCTTGGCTGGAGTGATAGCAAATAATATGCAAAGTAGTTGGAGGTGAAGGTTGAATAGAGATGAGGCAAGGGCATAGTATTCAGGGCCTTAACGAGTTTCAGGGTTAGATGTTTGGATCATATCCTAAGTACAGAGGGAAATCACTGAAGATATCAAACTTGAATTTCAAAAAGTCACCTTATCTGCTTTATGAAATGTAGTTGGGTATGATTATGGGAAAAATGTTTGATAAATTTACCATTTTAGTTTGAATAGTGTAAGAGGTAAGATACCTCAAAGTCATAGAAATAGAGATGCTCAAGACTTTTGAAATCTAAAAACAACTATAAATATGATCATGGGCACTTCTTTGTATTTAGGCTACCATAAAGCTTAACAAAAATTTGCTAAGTTTGACAGATTAGCTAACATGAACAATACTCTTGCTTTTTTTAGTCCAACATTTACTGAAGTTTCCTTTGTGTCTGGTAATGTTTTACTACATACATTACAGTGTCTGGCACCTTTATCTTGATTAATGTTGCTCATTGTGCATTTCATTTATTCTGCATCCTTTTTTTTTTTTTTAACCTTAATTTGCTCTATACGTCTTGATTTATACTGTTTTCCAAATCTCTTGCCCATCTTTTCTGGATTGATGCTTCATTATTCTCTCCTGCTCATGTCTTTCTCTGTGACCTTTTTCTTTGCCTACATATATATTGATAAAGAGTCATTATCTAACATCAAGAAAATTTTAAAAATTTTGTTACATTTTATTTTATTGTGTGTGGAAGTCTGATGACAAGTTTCAAGAGTCACCCCTCCCAGCATGTGGATTCTGGGAATGAACAGCAGGCACTTATACCAACTGAGCCATCTTGTTTGACCATAACAAAATAATGTTTAACTTTCTCTGTGTGTGTCTTTATTCAGACAGAATAACAAAACAGTACAGACTGGAAGGTCAGGATGGAGTGCTGGCATGTTGGGTTTTTGTCAGGTTCTCTTCCAGATTACAGACTGTTGATTTCTTGTAACCTCACATGTAGAAAAGAGGGTAAGAGCACTCTGAAATTGTTTCTGTATGGGTGCTGTTCCCATTATGAGATGCTCCCCCCTTATGACCAAAGAACATTCCAAAGTCCAGACCTCCTAATACCATACCCTCAGGGATTCATATTTTAACACCAATTTTGGGGAGACATGGTGTTTATACCTCCCATTCCTTCTCTGTATCTGTTCCTTCTTTATTGTTTCTCAGTGTCTGCTAGTGTCTCTTTCTTTCTCTGTTAGGCTGTCCTTGGTATCTGTTTTTTGTGTTTCTCTCTATCTCTTACTCTTTTCTGGTGATTTTTCCATGGAGTATCCTGGTCTCTTCTTTTTCATAATAGTATGTCTGTTGGCTTTATTCCTTCAATGCTATGCACTTGCTACTCAACCTTATCCCCCTCAATATCTTGTATCTCCCTCCAACTCCCACTGATTCCCATCTGTGTTAGTTAGGGTTTCTAGTCTGTGAAGAGACACCATGGCTAAGGCAACTCTTACAAAGGAAAACATTTAATTAGAGTGGCTTGCTTATAGTTCAAAGGTTTAGTCCATTGTCATCATGGCAGGAAGCAAGGCAGCATGCAGGCAGACATGCTGCTAGAGAAGGAACTCAGAGTTTTTACATCTTGACTCACAGGCAACATAAAGTAGTCTGAACTAGGCATAGCTTGAGCATAGGACACCTCAAAGCCCACCCCCTCAATGACATACTTCCTCTAACAAAGCCACACCTCCTAATAGTGCCACTCCCTGTGAGCTTATAGGGGCCAATTACGTTTAAACTACTACACTATCCTTTTCCCAGTTACTCTCCCTACTTTTCATCATTTTTGTTTTTGTGACCTGATGAATTTCATTAAGGTTGCTTATAAGAGCATGGATTAGAGGTTATTTATAGGAGCATAGGTACCTTACCAGCAGCTATACTACTGAAAAAAATGTCTCAGTCCTCTAGAGGCAGAGACAGGCAGATCTCTGTGAGTTCAAGGCCAGTGTGTTCTATAGAGTGAGTTCCAGGACAGCCAGGGCAACAAAGAGAAACCCTGTCTTGAAAAACAAACAAAAATCTCTCCTTCCACCACCATTAAGTGCCTAAAGGTCTTCAGGGATGAGTAGGACCTTATAGGTCCCTCTCCAGCCTATGACAAGATGTTGACAGGTCTAGTCTTGTACAAATAATTACAGCAGCTATGAGTTTAAGAATGCTGTGACCATATCATGTCCAGAAGATAGTGTTCTGTAACATTCCACTCCAACTTCTAGCTTTTACATTCTTTCTACCCTCTCTGCTATAATGATCCCTGAGTCTGGGAGGGGTGACATAGACATCTCATTTATGACAGAGCATTCAGCAGCCACTTATTCTCAGCACTTTCACCAGTTACGAATTTCTGCATTAACTGCTGCCCACTGCAAAGAGATGCTTTTTTTTCTTGAGACAGTGTTTCTCTGTGTAGCCCTGGCTATCCTGGGAACTCATTCTGTAGATCAGGCTGGCCTCAAACTCAAGGATATGCCTGTCTTTGCCTCCTGAGTCCTGAGATTAAAGGTGTACACCAAACAGCTGGCTTAAAAACAAGCTTTTCTGAACAAAGCTGACAGTGTCACTACTCTGTGGGCATAAGTACAAATATTTAAAAAGTGGTTTGCTGACATGTTTGTTCATTTAGCAAAATAAAAGTAGTAGGTTCCCAGCTAGAGCCAGACCTACTGAGGCATGGGCTTTTGACCAGGTTTATAGTACTAACCATGAATTCTCTTTGTAAGACGAATTGCTAAACAGTCTTATTAATAAAAAAAAAAAAAAAAAAAAAAAAAAAAAAAAAAAACTCGGAGCTAGATATTGGGGTGAAAAACTGAGAGATCAGAGAAATAGGACAAGCCACAGACAACCTTACCTCACTGACACCTCAGTCTCCAAAGAGACCTACTTCCTTTATACTCACGCCTATATGCCTTTCTTTTTTTGCCATCTCATTTCTCTGCCCAGCTACATCACTTCCTCTTCCTGCCCTGCTCTGTCACTTCCTTTTCTTTTTGTACAGATCTCCAGATATTTATGGTTAGTGCTGGGATTAAAGGTTTATACTACCACGCCTGGCTCTGTTCCTAGTATGGCCTTAAACTCACAGAGATCTAGACGGATCTCTGCCTCCCGAGTGATAGGATTAAAGGCATGCACTACCATTGCCTGACCTCTATGTTTCCTATAATGGCTGGTTTTTTACTCTGATCCTCAGATAAACTTTATTTGGGTGCATGATATATTGGGGACACAATACATCACCACATGTCTTCTGTAAAACAGGCCTCAAATCTAATCAGAAAGCAGTAAGTTATCCCTGTAATCTTTACATCACTGTTTTACCAATGATAACATACTGCTCAGCAGGTCAGTATTGTAACATTCAGGGTTTACTGCTGGGTAATACCACTTTCTTCCACAGTGGCCTTCATAGTACCTTCTGCATTATGAAAACTAGCCAGTAGGGAGGAATTTTTTTAGATCAATTCCAAATTGATTTCTCTGTGTCTTGTATCCAAAGTGTGTTATATTGTTCGTAATAGGATCTTACCATCCAAGAATGGTTGGCAACCAAGAGCAATGGCAATAGCTTGTTTTATGTGGCGGTCTCTAGGGCTTCTCTTGCCAGTAACTTACAGGGTGGTGGCCCGTGTCTGGCACTGAAAATTTTATTTAATAACCCCTGTGTTAGTATTGCCCACAATTGCAGGATTCTTGTGTTCAAAGTACTCCTTAAAAATATTTTTTTAGTTCTTTGAGAGTTTCATACAACATATTTTGATGACATTTACACCCCCCCTTTCCACATCATATTTATATTCCAATTCTTCCCAGATCAACTCCACTCCCTGTGCACCCAACTTTTTTTTGTCACTTACAAAAAAAAAAAAAAAAAAACCCTTCAAGACCATTTTATGTTGCTCAGATATTCTTAGATATGTAGTCTTCTACTGTGACATGGTCAACTTTCTAGGGCCTACACTCATAGAGAAAAGCATCTCTCTCCACTGTCAGCAGCTAATAGTTACCAGTAACTCCACAGCTAGGAGTGGGATTGTGTGTCCAACTCCCTTCTCCATTCTGGGATTTCTTCTGGCTTAGACTTGCACAGGTTTTGTATGTGCTGTTGTGACCACTTGTGAGTTCATATGTGTAGCTTCTCTGCTGTGTCCAGAAGATAATGTTTCTTTTTAATTATCTAATACCTCTGACTCTTACTCTTTTCCAGCCATCTACTGTAGTGATCCCTGAACCTTAGGAAGTGCAGTATATGTGTTCCCTTTAGAGCTAAACATTCTGCAGTCTCTTACTCTCTGCATCTTCATCAGTTGTGAATCATTTCATTAATCACCAAATAGAAGTTTCTCAGGTGAGGGTTGAGAGATGCATTGATCTATTGGTATAATGATAAATCATTAGGATTTTCAGTTTAATAATATGTCCATATAGCAGCATAATAGTAGATGGTTCTCCCCTCAAGTCTGTGACCTGTTGAGCCATAGGTTTTTGGCTTGGTGATGATGCCAGATATCTTGTAGAATGAGACTTAAATCTAACCAGAAAGTGGTCAGTTACTTCCATGATGTTCATGCCACTATTGCCCCAGTGCACATGTCATTCTAGACCAGTCCTTCTTGTCACTTGTAGGGTTCCTAGCTGGGAATAATTGCTGATTACTTTTCTCCTCTAGTACCTTGGATAGCACTTTCTAGTACTATGAAAATTAGCTAATAGGGCTGAAGCTTCCAGGTCCATACCAGCATAATTTTACCATGTTCTGTGACTTTGGATGAGTTGTTTTCAGCAATAGGATCTTACTGTGTAGTTCTGGAAGGTAACCAAGACCAGTGGCAATAGCCTGTGTTGTTTGGAGATCTGTGGAACCTCCCTAGAAATAACTCCAAAAGGAGAAACCCATTCCTGGTAATAGACTTTTTATTTAAGCCTCTGATGTCTAGGGGCATTGTTGCCTTGTTACAGCATAACACATTTTAACACACACACACACACACACACACACACACTTTTAAGCTTTGTCCCCTTAGAGAATGTAGAGGTCATGAGAATCCAATATAATGAACATATCTAGCCTCTAAATGGTTTTTTCTAAGTTCTTTTATTTATTGAAATGAGCCAGATCTGTGAGAAATAACTTGTCTGTGGACAGAGACAAGAAGAGGAAAAAATGAGCTTGGGACTTTTTTTTGGTGGGGGGAGCTTGAGATGGTTGAGACACATTATAGCACTTCAGTACTTTGGTTGACTGATGAAAAGGTGCTTTGTAGTATGAGGTAAGCCAACTGAGTTTTATTTGTAATTACATAACAGACTTAGGCAATTTCTCTTTGCTTCATGTTTCTTGAATGTAAAATGGAGTATTTTAGTAGCATCTTCCATGCTGAATTGTACATGAGGGCTAGTATTTTGTTGGCAATACTTTGTTTATAAGTAATAAGTTTATTAAGATATAGCCCAGAACATATTCAGTTGATATCCCTGGGACGCCCGCTCTTTTCTGAAGGGAAATGGAGGAGAAAATGGATCTGGGGGAGAGGGGAGGCAGGGTGCACTGGGAGGAGAGCAGGGAAGGGACCTTTGGTTGGAAAGTAATGTATGAGAGAAGAATTTTTAACAAAAGACATGGCCAAGGATACTGATACTAAATGGTATTAACAAGCATTTAAATGAAGTAATATAAATAAAAATATCTAGTGAAATCCTTGACTTCAGTTAGGTTAATTTCCTACTTATAACTATACATCAATAAGTTTAAGTTAGTTCTCTAGACTATTATAATTAGAAATTCTCTAAGTGTCATTATGGTTTCTCTTCCCATACCACAGATAGCAAACTAAGATTTAAGAACTCACATAACCTATTCATAGGATTTGAACTCACTATATCTACTCAAAAGTTTTAAAGCTTCTTTTACTTTTACTTGAAACATTTGATTACAGATGACGTGGAAGTTATCTGTACCTTGTTTTAAAGAGCCTTTGGTGATAATGTAACTATAAAATAGTTACTCCTCAGAAAATTGCAGTTTCACTCTGATTGCTTCTTCTGAAAATCTGAGGTCTTGCACATGGAAGAATCAACATACTAGAAACTGATCAATCACTGAAGTACGTTTTAGTGGTGTTATATACCTAAATAAATTGCAGCTGTGCAAGTTGTGAGCCATGAAAGTTCCAGGGTTCAATGGGTTGGAGAAGAGAGGAAAAGGAATAAAGTAAAAGAAATGAGTCCTGGGACTAGAAAGAGGGTTCCATAGTTGAAAGTACTTTCTTTAGTTCCCAACACCTCACAACCATCCTTAATTACAGTTCCGGGGAATCCAACACCACCTTCTGGCTCTATGGGCACCAGGTACATGTATGGGGTTTAAACATACATGCAGGCAAAATGCAAAGATGTATAAAAGTAAATCTTTTTTAAAAAAGTAGTGAGTCTTTCATCTAGTCTTACTTGATAGCACAATCATCTAGATTTAAAATGTATTCTTTATTTGTTCTTCACATAAATACATTTAATATTAGAAGATGAGACATGGGACTAGGGTTGTATCCCAGTGGTAGAATACGTGCCTACCATGCACATACCCCTGAGCTCAGGTCTTGAACTGCCCTCTCCAAACACAAAAGGTTAAGCAGGTATATGTACCTATAATAAAATATAAATCTATTTTATGTTTCTCCTTCCTCACAGACTACATATGGTTAATTTTTCATGACACTGTTGTTTGTTAATTTGTGACATTATTCTTAAATTTAATTAGACATTTAAAACTTTCTCAGCTTTATTTTCTAAGATAATGAATAGATAAATCTCCTAAACAAAAGTCCTTAAATGTTCTCAATAATTTCTAAGAGTATAAGTTTTGAAAATAAATAATTTGAAAATCACCATTATAGATTACTAAGTTACAATTAATGAATATTGTGTTGGCCATATAATAAAGAAAATTCTCTGGTTTAATAATGTTGCTGAGAAAAAAAATGTACTCCAAATAGTGCTGGAGGAAATAGAGAAAAATACAATATTGTATTAAAGTTGCATTATTTTCAGTTATCTCATCCTTGTTTTTTCCAAGGTTTTTTTTTTCCTTACTGTTGCTTTTAAGTTTATGATAAAAAAAGAAATGTATTGGACTATAAATGGGAGTATCCTCTGTGTTTCAGAAGCTCTGTAATGATGCTCAAGTCAAGGTCTTTGGGAAGTGCTGTCAGCTGAAGCCAGGAGGAGATAGTTCTTCCTCTTTGGATAGCTCTATCAATTTATCTTCTGATGTAAAAGACCAGTGTCCCAAGTACCAGGTAAGATCACTCATCCATTCATTTACAAATCATTTTAATCACTTTCCTAGGGACCAGTATCAGCTATGTACCTATGTACCTTCCTGGAGCCTACATTGTAGCTGTAGAGATGGATAAATTCATTAAATAAGTAAGTTTTTATAATTTTGAAAATCTTAGATGGGAAAAATACAGAGGTCTATAGTATTGGTAGCAGATATTTTATTCATCTTTATCTTAATTCATATTATTGAGTACCCAGAGTAATAAATTTTTGTACCTCTTTATTATTAAATAATAAAATTAAAATACCAGTAAAGTTTGGCAATAGTAGGAAATTAAAGTGTAATTACAAGGATTAAACGCACCTCTTTGCTTTTCAGAAATAAACTGGTTTCTTTTTTTAGGCTAAATAAATCAGTAACTACATAGGAACTTGTATATAAGCTTACTATGTGAAATAGTATCAACTTAGTTTCATCCTAAGTTCATATTATATCTACTCTGAATTTATGACATCCCAAGTTTGTGCAAATAAAACATACTTTGTATTTAGTGATGCTAAAATAGAATCTTTGCCATTCTGTTTGTAAGAGATGGTTGGATTTGGGTGGAAATTTGTCCTTGTACCCATCGATAAGGCAATGTATGTAAAAGGATTCTAAAGTTATTCAACTCTGCATGTTAGGAGGTGATTCACAGGACACTCTTGTTTTTCCTTCACCCTAGGAACAGAACCTTAGCAAACACCTAACAATGCTTTGCCATATATCACCTGTATAAGTCAGGAAATTTACATAATTTGAGAGGTTTTCCTAATTTGTTAAGTTGTATAAAATTGCTTTTTCTGTATATATTATTTGATTAAAAATAAAATTAGATTTTTTTTTGAGACAGTTTCTCTGTGTAGTTTTGGTGCCTGTTCTGGATCTCGCTCTGTATACCAGGCTGGCCTTGAACTCACAGAGATCTGTCTGGCTCTGTCTCCCGAGTGCTGGGATTAAAGGCATGCGCCAACACCACCTGGTAGGACTGGCTCTTCAGGGGCTTTCTCCTGCACACAAAGTAATGATCAGATGCTGAGAACCTGATATTCTGTCTGTGGTGTGCTTCTCAGTCATTAATCTGGTCCTCAAGATCATGGTCAGGGCAGTCCTTTGTACACAGGAATGGAAAGATAATCTCTTGTCTCAGCCCTTATTGGCTAAGACTTCTCAACATCCAAGTGAACTGAAGCTAATCTGACATTGTCTTCTCACTTGTACATCCTAGTGGGATATATGTGAAGTTTTCAAAGCAGCAATATATGCAAAGCCAAGGTTTGAGGAAGGGAGTTTTGGGGAATGGGCAGCAGATGGTAAATCCAGGGTACTCAGGCTAGGATGCACTGTGGGTGTTGCTTGCTTTGCAGCTGGGGTCCCACTGTCTCTGATCCTGGGGAGTGGGGGGGAGGGGGTGAATAGACGCAGAACCAAATGACACAGGCCTCTGGGAGGTTGTAAACAATCTTGTTTATTAAACAAAGGACTGAGGTAAGAAAATAAATAAGTAAATACATAAATAAATATTAGAAAACTGACCAAGATTGTAATGATCCAAAAGGTAGTGATTGATTATTACATTTTATGTCAGAATCCCAGAAAACACACTTTTTTAAATAAAAGCATTCAGTTATACTTGATATGCTAGATAAAATATGATCTCCAGCCGGGTAGTGGTGGTGCACACCTTTAATCCCAGCACTCAGGAGGCAGAGCCAGGAGGATCTCTGTGAGTTGGAGGCCAGCCTGGGCTACAGAGTGAGTTCCAGGAAAGGCGCAAAGCTACACAGAGAAACCCTGTCTCGGGGGAAAAATATATATATATATATTTTCATACACATATGTATGTGTGTGTATGTATGTATGTATGTATGTATGTATGTATGTGTGATCTCCGGTAACTAGAACATTATCTTTGAATTACTTTCCAGGGGTGAGTATGTAGAATGAGCAGACCCGTTAAAGAAAGCATATAAAAGGCAGCAGTGATAACAAACTTTGTTAATTTTGTGATCTTTATTGTAGATTGTTTCACATGAAAATATATTAACATTATCTGATACATTAACCATTTGGTGTATGCATTAGCAGACAAAGAATTTTAATATCAAATTACATGATTTTATTATATTGTCTCCATGGAATGCTTAATTGATGCAATTATTTAATATTAATCAGTGAGAAAGATAACTTCAATAACTCCAACTATAAATGAGGATTAGACTACTAGACTAATTCACAGACTATGAATTATTTTCTTTACATGACTAATCTGGAGTCATGTGATACATGGGATTTGTTGGTTTGAAGATGTCCTCAGAAAAAGTCCAGGGTTCCCTTATCTTTCATATTCATCAGAGATGATGTGTTCTGTTGCCCAAAGGATAGCAGCTCCATTTCTAGTGATTTGCATTTGAATTTCATTAGCCAGTTCTTTAAAGTGCATGTGAGTAGGTAGTTCTGAAAATTGCTACTGCAAAATTGTTACCATTAGGCCAATCTTATATCAGTGAGTGCATCACCTGTCTTCAAGTGAGAATGTGAAATGGGATTCTTTGCAATTAGGCACATTGATGTCTTGGAACAAATTGGGTTTTGAAAATCAAGTAGAGACAGCTGATGAAATGGTTCAGCAGGTACAGGTACTTGCTCTTCAACCCAAGTCCCTCCTCAGGACCCACATAATGGAAGGAGAGAATTGGCTCCCAAATATTGGTCTATGACCTCTACTTTTGTGCTATGGCATGACATATCCACACACAACCACACACAACATACATATGAATAATAAATATAATAATATTTTTTTAAAAAATAAGGTCTCACTATATAGCCTTGACTATCCAGGAACTTGCTATATATATAAGGCCTCAGACTCACAGAGTTGGTTCATCTCTGCTTCCTAAGTGCTGGGAGTAAAGGCATGCATCACCAGCTAAAATTTTTAAAAATTAAGTAGAGAGTACTTTGTAATTAGTGATATTTGCCATGGTGTATAAATACTAACTAAATGGACTTTTGATTTTTTTAATGATTTTTATAATTATGGTGACAACAACTAAGGAATGATAATAATTAAGAGTTGGAGAAAAAAGACATTTTATATATGGTGACAACAATTTAGGAACAATAATAATTAATTCGTTGAGAAAAAAAGACATTTGATATTTCAGGAACTCATAGAGACCCATTTGCCTCTGTCTCTTGAGTACTGAGATCAAAGACCACTACACTTGGCTTAAATCTTTTTCTTAATTAAACTTTTAGTATACAATGCTTTGTTCTTAACTATAGATGTGATGTTGTGCAGCAGATCTCAAGAGTTTATTCTCATTTCTTGACTGAAGCTCATTGATTAGTAACTTTATTTCTCCTTTGCCCTGGTAACTACCAATTCTATTCTTTGGTTCCATGAATTTGACTTTCTTAGATACCTCAGATAAGTGGAAGTATATGCAATGCTTGTCTTTCTATGGTTATCTTGCTTCATGCTGCCCTTAAGATTCATCTGTGCAGGCCTGGAAAGATGGCTCAGTTGTTTAGAAAACTTGCTGTTCTTCCAGAGGGCTTGGGTTCAATTCATAGCACTCAAAAATGTTGACTTACCATCTGTAACTCTAATCACAGGGAATCTGGTATCCTTTTCTGGCCTCCAAGGGCACCAGGCATTTATGTGGTGTACAGATGTAGATGCAGGCAAAACACACTAAAAAATGATAATAATTTTTTAAAAATTTAAGATTTATCTCTTCTACTGTATACTCCAAAGTATGTCTCTCAGGTTGAAATATATTTCACTGTATGTATATATACCTCATTTTCTTTGTCTATTCTTTTCCTATTTAAGTCTTTAATCCACATTGAGTTTATATATGCTATAAGAGTCTCTTTTTATTTTTTGCATATGAATATCTAGTCTTCCCAGTAGCAAGAGATTTTCCTTTCCCTATTTTATAGGCTTAGTACCCATGTTGAGGATCAGTTGACTGTATGGGTGTGGATTTATTTCTGGGTTTCTGATCCCATTCCATTGGTTTGTTTGTCTTTCTATTGGTGCCATACTGTTTTGACTACTATAGATTTGTAGTATATTTTTAAATCTGGATTGTGATAACTTCAGTTTTATGTTCTCTTTCAAGGTAATTTGGCTTCGTGGTCTTTTATTGCATGTTATTTTAGAATGGTTTTTCTATGCTTATAAACAAATCTCACTAAGTCTATAGATTACATCTTTTTAAAATTCATGATAGTTATAAATTGCTGCATTTGTGGATGTTTCTTTGCCATAATGGAAGTAGTAAAATTTATACTGTCTGTTCTACCCTTGCTTACCTACTGGAGAAATGATGTGTATACATGTGTAAGACATGGCTCAAATGTTGATTTGGGACTAGCAAGATGGCTTAGCAGGTAAAGAACTGCACTGGTTGCCAAGTTTCACAGCCAAATTCAATCCCTAGAACCCAGATGGTAGAATGTAGGAGAGAACTAACTCCTGCAAGTTGTTTTCTGACCTCTACTCACATTCAGTGTATACATTCACCCACTTACATTCATACCAAATGCATGAATAACTGTAAAAAAATTATTTCAGCATTATTTTTAGTAGTAAAATCCTAGCAGTGATCTAAATGCTCCTTGGTAACTAGTCTGACCTCATGAAGTATGGTATTTTTTAAAGATTTACTTATTTTTATTTTATGTGTATGAGTGTTTTGCCAACATTTATGTATGTGCACTATATACATGCCTAGTAGGGAGGCCACAAGATGGGTTGTGTTTCCTGAAACTGAAGTTACAGGTAGTTGTGAGCTTTTGTGTGGGTGCTGGGAACCAAACCCAGGTCCTCTGCAAGAACAGCAAGTGGTGTTAACTACTGAGTTATCTCACCAGCCCTGAAGTATGGTAATTTTATGTAATCAAATAATGTGCAAATCCCTCCCACCCTCTTCGTCTTCCATCCCTTCCTCTTCCTCCCTCCCTTCCATCCTTAAATGAATCAGAGTCTCCCAAAGTACCCAGCTTGGATTGAAACTTGAGATATTCCTGCCTTGGTCTCCCCACTATTAGGATTATAGGTATTAGTATACCTACCAATAGCTGTACAGATTTAAAAATAAGTGGAATTTCCGTTTAGTGATATGGTTAGGATTAACATAAGAAACCATATGAGCTGGGCGGTGGTAGCGCACGCCTTTAATCCCAGCACTGGGAGGCAGAGCCAAATGGATCTCTGAGTTCAAGGCCAGCCTGGGGTACAGAGCGAGATCCAGGACAGGCTCCAAAGCTACACAGAGAAACCCTGTCTCGAAAAACCAAAAAAAAAAAAAGAAACCATATGATGAAGAACAAATTGCAAAACAGTTTATATAATACAGAATTAAAATTATTAGAAAAACTAACATAGGTTTATATTTTATAAAGAAAAAATAATATTTGAAATCATTATAAGGCTTTTAATTCTTTAATTGCATTTATGTTTTTAATTTTTATTCAGGGTTCTCGGTGCTCTTCTGATGCCAATATGCTTGGAGAAATGATGTTTGGCTCAGTAGCAATGAGCTACAAAGGATCCACTTTGAAAATTCATCAGATCCGGTGAGGGAGTTCAGTTCTTCTGTTATACTCATTGTAGATGTTCAGGTTTTTTGAAGATGGGAGGATTTCTTAGATCTTTACTCAGATTGAGCACATCAGATGCCCAGCTTATGATGCCATGGTTTTAGTGTTTCTTCTCAGCCCTTATGATGATGTCATGAAATCTCTAGCATACAAATTTTATTTACAGTAAATCAAAAAGTCTTTGTATTTTAGTTTTATCTCTTTCTGACATTGTGTTTTCTTTCGTAGCTCACCTCCACAGCTCATGCTTAGCAAAGTTTTCACTGCCCGGACTGGAAGCAGTATCTGTGGAAGTCTCAATACGTAAGTGCTATGGATGCAGGGGGAAATTGATATTTGATATTTAAGATATACAAGAATGAACATTTAAAATGCCTTTTTCAATTATAGTACATTTATTTTATATCTTACCCAAGTTTGAAAGTTTATGGAAACCAGATTACACCCTTTCTGAATAAAATTAAGCTGAAAAATACAAAGGTATGACTGCTAACTCAACATAGAAGAGTAGACTGAAAAGAGTACACTAGGCTATGATGGAAATGCATTCAACATTTTGGTTCTTGATACATCTTCTGGAAAACTACAGAAGAAAAATTACATCTTTTATTTCTGAATATAATAAAAAATGATATTGCCAAAATACCAACTTTTTAAATTTAATCCTGAAGTAGAAATTAAAACAATCACTGATTTTAAAACATTACAGTCTTCTTTTTTTCTAAATTTTAACTGATAATTCTTAAAATTTATGGAAAAGATACTTCATACTGAAAGCATAGTATTTACTTTTGTTATTCTTAAAGAAAATGAAAGTAATATATACCATTTTTAATGTGTGATGATTTGATTGCTCTTCTTGCTGCTCTCTTCCCCCTCCAATGTTCCCTTCCTTATCTGCAATTGCTCTTTTGACCATTCCCAGCACCAGATGTTTAGAAAATATTTTTAGTCCAAAATATGAGGGAAACCTTGTCTGTGATGTATGTCAGTGTCAACAATTTACTTCAGAAAGAACCAGATGATAAATATTTTCTACTTTGTTAGCTGTATAGAATGCTGTAGTTTCTTACTGCTATCATTACAGCATTAAAGCAGCCTTAAGCAACATGTAAATGAAAAAACATGACCTGTCCCCCTGTGAAATTTTATTTATAAAATGTACAGCGTCTGGATATAGCCTTCAGGTATAGCTTACTAACTGATGGCTTAAGTGTTTGCATAGTTATCATCATAGTTTATGCTTATAGTGCTACTAATAATAGTTTTAACGTAAAAAGGGTTTAAAGTTTTTAGCAAATATATAAAATAGTATATTTCATAATGATATGTTCATTCTATTATACTTTGTTCATATTCAGCTCCCTATTTTCTTCTTATTCCCAGTAGTCCCCTTTGCCTTAAATAGTTCAAGAAATTTTACACTTGGAATTTCTTTGGGATGTGTGAATAGTCCATTAAAAACATAAAAGGTATTTGGAATTTCCTTGATTTTTCTTTCCTCTGTAGGCTGCAAGACAGTCTTGAATTCATCAATCAGGACAGTAATACATTAAAGGCTGATAGCAGCACAGTTATTAATGGACTGCTTGGAAATATAGGTAGGTGGTTTATTTTTATTTTATAAAGTTAACAAATGTTAACAGTATAAAAGTATTTGAAGCCACTTAATTATAAAGATTTCTTGTATAACCAGAGAGCTTCTAATGGTGTAAATGGAAAGGTTGTTTAAATTTCACATGTATAACCTTTATGTTATTTGGAAAACATTTTTTCTTATATTCTAATGTAATATACATTTTGTATCTGAGAAAAAAACTTCTGCATGTTTAATTTGTCCTTATTGGTTTTTGTTTTTAAATTTAATATGTCTTTGAAAGGCTGAGTCATTGATATTGAAAGCCATTACCAGCTCTCTGAAATATTTTAGCTGGGAATAACTATCACTACTCTCTTCTCTAACCAAGAAGTCATTTTAAAATGGTGCTCATTTTTATGAACTGGTTCATATGAGCAGATTCTCAAATGATGACTTTTAAGAAGCTTATTAGAATAACAGCGCAATTTAGTTAATTATGGTTACCATGTATAGTGCATTTTAAAATGACATAGTATTTCTGCAGTTTCCTGTCTAGAAAGCACAACTAAATTGCTGCTTGATTATATTTCTGATGCATAATATCAGCGAGTGGACAGCCACCCTTATTTAGTAAAAACTTTTATTTAGATTTTTTTTCCTTTTTGAGATATGATTTCATTGTGTAGTTTAAGCTACCCTGTCACTTACTGTGTAGCCAATAGTAAATTTTATGTTTTAAATTTATGCTTATTCAAATGAGATGCTACTAAGTACCTGCTGTGGGTTAGTCTTAGTGTAAGGACTGTTTTATAGTATAGGTCAGCTTA
Organism: Peromyscus leucopus; assembly: GCF_004664715.2. NCBI lineage: Eukaryota > Metazoa > Chordata > Mammalia > Rodentia > Cricetidae > Peromyscus > Peromyscus leucopus. The sequence continues at coordinate 37,032,810 of NC_051086.1, forward strand.
TAGAAAATGTTCTTTCAAGCTCACTTGATTTTAATCACTGATTCTAGTGAAGTAAAACTGCAACAAAGAAATGGCCTTTTAAAAATAATTTGATTCATTTTAAAACTCCAAGGGTTAGCCGGGCGTTGGTGGCACACGCCTTTAATCCCAGCACTCGGGAAGCAGAGCCAGGCGGATCACTGTGAGTTCGAGGCCAGCCTGGGCTACCAAGTGAGCTCCAGGAAAGGCGCAAAGCTACACAGAGAAACCCTGTGTCGAAAAAACCAAAAAAAAAAAAAAAACAAAAAACTCCAAGGGTTTATTGAAAGTGATTCATTTTAGCCAGGCGGTGGTGGTGCACGCCTTTAATCCCAGCACTCAGGAGGCAGAGACAGGTCTCTGTGAGTTCAAGGCCAGCCTGGCCTGCAGAGTGAGTTCTAGGACAGCCAGGGCTACACAGATGAACCCTGTCTTAAAGAAGGAGGAGGAGGAGAGGGGAAAGTGATTCATTTTAATAGTACCAATAAATTGATATTTTAAAAGTAAATTTACACTATAAAGACTAGATATATTTGACCTTTCTGTTTAAATATAGAGGAGAAATTTAATCCATTTAATTAAACTACAGGCTTTAAGTAATGCATGGCGTGCATTTCTACACTCTTAACTGTGAATTAGGATAGTTGAGACCTATTTCTGACTTTATGTTTCCAGTTGACTAATCAAGTGTTTTTTAAGCATCCATAATATAACAAGCACTCTGGTAGACCCTGAAGAGGCAGTGGTATGCTAACACAGTTTTTGCCTCAGTGGATTTGTAGTTGGTGTGCATTAGGTAAATAATATAACCACAGTATGCTATAGTATATACAAGATTAAAATTATGTAACTGTGATTAAAATATAAGTATGAATTTCATCTTGGAGAATTATGAAAGGTTTCCTTGATAATAAGATTCTTAAACTTGAAGAATTACTTATCTAGTTAGGGAAAGAAATACCTAGGAAGAAGTAATAGTATATCCCTGACCACGGGACACACCATCATAAAGCATGTAAATAAGTTCACATGAGTGGAGCACACAGTAAAGGTAAAGGAACTGAAAAGAAAGAATTGAGGGTAAGGGTATATGGGAGGGTTTGGAGGAAGGAAAGGGAAGGAAGAAATGCTGTAATTAAATTGCAGTCTCAAAAATAAACAAAACAATGATAGAGAAAAGAAAGAACTGAGCAAGATGACAAAGGGCACTGTGGGCCACAGCAACAAATTCATATCATGCTTTATGCAGTCAGATACCAATGAGGATATGCTAGTTTCTTTACTTGTTTTTTAAAGCAAGTACATGACAGGATTAACTATGCAAAACATTTTATTACTGGAAATGACTATGAGAAAGAAAATGAGGGAGGTGGGAAAAGCCAAAAGAACCATAGATCATGATGCGTGTCTGACTCCAAGTAAAGGAGAAAAATATAAACGATTAAGTATCAGTGCCCCAGCCTGTAACAGCTTTCTAAGGAGGAAAGGTTTGGCAAGACAGGAAGTTTTGAGTAAGACCTAGTTGTCAAAAATGTCCCATGTTTCCCCAAAATAGGCCTGGACTTTGTATCCTCTGTAATTAATCACTGGCTGGAAGATTGTAATAGGTAATATATAGCCGTGACAAATATGCAATGGATTTTAAAGCACAGTTGGAAATCTTTTAGATACATTCTCAAGGCTTCAGCAGAAAGTTGTTTAGAATCCAACAACATAATTAGATTTGATTTATTTGTAGAAAAGAATGTCTATAGTGAGAATGGTCTGGTTAAGCAGTTGGGATAAAGATATGTCAAAAAAATCTCACCTCCTGTAGGTAAGTTGTTGGAAAGTGGAAGACCTCACTGACCTCCTGAAAGGGTCTTAGGGACCTCCAGGTGTCCTTCAACTACATTTTTAAAAACTGGACAACTGTAGGAATAGATATATATTGAAGAAACATGAAAGAGATTTGACTACATGTAGGAATTTATGGAAAAAATGAAGCCATTGAGAGAATGAAATTAAAGGTAGATATGATAGTTGAGAGAGATTTCTGAGGGAGAGTGTTGGGTTGGGGCACTAGCTGACTTAGAATTAGATTAAGAAGAGAAGGAGGAACTTCTCAGAATTCTTGAGTAAGTTACCAACATCATAAGGTTTGCATGTTACTTTTTCTGTTTAGGCAGGAAGTAGGCAAAGATAGGTAAGAATTTGAGTAACTTTGAAGGTGGGTTGATAAGAAAAGATCAGTTTCAGTCTGGAAGCTCTGTATGTGTTCACGTCTGTGCCCATGAAAACAGTCATATGTAAAAAAATGTGGGTGAGGAAAGAGTTTAAAGACGTTAAATTTTGAAATAGGGAATGTTGGGAAAAGAATTGACCATTGAGAAATGGAAGGGTTGCTGCATTATAATTACAAAAATTTCTGTTGCAGGAAAAAAATAGAATCAGCAATTTGAGAAATACAGATGCTATTTAAAGCAAAAAGCTGACTGCCCTAAGTGTTCAACTCCTCCATAGACCAGTGGTTCTCTACTTGTGGGGTGCATCTCCTGGGTATTTGAATGACCCTTTCACCAGAGTTGCCTAAGGCAATTGGAAAACACAGATATTTATATTATGATTCATGGCAGTAGCAAAATCACAGTGATGAAGTAGCCTCAAAAATAGTATTATTGTTGGGGTCACCACAACATGAGGAATTGTATTAAAGGGTTACAGAATTAGGAAGGTTGAGAACTACTGACTTAGACTGTCATAATTGAATGTAAGTAACAGGTAACTCAGTTGCTTGATTTCAGGATTTAAGCTCCCCACCCACACTTCTTTTGGAGAGAGGGTATCTTTATGTAGCCCTGTCTGGCCTAGAACTCTCTATGTAGACCAGGCTGGCTTTGAATTCATACGATCTGCTTGCTGGGATTAAAGGTGTGTGCTACCACTCCTGGCCTTTATACCCTCTTTTGGGTATTCAGGCTGCTATCACTTCTTTGTAGTTGTGTGTGGTACTCTTGGGAATTTTGCCCTTATAGGCTGTACTGTGTCTCCTGTTTTCATGGTGGCTAACAACAGTTCTAAAAGCATAATTTCTTTAGTTACTTTGTAGCTTATTACTGGACTAGCAATTTTTGTGCTTATTTGTCAATAAAATTCCTTGATAGGTATGCTGTGTTCTTATGCTAAGTGTGGTAACATGGTCTTTTTAACCGCATTTGCAGGAGAATATTGAAGTCTTAAAAAACTGTCTTTTAAAAACAAGTTTCTTTGGCAGACATTAAATTATGTAGATACTATTACATCTTTGAATAGTTAAAATGTTTTATGTTAGAATGAACACTTGAAATAGTTCTGTCTTTTGTAACAGAAGCTTATTTCTGTTGTTATAAATGGATTTATTCATAAATAGGCATGAAACTATTTTTTGACATAAACTATGACTAAAAGGAGAAGTATACTTTTTCCAATAGGGAAAATGACTTGAATTGTTCTTGCTTGGTTAAAAGTTCCTGTGCTTTACCTGTTGGTCTGCTTCTGTGTTGCCTTACCTCACCTTATTTTCCTGACTCAGTGTGGCTTCTCTAACAGGCCTCTTTCATGTGTATTTTACATTTTTGCCATATAGGTCTTTCACAGTTCTGCAGCCCCAGGCGGGCATTCTCTGAGCAGGGTCCGCTCCGCCTGATCAGGAGTGCCTCTTTCTTTGCAGGTTTGCCATGTGCTGTGTGGGTAGACTAGTTGGTGTGCCCTAGCGGCTAGTATCTAGTTAAGCTGTGGAAACAAGAGAGTATAGAGAATGAAGTTGGGAGGTTGTGGTTTAGAAAGCATTGCTTACAAAGTATAGGAATGTACTGCTTTCTACTGGGTATGTTCCTAAAGTTTTCACAAAATGTGTTATCAACAGGACTGATGTTTTTATGAAATTTGTTTGTCATTTCTTTCCTCAGTATGTCATAATAATTTTAAACTTCAGACTCTTAAAGAAAAATTTAGTATGTAGTTAGCTTAGTAACTAGTTATATTGCTCCTTGGAAATGTTAATGTTATGCTATCTTGTTTCCATGGCTAAGAAGCTTTTGTTTTGTAATTCACCAATTGCTGGAAATATCTGATCTTTGTAATTGTTGCAAAGTTTCTGATCTGCACTCTTCCTAAGAACAACTTTTCTTGGAGCTAAGATTTAGATGAACAAGCACTGTTTTAACACTATATAAAAGGCATGTGAGCATAATTCCTCATATCATTACATTATTGCAGAGTGTGTGTCTTGCTTATATATGCAGGAACACGGTCCTGTTCCATTTTTCACACATTGCATGCACACACTGATCTTGTATTATCCTTTTCTAGTAGAAATCATCAGTCTACAGATTTATTTATTGTTGCTTATTATTTTTAATCTCTTCAACATAGACCCAGCTGGCCTTAAATTTGAAATTCTCCTACCTAAATCTCCTGAGTGGTGGGATTACAGATATTTGTCACCACACCCTGCTTTTCTACTTCTTATTTTAATTAGAACTTATTTTCCATGTAAATGGTAGGTGTGAGCAATTCATATCTATCCTAGAAAATTTGGAAAATATAAAACTAGGTTTAAAAAATATATAAGCTATCCTGCCAGTACTTATACTTAATTTTGCTTTTTATTTTGTTGTTTTGTTGTTTTTCCAGTGCAGTGGCCTTATATATGTTCTTATATATGTTCTAGGCCAGTGCTCTATCACTAATTTATATCCTTGGCCCCCCTACCTGTTTTTAAACAAAATTGGTATCATACTATTTAAACTTTTTTTTTAAAAAAAATGTAAACAAATGTTTTATTACAAAGCTTTAAATTCTTATTTCTTATGCTTATGTTTAAACATTGTTACAGATATAATCAGAGCAAACTACCATGGAGTTGTCACTTGACCTCAGTAACTAATATTCATACCCTTCTTCATTTAATAGTATGAATTTCTATATTTGGCTGTGTTCTTAACATATGAATTTTAGTCACTCCTGGAGTCTATATCTTGGATAGTTTTGCATCACATGGTAAATCTTCCGATAGATCTGAAAGCTTGTTCAACTGAATAATAGCTCCTTGTGTTGGGTTGGTGCCATTGCTATTGAAAAAGGAATGCAATGAGGTGAAGCATGATCTAGTTTGCCATTTAAAAGGAGCAACATCCACCTTAATAATAATATAGTTTATGACTGACCATTTGTCTTGATTTGTAGTTCACAGCAATCCAATGGACATGCCGGGAAGAGAACCGAATGAGGACAGAGACAGTGGCATAGCACGCTCTGGTAATGTCAGGTTCACAAACTAACTCTGCTTTTTTCTGATATTCTTGTTAGCTAGCAGTGATTTTATTTTTATCTCTGTCTATATTGTCTAATTCTGTATTAGTTTGTTCATATTGACATTTCGCACAGGGTTGTAGAAAGGATAGGAAGTTTTTTTTTTTCCTTTTTTTTTTTTTTTTCTTTTCTTTTTTTTTTTTTTTTTTTTTTTTTTTTTTGGTTTTGTTGGAGACAGAGTTTCTCTGTGTAGTTTTGGTGCCTGTCCTGGATCTCGCTCTGTAGACCAGGCTGGCCTCGAACTCACAGAGATCCGCCAGCCTCTGCCTCCTGAGTGCTGGGATTAAAGGCGTGCGCCACCACCGCCTGGCTAGGAAGAAGTTTCTTAAATTTTATATTTTAAATGTTTACTCTTAGGTGTGTTTGGTAGGGTGTGCTCTATCAAGCATGTTCAACCAATATGTGACCAAGGATAGCTACAATACAAAATACAAAAATCATAAATTTATATGGCCTAATACAAAAATCATAAATTTATTCAAAGCATTAACTAGCTGGATGATGGAGATGCATGCCTTTAATTCTAGCACTTGGGAGACAAAGGCAGGGGGATCTCTGTGAGTTTGAGGCCAGCCTGTTCTACAGAGCAAATTACAGGACATCCACAGAGAAACCTTGTCTCAAAGAACCAAAAAAAAAAAAAAACCTATTATGAGCATTGTAATTACAGGGTTTTTTTGTTTGTTAATCTGTTTGTTATATTGTGTGGGATCCTGATAATGAAGATTTTGTAGATGACAGCATCAGGTTGCAATGTCAAAAGGTTGGATCCTCCTGACAGAAGATCACAAACCATTATCTTAGGCTTAGTCAAGACAAGACAAAAAAATTGCTCAGGACACTACTTAAAAACCATAGTAGTAAAACCATGTCAGCTTACATCTGCTTGCTGTTAGCTAGTATAGAGATAAAACAGAAATTGAAATCATCTGTACAATATGTTCAGTGATGATAGGTTTGTGCTCAGAAAAAAAGACACCTAGCTTACCCTGGGCAAGGGGCAAGTACCAGGAATGCATTACAGAGAGGCAGGGCTTCTTGAATTGTGTCTTAGAAAATAAAAAGGAGTTAGCCAGGCAAAGGCATTTCCAGTTAAAACTAGAAGTGTATGTTGGGGCTTCAAACCGTTAATAAGAAGAGTCCTCATCTTGGTCTTGCAGTCCTATTAGACATTGTGAACTTGATTCCTGTGCTTCATGGCAGGCCTTCTCACATTGTGTACCTACCCTTACTATTACTGTGAGTCGGTTTGAGTATAAACTGCAATTTTAACTTTATCCTGTGTTTTGATCTTTATGAGTTATAATAACATGAACTTTCAAAGATAAGTTTAGATGCATGAACTCTATTCTCAAAGACTGATTTAGTACAGAATATATAAGAAACAAGATAAAAAGCTCAGCTGATTTTGAAAGACAGTTGGGGCTAAAACACACTAATAAGAAGTGCCTGGATCTTTATACCCTCACCCCTCTTTTCTAGTTGAGGTGGTTTTTTTTTTTTTTTTTTTTTTTTTTTTTTTTTTTACTGAGAATACAGTCTGTTTCTCTTAGTTCCTACCCTTTGTTTCTGTTTAATCTGGAGTTTAGTCTTCTCTTGTAGCAGTATTCTGGTTTTTGGTTTTTTTTTTTCCGGATTTATTAAAATTTTACAAATAAGTAAGACAGATGGTTCAGTGGTTAAGAGTATATACTGCTCCTTCAAAGGACCCAAATTTGGTTCCCAGCACCCATGTCAGGTGGCTCACAACTGCCTGTAACTGCAGATCTGAGCTTCTAGTCTTCTCTGGCACCTTCTTTCTCATGTCTATTACCCTGACACAGACACACACACAGACACACACACACACACACACAATTTAAAGTAATAAACATAAAACTTTAAAACGAGAAAATATTCAAATTTACAGATAAAGTTGTACTCATTTATCAAGTACAACATGGTGCCTTGAAGCATTTATATACTGTACAAATGGAGTCTACTGGTCTATGTCTGCCACCTTAGCTCCAGAGAGTAATATGTAGGGTCTGCTGTTTTTTGACACTTAAGTAAAGACTTATTAAAATGTGTTAGCTTTGACAATCTGTGTGTGAGTAATCTATGAGTACTGTAAGTGACCCATTTGAATGACATTCAGACGCTGATTTCAGATGTTCTTTCTTCTTAAAAGCCATCTGTAATCACTTCTAATGGCATAGGTTTCCTTTATGAATGGTGAGGGTGCAGCCAAATTCGTGGACATTTAGGATGTCTTAAGAAGTGATAGTTAGTTGCGAGCAGCATTTTTTCTGAGTTGTACAGTGCCAAAAATGATTGTCTAAGAGACTCTTATAAATATAGTATTAATACATGAGTTTTCTCCTCTGAGGCTTTACTCCAAGTACTTTTTAAAATGGAAAATTTAGAGAAATTTATTAAACAAAATATTTGGTTTACTCTATTCTTCCATCTGTCAGAAAGAAACCTGTCACCATGTTTATACATTGACTAATGATTACACATGTTCTTCTAACTTAACAGCATCTCTGAGCAGCTTACTCATCACCCCATTTCCCTCCCCAAATTCTTCACTTACCCGAAGCTGTGCCAGCAGCTACCAGCGACGCTGGCGACGTAGCCAAACAACAAGTTTGGAAAATGGCGTATTTCCTAGATGGTAAGTTGGAGTTGACCAAGACTGACTAATTCCCTAAATACATGATTATGTAAGGTTTTTAGCGCTTGAGACTTACATTTTGTATATTTGAAGTCTGTAACTAAAAACTTTTATCACTTTTTTTAATTATGGTAAGACAGACAAAACTGATTTTTTGTTTTAATCCTTATTACCATATGGTTTAGTGACACTACCTTCTCACCATCACTACTGGTTAAGATCTGAACTTTTCATCTCCCCAAACTAAAACATTTGCTATTTGCGACCATTTTTCTACTTTTAAATTTTTGTAGTTTGAAAGTCTTTAGTTTTGGGTTTGTCTGTATGTCTGTGAGAATGTATGCCACTTTGTACAGGTACCCATGAAAGCCAGAAGAGAGCATTGGAGTCCTAGAGAGAGAGTAACAGGCAGTGATCTTAATGGTGGAGCCGTCTTACTGTTCTGTTTTTATCTCCATAAATTAACAGCTACAAGTACCTTGTAAAAGTGGAGTCATGCAGTGCTCATCCTTTTATATTTGGCTTATTCTGTTTAAGTATGTTGTTGAAGTTCATCCATGTTGTAGCATATGTAAGAAATTCATATTTATGGCTAAATAACATTGCACTGTAAATACATTTGAGGGGCTGGAGGAATGGCACTGTCAGTAAAGTGCTTGCTATGTAAACATGGGAACTTGAGTTTAGAGCTCCAGCACATTTCCCATATGAAAATTCAGGTGCACCTGTTATCCCAGCACGGGGGAAGCAAAGACAGGATACACAGAGTTTGCTGGCCATACAGTTTAGCTGAATTGATGAACTCCAGATTCAGTGAGAGTCCTCATCTCCAAAAACAAGGTGGAAAATGATTAGGAAGATATCCAATGTCCACCTTTGGCCTCTATACACATACCTACTTACATGTAAGCACACATGTGCCCATGCACGCGCGCGCGCGCGCGCACACACACACACACACACACACACACACGTGTAAAAAAGAACTACATTTTCTTTGTCCATTAACCTGTCCATGAATACATAGATTGTTTCTACTTTTTAGCTGTTGTGAATAATACTGCTATGAATATATAAAAATTTCAATCTGTGCCTTCTATCCTTTTGGGTATATGCCCAGAAGTGGGTTTACTGAGTCATATGGTCATTCTATTTTTAATTTTTGAGGAACTGCTATATAGTGACTATGATTTCACATTTGCAATGTAAAACATTTCTGATATCTTTGTATGCTCACCAACATGTTATCTTCTGGCTTTGTTTTGTTTTGTTTTGGTCCTGTGTAAGGGAGCCCACATGTGAGGCAAACATTGTACCACTGGTCGTACTCTACCACTAAGCTGCACTCTCAGTCCCACCCCTTACTAATTGCCATCCTAATGAACCTGAAATGATTTACAAGTGCTTTTTGGTCATTTGTACATCATCTTCAGAAGAGTATATATTCAACTCTTTGCTCCCAGCATATTTGTTTTTGTTATTGTTGCTGTTGATGAGTTAGGAGACTTCTTTGAATATTTTGAATATTAGTTCCTTACCAGGGACATGATTTGCACATAATTTCTACCATTCTGTGGATTGCTTTTCCCATCTGTTGATGATGATGTCCTTGGATACAAATTTTTTATTTGTTGTTGCCTGTGACTTTTCTGTTCTATCAAAGAAATCATCACCAATTAGTATTCTGAAGCCCTTTGTTTTCTCCCAAGAGTTCTATGGTTAGCACTTTCATTCTTGCAGCACATATTTTGGTGTTTTAATTTTTTGTGGTTCTATTTGGGCAACTTGCTTATTCTCAAGATTTTTTTAAAGTACAGGTGTAGATATAGAAACTTCATGTTTCCTCCTTTCCTTTCTCTTTTATCTTAAAATTCAGACATTTTAAGCTTATTTTAGAATTGGGATTATCTGCTTCTTTAATGACTTCTAGTAAGAGGCAAAATTCCCAGCCACTCCCAACTTGACTCTGGTGAACTTTCTTTGAAAACAATGAAAAAATAGGTAGTTTTCTTGGAGAGGTGACAATTGTTATAACATTGTAAATTTACAGTTAATTTGATGAAACAGCAGAAAAGCTTTTGCTCACCTACATTGAATGAGCAGGGAGATAAACTATTGGTGTTTTAAACAAAAACATTTATTTTTAAGGTCTATAGAAGAAAGCTTTAATCTGTCAGATGAAAGTTGTGGCCCTAACCCAGGAATTGTGAGGAAAAAGAAGATTGCAATTGGGGTAATCTTTTCATTGTCCAAAGATGAAGATGAAAATAACAAATTCAATGAATTCTTTTTTTCACATTTTCCTCTCTTTGAAAGCCACATGAACAAATTAAAGAGTGCAATAGAACAGGTAAGTGTAGTCCTTTCTATCTTATTTTTATCTATTACTTTACATCTTATTCTCTTTATTAAGAGTTGTGTTTATTCATTTGGCAAAAATTTGACAGCTGTTTTGAAATTGCTTTACAACATGTTCCAGGAGTTGCAAGCAGACTCAGTGTTGTTAAAGGAGTTTACTGTTTTAGTCAAAGGCCTAAGACAGCTTATTCATTTAGAAACTAAATCTTTAAGGGCCTACCAGACAGTTATAGTAACTGAAGAAAAATGTATGGGCTCTCCTGAGCTCATAAAATAGCAGGTGAATAAATGGATGTATTTTAGGTGCTGGTAAGTGTTATGAAGTAAAACAGAACAGCATTCTTTACGTTCCTCTCTCTGTTTCCTTGTGGTTTTAGAGTTAAATCAGTGTACAGAAGGTAGTTGAAGGCATGAAACTGATTTATTATGAAGTAGGAAGAGGAGAGAGGACCTAGAGTTCAGTCATCAGATTTTTTTTTATTAAGGAATTTTTTATTCATTTTACATACCAACCACAGAACCTCCTCTCTTCCCTCCTCCTGCCCCTCTAGCCTCCCTCCTCTAGCCTACCCCCCATTACCTCCTCCAACAAGGTATGAATGGCCTCCCATGGGGAGTCAGAAGATTCTGGTACATTCAGCAGAGGCAGGTCCAAGCCCCTCCCCCTACATCAAGGCTGTGCAAGGTATCCCACCATAGGTAGTGGGCTCCAGAAAGCCTGCACATGCACCTGGGATGGATCCTGATCCTACTGCCAGGGGGCCCCTTAAGCAGATCAAGCTTCATAACTGTCTCACTATAAAACACGTTGGGGTAACTCTAACTAAGCAAGTGATGAAAGACTTGTATGACAAGAACTTTAAGTCTCTGAAGAAAGAAATTGAAGAAGATATCAGAAAATGGAAAGATCTCCCATGCTCATGGATAGGTAGGATTAATATAGTAAAAATGACAATCTTATCAAAAGCAATCTACAGATTCAATTCAGTCCCCATCAAAATCCCAACACAGTTCTTCACAGACCTGGAAAGAACAATACTCAACTTCATATGTAAAACAAACAAACAAAAATCCAGGATAGCTAAAACAATCTTGTACAATAAAGCGGCCTCTAGAGGCATCATCATCCCTGACCTCAAGCTCTACTATAGAGCTATTGTAATAAAAACAGCTTGGTATTGGCATAAAAACCAATACCATGTGGACCAATGAAATCACATTGAAGACACTGACATTAATACACACACACACACACACACACACACACACACACACACACACACACACTCTCACACACCTATGAACACCTGATTTTTGACAAAGAAGCCAAAACTGTACAATGGAAAAAAAAGGCATCTTCAACAAATGGTGCTGGCATAACTGGACGTCAACATGTAGAAGATTGCAAATAGATCCATATCTATCGCCATGCACAAAACTCATCTGATATTTTAACAGTATCTGAACACAGGGGAAAGCATAGTGGAAATAGAGAAGGACTGGCCACTCAGCCAGGAGGAAAGAACTTTTGGGGGAAGCCATCGAGAGAGTGGTTTTTTGTTTTGTTTTGTTTTGTTTTGTTTTCAATTCAGGGTTTCTCTATGTAGCTCTGGCTCTCCTGGAACTTGCTCTGTAGATCAGACTGGCCTCAAACCTCATAGAAATCCACCTAACTCTGCCTCCTGAGTTCTGGGGTTAAAGGCGTGCACCACCCCCTCCCCTAACACCCTGTCAGGAGAGTGTTTTAAGAGGAATGAATTGTTTATGTCAAATTCTTCTAATAGTATATGAAACAAATGCCTAAGCTTAAAAAATAGAAAAATAGCCAGGAGGTGGTGGCGCACGCCTTTAATCCCAGCACTCAGGAGGCAGAGCCAGGTGGATCTCTGTGAGTTCGAGGCCAGCCTGGGCTACCAGGTGAGTTCCAGGAAAGGCACAAAGCTACACAGAGAAACCCTGTCTCGAAAAACCAAAAAAAAAAAAAAAAAAAAAAAAATACAGAATAAAAACCTACAGATAGCTAAAAAATGAACAAGTGAAGGTTTGTTAGGTTTTTTATTACTGAGGAAAGACAAATACGACTTTCTGATATGAAGTCTTCATTTGGGCTTATCTTAAAAGGTATCTGTTCATTTAATTTTGAAATCAGATAAAGGAGAAACTGAATAAGTTGATGTCTTCACTGATTGGTTGCATTGCAGATTTACAGGTGTTGTAAGTTTGTGTCATATTGTACTCTTTTGTAGATTATTCTTGGTGAATATTTTTTAAGTTGCCAGACCATTAACAAAACAATAATTGTAATATTCATGTGGAAATTTTATGTTGCAAAATTGATCTAATTTTGACAAATTATTTTAAATATAGTTAATGATTTTTCTCATTTAATTTTCCATTTAGGACATTTGTGATTTTTTTTTTATAGTTAATGTCTTAGTGAACTTTACAGATTATTTCTTGACAAAGATTCCCAAAAGTTGTGCTAACTGATCAGTAGCTATGACCAAAGTTCTTAATCCCTTTTTGCCACAGAATTTGGAAAGAATAAGAGGAGGAGGAGTGAATAGTCAGAGCTCAGTTACAAAGAACCACAGGAGTGCTTCACCAGGGAGTTTGGACATCCTTTTTAAGGCTCTTGTGAGGGTTTGCTGTAGAAAGATTAATTGGGCAATATATTTAAAAGAGGTTAAAAAGAGGGGCAAAAACATTAAAATTACAAAATTAAAAAGGCAAGCAAGTTGGGAGGTGGTGGTGCACGCCCTTAATCCCTGCACTTGGAGGCAGAGGCAGGTGGTTTCTTGAGTTTAAGACCATCCTGGTCTACAGAAAGAGTTCCAGGACAGCCAGGGCTACACAGAGAAACCTTGTCCCAACAAAAGGAGGGGGATTTTCTGCCTCTAGGGAATACACAGATGCTTGTTTACATTCAATCAGTTAAAATACAAATAGATAACTCTGCACAAATGAGTAAATGCTGTCTAATTTTTTCAAGTTAGATACTGGATATATATAATAAAATAATAAATATATAAAAATATAATAAAAATAAAACAATAATTTATATATTAAGTTGGCTGCTCTCCTTTTGCGTTGATTTCTATCATCAAAGTTGATAAATTTGTAGTTCTTGTGCCTAAAACATTTTGAGTAACTTGGAAATTATTTTATAATGGCTGTCGTTTGGGGTTGGATCTTTCGGTTTGGTTTGGTTTGGTTTGGTTTGGTTTGGTTTGGTTTGGTTTGGTTGAGATGGGTACTATTCTATAGCCTACTCTGGCTTGGTGCTCAGTCCTGTCTTCATCTATCAGGTGCAGGGTTGCAGCATGCACTGCCTACTTAGAAAAGAATTTTATAAAACACTGTGTATAAAATTTGATAGGCAGTGTAAGAACTCATTAAAGATTACTTTAAACGTTTCCATGTTTTAATGACTTTTCTGCAATTTGGAATATTGATTATAGAGTGATGAAACTGGATACATTTACATAAGTGAATGTAACTTTATAATAGAAATTATAAAATAATTGATAGAATTTAATAAGCATTTCTTCTAGAACCAGCTTGCAAAATACTCCTATTATTTTATTAATTTTTGTTTCTAAGCACCATGGTAATTATTTTGATGTTTATATCACTCTTTGAGATTTGTGATGTAGTTTTAAAATGATGTTAGCAAGATTAAAGAACAACACTAAATTCTGCCAAAGGAACATTCATGTTACCAGTTGCAAGTTTCTTTCTTTCTTTTTTTGGTTTTTGAGACAGGATTTCTCTGTGTAGCCTTGGCTATCTTGGAACTTGCTTTGAAGACTTGCTGGCCTCGAACTCACAGAGATCACCTGCCTCTGCCTCCAGAGTGCTGGGATTAAAGGCTGTGCCACCACTGCCCTGCAAATTGCAAGTTTCTTACCAATGAATTTTACTTTCTGCCTATGAAGCTTGATCTTTGATCTTTGTCCTCAGCTTAGAATAATGGAACTTTAAATATGTAGAATTTTGTTTAATCAATTTGTAGTTACATGAAGAATGCAGAATTCAGTTCTCATTGAAAAAGTTAGATTTTTCTTTTTTAACATCCACCATCTGAATACTGGTCCACTATCTTTCTACCTAGATGAAAGCTTTTCAGTTTCCACTGAATGTGCTATTAAGAAAACAAGTAGCTGGTCATGGTGGTGCTCATGAACTCTGTGAGTTCAAGGCCAGCCTGATCTATGAAGTGAGTTCCAGGAGAGCCAAACTGTATCAAAAAAAAAAAAAAAAAAAAAAAAAAAAAAAAGCCCCACAAAGAAAGGGGAGGGGGAGAGGGCAGGAGGAGAGGAGAAGAGAGAAGAGGAGGGGAGAGAAAAGAAGTACCTGGCCAGGGTTGTTCAGTTAAAGAGCCTACCTAGCTGTCCAGGGGGTGCATTTGTTCCTCAGTGCTGATTGGGGAGGGAAAAGGAGAGGGAAACAAGCAAATACCATGTTATGACTTGAGAGATTCTTTAGTTGAATTGTATTAAATTTTCGATTTTTCATAAGGTATTAAGAATGTTACCTGTGACATACCATGATCTCTTAATGAGTTCCTATGTGCTTTGTTTAGAGAAAAAGTAGCTGGTTGTGGCAGTGCATACCTATAATCCTAGCAGTTGGTAGGCTGGGACAGGAGGATTACCAAAAGTTTGAGGCCACTTTGGGGTATAGTTCAGGGTAGCCTAGGTGATAGAGTGAGACCTTGTCTCAAAAGCCAGAAGTTTTTGTTGTTGCAGCCTGCAGACTGTCAACATTAAATTCTTTGTGTGTAGATGTTTTACAGTTTGTTACCACAGAGACATTTTAACAGTTGAATTTTTAACATTTTGTAACGATCATTAATGACCAAAGATATAGGAGAGAAAGCCACTGTAAATAATGTGTATTAAGGTTCTTTCTTTCCTCCAGTGTTTTGACTAAGATTAGTTTAAGAATTAACTATGTAATGATTGTTTTCAAGGCTATGAAAATGAGCAGGAGATCAGCTGATGCCAGCCAGAGAAGTTTGGCATACAATCGCATAGTTGATGCCCTAACTGAATTCAGGTACTTTACTCCTTATTTTGCCACAATACAGACTTGTTTTATAGTATATTTAAGAAGATAATTATTTATAGAGGAAGACAGTTTAACTTGTTTATATAAGATTTAGTTATTTAAGTTTCTTTTTTTGTTTTGTTGTTGGCATTTTGTTTTGTTCTTATTTGTTTTTCAGACAGGGTCTTACTGTGTTGTCAAGGCTAACTTGGAACTTGTGGTTTTCTTGCCTTAGCTTCCAGAGTACTGGAAATGCAGCTCTTCAAATTTCTTTTGTCTCATGACTGTATGAGAGTGCCATCAGTAAGGCAGTTATGTTATTAAATCACACTTGGGAGTTGGGTACAGTTTTAATATTAGATCTTTTGAGACACAAAAATAAGAAGAGCTCCTTGTTCAAGAAGATGTATGTTTTGTTCTCTCAGGATAAGTATAGAGTTAGCTTATTTCACGTGAAATTTTACTGTCTCAGTTAAGACATGCATATCTTTAGGCATAATAAAGTAACTATAAGAATGAGTTCCTCATAAATAAATTTTAACATGTGTATCTGGGGGTGTTTTATTTGGGTCTGTTGCTATGAAGAGACACCATGACCATGGCAACTCTTATAAAGGAAAACACTTAATTGGGGTGGTGGCTTACAGTTTCAGAGGTTTAGTCTATTATAATCATCATGGTGGAGAGCATGGCAGCATGCAGACAGACATTGTGCTGGCTACATCTTCATGGGAAGGCAACACGAAGTGAACTGAGATGCTGGGTGTGGCTAGAGCATATAGGAGACCTCAAAGCCCACCTCCACAGTAACATACTTCCTTCAACAAGACCACACCTACTCCAAGAAGGCCACACCTCCTAAAACTGCCACTCCCTTTTGGGGGCCATTTTCTTTCAAACCATTGCAGGGAGCTTGAGAGTTGATGACTCCGCAGTTGAGAGCACTTACTGCTCTTGCAAGAGGACCCATGTTTGGTTCTCAACACACACATGGCAGGTCATAGCCATCTGTAACAACAATTCCAAAGAATATGATGCCCTCTTTTGGCCTCAGCAGGCACCAGCCACACATGTGGTACATGTACATGCAGTCAGCAAGCACTCAAAATACAAATTAAAAAATATTTTTATTACTAATTTGTGTTATATTCCTATTTGTTTTTATAGAACTCAATCTATAAAATTCTTGTTACAAAAGTTTTATTTTTACCTTATTTAAATTATCTTTAACTTTTCATTGTTGTCCAGTGAGTTTTTTGAGACAGAGTCTCACTGCGTATCCCTGGCTGGCCTGGGACTTAACTCTGTAGGCCAGGTTGACCCCATACTTAGAGCCGTCCTCTAGTCTCTGCCTCCCAAGGGCCAGAATTCGATATATTTGCCACCATGCCCAGCAAAATGTCTTTAGTTCTTACTCATTTTTTAAGTTCTCTGCAGTGATTTTTTTTTTATGTTCTCCCAAGAACTTTCTAAAGTGACCTGTCTGCTATTTTTGTGTATTATATTGTATTGTCTTCATATTGGTTAATACATTGTGTTAATATTGGTTAAAGAGTCAATAGAACTTTTGGGGGCAGTAATGAGATAGCTCAGCAGCTAAAACTCTTTCTGTTTAAGCCTAATGACTTGAGTTTGAGCCCTTAAACCTATATAAAAAGGCCAGATGTGGCACACATCTGTAATCCCAGTACCCCTACTGAGATAGAAGTGAGATAGAAGATAGAGAAAGTATAATTAACTGGAAGCTAATGGACCAGCTAGCCTGGATTATGCAGCATAGTAGAAACAAGCGAGACCCTATATCACCAAGGTGGAAAGCTAGAACCAACTCGCAGAAGTTGTCTTCTGACCTTCATACATGTGTTATAGCACTCTCTGTTTCTTTCCCTCTCTCTCTTCCTCTTTCTTTCTGAATAATGATAAATTATGTTTTAATTAAATGAAAGATGTATGGGCAAAATAGTTTCCTTTTTTAGATTCTAAGTGTTAGAGAAGTTTACTGAGACAGGTAATAGAATTTTTGAAAATTTCAATGAGCTTTCTTTTTAGAGCTGTACTACTGAATACAGTTTGTGCCTAAAGTCACATGAGGCTATTTACTACAACTTAATTCAGTTCCTCAGTCTTGGAACTCATGTCCTAATTGCTCTGTTACCTCGTGTGGTTATTGCACAGACATTGCTAATGTAGAGCAATTCTATCAAAGCTGGAAGCTGTGCTTGAGAATGTTGTGTAGAGAATGGAAGGGAGAACACTGTTGTGTAGTTGTCACATTTACTTGTTTCTAAAGCTTCTAAAACTCAGCTTCTACAGAGCTGGTTAGTGAATAGACAGGATTTGGTTGAATAGATACTTACATCAAAGGAAAAGAATTGACAAATATGCTTTGAGGGCTTTAGAATAGAGTATGTCACAGGACATCTAGGAAAGCACGATAGTGATTGTGCAGAAGTCTTTCTTTGTGTTGATCTAAGGAAAAACTACAGAAAGTAGAGAACATAGAAGAGACCATATGTGTTTGGCATTCTCGTCCTCCTGGAGCTTACTAACAGCTAGCCCAGTGACCCACTAGTGTTTTTAGGTAGATGGGTAGTTGTTTTTTTGTATGTGCTGATATTTTGTAGTTGACTTAAATAGAATATATATTTTAGAACTGTAGGGTAGAAAGGGGCTCTAGAAAGTACCTAGAATTATCCTTTGGTCTTAGAGATGGAAGAAACTGGCGTCCAAAGTAGGAAAATAATGTGCTCTAAGGGCACTATTAGTGGGGGAAGGGTCAGCACCAGAGCCAGAGCCAGCATATTTCCCTTCACCTAAGAATACACTCCCCATGCTAATAGCTGATGGCAAAGAAGAAAAGGCGACTTCTTTTTTCTTTCCTCCCTCCGAAGCTCTAATAATCTAGGTGTGAATTTTTGAAGCTGGCAGTAAGCCTCTAAGAGTATGTTATTTGGAGAACCATAAATTTTACAATGTGCCTTCTTCTTTTCAGAACAACAATTTGTAATCTTTACACAATGCCAAGAATTGGGGAACCTGTCTGGCTTACAATGATGTCAGGAACTCCAGAAAAGAACCAGCTTTGCCATCGTTTCATGAAGGAATTCACTTTTCTAATGGAAAATGCCTCCAAAAATCAGTATGGTTTGCTTTATTTATTTAGTTATATGTTATTTTGCTATAACTATATATCTGCATTGAAAGCAAACTTAATTATAGAATTAGGATAACTCATTGTCTTTATAATTTCTTTTTTAAAAAAATTATTTGTTTTATGTGCATCAGTGTTTTGCCTGTATGTATGTCTTTGTGAGGGTGTTGGATCCTGGAGTTAGAGATAGTTGTGAGCTGCCATGTGGGTGCTGGAATAAATCCAGGTCCTCTGGAAGAGCAGCTAGTGCTCTTAACTGCTGAGTCATCTTTCCAGCCCCTATAATTATTTCTTATTGATAATCAAACTATTCTAAGATGATTCAATGATGGGACATGGAAGAGCACCACAGAACTTTATGAACAAAAAGTAATAAAACTGTCTTTATGCTTAATTACAATTCCAGATATGTTACAGAATTCCCTGAGGATTCTAAACTTTTTGTGTATGTGAATTGCATTCATTTATGATATTTTTGTTTCATTAAAAAAAGTTTTAAAAATGTAAGGAAGCACTCAGATTCCAGTGTCAGAATTTTATTTTCTTCAGAGTGACAAGGACACTTTTCTCAAACACTAATGAAAAGTAGAAATCAGCTGTGCTTCAGTGAGCAGCAGACTCACCGAGTCAGAGTGCTTGAGGACTTGCTGTTAGACACTCAGTAGGCTATTGTGTCCTAGTTTTCTTCTTACTGTTCATCAGGCCTTGAGAATCCACGTGGTGGGTCAGATGTTTTAATCCTCTCTAATGTTAAAGGTTACTACTATTTTTTCCCACTCAGTAGATTACTGATGTATAAATTTGAAAATTAAGGACCTGTTCATCGATTCTTTAGTGAAGTAGACAGATTAAATACTGAAAAGGATTCATAGTTTAAGTAAAAGGCCTTTTTTGTTTTGTAATTGTAATCTGAAAATTTTCATTGTTCGAATTGCTCTTCGAGGAAACAATTTTTTCCCTCCATCTTGGTGGGTGTACTTGTCTTTTCTTCCCCCCCTTTTTATAAATGTAGTTCAGTCACTGTATAATACTCACTTTCATTGTTTATCAAAACATTTTATTTAAAGTTTCATGAGTGTGGATTGGAATATAATAGGATACATTTTGTTTTCAGATTCTTGCCAGCTCTCATTACTGCAGTTTTGACCAATCATCTTGCCTGGGTTCCAACAGTCATGCCAAATGGACAGCCACCTATAAAAATATTTTTAGAAAAACATTCCTCTCAGAGTGTGGGCATGTTGGCAAAAACTCATCCATATAACCCTCTTTGGGCACAACTTGGTATGTAGTCTGAACATTGTATATTGTATATAAACTTAAAACTTACTTTTAAGCAACAACTGACTAAATATAGACCTTTCTTTTGTCAGCTTTATTCTAAAGTATCTCTCTGATACTTGTCCTTTCATGTCTGCTAAATTGTCCTGTTGTCTTAGGCTTGCTCCCATTCTTTAGAGTTAAAGAACTGTAGGTAGAATGGAAGAAGGTACATGCTAATTCCTGCTCTAACTATTATTAACTATGGATCTGTGAAGTCAGTGTCAAATTCTGGTTATTTCTGAGTGCATAGTTGTACCTAAGGTCCTGTGAAAAGAGAATAAGGGAATGTAAAGCTAGATGAATAATTTTATCTTTGTCTCAAGAGGCTAGCAGTCAGATACCATCAGCAGCATGTATTCTCACAATAATGATCATACAATTAATAAATTGAAGTGAAATGAAAGCTGACTGGTAGTCTAGGAAGGGGAGTTTGATCTTTACACAGTTGAGTAAACCTGGCTGAGAGGCTCTGTGCTGGAAGAGATAAAGAAGACTGAGCACGGTACACAGGGATTCTGAACATTGAAGTGTAAAACTTTAAGTGGTGTATTGAAGCTTAGGTGAGGGCTTTAGAGAACACCATACAAAGGATAACTCTAAGAAGATGAAGCTAGGAGAGTCAGGCAGGAGCTGCTGTGACAGACTCACCAGGCCACAGCAGTTTCTGTTCATTGGCTATTTAGTGAGAATTGGGAGGATTATTTTGGAGTGGTGATGTTGTGATATTTGAGCCCATTTATTAGCCAGAGGAGAACATTTACCACAGTCCTGTCTGTGGCACATATTTACTTAAGATTCATGTTTGTTTTTTCAAAAGGTATGCCTGTTTTATAACATGAAAGTACAGAGTTTTAAATGTACATATTGAAAACTTGTAAAAGGGATTTATATTGATGTGTTTTTATTTATTTTTGAGTTCTTGTTTTGCACTTGGGTTATAGGTTTGATTTGAGCCATAGTACAAATACAAAAATGTGTGCTGACTCCTTCTGCTGTACTCCATGCCATTACTGTCCCTCTCCTTTCACGCCTGTAGCAGATACTGTGCTTTCTCCTTTCTGCATTTGACTATGGCCTCCTTTATAACAGACTTCACCAAATAAAGGTCCTTTGTGTGACATCTAGTGTGGAGAATATTCTCAGTAAGTTTGACTTTGAGAACTAACTATTGAGGTTTTAAAACTACAGCAGCTGCCGGGCGGTGGTGGCTCACGCCTTTAATCGCAGCACTCGGGAGGCAGAGCCAGGCGGATCTCTGTGAGTTTGAGGCCAGCCTGGGCTACCAAGTGAGTTCCAGGAAAGGCGCAAAGCTACACAGAGAAACCCTGTTTTGAAAAACAAAAAAAAAAAAAAAAAAAAAAAAAAACCTACAGCAGCTGTTTAAGAACACAGCTAGAAAAGCCCCTGCATTCACCTTTCTCCCTGGTTAAAACCACACATCTTACCCTACTTTCTTTAATAGTCAGGCATCTTTTAAAGAACTTAAGAGTAAAATCTGAATTTGTATGAGAAGGTTTCTCATAATTGAAAGACTGTTTAGCTCTGTGTTTATTAATTGGTCTTTTTATTGCAGGAGATTTATATGGCGCTATTGGTTCTCCTGTACGGTTAGCAAGGACTGTGGTAGTTGGCAAACGACAAGATCTGGTCCAGAGGCTGCTTTATTTTCTTACTTACTTCATTAGATGCTCTGAACTTCAAGAAACCCATCTTTTAGAAAGTGGAGAAGATGAAGCCATTGTTATGCCAGGCACGGTGATTACTACCACTTTAGAAAAAGGGGAAATAGAGGAATCCGAGTATGTGCTAATCACAATGCATAGAAACAAAAGCAGTTTGCTCTTTAAAGAGTCAGAAGAGACAAGAACTCCTAACTGTAACTGTAAATACTGCAGTCATCCACTCCTTGGGCAAAGTACAGAGAATGTGTCACAACCAGAGAGAGAAGATATTCAAGACAACTCTAAGGAATTGCTGGGAATTGCAGATGAATGCCAAAAGATCTCTCCTCCTGACTGCCAAGAAGAAAATGCTGTTGATATTAAACAGTACAGAGATAAATTAAGAACTTGCCTTGACACCAAGTTAGAGACAGTTGTTTGTACAGGATCTGCTCCAGCAGACAAATGTGTGTTGTCAGAGACAGGCTTGGAGCCAACAGAAGAATCCTGGCAGAGTAAGGAATTACTGGATTCAGATAATCACACAGGCACATCGATGAGATCCACAGGGATAGTTGTGGAAAAGAAACCTCCAGATAAGACTATGCCTAGTGCATTTTCCTGTGAGGTAACTCAGACAAAGGTTACTTTCTTGATTGGAGATTCTATGTCACCTGATTCAGATACTGAACTTCGGAGTCAGGCCGTGGTGGATCAGATTAATAGACATCATAGCAAACCACTGAAGGAAGACAGAGGGGTGACTGATAAGCATCAAGAAAGTAAAATAACTAAGGACCAATCTGCAGAGTCTGGTGCACAGAACATGGTTTCTGGAGAGTCCTGTAAGCTTCCTTGTTGGAATCATTCAGACCCAGAAAGCATGAGCTTGTTTGATGAATATTTTAATGATGATTCAATTGAAACTAGGACTATTGATGATGTTCCTGTTAAGACAAGTACAGATAGTAAAGAGTATTGCTGTATGTTAGAGTTCCCAAAAAGATTGTATACAAAAAATAACAAACAGAAAAGTGAGCTTTGTAAATGTATAGAAACCGTTCATCAAGATTCATGTAATGCCTGCTTTCCTCAGCAGGACCAAAGAGATTCCCTCTCTATTCTTGTCCCCCATGGGGATAAAGAGAGTTCAGAGAAAAAAATTGCTGTAGGAACTGAATGGGACATTCCAAGAAATGAAAGTTCAGATAGTGCCCTTGGAGATAGTGAGAGTGAAGACACTGGTCCTGATATAAGGAGACAAGTTGGCAGTTACTGTGGAGGGGAGCAGGAAGACTGGGCAGAAGAGGATGAAATACCTTTTCCTGGGTAAGTAGAAAGTTTCCACCTGAAACAACTCCTGTTGAAAAATACCCTTTTGTTTTGTTTAGCCAGTCTCTAGAGATTGGCAGTAACTAACTTTAAAAAGAGGTTAAGGCTCCAAGATGGCTACACAGTAAAAAGCACCTGCTATATGAGCCTAATGATCTGAGTTTGACCCCGAAACCCACAGTAGAAAGAAGGAACTGACTGACTTCATGCACCTACCTCCAAAATAATGATTAATAAAATAATTTTTAATGTCATTATGCCTCTCATAGGGAGAATTAAAGACTATTCCTCACATCATCCCCTTGTGAAGGCATCAGAGAGACATTAAACAATATAAGTGAAATGTAGGAAATTGGTCTCTGCTTAGTTTTCAAACCATTTTGGAGTGAGTTATGCATATATACATCCCAAAGTGGGCCTATGACAAGCCTGGCACTTAGAAAGAATCTTTGAGGTGGTAGGGAATAAATAAATTTAGCTAAGACAAAGAGGGAATATGTATTTGAGGTCAAGTATGCAAGAAGACTATCCCTGCTTTGGAATGTTACAGACCTAGATTATTTAGGTACTTTGTTTTACACAGTGATTTTCATAATCTGATTTTGTTAGGAATGTGTTACAAATGTTTTTATTCTTTTTTTTTTTTTTTCTGTTTTGGTTTTTCAAGACAGGGTTTCTCTGTGTAGCTTTGTGCCTTTCCTGGAACTTGCTTTGGAGACCAGGCTGGCCTCGAACTCACAGATATCCGCCTGCCTCTGCCTCCGGAGTGCTGGGATTAAAGGCGTGCACCACCACCGCCTGGCTACAAATGTTTTTAAAGGATAGTCTCCTAAAGTCTGTTATAAAAGAGCTGTGTTCTTCAGGCCTCCTCCAGGAGAAAACAGTATTTTGTGGTCTCTTTTAGTGCTTAGGCCAGTTTTTATATAAAGCTAATTTTACTCTATATATAGTTTATAAAAAGCAAAGGTACTGGAAAGACAGACTAGTAGAGTTCATAACCTTCCCCACCCCATCTTCTGCCACTAATAAAAGATGTTTATTATTTAACTAAATTTCCCTCCTTGGTCCTCTTTTTTTCAGGTCAAAGTTAATTGAAGTGAGTGCTGTTCAGCCTAACATTGCCAACTTTGGAAGATCCTTGCTGGGTGGCTACTGCTCATCTTACGTTCCTGACTTTGTTCTTCAAGGAATTGGAAGTGATGAGAAGCTCCGTCAATGCCTGGTGTCAGATTTGTCTCATGCTGTGCAGGTGAGATACCCTCACAGCTTCTGAATATACTTAAAGCAAACTCTATTACAACCCAGAATTCCTTGTATGTTAATTTTAGCTAAGCTGTGACCATATAATAGTCACTGTTCTCTGAATCCATCACCTCATATATAGCACCTGCGTCATTATATTTACCATTGTGAAGAAGACAAGAATTGAATTTTAGGAATGTACCAAATGGAAATTTGAAAAATAAGAAATATTTTAGATACTCATCGCATCAATTTGATATATCCAAAAGAGTATTTCTCTTTGTTGTTGTTTTTCTGTCTTTCAAGACATGTTTTTGTTTGTTTGTTTTATTTGTGTGTGTGTGTGTAGCCCTGGCTGTCCTGGAACTCACTCTTTAGACCAGGCTGTCCTGAAACTCAGAGATCTGCCTGCCTCTACCTCCTGAGCTCTGGGATTAAAGTTGTATACCACGATTGCCTTGCTTAAGAGAGTATTTCTTAATTTCCTTGTCAGATTTTTGCTTATATATAGAAATACAATTGATCTTTTATGTTTACCCTTTATTCTGTAGTTTTCCTAAGCTCTTACTAGTTGTGGTATTCATATAGAATCCTTAGAGTTCTTACCCACTATTTATGTCATCAGTGGACAGTGTTACATTTTCCATTCCAGTCTTGATTATATTGGGTTAAATCTGTCCAGTGTTGCATGGAAAGAACAGGTGACAGAAGATTGTATTGTCTTGCTCCTTATCCTAGGAGGAAACCATTGGGTCTTTCACTATTAGGATATTATTGATAGGGTTCTTGTAGATAGATATTTAGGAGGGAACCATTGAGTCTTTCACTATTAGGATATTATTGATAGGGTTCTTGTAGATAGATATTTAGGAGGGAACCATTGAGTCTTTCACTATTAGGATATTATTGATAGGGTCCTTATAGATAGATACCCTTTTCAGCTGTGGAAACTCCATCTATTCTAAGTCATTGGCTTTTTGTTATGGTGGTAATAGTGTTTGTTTGCTCATTTTTATTGTGCTGGTAGTTTGAGGGTTTGTGTGATTTTGATTTTTGGTCTTGCTGAATAGTTCAAACTGACCTAAAATTTTCAATTCTTAGTCTTGAGTTTTAAGGTAACAGGTATGTGCCAGCCTGCCTTGCTCTCTCCAGCCTTTTTATTTCCTGTTTTTCTCCCCCATTTTTCAATATTATTTCTCAAAAATTTATCCAAATGCATTTACTTGAGGCCTTCTCACAATGTTTCTTCCTAAGTAACTGTCTATGTTCCTCTCCTGTCTTACCTGCAGTTCTTATGTACATTGAAGTGTTCTCTCTTCTACATCTCCAGTAATTGCTGATTGATCTGTAACTAGATTTTTATTTTACTCTTTTTTAAATATTAATACCTTCCTTGTCTACTGTTTAGAAAAGAATGCTATTCAGGTGGTTGTTCATTAACTGGGTAAAGGGATGGATGTTGAGGATGCCAACATCCTCAACTTGGGATCATGTAGGAGCAAATCTGGCTTAGCAATCATTGTGATGGTAAAAGTCAGGCCATTTACTCTTGTTTTTGTTGCTCTTCTTTTTGGCCATAGGTTTTGTTTTTGTTTTTTAAAAAAATGTCCATAACCTATATAAATAATAAAATATAATGAAGTATTTAGCATTGCAGGACTACATTACTGATAGTTATACTGTATACTTAATTTCTATTTTTAATCCATGGCATAAAGGATTTGACTTCCCCTAAGAGAAGTCAAAAAGTAGAGCCTTCCGCCTTATGGCCTTTTACCTATATGTCAGTGTACTAATGTTTATTTGTTTGTTTTGTTATTATGGTTCCTTTGATATAAGCTAGAGTCATCTAGAAAGAAGGAACCTCAATTAAGGAATTATTTCTATCATATTGTCCTGTAGACAAGTCTGTGATGTATTTTCTTGATTAATGATTGATGTGGGGGCGCCAAGCCCACATGTGGGTGATGCTACCCCTGGGCATGTGTGGCCCTGTGTTGTATAAGAAAGCTGACTGAGCAAGCCATTAAGCAGTGTCCTCTATGGTCTCTGCTTCAATTGCTGCCTCAAGTTCCTGTCCAGACTTGTCTTTATAATGGATTATGACTGTAAACTTAAATATATCCTTTTGCCATGGTTTTTACTGTAGCAATAGAAAGCAAACTAAGACAGTCAATTAAAATATTATTTTTCACTGTTGTAAGTATGAAAATACTGTGTGATAATGGTATTAAGTAAGATGAAGATACATTGAATAGAAGAAATCCTTTGTACTTTTCACAGTCAAGCTTGATTAGTCAAGTTAGTATATGTGGACTTGTTCTCCTTTAAACATATATCTATGTTCTGCCTGCATGTCCTGGCAAAATAGAAAAGTTAATGTACAGAGGCAATAATGTATTTCATGGCATCACCAAATCACACCTGTGGTTCTGAGGCATGTTGATGGCTGATATAACAAAATTTTACACTTGTCTCATTTGTGCAAGTACGTTTCTGTCAAAAAAGAAAGAAAAAGGCCTGTCTTATTTGGAAAGATTTAGCCTTTTTAAACTAAGAACTGTTTTCTTCGAGTTGTCTGGCATAAGTAACTGATCAAAAAGACTGGGGAACATTCAATTCTAGATTTAAGGACACAAAGATTTATTGATGAATACAAAGTATATGCATAAAGTACTTCAATGTATTTGTTATTAATTATTCCATTTTCTATCGAGGATTCATTGGTAATATTTTATATATTTTTCTGCTTTTTTATTAATTGACTTGTTCTACATACATTACTTTTGAAAACTTGCTTATCATAGACTGAATTCTTTTCTTTCCAGCATCCAGTGTTGGATGAACCAATAGCAGAAGCTGTCTGTATAATAGCTGATATGGATAAATGGACTGTTCAGATCGCCAGCAGTCAGAGACGAGTGACTGATAATAAATTGGGAAAGGAAGTGTTGGTTTCTAGTCTTGTTTCCAACCTGCTTCATTCCACTCTTCAGCTTTATAAACATAACTTGTCTCCAAACTTTGTAAGTATATATATATGGCTTGAATGACTTTGAGTACTCTGCTAAGTGAACTTGGCATACTGTATACACATACTAAATATTCTTACTAGCTTTTATCATTGCTTTGCTCAAAGAGGTATTACAGTGAATATTTATCCTCTTCCTCCTCCATCCATTGTAGAGATAGAATCTAGAGCTGGGATATTTTGGAGGGTTAGATTAGATCATTAAGGTTGTTTAAGTCTTGAGTGTTGGTTCATGTGAGAAGACTAGTGGTGTACTAAGGAGGAAAGAAATTAAGATTGTTCTAGCTGTACCATGTGAGAAGACAGAAAGCAGCTGTCCATCATTCAGAAAGAGCCCTCTCTAGAACCCAGCAGTACATGTACCCACATAATGGATTTCTCTATTTCAGGAATATGAGATGATCTATTACTGAGGCCATCTGTGGGCTAAGAAAGAAAGGGATGCACTTAAATTTGTGCACTCTGACTTCAGCAGCCAGATTTTTGATCACATGTAGTGTGTCCGTTCAGTACTCCTGGTTTGTGTAGGATGTCATTTCAGACTCCCATCATCATGTCAGGACTTTGAATAATTTCACTTTGTGACAGTGATAGCCTCTTGATACCTTCTCCCACTTTGAGGGCTCATTCTTTCTCATGTTAAGAGAACTGTAAAGTAAAGTTCTCAAAAGCTCTCTGTATCAGTGTGACAAACACCCATCAGCACTGCTCAGTGTCAGAAGCCTGAGAGTGTCCTCCATGATTAGTGTTGAAGAAACCTATTTTCACCACTTGACCTCCAGCATGGTACTTAGGTTCTAGTCAGAACAACTAAGCAAAACCAGAAATAAAATACTTCAAAATTGGAAAGGAAGATAGACTTTATTTCTATTTGCAGATGACATGATCTAGAAAACGCATTTCATGAGAAAAATTGATAGAATTTGCAGGAGAAAAAAACGTGTAAAGTTAAGATGTCCTATATCCTAACTGTGAGCAAACTGAAATGAAAATGAAGCATTGTGAGCACACCAGTGACAAGAGGATGTAGGATTCAGGGCCAGCTTCAGCTACATACTGAGTTCAAAATTGTCCTGTCTCATTAAAAAGAAAATTCCAAGTGGGGAGGGGAAAAAACATTTCCACTTAAAACAGTAAAAATATTGTTTAGAAAGAAATGTAACCAAGAAAAGGAGTTGTAGCTGGAAAACATTATAGAAATGAGGTAGAAGAGGCAGAAATAATGGAAACATCCAAGTCTGAGAATTGGAAAACCTAGGGTTCTTTTGCTTCAAGTTAATGGCCACTCTAAACATCAGTAGACTTTTGCCCCACTACTGTTCCATCATATGGATCAAATGACCTGCCTCACAACACAACTCAGGCTACTCTTGCCAGAGAAAGAAGAGCTCACCTTTCTGTCCCTATGCTTGTCTGGACCCACAGTTGGAAGACTTAATATTGTCATTACTTCCCAAACTGACATACAAATTGAATAGTATCCCTATCAAAATCCTAATGAAAGATTTTTCAAGAATTGAAAACCTGGGGCTGGAGAGATGGCTTAGTAGTTAAGAGCCCTGGCTGGTCTTGTAGAGGACCTGGGCTCAACTCTTGAGTAGCTACTTGGTGGCTCACAGTCATCTGTAACTCCAGCCCAGGGAATCTGATGGCCTCTGTGGGTACAGCATGCACATGTACACATACATATGTGCAAGCAAACATCTACATAATAAAATAAAAAAAAATCAAACCAAAAAATTTAATCCAGTCATATAGAACATCAGGGGAACCCAAAGAGCCAAAGTAATTTTGAAAGGAAAGTAGCCAAGCATGGTGGCACATGCCTGTAAATTCCCAGATGATCTGAGCTACATAGGAGGAGACCCTATTCTAAAAAACAACAGCAGTAGAAATTAGAGAGGTCAAACTTCCTAATTTCAAAACTTAGAGTGCTGCTATAGTCAAAACATGGTGGTAGTAGCATAAAGACCAGAATATAGACAGATTCATTCTTCATTCATTACAGATTGAAGAGCCCAGAATTAAACCTTCTCATATAGGATTGGTTTCAGTAATAGTGCCAAGAGCACAGTCAACAAGGAAAAATATTTACAACAAAAGACAGCCACATTTAAAAAAACAATGTTCTTGAGTCCTTATTTTATGCCATATTTAAAAATGAGCTCAACTTGGATGAAAGACCTGTACTTAAGAGCTAAAATTTTTGTTGCCTGTGTTTTTGGTGTATGTTTAAAGAATCACTTTGCCATTCTCATTTACCTCACAGACGTTTTCCTCTTTGCTTTCTTGTAAGTTTTATAGTTTATCTCTAGACTAGTAGTTACTAGAGGAGGAAGGAGGAAAGGAGAAGTTATTGTTGGGTAAAGAGTTTGTGATGAAAAGAAATTCTCAAGTGAATGGTGGTTTTAGTTATACATTGTAGATATTCTTAATGTCACTCAACTATATATTTGAAAATGTTCTGTATTGGGGCAGGGGATATGTTTGGACAGCACAGGTAGAATGTTTGCCTGCCATCCATGCACATAGCCCTAGGTTTGATCCCCTGCACCTCTTAAACCAAGAGTGGTGTTGCCTATAATATCAGTATTTAGCTGGGAGAGGCAGAATCAGAAATTCAAGGTCAGCCTGGACTTTATAGCAAGTTTTCAGGTACTCTGGTATACACCAGACCTCATCTCCAATTAAAAAACATAAATAAAAGCCAGGCGGTGGCAGGTGGATCTCTGTGAGTTCAAGGCCAGCCTGGTCTACAAATCGAGTTCCGAGACATCCAGAGCTATTACACAGAGAAACTGTGTCTCAAAAAAATTAAAAAAAAAAAATGAATAATAGTTAATAAGGTAAATTGTATTGTCTGTTTTATATATACATATTCTGCAGCTAACATTTTCTTAAGGCATTTTTAACCTAAACAAGAATATTATGGATGAGATACATACCACAAGATAGTTGATGAACCCCCACATCCATTCAGTTGTAATAAAACAAATTTTGGTTTTTTGGTTTTGTTTTGTTTTGGTTTTTTGGTTTGTATGTTTGTTTGTTTGGTTGATTTGGTTTTTTCAAGACAGGGTTTCTCCATGTAGCTCTGGCTGTCCTGGAACTCAACTCGCTCTGTAGACTAGGTTAACCTCCAACTCAAAGATTTATCTGCCTCTGCCTTCCAAGTGCTGGGATTAAAGGCATGCACTACTACCACCTGACTTATAAACAAGTTTTTATCAGGTGCTTTTAGTAGCAGATTTTCATTGGAAAGGAATTTAGTGTTTATTACTTGAAAGTCACATTTTCCCCTTCAAACATATATAATATCAATTGTATGAGAAAGCATCTATTTTAGGAAACATGTATAAATTAATTGCAAAATACAAAATGTAGGTGTTTTAAAGTTTTGCTATTTTAGGTTATAAAACTCATTCAGCACTGGACAGTGGTGGTGCATGCCTTTAATCCCAGCACTTGGGAGGCAAAGCCAGGTGGATCTCTGTGAGTTTGAGGCCAGCCTGGTCTGCAGAGCAAGATCCAGGACAGGCACCAAAACTACACACAGAAACCCTGTCTCAAAAAGCCCAAAACAAAACACACACACATACACACACACACACACACACACACACACACACACACAAAACCCCTCATTCTGCAATGTCTACTTACTGTTCCTTCTTTGAACTGTTGTAAACAGTTTTTTATTCAGAGAGAGAGAGAATATGTATATATGTATGAATATATATGCTCAGATATATATATATCAGATTTGAAATTAAAATGTTTTTAAAGTCTTGTAAATGAATATTGATCACTGTACAACATCTGAAATGCTAGTGAACTGTACATTTAAAATGGTTGAGATGGTAAATTTTATTTCAGTTTAAAAAGAAGAATGCCTTGGGAGTTAATCTTTGATATTAACGAGAAACAGATTTATGCTTCTTTCCATCTAAAACTGCATACCTAATTTCCTCTGAATATTATTCATGTTGGAATGACCAAATGGAATTGTGTAAAACTTGATGCTGTGAAATTTGCTAGCTGGGTGTGGTGGTTTATACTTGTAATACATGCATGGTGCCCAAGAATTTGAGGCCATCCTGAACTACGTAGGGAATTCAAAGCCATCTCAAATATATAGCGAAAATCTGTTGTTATCCCTCATGTCCTCTCCCCGACAAGGCAAGAAATTTGACATTACTCAAAAGAATGAGAATGAGTTTTCTAACAGAGTTTGGTTCTTCCCTAACTGCAGTGTGTAATGCACCTTGAAGACCGGTTACAGGAATTATACTTCAAGAGCAAAATGCTGTCGGAGTACCTGAGGGGACAGATGCGTGTTCATGTCAAGGAGCTAGGAGTGGTGCTTGGGTATGTTCATGGTTTATTTTCTGGCTTTGCTGTGTCTCTTGTCATGTTCCTCAGAACTGCTTTTTGTTGTTTGGTTTTGTGTGTTTTTTCCTATTAGAAGCTATGCACTGCTAGTGTTCAGGTTTCTCTGTATCGTAGAAAAGCAGGTTCTATCACCCCTAATATAGATGCATTGGCCCTTTCACCATCCCTGTACTTTGTCAAGAATATAGGCAGAGGGAATTAAACCTGAATTTTTAATCTTAGAAAAAAATAAGTGTTTAGGTTTTACTTACTAAATTTGTTGTAGATACATTATTGAAAGCATCTGCCCTGCCTCTCAAATGAGCTAATGGAAGTAAAGATGCTCAATTTGTGTTTGCTCTCTTCTGCAGGTTACTGTTCCTCACCATGATCTTTATAGTATATTGACCTACTCTATGGTTACTCCCTGGAAAATAACAGCTATCTGAAATGCTAACTAAGGAGAAAAAGGAAGTTGGTTTCTAAGAATAATATAGCCTTATTCTATTAGCTTTTCTCTGTTCTGTGTTTGTGTGCATGATAAAATTCTAGTTTAAGGAGTTAAAGATTTTTTTCCCCCTAAATTCAGTTTCTATGAAAGGAAAAGGGATCAGTGTCAATAATTTAGAATCCAGTGTATATCACAAACCAAGTTAAAGTCTAAACTTTTTTTTTTGTCATCCGTTCTGGGGATTTACCCTACAGCCTCACACATAAGAAGAACATACTCTACCAGAGTTATATATGATGCCCAATTGTTTTAGTTATTCTGTGGTGTGTAGGCAATATCCAAATTGGAAATGGCCAATTTTGTAAATAAGCATGCCCTTTGTCACATATTAGGACTGAACAGTAATTTGAATGACTCTAAATACTTTGACTTCAGTACTGTTTGTATTCTATACCAAAGTTTGTTCAAGTTCCAATGAGGCTTTTAGAGAATGGTTCTCCAGTATTTGGAAAATCAGTAACAATATCTTATTTTCCTAGGAAGTAGGAGAGAGGTGGGGAGGGGGAGAGAGAGCGAGAGGAGACTGTGATACCTGTATTCATACCTTAAAAAATTAAACTAATTTTAAAATAATGTACATTTAAACCAAGTTAATGGTACATTTGGTGTAAAATGGAAAGTTACCATCATCTTTTCCTCAACTTCAACCCTAACATAAACACTGTTGACATTGTTTATTGTTGCTGAATTTTACAATGTATAAAAGTAGAAATTGATTTGTACTCTGTCAGTGTGCAGCATGCAGTTAATATAGCCTGAATATTTCTTTATATGTATGCATACTGATAGATCTCATTTTAATGGTGGTATAGCATTCCATTTTATAATTTATGGCTTACAATATTTTGCTGTTATAAACCAGTGCTGAAATGAAAATAAATTTTTTGACCTGTGTAAAATAAATTCTATTCCTGGAAGTAGAATGCTTGATTAAAGGACATGCACATTAAATTATACACATAATTTTGGTAACACTAAATACTGTCTAGAAATTGCAGTCTGAACTCCCATAAGCAGAAGAAGCTATCACTTATTAGCCAAATTAGTAGCAGACTTTCAAAATTCTTGCTCCTGAGCTGGCATGATTTTTTTTTCTTTAAATTCCTTAACAAGTTAAATCTAACTTTTTCTAAATGCATTGACCATTTTTCTTTTTCTGAAAATTATTTGAGTTCTTAATTTTTTGTTTATTTTGAAGCAGGGCTTTACTTTGTAGATTAGCTAAACCTCAAACTTGTGACTCTCTTCCCTCAGTCTACCTACTGCGGGGTTACAGATTGTTGCTACCATGCTTTGAATAATTTGTGGTATGATGTATTTTAAAGAAATTTCCACTACTTATATAGCATGTATTATAGAAATACTTTTGGTTAAAAGCTCACACATACTATTATTACTAATAAATTATATTTCTTGCACATCTGTCCCTAGATAAATGACAGGTCAGCTGTGGTGCTTTCCGGTGTCTGTGCCTTGGTTTCCTTTGCATTTGGAAGCTTCTTTTCCCTTGAATCTGTGGTGCTACTATTAGTGACATTTTCCAAGTGTTGTTATCTTTAGCTCTTTACCCTTTTCATTTTGGCCAGAGTGAGTCTTTAAATGCTGAGATGGATTATAGTGCAGAAGTGATCATTGCATGTAAGATTCATATTTTAGATACACAGAAAGCCTGAACTGAGTTTTCTTTTCTTTATTTCAGGATTGAATCCAGTGACCTTCCTCTTCTGGCTGCTGTAGCAAGCACCCATTCTCCATATGTTGCTCAGATACTCCTTTAACATGCCTAGAGGTTAACTGTGGTTTAAAGTTGAATAGAAACCAAGGAGGCAAGCACAGTGTGTATCTGTGGAGTTGTTGCTGTTCTGTTATTTGTGTTAGTTTTCTCCATTAGGCTTCTGTGTGAATGTGTCATCTCTATCATGCCGTGTTGTATCACAGTCTACATAGACTGGATGGCTTTTTATTTTTAACTGGACATCGGGGTAGCGGTAGATTTTCAACCAAGTGAAATTAAAGCAACATAAATAATTGGTGTGGGGGCAAGGCAAGTAGCTTTTGCTAAAGTGAAACTAGAAATTTCTCTCCAGGAATTTCATGCAAACTCAACTTATGAATAGCAATAGATATCTCATGATCAAATATCAGAAATCTTCATTTCACTAATTTTTAATTTTTATTTCTATGATACAGAATTCTATAAGACCTTGATTTATTTGTTGTTTTGCAGTTCAGGTCAACTAATTTCTAGTTTATTTAAGTATTTTAAACAACCTGTTAATTATAAGAAACTCACAATGAGTGAAGATCTCATGTTGCCCATCCAAGTGTACATATGTATCTATTTTTTTAAAAAAGCAGGGATAGAAATACAATATTGATAAACATGCCTTTTTAAAAAATATTTTTTCATCTAGTATTGTGTGTAATATTGAAATACTATCTTCTGATGATTTTCTGTTTCACACACTCTAAAATATATTTAAAGCCAATCTTTTTGAGGCTAAAGGTTGTAGATTCCCTAAGAATACTACTTTATACCATTTGTTTTATAAGAATGAGCTAATTCTTATTTGATATTTACATATTAATTTAATAAATAAAAATTAAGATTAAAAAGTGCACCAAAGCAACCACAGAAATAATACTATATTTTTAAAATGTGCTCAGGTGGCCACAAACTTTGATTTCAGTATCGACCATTGAACCCATATGAGCAGAATATTTGCTAATAATCCTCAATTTACACCAATAGAAGTAATAACTTTAAATTTTTCTTTTCTCTAAGTATTCCCTGTTTTCAAAAACTGATTGTTTTTCAAAGCTTTCCACTTAACCATTTGTTGTTGTCTTTGTATATAGTGTAGATTGTTGCTTGTAAGAAAGGCTAATAAGGAACCAAACTCTTGTAAGTAATGTAAATAAAAAGGTGGGTAGATAATGTTTTCAATATACTCTACTACCTCAGTTTACTTGAATAGCTTACTCTTTGCCTGTGTGGGCTAAGATACACATAATGCTAGAATTAAAGTTGGTTTCTGTTTTCATTGACTAATTCTAAATTCTTTAGCTCAAAAACAAACAAAAAACACAAAAAGAGCCCTACTCGCTTGTTCAGTTACTGAATACATTTACTATAACACATCCATTCTTGCTATTTAAAATTTTCAGTAATTAATGAAAATTTTCTGTGGTTTATAGTCTTCAGAATCTTGAATTTATAGTGTCTGGTCACAATTTTACCTTGCTCTTTATGTGTGTTCAGGAGAATTACAACTAAAAAAGAATAAGTAGGCTGTTTTAATGGAACATAAACCCCAAATTAGGGTGCCTGCAGTTGGCCCTTGTCCTGTCAGCTGGTTCCAGTTAGTACCTGGGTTTCCCATGAATGACTTACTGCCAAAGAGTGTATAGATATGTTTGCTTTGGCATCCTTGTATCCCATTTGTTAGTGAGATTGCTCTGTGTTCTGTTGAAATTCAGAGAGTAGATGTCTGTCAGAATTTAGAACCTGGAAAAGTTCATCTATGGCCATTGTACATTATTTTTTGATTGTGGCTCAGAAGAATATGTAGAAGGTAGATAATGTTTTGGGATGTTTTCTTAATCATGGAACTTTTCATAGTTCTATTTGAAATCTCTCATTACCACTTAGTAATTCTAGTCTTTATTAAGTGAATGGCTTGTGCACCTATTATTCTCAAAACTCAGCTTTGCTGGAAAGGAAAGGCCTATAGTTTCTTAAAGACTCACTAGTCCTTATAGGAATCCTGAGTTTGTAATACCTTTATCATCATATTCTTTACTTATTCAAAGCCCAAGGAATGAGCTGCTACTTCTTTACAGTGTGGCTGTGATAAATGTGAAAAGAGTTTTGGCCTGTTTAAAATAATTTTTTCAACTACTTAATGGTACAGACAAATATGTGCTACATATTAAAAACACCTGTTCATTGTAACGGGAAATTAAAAAGGGATCTTTTATATTATAGGATTAAAACTAATTTTCCATATATGTAAACTAATTGATTTGATTTTAAATATCTTGGCATTTATTAATATGTCTTAACTTTGAATTTGAAAATATTAAGTGCAATAAACATATTAGTACAGATTTCTTTTTGTTGCAATTGGCACACAATGCAGATGATCACTAAAAACAATTTGCATAATGCCTGTGTCTGGTAGCTGTCTTATGAGGAGAATGTTCTGCTTTCTCTTAAGTTATTTAGATGATGAATATACAAAATGTACATACTTGTTTGTTCTGAATACATTTCTCAAATGTACACCTGTATTATAATAACCTCCCAGTTCTAGGGGAAATTTGTGCAATAAATACACATGTCAATTTGATGGGTAATGTTTGTGTTTCTTTCATATGTTAGTGAGGTGTATGTGACATTTTTTGACTCTGATATCAGACAACCTAGATTTGTGCCCCAGCTTTAATACCTTTGAGCGTATGACCTTTCTATATTGGTAGAATCTGTTAATACTTATTAGATTATAAGAGTCAAGTAAAATAATGATTGCTAAGAATTTAGCTAGGCCGTACAGTAGTGGCACAAACCTGTAATCCCAGCACTCAGGAGGCAGAGCCAGATGGATCTCTCTGAGTTCAAGGCCAGGTCTACAAAGCAAATTCCAGGACAACCAGAGCTGTTACACAGAGAAACCCTGTGTCAAAAAAACATACAAAAATACCAATAGTCACTAACTTTTTGATTGCTACCTTTTACCAGGTAATCTGAGTAGTTACCATATAATGTTTGGAGAACTTTTATGTATGCACTTATAATTGTAATTATAGTGCCCAAAATACACTGATATATTCATTCATAACACCCAACTTTACCCACAGTGATAAACTGAAATTTTAAATCCAAACCAAGAGACACCATGTAAAGCTATTTAAGAACATTTTATTCAAAACAAATGACCATTAATTTTACAATTGAACTACAACTATTGGTTTGGAGTCTGGCACTGCTTTGCTCCCTAATTTCGATGTAACTCTGAGTAAGTGTGTCCTCTTGTGCATCATGTGGGATTCAGCCCTTTATCCATCCTTGGTATCGGCTGTGCAGCAGTAATTTAACCTTGACTAGGTTTGTTGGGAAGCTGCTTCCTTAAGTTAGGTTGAATTGAGTTTAGTTAAGCCTTGAGGCAGTACTAGCTACGAGAAACCGGTCTCACATAGTAATTAACTGTATCACTTTTACATTTAAACAGAGAAGCATTCTGTTTTAAAGCAGTGAAATATCAAACACTAATAATGCAAGGATCAGTTATTTATAGTCTGTTCCTAAAAACTTTCAGAAGTTGTGTAACATTTCTAAGTAGCATGGAATACTGATTTTGCTAATTAGAAATTGAGTGAGATACAGAGGATTTAGCCTGGTTATATAAAGTCATACAGTCTTCTGTAAAGTCTGTCTTGTCTCTTAGACCAGAAAGATTTCCCAGCTACTTGGGGTGACAGATGGCAAACTATCCAAGTGTTTTTTATATGTGCTTTCTTGTGTAGAAGTGGGGCCTAGAATAGCAAGTGAGGCCAAGCCTGAGCTGAAGGCCAGTGAGGACTGAGAAGTTGCAGCTTATCAGGGACGTGACCTTGTCATGTCTACAAACCATTAGGCAAGCTTGGCTGTTAGTAATTTTCTATTCTAAACTTTTAGGGGCTAGCTGGACTAGCTGAGTTTGAGTTAGGGTAACTAGTTTAGCATGCTGCCAGCAGGGGTCTATAGTTTTCTGTTTATTTGTAATTAGACCTAAGTTGATACTTCTATTTTTAAAATAAACCATCAGGAGCTGGAGAGATGGTTCAGTTAAGAACACTTGTCCTAAGTTCTAGTCCCAACATCCACGTGGTGGTTCCCAAACATCTATAATTCCAATTCTAGGGAATCATTTGCCCTCTTCTGGCCTCCAGGGGCACCAGATATGTACATGGTGCACATACATACATGTAGGCACAACATTCATACACATAAATACAAACTTAAACCAGATTTTATTTCTTGTATTTTTAATAGGAATTTTTTTTTGTTTTGTTTTGTTTTTGTTTTTTGAGACAGGGTTTCTCTGTGTAGCTTTGCGCCTTTCCTGAAACTCACTTGGTAGCCCAGGCTGGCCTCAAACTCACAGAGATCCTCCTGGCTCTGTCTCCCGAGTGCTGGGATTAAAGGCGTGCGCCACCACCGCCCGGCTAGGAATTTTTAATTACATCAAAACTATCCAAATTATTCAAACTTCAACTTGTATTTTAGAGAAATCATTTTCCAGAAGAAATAGAAATGGTAGCAATGTTTGGATTATACTGGCAACACACTAAATGATTCACATGATTTAGCTCATAATCCTGAGAACCCTGAAAGCCCACTATTTACATAGAGATGTTTAAACTGTTGTTCAGAGATACATTAAATAGCTTTAGGGCTGAGTTCATAACAGTAAAAAAAATGCTTGCCCTGTGTTGGATCCTCAACACTGGAAAACAACTTTCTTTCCTAACTAAAAGTTAAATTCAGGTCTGATTGTCTGCAAAGTTCAAGTTTATAATGATCAAGCTTTTGGGTTCTTTTCTCCATTTTTCAAAATATTAAGATGATGATGAACATTAATCTTCGGGGCGAGTGAAGCATATGATTTGAGACTGACCTTTGGGAACTAGTTTATATACACAAAAATGATGCAAGTCACTTGCAACACGGTCCTAGTTACTTTCTATTCCATGATAAAACAGTGACCAGAAGCAAGCTGTGGAGGAAAGGGTTTGCTTTCCTCTCATTGGCAAGCCAAGGCAGGATCTCACGGAAATTATGAAGGATCACTATTTACTGACTTGCTGGGTTTGCTTGCTTATAGAACCCAGGACTACTGCCCAGGAGTGGCACTACCCACAGTGGGCTGAGTGCTCCATCTCAATCATTAATCAAGGAAATACTCCCCCCAAAAAAGACTTGCATACACTCCAATCTGATGGAGGCATTTTCTCAATTGAGGCTCACTCTTCCCAGGTTACCTTAACTTATGTCAGTTGACAGAAAAATTAACCAGCACAAGTACCATACAACTTTTTCATAGTTTATTTCTGTAGTGACTGAGCCATAAGGGCTTTTGTGCCCAAACCTCAAAAAAGATGTGCTAATAGCATGTTGTAAACTTCAAGTTTGGGCAAGCCCCAGGGTCCAACGGAAAATACAGCACTGTCATTACTCTGAAATGTTACAGCCTAAACTCCCCTGTTCTTTTTATTAGAGATTCTTGCCTTGCCACAAGAAAGGTACTGTGAATCATTATTGGAAAACATGTCTAATCATAAGACTCTAAGTTCCCTAGTTAACTTACTCTGGAAAATACTATGATGTAGCTAGATGTGGTCAGAGCCCTCAACTTTTAAAATTCTACATAAATGAAATGCCAAAAGGTGGAGCCTCCCAAGGAATGGTGTGACTAGTGTGGTTCACCTGTGCTCTGATAATGGTACTAAACAACTATCCCACAATGATGGATTCTGGAGTTCTGCCACTTAACCTTTACTGTTGAAACAGTCTGTAATGGTTAACACAGTCTATTTGACAGAATCTAGAATCACCCAGGAGATAAATCTCTGGGCATGTCTGTGGGGGAGTTTCAAGATTGGGCTAATTAAGGTAGGGATGACCTACTCTTCGGTTTCATGGGCCAGGGGTACTGACTGAATAAAAGGCCAGCTGAGCAAGAGAATTCATAATGCGCTATTCCCTGATTGTGGACAAAGTGAACAGTCACTTTACACCCCTGCCACTATGGCTCAGCAGGAAAAGGCACATGCTACCAAGACAATCTGGGTTTGGTTCCCAGGACCCAGATGGTGGAAAAGCCAATCTCCTTTAAGATGTCTCCAAACCCCGACATGAGCACAGTGGCCCACACACAAATTAAAAAAACAAACAAAACAAAACTAAGATGGCTCTGTGGTTTAAGAGCAAAAGTGCGCTTGGAGAGGGCCCGAATTCAGTTCCCAGCACTCTTGTTCAGCTGTTCGCAACCCCGCTAATTCCAGCTCAACCTGTGGGCCAAAATTAACCCTCTACAGTTCCTTTTATCGGAGTATTTTTTATCCCAACAGGAAAAGTAACTGATACTCAGTCTTTGCAGCTTTTCTTACCAAAGGACAAACTGAAGCTGTCTTTATTTTAGGAAGAGACTAGAATGTAAAACTCAATGAAAAAGCACTCATCATTGGCTCTAGGCAACTTAAACCCAGCCGCCTGAAGAAAACCGGGGTGGAAAGGCCTGCTCTGGACACAGGTTAGGTTAAAGCAGCCCCTGCTCTGGACACAGGTTAGGTTAAAGCAGCAGCACCTGGCCTGAGTTGGGCCCCACCCACCCACTCTTTAGTAGTCAAGGATGTTAGATCAGGATTGATGGAGGCACGTGGAAATAAAAGGCAGATCTACCTCTACAGAAGCAGATTTGTCCTTTAATCGAAGAACAGCGTTTCTCCACGGAAGTGGAGACTGCACACGTCGTACAGAGGGCTTGTGGGTTTCATAGGACGGAAAAAGAAACGGGATGTAAGATTACATCCGCAGGTAGGTTCCCCAACAGTCTCAGTGGCAAATACCATGAGAGGTTGGTATGTTGACTTTATCAGAAGCTTCCAGGATTCTGATAGCTCACAGGTGTCACCTGTTAACTTTCCTAGCTGGAGTTTTTCAGCCCACCTGAGGCTTTTAGGTCATAAACCCTTTAAAGGAAGATCCTGAACTTCTTCATCCAGCCACTGAGGCATCCACCATCAGACCCAGGAAGGACATCCTGGTGCGTGGTAGGCCAGCAGGCTACCCCTTGAATTATTATCGCCAGTCTTGAAAACACTTTTTGTGGGCAGCTTTCACTAGCGATTTCGTGGTTTAGAGCGCGAGTACTGCCCTGAGATCCGTGGCTTGCGTGGCGGTGTTGGGCTTCCTGGCTTGCTGAAGGGCGGCCTCGACTTCCGCGAGCCTTGAGAGCCCCGCTGCTTCCGGACTTGGGCGCTGAGGTACACGTCCTGAGTGCGTTCCCCATACCTCTACACCACCGGCTATTTTGGGAGAGACCATCATAGCACTTCCGGAACCTCAGCCGGAAGCTGGGGATGCGGAAGCTACAATCCCGTGACGGACTCTCGCGACGAAGGCCAGCAACTCGTCCCTCCCCCCCACTCCACTCCCCCTCCACCCCAACTCTCTACGTCACGGCTAGGCGGGCGTCAGCGTGCGCAATGCGCGCGTGCGCACTCGCCCTCTCTCGCCCCCGCGCAGGCGTCTTTCTGGCCAGTCGCGCGTGGGCTGAGGCCCTGGGCGGGCGTTGCGAAGACTTGTTTGCTTGAGTTTGGACCCTGCGACAGTTCTCAGTTCCCTCCGGTGGGGCGGGAGCACACCCGGGGCAGGAGAATGGGCAGCTAGACGCAGGCTGGGGAGCGTGGGGCTGCGGACATGAACTCGCCCGTGGACCCCGGCGCTCGGCAGGCGCTCAGGAAGAAGCCTCCGGAACGGACTCCTGAGGTAAGGCCGGGCACTGGCGCGTACCCCTCGGCCCGACCTGGCCGTCGTCGCGCACGGGGTGGTGAGCGCCTTTCCTGCCGCTCCCTGCTGGAGACTTCCTTGTACCTCTGATAAGAAGGCACCGTTACTGTGAACTGGGTTTTGAATATGTGTGCGCTCCAGCGGGCTGAAAAAGAAGCTGGCAATTGTAAGGTGTAATAGACAGTTCAGACTCTAGTCAGTGCGTGCTGTGCCCCCAAAAGACAGACTTTCAAAGTCCATAGCACACTCTGCATCCAGCCCGGCAGTAAGCTCCTGACGGGCGAGTGTTGAGTAGTTCCCTTGGTGCTTTTTCATGTTGTCCATGGCAAGCTTCAGGTTGTTTGATAAGTTTTCTTGGTTTGGAGACACGTCTGTAATCAGTGGTTATGTGTATTATACCAAAACAAAAACCAAAAGCGTTGTCAATCATCTTGTTCAAAGTTGCAGTAATTGAAATACTTTAAGTCTTAGTCACGCGAGTTTCAGATATATAATGCTTTGCATAAAAAGTCTCAAACTTTGGACTAACACTCTGGGACATGACATTAAAACCATACAGATACGGTTTTAACTGTGATGCGCGATGATGAGTCCACCTTATTTATTGAGATTCTGATCTTTGCATAGAACAAGATAACTTTTTTTAAAATTACCTTGCAGGGGCTACTAATAATCCCATGAATCAGTTTTTCTGTTGTGGTAATGATTATTGCAATGTGTAGTCTAAGTTTTATTTATAAATATTATTTAGGTAATGAGGGGAAACCCTAAGTAATTCTGTCTCTTCCGAATTACTTAGTTTGAAATTGAGTATTTTAAGCAGAGGAAATTTTCTGAACTGTTTGTTAAGTTATGCTTGGTCATGTGTGCTGCGTTGAGGACTTTTATCTGGTTTTACTGGAATAGCAACATTGTTAAAAGGAAAGTTAACCGCTTAGATTCATTGGCTGTATTTTTGAATGAGTGTAGAATTTGGGTTACTAGTAAGAAATTAACAAGAATGCTAGTGATGGTTTATTTTGATAAAGAATTTGATGAAATTCTCACAAGTTCATTTTTACAGAAGATTCTTTTAGTGGACTCTTTTGTTTTGTTTTGTTTTCAAGACAGGATTTCTCTGTGTAGTTTTGGTGCCTGTCCTGGATCTCACTCTGTAGCTCAAGCTGGCCTCGAACTCACAGAGGCCTGGCGCTGCCTTCCCAGTGCTGGGATTAAAGGCGTGCGCCACCACCGCCCGCTTTTAGTGGATTCTTAAGGATCCGTTATAAATATATTTGATAATTATTCATTGTCAACCTGTTGAATGTTCTGTTCTGTACATTAGAAAATTCTAGTGAACAAAATAGACAAGTCCTTATAGTTCTTATCTTCTGATGGTATAAGGAGATAAGGTAGGTTATACATATGTAATATGCTAGCTAGTAATGACTGTTTCAAGTAACAGGATAAGGAGAATTGTGAAAAGGGAGGCTAAGCTAGATTAGAGCTTAAATGAAGTAGTTTCTATTGCCCTAGGTTACGTGACTTTGTTGTCTTTGAGAAAAACTGAGTATCCCTGTATCGCTCACAGTAACCTGGAGCTTAATCATGAGCCCATCAGCACTTTGCTTGTATAAAGATGGTAGTGAGCTGGTCCATCATACCTGGTTTTGATTTGACTTGACTTGATGAACATTCTACTGATGCAGGAGAATGGAATTGTGTGTGGAGTTTTATGAAGAGAAAGCTTTTGCAAGCAGAGGAAATAGTCATTGCAAAAGACTGTTATGAGAACGTTCTCTTCACGTATTCCGGGAATAACAAGGAACTCTTGAGTAGTGGAGAATGAGCTAGAGTGGGTAGCAAGTCAGAGATGGTGCTGTAGGATAGGACACAACACATAGGACTTTTTAAATGATGATGATGACAACGATGACGATGTCGACTTATTTTCAGTGAAATGAGTAAGTTACTATCTAAAGGTTTTGAAACAGGAATGGAACTAACTAGTTAGATTTTTAAAAAGACTCACTCTTGGCTGTAGTGTAGCATGTAGACTAGCTGGGAACAAGGGTAGGAGTAGGAAGTTAGACGCTATTGCGTAAATGAGGTAAGAGATGACAGCTCAGACGAAAGCAACAGTGAGGGAGGTTCTGAGTAGCCATCAACTTCTGGAAATATTTTGATGTTTATCCAAGAGCGTTTGTTAATAACACATTAGGTATAGACTAAGGGCAAGAGGAGAATTGAACATACTTATGCAGTTTTTGCTATAAATAATTATGGAGTGTTGGACAAGTCGAAGAGCAGTCAGAGAAATGTCTTGGGATGTAGTGCAGTGGTACAGTGCACACTTAGTGTTCATGGGATCCTGGGCTTAATCCTTAGCACCACAAAAACACAAGTACAGAAGATTTACTGGAGTTAGTTTGGTGAGGGAGAAGATCAGAAATTATGTTTTGAATATGTCTAGTTTGAAAAGAATGTTAGAAATGTTGGAGTAAAGAATTACACATAAAATTTATATTTTTAAAAGACTAAAGAGTTAAAATTTGCAGTCATGGGGTTGTAGACATCATTTTCAGTTGGAAAAATGTATGAAATTACCAATATAGAGAGTGTACATAGAGAATAGAAGAGGTGTCACACATCAGGATCCCAGCTTGGGACTCTGAGGAGGAAGATTGACATTGGTTCCAGGCCTGCCTGGTATGGGTGAGGGTGGGATGTGTGTTATAGTTCTTTTTATACACACACACACACACACACACACACACACACACACACAGATGTGTGTGGTGTGTCTTGTCTTAGAAAAATGACAGAATATATAGGTTAAGAGACAAGGGAGCTGGAGAGGTGGCTCAGCGGTTAAGGTCCTGAGTTCAATTCCCAGCAATCACATGGTGGCTCACAACCATCTATAATGGGATCTGATGTCCTCTTCTGTCATACATGCAAATAGAACACTCATATACATAAAATACATAAATCTTTTTTTTAAAGACAGAAACAGACACATAGAGTGTAGTAGTGTCATGGGAGTCAAGTTAATAAAAATGCATGGGACAGGACTGTAGCTTAGTTTCACATATGAAAATTTGGGCTCAGTTCTTAGGATAGAGTTGGGGGAATTCTATATTTAAAAGTTAGGCATGATGACATATGCCTGGAATACCAGCGTTTGGGAAGAAGAGGCAAGAAAATTGTACCAATCCAGTCTGGACTACATAAAACCCCTTCTCCAAAATAAAGTTATAATAGAAGAGGATAAAATTCATTCATTAAACTTAGTTTCCTTTTCCTTGAATGTGTACTGAGTGCACAGCATTGTGAAAATACACAAATGGTTTGAATTTGGAACAGCCTTCCCCCAGCCCCCA
Organism: Peromyscus leucopus; assembly: GCF_004664715.2. NCBI lineage: Eukaryota > Metazoa > Chordata > Mammalia > Rodentia > Cricetidae > Peromyscus > Peromyscus leucopus. The sequence goes on from NC_051086.1 coordinate 37,077,762, forward strand.
ACACACACACACACACACACACACACACACACACACACCACATGTGCACGCACACGCACGCACGCACGCACGCACGCATGCACGCACGGGCTCCTGTGTTTCAATACTTTGTCCCCAGCTCATGGCAGTGTTCTTGTGGAACCTTTGGAGCAGAGGCAAGACTGGCAGAAGTGGGTCACTGGGGATAGGTCTTTCAGCCTTGTAGTCCAGCCCTACTTCTAGCCCAAGTGTTTTTGATGATCCTTCTTTGAGGAGTCTTTGCCTCACTCTCCTGCCCCCTTTACTGCCTACACAGATTGGCCTACTTTTGCCATCATTCATTCCCTGCCATGATGGACTGATAGCCCCTGAAAGTGAAAAACAGATTAAGTCTTTCTCTCTTAAGATGTTTCTGGCAGATAGTGAGTCCACAGAGTGTAAAAGTAGCCAATACAGTGGTATGTTTGGTTTTGAGACAGGATCTCACTATGTAGCCAAGGCTGTCCCCTAAATCATTATCTTCTTGCCTCAGCTTCTGAAGTTCTAGGATTACAAGTATGTGCCACCATGCCAAGTTCAAAATCAGTGTTTTTATAACTTTGTAGCCGGGCGGTGGTGGCGCACACCTTTAATCCCAGCACTCGGGAGGCAGAGCCAGGCGGATCTCTGTGAGTTCGAGGCCAGCCTGGGCTACCAAGTGAGTTCCAGGAAAGGCGCAAAGCTACACAGAGAAACCCTGTCTCGAAAAACCAAAAAAAAAGAAAAAAAAAAAAAACTTTGTAATAAATCCTTGTGAACTAGACTCTTGAGTGATAGACTGACTTATACAGTTCTAACAGTTTTTACTTCTCTAGCTATTTGTCCTACTTTATGGATCCAGATTTCACAACATAGTCTTTCCTTTGTGATTTCCACTTTTAAAGGATTTTTTAGGGGGAAATGTGGGCTTAAAAACTGGTCTTGGTGCCGGGCGGTGGTGGTGCATGCCTTTGATCCCAGCACTCGGGAGGCAGAGGCAGCCAGATCTCTGTAAGTTCGAGGCCAGCCTGGTCTCCAAAGCGAGTTCCAGGAAAGGCGCAAAGCTACACAGAGAAACCCTATCTCAAAAAAACAGAAACAAAACAAAACAAAACAAAACAAAAAAACTGGTCTTGGTAAGTAAAAGTGTTCTAAAACCACAAAAGCTATTAAAGAGAGATGGCCTCAAGCTGGGCTGTTGTTCAGTTGTGAACACCTAACTAGTATGTGTGGAACCTGGATTTAATATCCAACACAGCCAAAGATGGTTAGGTACACAGGCCTGTAGTTCTAATATTCAGGGAAGCTGAGACTGGTAGATTACTTGACCACACAAGTTTAACCCAGACAATGTAGTTGAGACCACAACTCGGAAAAAAAAGAGAGAAAAGGGAAAAAAAAAGAAGACGACTTTAATGTATTCCAGGATGTTCCCTGGAATACATTAAACCGTCTTGGTTTCTTAGTTTATGTATTATTGTATACTCTGTGATGTTTGCACAGGAGCAGAATGAATTAATGATGCATTACTCAGAATGTTCTGTTACATGATGTACAGAATACCTGTAAATACATTAACACTGTTTATGAACCTAAGCTATACAATTTCCCAACTCGGGAAATATACTCAAGCTCAGTTTTTATTAACAAATACTGTGCCAATCTTTCACTTGAATTAGAACCTTCTAATTTAAGTATCTAGCTTATAGGCATTGGTATTTAGACATAGCTCATTTAGTAATTCAGATGCATGCACAATGGTTTGGAATACTGTTCATCATACCACATTCTCTGTCTCTACTTTGCATGGGTGGAATTATGTGGTGTAATGTCAGCCTTGGAGTTCAGGGGTTTCATTTGGTGATAGGGTCTAACTATGTAGTCCAGGCTGACTTCAACCTTTCTTTATAGTCCATACTGACCTCAAGCCTGCTGATCCTCCTGCCTTAGCCTCCCAAGTGTGCTGGGTTTACAGGCTAGCACTGTCATGAAACCACCCCTTGGAAGCCCTGGAATTTTTATTTAGATGATCCCATTTCAAATAATGTTATCTAATTTTTTTGTGTATGTGAACTTTTCCTGAGAGAAATAAGTGTCTGCTCACTCCAATAGGATACCAACAATAGAATAGAATAACAGCCTTACACAAGTATAGGCCTACTAACACATAGGTGACTCCCCCCCCCCAAAAAAAAAAATAAAAACAAACAAACCAGCTGCCATCACTAGACAGTTTCATTGCAGTGTGGCTGATGGCTTTCTCATAAATCCCTCACCCTTCTTGAGTTAAACTTGCACCTTTATATTCTCAGCAGGTGTGCCCAACCATGCTTACTGTGACTGGCTGAGAATACAGTCCAATACAAAAATCAAAAACTTACTTAAAATATGATCCCCTCCCTGACTTTCTTTAACTCAATTGTGTGGTTCTTGAGTGTGAACTTTGTAGATGATAACATCTTTTTACAGTGTTTGAAAGGTTAGCCACACCTTCCGTACCATGTGCAGCTAGAGCAGAATTACATACAGCTAGGGTAGATGGCATGGCTGAAATCAGGTGAAGGTCTAATGACTCTTCCCAGCCCCTCCTTCCCTGAGGGAACTTCGACAGGGCTGATCTTGAGGGCCTTTTGCAGGTGATTACTGTTGTGATTAAGATGGCTATGCACATAGAACTGTGTTCTTAAAGTATTTGAGTGATTCTAGGAAAGCTACCTAACTTCTTTAAAATCTAAATACTTGGGAGGCATTTTTATGTGGACTAAATGAAATGAGATAATGTAAAATATTTATCAACTTGCCTACAAATGACAGTAAGTGGTAGTCAGGTATTGGTTTGTTATTTCTTCTGTCTGAAAGAAATTTATCCTTTGATGTTCTCTTGAAATCTTGTCATTGGTGCTCTTCTGTAGTATCCTTTTTTTATTTTTCAACTGTGTTTCTGATACTTTGAATCTTCTTTGAGTATGATGTTCTAATACTGTGTTCTAATTGCTGGTATATCTGTGGCTTTGAACCCCTTCAGGGCAGGGCCTGTGTTCTTGTTTTCTAGTTCATCATGCTTTATAATTCTAGCAGTAGTGATGTCTTATCAGTTTGATGTTGGATATGCTGAGATAAAAAGACTTAGGTTTGACAAACCTGCAAATTTTCCTATAAGTTGATTAAGGGCTAGAGAGATGACTCATGATTAAGAGCCCTTGCTGTTCTTCCAAGGGATCTGTGTTCTTCCAAGGGATCCTTCCCAGCACCCTTATCAAGTAGCTCACAGTCACCTGTAACTTAATCTCCAGGGGATCCAGTGCTCTCTTAATGGCTTCCTTAGGCACCTTAACACACATAGCATATACATAAATAAAATATTTTTTAAGATGAATAACATACAGCCATCATAAACAAACTGAAATAGCCTGTAAAGTATCTGGCTGTTCTTGGAAGACAATAGAAGAAACTTGGTTATATTTTAGAATAGAAATTCCTTTTCTGTGTGGCTTCAAAATAGTTTTCAGGAAACATCACAGAGTATTACAGATAAATGGCAGTCTTAACTTTATATTTTTTCACCAAAGAATTCACCAACAGGACATTAGGAAGCCAGTTGCTGTGAGTTCAAGCCCAAAAGTAGAGAGGGGAAATTTTTGTTGGACAGAATTTCATGCTCATTCAGTGCTAGTACAAATCTACCTCAAATCAAAGGGGGAAAAAAAAGAAAAGAAACTTTTTAATATCTTGCTTGCTTTTGTTACAAAAGAGATTTAGCTTTTTTTTTTCTTATCGTTGTTTCTTAACCTGCTTCAGATTTAGAATATAATCTTTGACTGTAAGCCTGCAGAATAAATGTTTTTTTCTTAACGGGCAAAAGAGTACCATTGTACTTGAGTCCCTTTTGAGTGAGTCGCTGGGCACACCCTGAGAGTGGCAGAACAAAGATCTGCTGTGTGCTTTCCCAGCCAGTGTACTTTCAGAGGGTCCTCAGAGAGAAAAAACGTATTTATGCTTCTGGGCCCTTGGACATTCATTTGTAAATCCAACTAGATAAAAAAGAATGTCAGCTCTAGATGGGATCTTTATTAAAGAAAAGCTGGGGGCTAGAGAGATGGCTCGTCCCCTAAGAACACTTGTTGCTCTTCAGAGAATGTGGGTTCAATTCCCAACACCCACGTGGTGGTTCATAACCATAACCATCTGTAGCCCTTTTTCCAGGGGATTTGTGCCCTCTAATGTTCTCTTTAGGTACCAGGCACACGGGTGCACAAATGAATTCAGGCAAAACACCCATACACAAAACCAAAAAAAGAAAAACTGTGGCTGACTGGGAGTTTGGGCCATGTGATTTTTGTTTTTGAGATGTTTAGGAACTTATTCAAATTTTCCCAGAAGGAAGAGCAACCAGCATGATGAGTTTCATGACATTACAGAGTCTTTGGAAGGGATGGAGTGAATGTGAGCTCTGTAAACCATCATTCGACAAGCCTGGTTGAAGTGGCATTAGTGACTTCTGGCATGGCAGTGGAAGCTACCATTAATGCTACTACTGATCTTTCCCTCTCCTACCACTAGAGTTTTTGGACAAGTGCATAGGGTCAAGAATTCACATTGTAATGAAGTGTATTAATAAAGAAATTGTAAACATATTTCTAGCATTTGATAACTTTATTAATGTGGTGCTGAAAGATGTCACAGTTTGAATTTGCACCAGAAGGAAGATTAATAAACTAGATCAGGGGCTGGAGAGATGGCTCAGAGGTTAAGAGCACTGACTGCTCTTCCAGAGGTCCTGAGTTCAATTCCCAGCAACCACATGGTGGCTCACAACCATCTGTAATGAGATCTGGCACCTTCTTCTGTATACATAATAAATAAATAAAATCTTTAAAAAAAAATAAATAAATAAACTAGATCAGATTTGATAAATGGAATAATGTAGCAGTGCTGATTGCTGGAAGAGGAGAGCTTGAAGTTAGAATGGATTTCTTTGAGTTCCTGACCTATGCTAGATTCTGGGTTCTGTTTGTTTCTATGTATTCTATAAAGTTGTTTTTGTTAATGGGAAATAACAGAAGATGTATACCCTTTTTTCTAAGCTAATCCTAGTTATCTTAGAAAACGAACTGTGTGTGTGTGTGTGTGTGTGTGTGTGTGTGTGTGTTAGACAGTGTCCTAGCTGGCCTGGAACTAGGTATGTAGACCAGGCTGGACTCTAATGCACAAAGATCTGGCTGCCTGTGTTCTCAAGTGCTGGAATTAAAGGTGCATGCCCACCACACCTGTCAGCTTGGGTTTTTGGAAGACTAGGAAGTAAAGATGTTTCTGAATTTAAAAAAAAAAAAAAAAAAAAGCTGGACGATGGTGGTGCACGACTTTAATCCCAGCACTCAGGAGATGGAGGCAGAAGGCCAGCCTGGTCTACAGAGAGAGTTCCAGGACAGCTAGGGCTACACAAAGAAAGCCTGTCTCGAAAAACCAATCAATCAATTAAAAAACAAACAAACAAAAAAACAGAATGTAATCCTAGTACACAGGAATCTGCAGCAGATGATTTAGGAGTTAAGGCTAACTTCAGGTACCTAAGTTTGAAGCTAGCCTGGGCTACATGAGACTGAAAACACGAGAATAAATTCTTTAGTAAAAATTCTAGGTTCTAGAGTCAGAAGCAGCATTCAATTTGCTCTTTTGAAGTATGCCTCCAAAATGCCATGTTCCTAGTTCTTTGGTATAAACTGTAACTTTGGCAGTGGGAGAACTTAAGAACTTTAACACATAGCAAACAATGAGATTTATTCTATAAAACCCTAGTACATAGTGCAACTTGTATAACCGAGCAGATGTTCATAAACAGTGGTATTTTAGCTGATGTGTGTAGGGAGAGGGAGAGTCACTGCCAAAATGAGGTTCACACATACAAAGGAACTAAATTCCAGAGAAGTAAAATAAAATTTCTTCCTCAAGCCATGTGACTTAACAGTGGCTTTCTCAGCACTGACCTTACTTAGAATAATGAATTATATAGCGAGGCTATCTTTAACTTTGGGCATTTTTTTTTTCTGTATTAATACCTATGTAGATGTTTCCTCCACCAATAAGTGCTCTTAACTCTTGTTGTTTTAAGACAGTGTCTTACATAACCTGAGTGGCCTTAATCTTGTGATCTTCCTGCTTGAGTCTCCCGAGTCCTGGAATCACAGGTATACCATGCCTGGCTATAATAAATGTCATTCATTTAGTCATATGTTATACAGTATGGAGTTGACTCTGTATATTAGTTATTTTTCTCATTGTGACAAAAAAATCATGTCAAAGGCAACTTCAGAATTTATTCTGGCTCACAGTTTGAACGTACAGAGCATCGTGGCAGGAAGGCACGGCAGTATGGTGGTATTTTATTTGTACTGAAATGTGATTTTCATTGTATGTTAATAAATAAAGTTGCCCGGGGGTCAGAGCTATTAGAGCCATAACAAGAGCGTGGCGGTTAGAAGAGCTAGGTAGATTTCTGTGTGTTGAGGGATACAGCCAGTATATTGGAGACATACGCCTTTAAGACCTGGAGGGCGGTACTTACAGGCAGTGATGAGGCAGTCATGTGTTTGGGTTTACAACCAATGAGAAGGCAGAACAGAAAGACTATTTAAAGACAGACACACAGGAAGTAGCTCTCTTCCGGGGAAGCTAGGAGCACTGCAGGAGGTAAGGTTTTAGCTCTGAGCTCTGACCTCTTGGCTTTCTCTCTTACATTGGTTCTGTGTTTCTTATTTTAATAAGATGGTTGGTTACATCTACACGGCAGCAGTAACTTTAGCACCTGGTCACATTGCACGTGCAGTTAGGAAGCAGGTGCATGCTGATGCTCATCAGCTCATCTTTTCTTTTCAGTCTAGAACATAGCCCATGGGATTGTACAGCCACAATAACTTTTCTAGAAACACCTTCATTAGACATGCCCAGAGCTTATTCTCATGATTCTAAATCCTATCAAATTGACAATCAAGACCAACCACCACAATTTGTACCCACAAGTTTAATTTTGTAGATCCAACCAACTACAGATTGAGAATATTTTGGGAAAGGGTGTAGGATGTAATTCCATGGTATAGTGTTTCCTATAATGTGTGAATCTCTAGAATTGATCCTCACCAATGCAGATAGTAAAAGAAAAAAGTATTGTGGGTGAGAGAGATTGTCTGTAGTGAACAGACTTTTTTTTTTCCTTTGTCATTATTCTTTAATACCTTATCACAACATTTTACCTAACATTTTCATAACTGGTGGTGTGAATAAGAATGGCACCCATGGGCTCATAGATTTGAATGCTTGGTCCCCAAAGAATGGCACTATAAGGAAGTGTGGCCTTGTTAGAAAAGTGTGTTGCTGGGAATAGACTTTGAAGTTGCAAAAACCCAAGCCATGCCCAGTGACTTTCTCTTGCTGCTTGTGGAGCCAGGCACCATGTCTGCCTGCATGCCCCCATGCTTCCCACCATGCTGATAATGGACTAAACAAACCTCTAAAAAAATTGTAAGCCAGCTCCAATTAAATGTTTTTCTTTATAAGAGTTGCCGTGATCATGGTATCTGGTCGCATCCATAGAACAGTGGCTAAGGCTTTGCTCTATTCTTTCTCATCACTGCCTTAGTTTTCTGAGGTAAGCCCACCAGAGACAATCACACAGAAACTTTTAAAGCCAAAAAGAAAGTCTTTATTGCTGGTCTGTAGCTGCATGGGGAACTTGCCCACATCACACAGCCCCAAGCCTTTGTCTTTTATGCACAAAAACTACATCCTGGTTGTCACACTTGAGTTAGTTAGTAGGAAACAGAACTACAGAAGCCACAAAACAAGGTTAGTACATTTAGAGAATTTCCTTAACTGTGGACTAGATCTTTGATGGATTAGGTTTTGTTCCTGTTCTGGCAGGTATTGGGGCCACGTGCTGGGTTTCAGCATTAGTTGTGCTAAGGTCTCAGGCCTGTTACATTAGCTGTATCTCAGAGGTTCTGATAAGTTGTGCTTTGGTTTTCATTTGAATCTAGGTATTTTTACATTTTCTCCCTGACTTCTTCACTGGTCATTCATGATTGCTCAGTTCCCAGGACCATTCAGAGAGAAGAAAATAAACCACTGTTAGCAGCAAACTGCATCAAACTATACACAGTAAATGTACTTTCTGATTGACTGAGCCCACTGACATCACCAGTTAATTATCACAAGACAGGAAAATGACAAAACTGCATATAATGCACTGTTAAAAATTATCTAAGGTTAATGTGGTATAATAAGTGGATGAAATAAATGAAGGAGGAAGACAGAGAAAGGGAGAAATAGAAAGTTAAGTGAAAGAAAGGAAAGAATAGAGAAAATGGAAGGAAAGAGAAAAGAACAAGAAATTGGAAAAAAAATTTAAGTGAAAAATAAAAAGATTTCTCAATAATGAAAAAATTCAAAAATGAAATTAGATAAATGCAAGAAGGGGACTAAAAACATAGGAACATCTAAAGTCGTTTAAAATGCCATTAAAATAGGGTGGGAACAGAGGAGGATACATGACAGAATGGTATAAGAGAAAGGAAAGAAAAATAATGCTCCATAAGTTTCTATGCATGAAGACTGGAGAGAGTCAGTTAAACTGGTGCTCCTGTCTGTAGGAAAGACTCCTCTAGCTTATGCTGTTGGTGAGTTCCTTAGGCAAATGTGTAATGATGTCTGGCACTACTGTCTTCAGTGATAGTTTTCCTTGTTTGAGCACCAGGGGCCTCTCCTGGCCACACTTAGCATTGTAGCCTGTGGCAGGTTCTCTCTACTTGAGACTCCAGAGCTCAAACCTGGCTGAGGTTCTTCACGAGTATTTCTCTCAGGTAAATCAGAAGTATGAGAAGCCATCAAAGAGAGCTAAGTAGGTAAAGGACATGTCCTCATAAAGACCTCCTGATTATCAGTCACTCTGCTAGGTGGATGTGTCAGTGGCTGTTTAGTGCACCACTGGACCTTCAGCATTCTCAGGCTATTTGGAAGTGTTGGCAAATAAGTGGCTCAGAGGTGGATGAGCTACGGACCTCAGGCTGTCAAACTCCAGAATTATTTCAGTTGAGCCGTTGAGAAAGAGAGACTATCATTCCCTATGTACTTCCCTGCCTGAGTTAGTTCCCCAACTCCCTACACCCTTCAACTTGTCGGCCTCTGTCTGGCTCCATTCTTTACAGCTGTTTTCCTGGGCCTTCCTTCACCCTGTGTCTTTGGTAGGCCTGATGGCAGCTACCAGACTGTGGTTCCCTCTTCTCAGCTTAATGGTAGGTTCCATCTCAAGATGGCTCCTGGCCTTGTCTTTGGAGTAGCATTTAAAGTGATGGGATGGGATTTCAGTGTATATTGATTTTTCCACCAAAACCTTAACAGGATTTGAAACTTATCGGGGCTTTGGATTTTTCCTGAGAATAGATGCTGCCTCTTGCTTCTTCCATTCCCCACCTAGGAGCTATGGCACAGGTGCTGTGCTTGCCTATTTGGTTGATCATGCATGTTTTTCTCAGCGTTTTTTCCTTTTTCTTCCTTTAGACTTTCCAAAACTCTTGCCTGTCTTTTTCTGTTTGGAATAGTCTTTTATTCTGACTTATTCCATCTGGTCAGACACCGCTTAGAAGTTCAGGGTTGTTTCTGTTGTTACTGTTCTGTAAAGGGTCAAGGGTCATTGGTATTTGGATACAGATTGCATTGAGTCACTAGATCACTTTGGGTAGCAGAGACATTTAACAATTATATGGAATGTTTTTCTACTTTGTGTGTTATGTTCACATACATAAATGTTCATATGTATGCATGTGCCACACGTGTGTGCTCATTCATATTTTATCTATTTGGGTGCTCTAACATTGACTGCATATATATTTAGGAATGTTATTTTCTCTGCTGAATTAATACCCTTACCATAATACAGTGGCCTTCCTTGTCTCTTTTTACTCTTTTGACATACAGTTAGTTGCTTTTGTGGTTTCTTTTGGATTCCATTTGAATGAAATATTTATTCCTATCCTTTACTTTGTATAGGTATGTGTCCTTAGAGGTGACCTGGGTTTCTGATAAGCATATAGAGTAGTTTTTCTATTTAATCATTCTGTATGTGTTTTTTTTGGGGGGTGGAGGGAGGGGGGTTCTTCACCTGTAATGCTAAGGATTGAACATGAGCCTAGCCCATGCTAGATAAGCACTATATCCCCAGACTGTTTAATTGGAGAATTTAACCTACCTTGATTCAAAGTAATTATTGAAAGGTATGATCTTACCATAGCCATTTTGTAATGTGTTTCTAGTTTTGTTCTTTTTTTTTTCTTTCTCCCTTTCTTGTAGTCTTCTTGATGGTTTAGTGCTTTATTGTAGTATTACTTGGCTCTAGTATTGTGGTTTGATTCTTTGCTTATTATTTTTGGTTTGTATGTTACAGATTTTTTGCCTTATGGTTTCTATGACACAAAGATCATCTTATGGTTGTAACTATTTTGAAATCATAGCAGCTTAATATGGTCATAAAGATGAGAACAAGGAGGTGGCGCTGGAGAGATGCTGGTTCAGCTGTTAAAAGCACACTGGCTGCTAGCACTTCCAGAGGTCCTGAGTTAAATTCTCAGCAACTACATGGTGCCTCACAACCATCTGTAGTAGAATCTGATGCTCTCTGCTGGCATGAAGGTGTATATGCAGATAGAGCACTCAACCACATAAACTAAATAAATAAATCTTTTTTAAAAAGATAACAAAAACAAAAGAACAAGAACTACTGTTTGAATCTAGGCAAGGGTAAGACCATGCTAAAGATATATGTAGTTTATGCACCATTTTTAGCAGTATTAAAGCATCTGGATTTGACTAAGTATTCTTACTCGTCACTTTTATATTTTTCCATGTTTTCTTCTTACTGGTCAATCTCTGTTAGTTTGAAGAACTTCCCTTTACCATTTAAGATGGATCTGGTGGAGATAAATTCTCTTCGTTGCTTTTGTTTGTCTGGGGATGTTATCTCTTTGATCAGGTGCAGTATTCTTTTTTTTAAGCACTTACATATGTTCATTTATTTTGTTTGTAAGGGGATGGCAGACATGCATGCCACTGCGCACATATGGAGTCAGGACCACTTGACAGTTGGTTCTCTCTTTACATCATGTGGATTCCAGGAATGGTTCAGGTTACCAGGCTGGGCAGCAGCACCTGTTTAACATCTCCCTGGCCCTGGATGCAGTATTCTTGATTAACAGTGTTTAATCTTTGGTGGTGTGAAACTTTCATGCCACTTTTTCCTGCATTGGAAGGTTCCTGCTAAGTCTGCTGTCATGTGAATTAGGATACTTGTGTTATCAGTATGTTTTCACATACAGCCTTTAGAATCTTTGAATTTTTATATGTACATGTGTTTTGCCTCTGTGTATGTCTATACTTGGATTACATGTGTGCTTGCAGAGGCCAGAAGAGGGCATCAGATGCCCTGGAACCAGAGTTACAGATGGTTGTGAGCTGCCATGTGGGTGCTAGTAACTGAACTCGGTGCTCTTCAAGTGCAGCCAGTACTCCTTAACAGCTAAACCATCTCTCCAGCCCTTTTATTTTAAAAGCTTGACTATAGAGATATCTTGGGGGATAGGTGTAGTAACTGGTTACCTTTAACTTTTTAGTATATATAAATGTTTGTATCCTAACATAGATTTGGGACATTTCTGTTACTATTTCACTCAACATCCTTCTTCTACTTTGACATCAAGTTCTTCTTGAGACCCTGTAACTTGAATATTCTTTACTTTCTTTACCATCACAAAGTGTTCATAAGTTTGCTTCACTTTTTTTCTCCATGTATTTTTTTCCTAGATTATGTGTGTGTGCATGCACGTGCACACAAGCACATTTGTGCAGGTGCCCAAGGAGGTTAGAAGAGTGTGTCAGATTCTCTTAGGATTTTGAGTTAACAGGCTGTTAGTTGTGAGCCACATGATGTGGGTGCTGGGAACCAAACATCATTCATTGTAAGAGCAGCATATTTTCCAGTAGCTGGTTACAAGGTGACTAATTTTTTTTCTTGTTTCATCTGTTATGCTGTTAATGCCTTCTGTTAGTTTTAAATTCTTTTGAGTGTATTTTTTCAGTTCAAGGGTTCTGTTTAGTTTTGTAAGAGTTCACTTCTACCTCTTTTAAGTTTCAGTTAAAGTACTGAAACATTTTTTTAATTTCATTTTCTTCAATCTTTAAAATTGGTGTTTCAAGTTCTCTGAGATTTCTGACACTTTGACTGAAGTAAAATCCTGTTTTCTTGAAATATATTGATACTTTGTGGCATGTGCCATTGAATGCTGGTACCATTGAATGCTGGTGCCATTCTTTGGGTGTTGAGGTATCCTAATCATTGTAATATAGCGTGGTTTGATCCTGACTTTCTGTGAGCTTGTTGTCACTTTCATTATGTCAGCACTGGATAGAGCATAGGTCCACATTTGGACCATATTGTCACCACTTTGGTACTTGAGCACAATCTAAGCCTGGGTTTGTCTCGGATAGACTGAGTGTGTCATTTGGAAAGAACCAAGGGAAAACCTAAAAAGTGTAGTCTGTAACTGCAAGCTTCTGCCTAGGGTCCTGTAGGCCCTGCAGCCTCATTCATAGCTCCAAGTTTCTTTCTGGGGTCTGTTATATGGCAGTGCAAGATTCAACCTTGTTGGGGAAGAATCTCTTTGGATAGATCTCAGATCCTTGTACTCTTATGTCATATCAGTAGCCACCAATACTTGTAAGCTGTGGAGTCCATAGACTACTAAGATCAGCATGACACAGAGTCCTATGACCAAGGGTCACAGTGCATTGAGCTGCCTGTTGCTGCGGTGGACTCCTGGCCCAAGATGACTGCAGCCAGTCATAAGTGATATTATAGTAATAAAAACCCACACACTTTGTGTGTCTTCTACTGGTGCTGGGACTGTTCAGAGACTCCATCCACAGTCAGGCCATTAGGATCTGACTAGTATTTGGCTTTAGGCCATTAAGATCTGACTAGCCACTAGGTGATGGTGGCACATACCTTTAATCCAAGCACCTGGGAAGAAGAGGAAGGCGGATCTCTCTGAGTTCGAGGCCAGCCTGGTCTACAGAGTGAGCCGGGACAGCCAAGGCTATGTAGATAAACCTTGTCTTAGAAAAACTTGAGTGTTCCAAAACCTCATTCTTTACATTGACTAGTTGTGGGTCTTTGTATTAGTTCTCATCTACTGCAAGAGGAAGCTTCTCTGATAATGGCTGAGACACTGATCTGTGAATATAGCAGAATGTTATTAGTCATTTTATTGCTATGTTCCTTTAGCAGAACAATAGTATTTGGTTTCCCCTAGGCCCATGTCCCCTAGTCTTAGGTTTTTGGTCACCTGATCAGTATCAGGCATGGGTTCCATCTTGAAGAGTGGGCCTTAAATCCAGTCAGATAATGGTTGGTTACCCTGTAGTGTTTGTGCCACTGATGCACCAGCATATCCAGCAGGCAGGTCACTGATGTAGGTTTAGGGTTGGCAGCTGGCTTGATGTTTGACTTCCTCCCCTGGTAGCGTGCAGAGTACCTTTCAGTACCATGAATACTAGTCAGTAGGGTGAAGGCTCCAGTTAGGCACCAGCACAACTTCTCTATGTTCAGTGAGATATGTAAATGCTATCTGCAGGCAACAGGGCCTTACCATCAGTTTGTGGAGATGAACCAATAAGCCCTGGCAATCACCTGAGTTGTTTGGGGGTTCCATGGGAGCCAGTAACTCACTCAATTAGAAGTAACCCATTCTTGGCACATGAAGATTCATTTGGTGGTAAAAGATGTCTAGTTGGAGCATTGGCTCCCCCATTGTTTGGTGACTCCATTTAGATTCCTTTCATATATGTATATATTTTGAGAAACTTCTGTATTTGTAGGTTTCCATTTGATCCCCCAGCTGGCCATTTATGACTGAATTTTTCAAGTATTAGTTGATGTTCTGAGTACCTACACAAACCCAGTAGAATTGGGAGATGGCTATTCAAAAAGCAGCATGTTTTGTAGCACAACATAGTACGCTAAGGAAGAAGGACAAGTCCCACTGTTAATGAGATATGTATGTTCAAAATAGCCACTAACTTTATAAAATTCTTTGGTAGAGTGCTTGTCTGATATTTATAAAGAATCTGAGCCCCAACATTGCAAAACAGCATCAGTCTCCTGATTAGCCTTGTCTGATTAAAGAATCTGAACCCCAACAATGCAAAACAGCATTATGAACTATTTATGAATTTAATATTTCATATAACAGACTCAAAAGCCCATAGAATATATCTACAATAAATGCTGTAGGTTTGGATTGTTTTTTTGTTTTTTTGTTTTTTTTTTTTTTGTTTTTTTTTTTTTTGGTTTTCAGAGACAGGGTTTCTCTTGTGTAGCTTTGTGCCTTTCCTGGATCTCACTTGGTAGCCCAGGCTGGCCTCAAACTCACAGAGATCCGCCTGGCTCTGCCTCCCGAGTGCTGCGATTAAAGGCGTGCGCCACCAACGCCCAGCAAGGATTGTTTGAAGAGTGCATGAGAGCTCATTTGTTTTAGGATAACAGTGACCCACCTTCACTCTGAGAAATCCAGTCATGCTTTAGTTAACAGTGGGGATATGTTTTGAGAAAAGCATCATTAGGCAACTTTGTGATTGTGTGGACATCATAACAAGTACCCACACAAACAACATAGTACAGCTCAATCACTTGATATTGAATCTTTAAGCAATCAAGAAATGTAGTAAACATGAGTGAGGTTTTTGCCAATGTAGCATGGCACATAATATTTTACAGTGAATTTTAATTTTTTTTTTTTTGTGGCAGTGTTAGGAATGAAACCTGGCACCTTATGCATGCTAGTTGGACATTTTACCCCAGAGCTATATCCCCAGCCCTTGAACTTTTTTTCCCTTAATGTAAATAGAAGTATTCTTTCAAAGAACTGTGATGGAGTTGGGAAAAGGTTTTAGTCAGTAAAATGCTTGCCTTGCTTGCAAGCATGAGACCCTGAGTTTAATCCTCAGAACTCATGTGGAAAATCAAGCATAATGGTGTTGGTAGGATTCTTGTTGCTAACCAGCCAGCCAGCCAGCCTTTGTGATTTCCAGGCCAGTGAGGGAGACCATGTCACCAATAGTAAGTAAATAAATAGACGGTGGCAAAGGAACAACACTCAGAGTTGTCCTTTGGCCTCCATATGTACAAATGTGTATGCATGAACATACACAGCACTAGTAAAAGGTGTAGTGAAACAATCTAAACCAGTGATGGAGTCATTTATTGTCATCATCAAGTATTGGTTATTATATATAACTATTGCTGCGTTTCTATACACCTGGCAGGACAGAAGCTCTGTTGACACAAGTCACCACAGACACAAGTCATGTATTGCACTATGACCTTGCTGTAGCTACAAGGTCACTAGGAAGTAGGGATTTTTCATTTCCTTTGTAATGGGACCACCATTGTGTATATGGTTTGTTGCTAACTGCATTGTATGACTTCAACTTTTTTGCTTGGGTCAAGTCTCTTATTTTATTCCTAATCCTAAACTGGTCTTTGTTCGAATGCCCTGAATAATTTCTGCAGTGCTTTTGTTGGTACAGTTACAAAAACAGTTGCTGGTGATCTGTGGTGTTGTCATGTCCCAGATGGTTAGTTTTCTGTCTTCCTCACTGCTTCTCCTTTCAGGCTCCATCAAATAGCTTTCAAGTACACTCTGTGAGTGATTAGCATTCCCTTTCTAGCATTTGAATTGTGACTGCAAACAAAATTCTGTTAAGACTTTTGGTCTGCCTCTATTGGTGTTCTTTCATTTTCTGTTTTAGAGGAGCTAAGTGGGGTTTATTTGGATAGATTTTGTTTCTTTTGCATACACCAAGAAACAGTAGATTTCCTCAAGCTTGTCTCATAATGGTTAACTGGTGCAAAAGCCCCTTTCTACCCGTGTTTAAAAACAAAACAAAACAAAAACCCTCACATGTTCTGGAAGTTGTCTTTTTGTGAAGTCTTGGTGTTTTGTGACTTTTAAGTTTGGTGTATTGGAAGGACTGGTATTTAGTAAGCATCCTATTCTTGTTTTCATTCTCATTTATTATGTTACCAGACAAATCGTCTAGAGTGACAAGTGTCTGCCTATAAACCAGTATCTCCTAAACAGCGTACATAGAATCATCTGTAGGGCTTTTTTGGAAACGTTTTTATCTCTGAGATTCTGGGTTAGGACCTGAGAATTCATTTTACCCCTAAACTCCCAAGTGTTGCTGATGGTACTAGTATTTCATAGGGCTTTTATTTACATGCATCAGAACTCAAACTCAATTCTGGCTTTTCTTTTGTTTTTTTTTTTTTTTGTTTGTTTGTTTTTTTTTTTTCTTTTGTCACCATCCCTGGATGATTGTTTAGGCTAGTCTTATTATGGAGCCCTTGCTGACTTGATATTCATAACATAGGCTAGGCTCAAACTCTCTGTATAGCCAGGGATGACCTTGAACTTCTGATTTTCCAGCCTCTACCTTTTGACTGTTGTGATTACAGTGATGTGCCACCATACCACCATATGTTGTTCTCTGGGTTTTTTTGTTCTTCTTGTTATTGTTGTTCTTTTTTTAATCTAACTGTACATATTTTGCATATGGTGACCACTGTGTCTTCAAGCCTAAGAGGGACCCTTTGCAGGTTTCTGGAACTCACTTTCCGTATAGCTTCCTTTCTGTCTCCTTCCTGCTTTGCAAATTGTAGCTACTTTCTACTCCCTACCTGCCAACTCTTTTCAAGTCAGTATGGTTTATCACCAAATGTATATTTCTGTTTCAAGAATCACTTGCCTTTGTTTCTTGATGTCATTCTCTCTTCTGAAAAGCCTTTCCTGGGGCTAGTAGTGCTTAACCCATAAAAAGTGCTTGTAGCCAAGCTTGAATACCTGAGTTTGGTTCCCAGGACGCACAAGGTGCATGGAGAGACCCTACTCCCAAAAGTTATTCTCTGGCCTCCAAACCCCTACAGAATAAATGGAACTGTAATAAAAAAGTATAAGTCTTTCATGTATTGGTTTTTATTGTTAGGAGTTTTAGGTGGTTGGTTGAGTCTCTTTTACTCTGTCTTCACCTAAACTTGAAATCCCAACAATTTTTTCTTTGGATGTGCCAAGGGTACCCTTAAAAGTTTTGCTGGAATGGCAGGTTCAGTATTACAATGTTTATTTCTCACCTTCTGGCATTTACATACCAAGTACTGCAAGGTACAGACTACCTCTGATGTATTCCTTTGTTCATTCTGTCCAGCAGTATATCATGTTTAATTAGATCTAGATGTCTTTGAACTGTGGTAAGATACAGTAGGAACATTAATCTAGCCCTATGGCAAAACCATAAGTTAACATTACCCCACATGAAAGCAAACTATTTCTTACAATCAAAATGGGGAAGACTGCACTAACCAGTTGATGATGCCTAGTTCCAGCAACTATATTATGTCTGAAACTGCAACTGTGATGGGAGATAGAAATGGTCCACACAAATTGAAACAGTATGATAAGGACTATCACTCCCTGCTATGCAAGTGTGTCCTGGTGTCATTAGTCCCTTGCTTCACCCTCCACCCCCACCGCCACACCTTCTGAAGAAATTTTGTCTTTGGTTTACTACTTTGTTCCTGGGAGTTGGACAGTTTCAGAGGTTTACATTCAGCTTGCTTGTGCCACAGCTTACTTAACTGAGGTCATGGAGCCATTGTTGAGGTTATTCTAACTGCCAAGTATATAAACTCTAAATTTAAGAACAAAGAACAACTGCTACTAGGTGAGTCTGTGGGCTTGGTGGATCCGCTGTGAGTTAGGCTGTTGCCAAGACTATTCTCTCCATTCAACAGATTCAGAGTAAAGTTGGTTCTTTTGCCTTAACAGAGCTTTGAACTGGGATCATTATCTTAGTTCCTTTCAGTTGGTGGGTGGCAGGACTAAGATGACATCTCATATCTGATACCTTGGTGCTATCCATGGACTTTTTAATAACATTGATAGGCTTCTTAATCTTACTGTACTTGGATGTCTGAAGTTAGGTAACCTTACTCCTGTCCCACTGTACTAGTCAGAACAAATCATAGAACTAACCCAGATCAGTAGGAAAAAGACAGATTCCGGTTCTTGATGGAAGTTGGTAGTCTCTTGCAGGAGAGCATGTGGAATAAGAAATAACTTTGTACCTTTATTGGACGTTTAATTTATTATATCCGCTATCTTCCAAATCTTTGTAGAACTTTCTTACTTGACATAGTTTTCTCTTTTAATCTGGTTACCCTTTTTATACACTTAAAAATCTTTTTCACTCCATAGTTAGTTGGAAATTGTGATCTTTGGGTTCAGGGTTACTGTTGCTCTTCTTAGTACCCCCATGTTGCCTTATTAACTTACTGGAAAGCAAGTTAGTTAATAAGTTGTCTTGGTTTCTTTTTCCTCTGTTACTAATTTGTATTTGGCAAGTTACCTATTACAGTGTGACAGTAGTTAGAAGCGATCTGTGCTGATAGACATTCCTTACAAGAGAGTAAGAGATACATGTTATATAAAGAATTTAAACTTGTCTGCTTTTTATTATCACCCTATCTATACCAATAATCTTAAATAACATGAGTAGCAAAACATGTCAGAACAGGTCTTTCTGTTGTGGGATGTTGACTGTTGTGAAGTTCTCATTTTTGTATGTCAAGGCTCATAGTTAAGATTATATTTTATCATCCTGGTGTTTTTGTTTTATAACTAGTTATCAGAGGGCTGAAGAAAGATTGCCTCTGCTTTCAGAGTGAACAGTAGTGTTGTCCATTGAGTATGTTTTTACTTAGTAGGAAATTATAACACCGAGTTTCTTTAGAATCTTTAGAAAATCATGATCGAAGGGGACTTTGAAAAACCATGAAGCTGGAGAGAGGTGGCTTAGTCAGTGGTTTAAGACTGTATACTGCTCTTGCATAGGAACTGAGTTGAGTTCCCAGAACCTACTGTGGGCAGCTCATAATCACCTGTAACTCCATCTCCAGAGGAATCATATTTCTCTGGATTCGGTAGGTACTTGCAATCACATGAACATTCCCCTCACCCCCATCTTATACACATAATTTAAAATAAAATAAGTGTATATAAAAAAAAGGAAAAACCAGATCTTTCAGAGGCGTTAGATGGGATGCCTAAAGATGTGTAACCTACAAACACTGAGACTAATCTGAAGGAAACTGAAAACAGATTAAGTAGCCTGTGTGGTAATATTTCAAATATTTAGTATCCACAAACTTGTGGATACTAAATAAGGTCATATCTGTTTAGAAATGAAAAGTTAGTTAATTAGATAAGTAATGAATTTTTTGCTTTTGTATTGTTTGAATAGATGCCATGCTCATGTAGAAAAAGGAGTTCCTGGAGGGAACGCCTTACTTTCTCTCTGTTTTGTTTTCGAGACAAGAGTTTCTTTGTGTAGTCCTGGCTGCCCTAGAGCTTGATTTGTAGACCAGGCTGGCCTCAAACTCACAGAGATCCATCTTCCTCTGCCTCCCAAGTGCTGGGATTAAAAGTGTGCACCACCACCATTGATAATCCAGAGACTCATGTGGCTCTTGTATAGTTAACAGAGCCCTGCCTTAAATGGTTAGATGTTTAAAAAGAGATTTTGGAGGGGGGCTGTCATATTTTAGAATGTATATTTGAAAATTAATCTAAAAACTTTTCTGTTCCACAGGACTTAAATACTATTTATTCTTACCTCCATGGAATGGAAATACTGTCAAACCTCAGGGAGCATCAGCTTAGGTAAGTGTAACTGGTTTACCAGTCAGTGCTGTATACTCTCATTTGTTCACCAGATACTTGGTAAGCACCTTTTACAGTCATCCTGTTTTAGGCATTCAAAATACTTAGATCTCTAGTGTCCTAGAGTTTGAAAGCACAATAAAAACTATGTATCCTATGCAGAAAGGATAAGTACTGTGATTTTGATACATCATGGTGATGTGAAGTCACTTGATAGCTGCTTATGTTTAGTTGATTACTGAAGACCTCTCATAGGAAGTAGGTTTTGAGTAGAGGCTTCTGTGACAGGACAAGACAAGAAAGAGGACTTTGGTTTCTGGTGCTTAGTTAAAGAGAGTTAAAATAAAGTAGTCTCAGGGGCCAGATGACTTAGGAAGTTTTGTAGGGCTAGGGACAAAAATTTCTGTTTCTTATTCCAGTTTTTCTTAGTCATGATGTCTTAGTCATATAAGCTGCAGTTTTGTCTTCATAAAATGGGGTGATAGCTTTGTCTTGGTTACAATGCTTTAAGGTTACATGAGAATAACTAAAGCAAAGAACTATGCTTTCAACATATACCAAATAGTGGAACTGTCATAGGTTTCTTTCTGTTGCTGTGATAAAGACCATAACCAGAGCAACTTGGGAAGGAAAGGGTTTATTTGACTTGCAGTTTCCCATCACAGTTCATAATTGAGGGAAGCCACAGCAGGAACTGAAGCAGAGGCCATGGAAGAACACTGCTTACTTGTTCCCCAAGGCTTGCTCAGTTTGCTTTTTTATACAATCCAGGGCCACCTGCCCACAGATAGTACTGACCTCAGTGATTTGGACCTTTCCACATCAATCATTAAATTAAGAAAATGCCTCATAGACTTGCATACAGTCTAGTCTGACAGAGGCAAATCCTCAGATTCCCTCTTCCGATTATGTGTAGGTTTGTATCAAGTTGACATATACTAAGCAGCGTAGAACTCAAAACTCCGTATTTTCTTTTTGACGATTCTCTTATTAGTTGTGCCAGATGCTTAAAATGAGCACAATATGTTAGCCTGACATGAGTTCCTGTAGCCAAGATCTATGTATTTTTTGAACCTCTCCTTTCTCTTTAAGATAGTCAGACCTTGCCAGGCCATGGTGGTGTACAACTTTAACCCCAACACTTAGGAAAGCAGAGGCAGGCAGATCTCTGAGTTCAAGGCCAGCCTGGTCTACATTGCAAGTTCCAGGATACAGAGAAACTTGTCTCAAAAAAACAAAAAAAAAAAGAAAGTCAGATCTGTGTATCTGAGATCATGTGGTTATGTTTTCGACACTTTAGAGTGCTGTAAAGCATTATTGTTGTGATTTTGTATATTTTCATTCAACCTTTCTTTCCATGACCCATATAGCTAACTGCCTTTCCTCAGTGGCCAATGTTCTGATGATGAACTAGGGTGTTACAGTATCATTTATTTTTTATTGCATTCTGTTTGCTTGCCTTTTTTTTTTTTTTTTTTTTTTTTTTTTTTTTTTTTTTTTTTTTTTGAGACAGGGTTTCTCTGTGTAATTTTGGTGCCTGTCCTGGATCTCACTCTGTAGACTAGGCTGGCCTCGAACTCCCAGAGATCCTCCTGGCTCTGCCTCCCGAGTGCTGGGATTAAAGGCGTGCACCACCACTGCCCGGCACATTCTTTTTTCTATACAATGTAACTCAGATGTTAGTATTTGTGAGTAAATCAGGAAGAAATTAAAACTAAAAATTAGAAGTCATATTAAAATGTATTTACTTTTAAAGATTCTGTAAAAATGCAACAAATCTATATACTTGGCAGATTTTTTTTTGTATATATGTGTTGTTGCCAGTAACTGTTCTTCACAAGATGTGGGAATGAACCATTCAAATGTATGTTTTATTATAATAAAAATTATTTAGTGTGGATTGGCAGGCTTTATAATGTGTATATTAAGTTCATGCCACTTAATAGCTATTGCTTTTTTGGTTTTGTAGTTTTATTTTACTTGGCTGGATTTGGGGGTCTAAAATCTTAACATTGCTTTGATGGACCTCAAATTTGTGCCAGTCTTTGGAAGCCTCTGCCTCAGTCCATCTTCCTCTGTCTGGAGGGCTAGGGTTACAGCCATATGCCACTATGACTGGCTCACATTACTTCTCAAACATCGAAAGGCAGAATACTTGATGATATACCAAAATATTATCATCTCTTGCTTTTATTAAAAATGTTACTGTATTACGTATATTTCCAAGCTTGGTAAAAATTTAGTTATATGTCTAATAATTTTCTAATGATACAGCAGTTTTTGAAACAAAATGTAAGATAAAACCTTAGCTTTTTACCCTTTTTATTAGGTTAATGTCTGCAAGAGCACGCTATGAGAGATACAGTGGCAATCAGATGCTTTTTTGGTAAGTATTTTTATGATTACCTTAGATTAATGACATATTCAAATCTTGACTTTTCACAGTAAAATTTGTTTGGTAATCATAAACTGAAGTATAGTACATACAAAACATAGGAAATGGTCTAGTGCATCAAATGTTAGAAATATATACAACTGTAACCACAATTGCTAGAGACTGGCTTTCTGGAAAGCTCTACTCAGCACTGTTTTAGCATGGTAACTGTAATTATGACTTCCTTACTGATAGAAACTGTAATCTGGTTGTATGTAGCAGATGTCAGGCCAGGATTCTTTAATGTCCATCTTTGTTCTCTTTTACTACTGTAGATAAGAGTGTATGTTGGTTTATCTGTCTGCTGTATGCTGCGGTTGCTTCCAGATATTTGCTGTTGAGAAAAATAAGCTCCCTGTGGGCACTTTGCTGACACCTTTTGTACCCTTACTTACCAACTCCACTTAAACATCTTCCAAGGAATAGAATTACTAGAGTTTTGCATAGATATTAGGAGTGTCATCCAGCTTCCTACTATAGTTGTTCCAGTGTTGGTGACCATGAGCTGTGTAGTAAGTCCCAGTAACCCAATCTTTTTGTTTTGGTTTGGTATGTGTTTTTTGAGACAGGCTTTCTCTTTGTAGCTTTGGCTGTCCTCTGCCTCCCGATTGCTGGAACTAAATGCATGCACCACCAAGCCCGGCCCGGGTACCCATCTTTAACAACCTGTGTAGCCTATTTTGTGTGCTTGCTTCAGCTTGAGATGTTCTGCTCATCACTTCGTTATCTCACCGTGATTCCGTTATATAATGTCCAGTTTACTGATGATGATGAATGGTTCTCATGTTTTCAAGTTGTTTGGCTAGCTTCTAATGAAATCTTAAGTTCTGGACCATTTTTCTATTGCAGGGCCTTATTTATATTGACTTGGAAGTTTTGTCTGGATTTTTTAATCAAAATTCTTGATGGATGTGCTTACTGCAAATACTTTTCCCACTATGATTTTGTCTTTTCCATATATTTTTTTGGTTTTTTGAGATAGGGTTTCTCTGTGTAGTTTTGGTGCCTGTCCTGGATCTTGCTCTGTAAACCAGGCTGGCCTTGAACTCCCAGAGATCCACCTGGCTCTGCCTCCTGAGTGCAGGGATTAAAGGTGTGTGCCACCAGCGCCCAACTTTCTCCACATCTTTTAAAGAATATATACAGATGCCAAAGGGGTCCGATCTCCTGGAGCTGGGTTTATAAGTGGTTGTGAGCTACCCAACATAGATCCTCTGCAAGAGCAATATGTACTCTTAACCCCTGAGCCATCTCGCCAGCCATGATTAATGCTTTTTATATCTGCTTTTTAAAAATATTTACAAATACCTATCTCTGTTTCAAGACTGTAAAAATCATGTTCTGTTTTTTTTTTTTTTAAACCTTCTTTAAAAGCCAGGCGGTGGTGGCACACACCTTAAAATCCCTGCAAGCGGATCTCTGTGAGTTTGAGGCCAGCCTGGGCTACACAGAGAAACCCTGTCTCAAAAAACTGAAAAAAGAAAAAATTAAAAAAAAAATAACATAACTATATTCATTATAGCAAACAGTTATAAAACAAGAGTATAATTTTATACTAACATCTGATGGACATTAGGTAGATTTTTATTCAGTCTATTGTGTGTGTTAATGAAGGAAATCTGATTTGATATAGAGAAAAGGTTAGGAAATGAGTATTTTAGCAGCATTTAAAATAATTTATGTATTTTTCTTTGGTATAATTTCAAAACTGTTTAAGTTTCTAACAGATTAGTTACAACATAAGGATCTGAGACTTTGCCAGTGAATTCTGGATACTTTATTTAATTGAAAATGATTGTTTTGTTTTTGTTTGGTTTGGTTTTTACTTTGTTGGTAGGGGTGGAGGTGGTGTAGAGACAGTCTCACTGTGTATCAGTGGCTAGCTTGGAACTCACTTTGTAGACCAGACTGGCCTCAAATTCACAGCAATTGTCAGCCTCTGCCTCCTGAATGCTGGGATTAAAATACGTTTTTTGTTGTTGATGATGTTTTATTTTTGAAACAGGATCTCTCTGTGTAGCCCTAATGGTCCTGGAACTCTTTATATAGTACCTGGCTGACCCTTGCCTCTGTCTCCAAAGTACTGGGATTAAAGGTGTGTGCCACCACACTGGACTAAAGTACTTACAATGAGTTATTTCCTCTTCATGTGATTTTTGTGGCGTTTTGTATCAGTCATTTGGAAAATATTAATAGTAATGAATTTTGTAATTTTCCCAATTTGACACATTTTTATACATTTTATATATATATATATACATATGTATATACATATATACACACACACATATATATCCTTAGCTCATGCTACTACTAGTTTCCTTCAAAAAAATTTAGGACTGTTTCAAGCTTGTAATGATACATATCCTCTAATATTGGAATCTTTGAAAGCTTTGGTTTTATAATTTACAAACTTATAATTATGTTTTTGTGATGTCTGGCATCTCTTAATACTATTAATACCTAGCAGCTATTAATACTATTTTCACTTTCTGTATACTTGGAGAATCAACCTATCAGTTTCCATATACATAAAAACCTGTAGGACTGCCGTGGCTTTTGTTAGGATAGCATTTAGTCAGAGAGAATTGACATCTTTAGAAATACCATCATTCAGCCTGCACATACGTATATTCTTCCATTTATTTGCTGGTCTTTTAATTCTTTGCTGTAGTGTTGTTTCACTTCGTTTTTAAAGGGAAGACTGCTGCGTCTATAATTCTAGACTGGCAGGTTTTGTTGTTTGAAGTGTGTGTAGTCTTTTTCCCTCTGTAGTACTACTTAGACGTTGAGTTGGCATGTTCTGGACATTTATGTTAAAGAATCAGTATTACTGCTACTGTTTTGTGAGTGACATTGTTTTCTCATACAACCTCTGAAAAATTTTCTCCTCAGCAGTTGTCTAGTGTCCTTAAATGTGATTTTTTTTTTTTTAAGGATTTGTAGAACTTTTATTTACAAATTTTATTTTTAAATACAAATTGGTATTTTTATTTTAAAACATCCTTAGCCAGTATTTTTTCCTGATTGGCTTCTTTATTGATTTTTCTTTCCCACTTTCTTTCATTTTTGCCTCATCTTTATACCATTTTCCATTCTTTTTTTTTTTTTTTCTCTGTTATTTTCTACTGACTTTCTGGTTTATAAATTCTTGTTTTCTACTCTTTCTAGTCCTAAATAAAACTCCAGTGTTTGACTTCCTGGGATGTGTGTGTTTTGATTTTTCATAGATTTCAGTGCTTAGGTAAGTATTCTACCTTGCCTTTTTTTCTTGCGCTTACTAAATATAATAATGGATTTGTTGTTGTTTTCTATTGGTTTTCAATTATTTGGTTTTATTTTCATCAGTCTTAGTAACTTTTAACTGAATGCCAGATGCTGCGTGAAAAGTGGAAGCCCTGCCCCTCTGTCCCTGGTTTGCTTGGATGTGTGGTTTGTTCTCTTTGCTTTCTGGTGGGCAGAGTGCAGACCCCTTGATGCTGAGTTACAACACTGAGTGCTCATGTAGTAATTATTGGAAGTTTTGTTTTGGTTGCCTCTCTTTTTTAGGGACTTGGGGAAGCCTAAGATCACAACAAATAAAATGAGTAAAGAGAACTGAGAATATTCTTGAAAAGGAGGGATATTGGTAATATAACATTGAATTTGTGGTAGGTACAGAAGAGAGGGAGAGAAGATGGTAAGATCATTATGGGATGGATAGATAGATGATGAGAGTAAGATAACAAAACAGTTGCAAAGAAGAGAGGTGGTGACATTGGAATCTTGAACTCTAGATTAATGAAGATATTCCAGTGACTATATTCCAGTGGTGGAAGCAAATACTACAGTAAATGACTATGGAAACTCATTTCAAGTAGAAGATAAGATCTCTAATAGTCTGGGCATGGTGATTCACATGGAGAATCTCAGTAGTGTGAGGGTGAGGGTGGAAGATTGCCATGAATTTGAGACCAGCCTCATCAACATAGGAAGTACCAGGTTGGACTTAACAGAGCAAGACCCTGTCTCAGAAAATGGGGATTTTTAAATAAAAATCCTTAAAGAGATCAAGAAATTGAGAAGGATGAATATCAGTGTCAATATAAAACCTGATGATATCATTGTTAGTTGATAGATGAAAGGATTTGTATCAGGCAAGAATTCTACAAGAAATGGAAGGATTGACCTTTAGTGTCTGTTCACATCAGAGGACACTGACTGGTATGATCTGATGATCTAAAATGTAAAGCTGGGAATTTTTAATAAGGAAAGGAGAAGAATGGCTTGATGTCCATAGGTATAACTGAGCCATCTCTGGACCTACAGGCAAGAGAAATATGTGAGAGAAGCTGTCTACCATTTTAAGTGTCTGTAGAGGAGGCAGTGTCCTAGGAAATCCTGAGAGAACACATAGAGAAGGAAAGATATCTTTCAGATGTCTAATGAGTTCGGAAGACTTAAGTGTTTTTATCCTTGTTCTTGGTTGTTAAATGGATGGAAGATTTAATGAGTACCTGCAGTATTTAAATTTTTGCTGTCAAGTATAACATTTTGACAATTCCCAATAAATGAGTGTTAAATAGGGGAGTTCTAAAAATACTAGGGCATTTGGTAAAAGTTGTTGAATTGTATTAAATAACAGCAACAACAAAAGAATATCCTCACTTTCTCTTTCTCTCTCACACACACATACACTCTCTCCCTCACATTCTCTGGTATGCTAGAAATGGAACCTTGGGCCTCAAACATGCTGGACAATTGCTCTATCACTGAGCTAAACTCTTTACTCCCTTAGTGGCTTCTAATTGGAATTACTTTTCAATCAAACTCTACTGGACTTGAAGTTTAGGCTATGACATTATATGAAATTTTAAATTGTCTGCAGATGTAAGTACTTGTAAATAAATAGGCTTTGTCTATAATGGTAGTATTTTGTTTCCCACAAGTTGACTCTGAACACCTGATACTTTCAATCTTCCTAAATCTTCTGGGAAGTCACATTTGTACTTAAGAATATGTTTTCTAATTTTCAGTGGGATATTTCTAAAATAGATTGTCTAAAAACTTACATTGATTGATAAATATTCTATGGGGCAGTATCCCTCCTTTTACCACCCCACATTCTTAACAACTGCTGACTTGGCATACTTTTGATCAGCTCTTTCCAGTTGGGCCTAAAGTTAATGATAACAATGTTGGTCTTATTCTTCAGCCTTAACCCCATCTTCTAATGCTGAGTGTTTTCTGTCCTACCTTTCATAAGTATTGTGTTTTCTTTATGATGTGTGTGCTGTACTTTGCTATCCAATATGTACATCTACATGTATCTCCTATATGACTGTACTTTGTAGTGATTGTATGATTGCCCATCATACACAGATAAAAGGACAGTTGGAAAATAGATGAACAATAAATAAAATGAACCCCTGAAACTGTGTTATGAAGAGGTAGAAATGACAAAATTGTGAGCTGCAGGATAGAATGCCTTTTTGCCCTTTGCAGTATAGTACTGTATTTTAGAGAAGAGCTAATTTTGATTTTCAGTATCATTAAACAATGATTAGGCAGTATTTTCATCAACTTCTAAGTTGGGTTAATTTCTGAGAATTTCCTTAAAATATATTTAATGTGTTCTCGTGTTTTCTGTTTACTAGTGATGTGAAGTTTTTTTCCCCCCTTCTGTGTTTGTTGATAATTAACTGCTTTTTCCCCATGTGAACATGCACTATGTAAAATGTTAGGCAACATGCAGATTCCCCAATATTGTTACTTAATTTTTAATGATTTACAGCATTATCGGAAGTACTGCATGCTTTGTATTCATACTGAATCTGCACATATGTACACATTTTTATTTGTTTACTCTTTTTCTTATATATTTAAACAGTTCAGAAACTATTGCCAGATGTTGGTATATCCTGCTTTCTGGATCTGTACTTGTAAAAGACTCTATGGTCCTTCCTCCTTGCAGGTAAGTTTCCACTGATACTGTGTGGTTTTGTTTTGTGACTGGGTCTTTCTTTTGTATCTTTGAACTTGTGCTCTAGCCTCAGCCACAGTGCTGGGATTTTCGCATAGTCTGCTCCATCTAGCTAGACAAAGTTAATATTATTAGTTTTTTGTTCCTTATAAAAGTATATTTTTCTGTTACCATTGGACATTTTTGGCAGGCATTTAATACTTACACTTCTGATATAATTTTTCCCTTTCTATTTGAACCTTATTCAGTTATATAATTAGAACAAGTGGTAGTGGTAGTTTTCTGTAAGATAGAGATAATAATAATCCTCAGTAAGTGTTGTCAAGAGGCATTAGCACGTTCTGCTACTCAGAACTCTCAGAGGTCTGTAAGAGCGCATACTCTAGAGCCAGATTGCTGAAGTTCTTATTTTTACCTAGTGATTCTTTGGCAGATTATTCGATCCCTCTAAGTTTACTCAGAAATGGGTATAATAGTAGAAAGTGGTTTAATAGACTGGGTGTGTGAAATAGACTAGTTAGTCTAAATAAATCTCTTTTAGAAAAGTTCCTGGCTAGTGAAAGTAGTTATTAACAGTCTTCATAATTACTTGTTGGTTTTTTTTGTTGTTGTTGTTGTTTTGAGACAGGGTTTCACTTGGTAGCCCTGGAAGGCCTTAGGCTCACAGAGATCCACCTGCCTCTGCTTTCTGAGTGCTGAGATTCAAGGCCTGCACCACCACTGCTGGCTTACTTTTTTTTTTTTTTTTTTTTTTCTTTTTTTCGAGACAGGGTTTTTCTGTGTAGTTTTGGTGCCTGTCCTGGATCTCACTCTGTAAATCAGGCTGGCCTCTAACTCACAGAGATCCACCTGGCTCTGCCTCCCGAGTGCTGGGATTAAAGGCGTTTGCCACCACTGCCCAGTGCTTTGTTTTTTAAATGTTTCTTTAAAATGTATTCTTTCACAGTTTTTTATATTTTGATTCTGTTCCTTCCCTACTAACCCCCTTCTCAGCAAGTCTTCTCAGTGTGTGTATGCATCTGTGTGCTCATGCTGTGCCGTGGTGTGCATGTGGGGGAAATTGGAGGACAACTTGAAAGAGTTGGTTCTCTCCTTCTATCACATGGTTTCCAGGGATACAACTCAGGTCCTCTACTTGGCCGCAAGCACTTTTATCCTCTGAACCATTTCATTGTTCCAAGAAAACTTTTAAAGTGGAACATGAAATTGCAGCTAATTAGTTTAGTAGTGTTAAATGTATTAATAGACTTAAATACCAGGGCACAGAGTATCTCAGCTTATATGCCATTTTAAAAGTCACCTCTGGAATTCTCAAACTTTACATTGTGATTTTTCATAAGGAGAATAAAACATGTTAACTTTTTACAAAAAAAAAAATATTGATTCTTGGTTATTTAAACCTTTCTGCTATTCCCTTCCTTGTGTTTATGAAACTCAAGATAATGGGTTTGCATTGAGTCAGTTCTGAAACCACTGCTCGTGATTGTTTTTAGGATTAGTATTTTCTTTTTAATATTTCTTCAGTCTTCCTGTAGTTTTTAAATAGTCAAAATTTAGTTGTAAAACCTGTTGTAGCCAATAACTGGCTATTAGTTTGTAATCTATGCAATGAAATTTGAATTTTAAAATAACTCATAGGAGTATGTGAGTTCCTCTGAAAATAAAAGTATGTTAGACATAGCCACCAAAACACACAGAGCAAATATGATTAGTTATACTAGTTTATTTAGTCTTTATATTAAAGAATATGAGTAGCAGATTTGTGTGTGTGTGTGTGTGTGTGTGTGTGTGTGTGTGTGTGAAGAAATTGTTAAAGGTTATTGGGCATGTGTTAAGACAATGTTTATAGTCCAGCTGCATAAGTGCTGTAGAAGCTAGGTAAAGAGACTGATGGGTGTCCTCTTTTTGCCCTCTTAATTATTAAGAGTCTGCTCTGGGACTGAACAGAGTAAAGTGCTTTCTACCCAAGCATAAGGACCTGAGTTTGGATGCCTAGCAAACATAAAAGACAGATGTCCAGATGTACATTCATAATCCCAGCATGATATCTGGTAGTAGTTTGGAATAGAGGGGGTGGAGAGAGACAGGATCATAGGACGACTTGCCAAAACAATGAGCCCTGGGTTCGCTGAGAGACACTGTTTGTGAAAATAAGATGTAAAATGATAGAGCAAGACACCTAGTGTTCACCTCTAGCCTGCGTACACATACTATAGAATACAATAACAGCCTTCTCCACAGCAGATGTCCTTTTGTGGTCTACATGGACACAGATACCTTTAAGTTCTGTACCTGTTCTGAAAGGTGCTCATCTAGGCATCTCTTCCCAGACTTCCTTGTTACCAGGCTTCCAATTCTGTTCTTTGAAGTCCCTGACCATTCAAAATTAGTAACTGTCTATTAGATCATAGTTGTGATCATCTGTTTATGAGGTAAACAATCAAAGGAAAAAATCAATAAAGTTATATATAACAACCAGAATGCATTAGATGTGTTACTTCAAGTTTCATTTCCTAGAAATACCCCTTTTCAACTTTAGTAGGATCAGCATTCCTTGGAAGTATGGGTAAGAGCCACAAGAATTAATAGCAAGAGTAACGAGTGGCTTTCTACTTCTTTTAATAGATAGTTTAATTTAAAAAGAGTTAATTCAGGAACAGGAGAGATAGCTCAGCAGTTAGGAACACTGGCTGCCTTTCCAGCAACCCAGGTTTGATTCTCACCCACATAGCAGTTCATAACCATCTGTAACTCTAGTTCCAAGAGACCTGATACCCCCTTCTGACCTCTGAAGGTACTAGGCATACACATGACATACAGACCTACATGCAAGCACCTCTGAAGGTACTAGGCATACACATGACATACAGACATACATGCAAGCAAAACACACAGCACACAAAAAAAGTAATTTTTTAATTAAGTAAAAGAGTTCATGTAAATATGAATAGAGACAGGTTAGTCAAGATTCAAAATCCAAGTGTGATAGAAGAACTTATAACTTTGTATTGGCCTATAATACAGGGATGAACTAGATCAGTTGAGATGGAAGTTGGAAGTTCATTATTGTGTGATTCTTCCACTATTTACTATTAATTGAGTAAAAAAAACAGACTTAAAGAATAAATGATGTTCTTCAAAGTAGAAACAAAAGCAATTTAAGTTTAAGAAAGGACTTTATAAGTTTTAAAATACTAAGGAAAATATTTAGTGTCACTAAGTTCCATCTGAACACTTCTGAAATGTGTCAAATTGCATGAAATAATAGGGGATTTTAAAATCTACTTTGTGCAGAGCTGTGACTGACATTACATCAAAGTGTGATTCTTTTGTTTGTCTAGTGTAAGTGGTTACAAGAACTGAAATATTAACAGCTAGACAGTAGAAATTTTATTTGAATAACATTAAAGTCTTAGAAATGGCTACCTTTTAGCTTCAAATCCCTTTTCCCTCTGAGTGTTTGTGGGTTTTTTTGTTTGGTTGGTTTGCTTCTTAATATGTAGCCCAGACTGGTTTTGAACTCTTAATCCCTGGCTTAAGTTTCCCAAGTGCTGGAATTACAGGCGGGTAGCACTCCACCAGACTCTGCTTCGGGTATATGTTGGGGAGGTGGTGTGTGTGGCAGTCAGAGCACTGCTTTTAGTGTTGTTCCTAGTGGAACCTCGGGCTTTTCCAGTAAGCTAGGATGACTGGCTGACAGCAAGCAGGAGGGATCCACTGTTCTCTGTGTCTCCCTGGCACATTGAGTCTGGAGAGTGAACTCAGGTTCTCATACTTGTTTTCACAGACTAAGCTATTTCCCTAGCTTCAGATGTTTTTGAATAGACATTTAAAAATAGAAAGTAGCACTGAAAAAAGACCTATATGTCATTTCAAGGGGGTAGAATGGTAAGAGAGGTTAAAACATAATATACTATAAAAGAACAAAAGCAAAAGAAGTGAAAAAAGTAAATATGAAGGCTTGATATTAAAGCTCAGCCTCAGCTTAATAACTGTGAATTTAATGGGAGAGTTTTTCAGTAAAAAAAAAAAAAAATGCATCAAATGCAGAGAGACAGGAAACAGATTCCAAGTGTTAAGGCTGATAAAATCTTTTTTTTTAAGGAATTTAAATAACAAGTTAATATCTCACTAAGAAAACAGCATTCCCAAATTTTATTATTAAATTGAACCCAGAATATAGAAAACAAGTTTAATGAATAGCTTAAGGTGAATTTCTTTCAGAATGTATGGACAGCTTGATATAGAAAAATTAATTGATTTAAATGATTGAGAAACTGTTCTATTTAGGTTTCTGTTGCTGTGAAGAGACACCATGACCATGGCAACTCTTATAAAGGAAAACATTTAATTGGATGGCTTACACTTCAGAGATTCAGTCCATTATCGTCATGGTGGAACATGGCAGCATACAGGCAGACATGGTGCTGGAGAAGGAGCTGGGATTCTTAAGTCTTGACCCATAGGCAGCAGGAAATGGTCTGTCTCACTGGGTGTGGCTGGAGAGTCAAAACCCAACTCCACAGTGACAAACTTCTACAACAAAACCACACCCACTCTAACAAGGCCACAACTCCTGTTAGTGCCACTCCCTTTGGTGGTCATTTTCTTTCAAACCACCCCAGAAATCAATGGAGAAAAATGCATAAATCACTGTAAAAATGCAGGAACTTTTTTTTTTGAGAAATCATACTATCCTGTTAAGAATGTTTTAATATTTAAGTTGACCCCTTTACTTTAGTTGTTGAAATGTATTTATTTTATTTATTTTGGTTTTTTTGTTTTGTTTCATTTTGTTTTTCAAGACAGGGTTTCTCTGTGTAGCTTTGCGCCTTTCCTGGAACTCACTCTATAGTCCAGGCTGGCCTCGAACTCACAGAGATCCACCTCGCTCTGCCTCCCGAGTGCTGGGATTAAAGGCCTGCGCCACCACCGCCTGGCTTTATTTTGTTTTTGTGTGTAGTGTTTATACACATTTACATAGGTGTGTCCTAACAGTCAAAGCATTGATGTCAAATGTCTTGGTCATTTGCTCTCCCCCTTATATTTTGAGACGGTGTCTCTCAAAATGTGGTGTTCACCAACTGGCTGAGCTGGCTGGTCAGTGAGCTCCAGAGATCCCTGTCACCCACCTCCTACAGCATTGTGGTTGCAGATGTGTACCACTGCTCGCTCACCTGGCTTTTGTGAATTGAAAATTAGGCCCTCATGCTTGTGCGATACGCACATTGCTCCATTCCCTCTCCCTGGCCCCCTGTCTGAAAATTATTTACTTATTTCTAAATAAATTTTACTTTCTTCTGTAGTTGAATTTACCTTTATTTTCATAGTAAAATCTAAAAGTGGATCAAGAAAGCAAGACTTCATTGGATTTGCTTTTAAAATAAAATTTAACTAATGAATTCACTTTGTTGAATCAAACATTCCTTTGTTTATTCAACAGATGAGCATCAGTTGAGTAGCCTATCTATGTAAGACATCAGATATGAGAGTTAAACTTTGTCTACCTTGATGTGGGATTTAGAATTATCATGGAAACAAACCTCTGGGCATGTCTGTGAGATATTACTCATATTAAGTTAATCTACATGAGGAGAACACACACACACACACACACACACACTATGGGTGATGCTAGGCTATGGGCTGGGTGATAGTAGTAAATACAAAAGAGAAAGCCAGCTGAACATAAGTATTTATTGCTCTGCTTCTTGACTTCGAACCCATTGTGACCATGTTTCACCTTCCTGCTGCCATATTTTTCCAGCAAGGATGGAATATAGCCCCTGAACTATATGCCAGACTAAACCTGTATTGAGTTTCTATTGCTGTGATAAAACACAATGACCAAAAGCAACTTGGGGAGGAAAGGGTTCTTTTCAACTTACATTCCATATCATAGTCCGTCATGGAAGTCAGGGCAGAAACTGAAAGCAGAGACCGTGGAGGAATGCTGCTTACTGGTTTGCTTCTCCTGACTTATAGCTTGCTTTCTATTACACACCAGGACCACCTGCCCAGGTTGGCACTGCACACAGTAGGCTGGCTGGACACTGTCACTGCTTATTAGTCAAGAAAATACCCCCCATAGACTTGCCTAAAGCAATGTGGTGGGGGCATTTTCTCAGTTGAGGTTCATCTTCCCACATAACCCTAATTTGCATTGTTTATGGGGGGCAACCAGGACAAAACTTCCTGAAATGCTTCTAATTTGTGTTTGGGCTTGGCGATGAGATTAATGCACACTGGCCTTTAGGGGAAAGGATTGAGACCGACTTCGAAATGTGAGTAGCTTTCTCCCCAAGGATCCAGTTTGCCATTGAAAGAAAACTTTGATATGGAATTGGACTCTATAATAAGCATGATTATCAAATGAAGGAGAAAAGCATTGTGGGCAGGGAGCATGTTGCTCTGTGGCCTTGACTCCATTAGGAAGCATTGTTTTATTTATTTGTTTGTTTTAAGACAGAGTCTAGCAAGGCAGCCAAGCTATCATGGAACTTACCTGTATCCTGAACTTTGAATTCTCTTGCTTCTGCCTAATCCTTCAAGGGCCAGGATTACAGGTTTGCACTGCCATGCCTAATTGTAAATGAGTAGTTGAGAAACAGTCTCAGGTCATCATTAAGTTTCCAATTTTCATCCAACTTAAATTCTTAAGAAAATTTCTTCTCATCTTCTTGATCAAGTAAGTTATCTGTTGTTATCAGCTTAATATGTAATGTGCCAAGAATTTGAGGACAATATATCAAATGGAGCTTGGAAGCAGTTAGGTGGATAGGACCTTCTTCACCCATTCCACACATGACTCCAGGATGCCTTTACCTGGTATTGGTACCTCCAGGAGTGATGGATGTCCTCAAACAAAAGCCATGTAAAGAAAATTGAAAATCAAAGGAAGGTTCAAGTGGGGATCTGTGAATTGAAAAGATAGGGTGTAATAATAGAAATCAATTAAATTAAAAGTTAATTCTTTGGAAGATTAACAGTTTATAAACCTGAAGTTTGACCATGAAAAAAGAAATAACATTACTAAAATTGAGCATGAACAAGGTGATAGTAATTCAAAGGGAATTTTAGGAACTTTACATCAATAAATTGGGTAAATCTTGCAAGGACTTAAAATTCTCAAAATGGTCTCAAGCAACTGAACAAAGAGAAGTCGAGGCTTGCAGGCTTTACTGCTGAATACTTTTAAACAGCCACCACCAATGCTAGAAGAAAGCATCCCAAGTAAGAAAAATTCCACATTGTGGCACACACCTTTAATCCCAGCAGTAGGGAAGCAGAGACAATTAGATCTGTGAATTTGAGGACAGCCTGATCTATATAGCAAATTCCAGCCCAGTTGGATTGACATAGTAATACACACATGGGCAGTAGAGTTGATACATGCAGAAACTGCTAACAAAATAATAGTAAACTGAACTTAATAATGCATTTAAAATATTGCATTACCAGCATAAGAACTTTCCAAATACAGGGTTAGTTATACAT
The DNA here is from genome assembly GCF_004664715.2 of Peromyscus leucopus. Classification (NCBI taxonomy): domain Eukaryota; kingdom Metazoa; phylum Chordata; class Mammalia; order Rodentia; family Cricetidae; genus Peromyscus; species Peromyscus leucopus. Next base: position 37,113,469 of record NC_051086.1, read on the forward strand.
CCAAAAATCAATTAATAAAACATACTATGGTAAAATGACATGCAAAATTGCATAATTTAAGCACAGAAGACTATTGATAGAATCCAAAACAAAGTGAAAATTGTAGACATGCAGGTAGCATTTTCTTAGCCCTAATATAAATCATGTACAAAAAAAATTTACCTTAAGGACTATTCTTTTTGCTTTTCTCTGAACATTTCTGATTAAATTTTGTTCCTTATATTTTACTGAATCTCCCTTTTTTTAGTTTCATAATTTTTGTTTATTTATATGTGTCCATGTGCCATAGCACACGTGGAGATTCGAGGACAGCTTGGAGGAGTTGTTTCTCACCTTCCACTGTGTGGGTCTTGGGACTAAAACTCAGGTTACCAGACATGGCAACAAGCGTCTTTACATGCTGAGCTATGTTGCTGGCTGTTCTGTATTAGTTAGCTAGTTATTTCACACTATCTACTTTTGAAATGCAAGATATGTTTCCCTAACCCACTGAATTGTACAAAAACAATTGGAGCCTGTATAGTATGGGCCTCTCTGTTCTTCTTGGCCTGTTTCCTTGAGTTGGTCCAGTGCTTAATCATCTGAAATACCATTGTGTTGTGTGGTTGGTAATGTAGACACTCCAGATTTTCTTTCCACCTTTATTTCAGTTATAGTAAATAGGTTCTTGACATTTCTGTGTAAATCTTTGGATTGTTATGTCGGCCTTTGAAATCAACTTTCTGGGATTTTCTTTTACTGTAATTGCATTGAACCTGTACATCTTGGAGAGAATGGCTATTGTTTTATTAATTTAATGTCAGATGTTGCACATTTTATGTAATTGGATTCCATTTTTTTATTATATTGCTTCGGTTAGTAATAGGAATTGTTCTACCATATATTCTAACATCTAAAACAGATTTGATTATTTTGAGCCTTTTAAATTTGTGAGATCAAATCCAGCACTTCTTAAGGACTGTAATGTCATTATTAAAAAATGCATTTCTAAGGATGGATGCTAAATGTCCGTGTATTATGTGCTTTTTCGGTTGGCTCTCTTTTCTCACATAACCACTGTATATACTGTGAGTCACAGTGTAGTACTCATTTCCAGACTCAAGGACCTTACCAGAGATCTCCAAAGTGCATAAACTGTATATGACTTCTTCCCTCCCTCCCTCCCTCTCTCCCTCTCTCCCTCTGTCTTCTCTGGTGCTCTAACTTGGCAAATTCCCCCTTAAAAATTCAACTGCTGTCTTTCAGTTCAGTAGCTGCTTCTCGTGTAATGTTGAGATTGCCTGTAGAAAGGATGGTAAGCTAAGCATTTCCTAGGGTCAGCTTTGCTGCTGTTTTCTCTCGGAGATGCCATCCCTGTCCTGCCTACCTTCTAGTGTCTGGAACTTGGTACACATATTTTTTATGCTTTTTCTTTTGTTTTTGTATATTCATTTAAGAGAGTATATACAGTTCCTATTATTCTGTGTTGCATGAAATTTCTTTAGACTTCAGCATTATGTATTAGGTAATGTAAGGCTCCATTTGGAAAATACAGAATTCTCCTTAGAAATAAAGTGATTTTTTTTTTTAATGTTCAAAAGTAATTTCATTGGATTTTTGCAGGGGAAGGATCAGGGTCTTACTGTATAGCACTGACTGGCCTTAAACTCACAGAGATCCATCTGCCTCTGCCCTCTGAATGCTGGGATACTTTAATCATGTGGTCATGTGCCACCAGACCCTGCTGCTTTCACTGAGTTTTCCTTAGGATTTTGTTGTAAATTATTTGTAACAAATCTTATATTTTTAATTGTTTAATTACAATTTCGAGCCTTCTGTTAAAAGTATTTGCTTCTTGTTATTGTACATGTAAGCCTTGGTTCCAGTCTGTTGATAAAGTTGTATAATTTTCCTTATAAATGACTTTGTATTTATTTTTAGTAACTTTTTTTTAATTATTAGTATCTTTCCCCTCCCCATTTAGTTACTTACTATAGAAGCAGTATTTTACTTAGATACATATTTTTCATTTCATGTGTCTACATGTGTCTACATGTGTGTGCTTGGTACCAGTGGAGGCCACAAGAGGGTGTCATCCCCTAGTACCAGAGTTATAGAAGGTTGTGACCCACCATGTGGGTGCTGGGAACCAAACCTAGCTTCTCTACAGGAGCAAATGTGCTTTTAACCAGTGAGCAGTCTCTTCAGCCCCATTTTTACAGTTGATCGTGGTACTGGTGTTTTAGATTGTTCTTAAGTTTAAGTATACTCTGTACAATTAACCTTCGTGTCTCATGTGTTTGACAAAGTTCTTTTTGTTGTTTTCTAGTTTTTTTTAAAAGATGCTTTATCTTTTTAAAAGCTTAGTTTTTATTTCTAGTTTTGATTTGATTAGAAATCTTTCTCAGATGAAGCATATGGAGTACTTCTCTTTTTTTTGTTTGTTTGTTTTGTTTTTTTCGAGACAGGGTTTCTCTGTGTAGCTTTGCGCCATTCCTGGAGCTCACTTGGTAGCCCAGGCTGGCCTGGAACTCACAGAGATCCGCCTAGCTCTGCCTCCCGAGTGCTGGGATTAAAGGCGTGCGCCACCACTGCCCGGCCATTTTAAATTTTTTGTTTGTTTGTTTGGAGTACTTCTCTTAATATGGTCTTACTAAAGGTTTTTTTTTTTTTTAGCAATAACTGGTGGCTAGCAACACTTTTTCAAAAAATAATAATTTTGTCTATCTGCATTTCCTTATTTGCTAAAAATTTTTTTGTTTCCATGACTGTTATCTAATGTAAAGTTATAAAACATATAATTATAATATCACATCATAAATGGTTTTATTTTAATTTAGTCTTGGTTAAGTTTTTAGAATTTGAGATTAGTCAGATATCTTTCATAAACAAGAGGGCAAAGTAAAGAAAGGAATTTTAGAAAATTTTTTATACATAATTATGTTGAGATTTGTTATATTTGAGCAGTTAACAGGAACTCTCATGTGTGTCTTATTTTTGTTTTGTTAGAAAATCTCAAGATTAGAATTTCTTGGTTTAATGTCTCAGAGTTTTTGTTTATTTTTTTCCCATTTTCAAATACATTGTAACTTCTGCTAAAGAAATTGTTTTTCTGTTTTTGTAGTTTTGGTAAGCAGTTTGGAGGAAAAAGAGGATGTGATTGTCTTGTATTAGAACCTTCAGAAATGATTGTGGTAAGACGCTGAATTGTTTTTTTGCTATGCTTCAGTTTCATCCCTAAATGTAGTAGGCTTTAAATATCTAAGGCAGTTCCCTTTCCACGACCTATGGCAATGTTTAAGTAGCAACAAAGCGATGTACCAGCTTTATGCATTCTTATCTCTAAAACTCCTTGATCTTGAAATAATGTACAACGTGGTAATAGAGGTAACATGTGCCAAATTTGGTAATTTCTTTTACCTGTTCCACCAGAAAATTAAAATAGAGGCTTTTGTGGTCTATGTGTCTGTGTGTGAGGATGTCCTTAAAGGACCATCTTTTTTTTTTTTTTTTTTTTGCAGTGTTTTCTCCTTTGTCATTGATGTAGTCAGTAAACTTGGAATGGTTTGAGGGAAAGACCTGGAGAAAAATAAAGGCACATACAAAATAGACCCAAGTAAGAATGGTTTGGATCTAATACTTGGGCTCTTTAATAATTTCAGATGATCTTTCATTTAGGCTTGTGTTTAAAGAATAATTTTTTTATTATTTTTCCGTAAGAGGCCTGCTATAACTTTAGAAAATCTGGCTTTTTAAAAGATTTATTTATATTTATGTATATGGTTATTTTTTCTGCATGTGTATAAGTGAACCACGTGTATGCAGCATCCACAGAAGTAAGAAGAGGGTATTGGATGCCCTAGAACTGTAGGTACAGGTGGTTGTGAGCTACCATATGGTTCTGGGAACAAAACCCAGCAGTGCTTAACCACTGAGCCATCTTTTCACCTCCAGAATGACTTTAAAGAAAAAACACTCAGAGAACACAAGTCCTTTTTTTCCTTATTCTGAGAAGAATGCTTTGGAAAATAGCATTCACTAAATGAACTCTTGTTCTACCAGCATCTCCTGTAGATGGCATGTCTTCTGATTGATGAGAAGTGTTGTAAAGTGAGGCTGATTTCCTGTTTGTTTTATTTCTGGTGGTGGTTTTGAGATGAGGTCTCAGGATGTAGCTCTGGCTGGCTTCAGGTTTGTTATGTAGACCAGGCTGGCAGAGATCCTGCTATTTCTTGCTTTCACCGTGCTGGGATTAAAGGCATGCACCACACCCAGCTGAATTTGACTCTTAATGAAGGATTTTTGTAAATGCTTGAAGCTAAACCAGTTTGCCATTTCATGGTGCTGTTCAGATTGATGTCTAAAGTTGTTCTCTCTTCCTCCAAGTGAATCACACATAATCAAATTTCATTAAGCCTACTGTAACTTAAGCTCCTAGAAGGAAAGAAAAATATTTTAGTTTGTTATCTCCCACGTCTAGTATTCCACCCTTGGCTTCAGGAGAGTATGTTCTAAGTTCCTGAGTAGATGCATAAAATAGTTCATAGCACCAAACCGTCTATATACTATCTTTTTTTCTTCTTTTACTGTATAGACATACCTTTGATGAAGATTAATTTACAAAGTAGATACAATAAGAGGGTATTAAAGATAGCTACTAATAAAATAGAGTAACTGTAACAATTCACTGTTGTAAAAATGAATGTGGTCACTTTCAAACTCTTACTCTGTGATCACTTCTGGTGACTGTAGCTAGAACTCTAAAAGAATAATGACAGATAAAGGGGCATTTAGTGTATTGCAAAGGGCTGTTTATGTAGTTAGTACATGTTCAGTCAATGTTCCTTGCATTCATTTTTGTCTGAGGCATGGACTTTTGTTTTATTTTTACTTTAAGCAGTGGATATTTGGAATCCTCAGTAGGATGTGAAAATTTCTTCTTTAAAGGTATTTATTAAAGGATATGATAAGAATACCATTCAGGCTGAATAGGAGTTTCTTAGTTTGGTATGTTTCCCATTTTTTATACGTTTTTATATGGGAAGTAATGGTGCTAGAATTGTAGTGTCTTACAGTCAGTGTGCTTTAATTCTTATTGTACATAGAAGCTGTATAGCATATCTGTGTAAACAAAAATTAAAAAATCATTTTATGCTGTAGTCTCATATTAGCTGCTCTAAACCTGGAATTGTTACCCTTTTCTGTAACTGGGGTTTGGTAGGATTTTTTTGTTGTTTCAGAAAATGTTTAGGATCTAAACCAAGCTCTGGCTGCTGATTGTGCCTAGCTCCTCTAGGGCCCCTCGGTGAAATGCATCTCAACCTGTCTAATGCATAAGTACATATCTGTGTTCATTTCTCCATACAGATTTCTCTGCTTAAAGCTCATACTTTATTCTGTCATTTTACCATGTCCTTTGACTAAGAGAATTTGTTGGCTTACATTATCATATGTCTATTAGTTTACTCATAAAATTGTTGGGGCATTGGGCTGGTGGGATGTTATGTTCAGCAGGTAAAAGTGCTTGCCACCAAGTCTGACAACTGCGTTCCCGAAGCTGTTCCCTGATCTCCACACTTGGTGTGGCTGGTGTACATGCATGAGTGTGTGCTAAATACTGTAAGAAAATGTTAATAAAAATTAAGAATCGTTTGCCTATAACATAACTAATTATAAGCCAAGCATGATAATTCATACTTAAAATTCTAGCACTTGACCAGGTGGTGGCAGGATGATCATTAGTTCAAAACCATATAATGAATTGGAGGCAGCATGAGTTACTTAAGATCTTGCCTCAAAAAAAGAGAGGACAAGGAAAAAAAGGGCAAGTGTGAGGAAACAGGTATTACTATCCAGAATACTAACATACAAAGTGTGTGTGTGTGTGTGTGTGTGTGTGTGTGTGTGTAGAGTAGGGTTTTTTGGTGTTTGTTTTTGTTTTGTTTTTTTGGTTTCCTTTGTTTTTTGCTTTGGTTTTGTTTGGTTGGTTGATTTTTGGTGTTTCGAGATAGAGTTTCTCTGTGTAACAGCTCTGGCTGTCCTGGAACTTCCTCTGTAGACCATGCTGTTCTCAAACTCAAAGAGATCCACCTGCCTCTGCCTCCTGAGTGCTGGGATTAAAGGCATGTGCCACCACTGCCTGGCACAAATATACATTTTATAATGAGGAAAATTATTGGCTAGAATTTTAATGTATACATATATTACATGTACATTTTTAAAATACCAATGGATTTTTCCCATATCTCTTTATCCATCTTCCTCTTAAGAAACGATACTTTTTATTACCAGACAGCAAGGTAAAAGAAGCATGTAAGAGAATTTAAAATAACCCAGGAGCCAGATCAAAAACACTCCCATTGGTCAAACCTAGGATATTTGGGAATCCAAATAAAAATTTATAGTTATAATGATACCTTCATATACAGAATACTAGGGACATGTCTATCCCTAGAAATTATTTATGAAGGGAACATTCCTTAATTTCTGATGCTAAAATATGGCAGATTTTTACCAGCATAGCGTATATGCATATATATATTTATTACAGTAGGGAAATGGAATTGATAGGGAAAAATTAAGATTAGTGCCTATTATTGGTTTAAATATTAAGGTAACTCCACATAGTTAAAAGGGAGGTTTATTTTGTGGGGTAACTTACAAGTAAAGGGATAGGTAACAGTGTCTGGGAAAGGTGTAGCGCAGTCCAGCAGTGTTCTCTGGAGAACTCTGCTCAGTCTGCCTCCAGCGTCCAGGATCCAGGAACCAAGAGAGAGAGCCGGCCTATCCGGATCTTGGGTCTTCAGGGGTCCTCTCTCGGCTCCGCCTTGTAGACGTGACAGTTACCGAAGCCTCAGTGGGGTGGCACTTCCAAGTCAAAGTTGGAACGGCTACCCACTACATCTTCTTTTGTCTAAATAAGAAGGTTCTAACATAATACAAGACTATATACAGTAGAAATGATTATCAATAGGCGGGACAAAGAGGGAGGAGAATTCTGGGAAGTGGAAGGCAGAGGAGAGAGATTGCCAGCCGCAGAGATGAGGAGCAGGATGTAAAGTACAGGTAAGCCACGAGCCACATGGCAAGATATACATTAATAGAAATGGGTTAATTTAAGATAAAAGAACTAGATAACAAGATGCCTGAGCCATTAGGCCAAACAGTTTAAATAATATAAGTAAGTGTGTGTGTGTGTGTGTGTGTTTTATAAGTGGGCTGCAGGACTACCAGGGCTTGGCAGGTCTCGGAGAGAAACTCTCCAGCTACAGCCTATACCTTTTTCTTTCTTTCTTTTTTTTTAAATGTCCACTGAGGCATTCCTTTTTATTTTTAGCCTTTATTTTTATATGTATGGGTGTTTTGCCTGTAAGTCCATGTACCATTTGCATTTAGTGACCACAGAGGCCGGAAGAAGGTGTCATATTCCCTGGGACTGGATTTACAGATAGTTATAAGCTATCATGTGGGTGCTGGGAATCAAATCCAGGTCTTCTGCAAGAGCAGTCAGTTCTCTTAACCACTGAGCCATCTCTCCAGCCCCTGCTGTCATCTTTTGTGGAAAGGTATGTAGGGATTGAATACAAGTAGATGCTGAATTTCTTTAGGGTGATGATAATTATCTAGAACGGGACATTGGTGACCATTGAACAATTTTCTAAGTATATCGAAAGCCACTGAATATGTAGGTTTTATAGCATGTGACTTATCTTTATAAAGAGGAAATTTTCATAGATGATTTAACTACAAAGTTAGCCACTAGAACAAAAATAGAGTACTTCTGAGTACCAAGAGAACTTTTTTAAACCAATGAACAAAGAATACAAATTTCAAGACAGGAAAGATGACTCTACAGTTAAGAACACTTGTTCTTGCAGATGACCCAGGTTCAATGTCCAGTACCCACATTGTGACTCACAACCACCTGTAATTCCAGCTCCGATCCCCTCTTCTGACTTCCACAGGTGCAGGCACCAGACATGCATATGTTACACATATCATGAAGCACATAAAGCATCCATACACATAGAATAAAATAAATAAGTAAATCTTAAAGAGTACATATTTCAGAGAAATAAATATAAGAAATACACATAATTGCTTAAGGTTGAAATAAAAATACTAGCCATAACAGGCTTCATCTGCCTCTTAGTACCATGTGTTTCAGTAAATAAAATGATAAATACACAGCAAGTACATATGTTATATGCCCCATAAGTAAGTGTAATTGCTGTGTGAATTTTAAAATTAATGAAAAAAATGAATTTTGTGAAGAAATTAGGACTGAGCAGTTGTAGCCACATTGCCTTTCTTGAGCATCCATAGGCTTCTCCACACAAAAAGTGGGAATTAGAGATTCCAAATTGTATCTCCTCTTCCCTCTGCCTAATTACAAATTATTTGAAGTACTGTCAGTGGAACTCTCATTTAGAAAGATTGTAGCTGGAGAGTTTCTCTCTGGGTCCCGCCAAGCCCCTGCAGTCCCGCAGCCCACTTATAAAATAATCACTCAGACCCTTATATTACTTATAAACTGTATGGCCGTGGCAGGCTTCTTGCTATCTCTTCTTATATCTTAAATTAACCCATTTCTATAAATCTATACTTTGCCATGTGGCTCATGGCTTACCAGTATCTTATATCATGCTTCTCCTCAGCCTTCCACACCCAGAATTCTCCCTCTTTGTCCCGCCTATACTTCTTGCCTGACTACTGGCCAATCAGCATTTTATTTATCAATCAATCATCCACAGCATAAGATGTTTTTGGTTTTTAGCTACTTGGTTCAGCTTTGTGAGGAACCTTTTCAGACACAGTGGCTAGCAGTACTGTCCTCATAACAGATAGCTACTCTGTGAACTCCTGTGTGTTCATTGAGAATCTTAACACATATGGCCATGAATTGTGATGGGGAGGAGAGTTCTGTTGAAATATGGCAAAAATTTGTGGATTGCTCTATTTGTAGGGGATTTGCCTTCATTCTGTGTTTGTTAAAGAGAGAAATGCCAGACTGCAGTAGCAGGAAAGAGTAACTTAGTGATCACTGACCACCTCTGACTACAGAGCCAGAAGTGAGCCTGTGAAAAGCAGTATGGAAGACTGCTACAGAAATAGGCCCTGTAGCTTGAGTTTTCCTGCCTTGCCCACAGTCAGGACAAATCTTTGTCACCCGCCAGTCCCACAGCCGCTCAGACCCAACCAAGTAAACACAGAGACTTATATTGCTTACAAACTGTATGGCCGTGGCAGGCTTCTTGCTAACTGTTCTTATAGCTTAAATTAACCATTTCCATAATTCTATACCTTGCCACGTGGCTAGTGGCTTACCGGCGTCTTCACATGCTGCTGGTCATGGCGGCGGCTGCAGTGTCTCTCTGCCTCAGTCTTCTTCCCAGAATTCTCCTCTCTCCTTGTCTCACCTACTTCCTGCCTGGCCACTGGCCAATCAGTGTTTTATTTATTGACCAATCAGAGCAACAGATTTGACATACAGACCGTCCCACAGCAAGGCCCCGTCTTGTTCAGCCTGACTCTGCCTTTGCATGGGGGTCATTGTGACAGGGTGTGGGTTACAAGTGGCAGCATACTGCTTTTTCCTCCTCCTCTGGCTCAAGTTGTAATACCCTGTATTGCCATTGAGTGTCAGGGAACCGCTTTTGAGGGGCAAAATGCCTTCAGCCCTGACAGTAGTCAGCATTTTCTTCAAGTCTGGAAAGTGGACAGGTGATGCAGATAAAACAAAAAGTATATTCTCTACTAGAAAGCCTAGAAATTTTGAAAAGAACAAGCAAGGGGAGATGAAGGTGAGGAGGCAGAAAAGAAGCAGAAAGTCATTCTGTTGTCAAGATGGAATTGAGAGCACAGATGACTCTGCTGAGGAGGGATCGTGCTAGATCATAATAAAGGAGGCATGTGACCAGCTAAAGTTGATCAGCATAGTGGAGGAGCTGAGAGATGGGGTTGAGAAGTCTTACCTCGTTATTTCTTTACCTAGGCATTTATGTAAGATGAGGATTCTAAACCCCATAAATAAATATAATTGATACAGAACTGATGTTATTCTAAATAAATAGCATTTTCCCACTAATTAGATATGTGCCTCTGGGAATTAATAGCTTATAGCATATATAGAACAGATATATGTATAAGACTGTAATTTCTAATAGTGTTAATTTTGTCAAAATACTGAGATTTATCAGAAGTTTTTGAAATTTTTTTTTTTTTTTTTTTTTTCTTCGAGACAGGGTTTCTCTGTGTAGCTTTGCGCCTTTCCTGGAACTCACTTGGTAGAAGGCTGGCCTCGAACTCACAGAGATCCGCCTGCCTCTGCCTCCCGAGTGCTGGGATTAAAGGCGTGCGCCACCACCGCCCAGCCTTGAAATATTTCTTACAGTGATTTATACCTTTTCTTTCTTTGGTCTTTTAATACAATTCACTCACCTAAATTTTTCTAAACTTTAAATTTCCCTTATGTTCTAAAAAAAAAAGTTCAACATAAGCTATTGGTTAAACATGTTTTCCACAGTCTGAACCTGTTATAGTTAATGTTGATCATCAGGCTATGAGGTTTAAAAGGAAGAAACTTCTGGTTATTTCTTTGAGGGATTTTTCTAGATTAAGTTAATTGAGGCAGGCAGGCAAATCTTAACTATGAGCAGCACCAACCCATGTCCTCAGGTCCAGGCCTGCCTAAAAGGAGAAAGGGGCTGAGCAGCAGCATCCGTCGTCTTTCCTGGCAGGGGATGCGGTGTGGCAGCTCCTCACTCTCCCACCCTCCTCATTTTCTTCCCTTGATGGATAGACTGTGTGCTCCAGTGTGAGCCAAAATAAGGCTGCCTGCCTTAGGCAGGCCTTTGCCCATAGGTTGTAGGAACAAGGTGGGTAATTAATAAAGAATCAAATTTGAAATCAAGTTTAGGGTTCTGTTTTCTTAGTGAGACATCAGCCTATAATTTTAATTTCTCCTACATTCAAAATTTTATGAGCCTTAATCTGTTTCCTTATTTCTGTATTTAGTTTGAGGTTTATTTTTTACTTGGAAAAATGTCCATTTGTATTCGTTGTTATCACTGATAGGCTCGGATGTGCCTTGAATGGTAATTGTGTTTTCCCATTGGTTTTGTTTTTCTTCCCTCTCAGTGCTTCTGTTCTTTAGCAAATTATCTTTTTCATATCCTTCCTCCCATCCTGCTCCCTTAGAAATGCCATTTGGGCTTTTCTTTTGATGCTATTTCCCTGTAAGTTTAATTCCTGTTTAAAATTACCAGAGCTGAGCCTGACATGGAGATGCACATCTCTAATCCCAGCACTCAGGAGACCCAAGGAAGAATATCAAGAGTTCAAAACCATTTCAGGCTATTTATTGAGATCTTGCCTCCATAAACAGAAAAAAAAAGTCTGGACTAAGTAGGCACATGTACTTCAATATTAGAATCCAAGCAAAGAAAGAATAGAGAAGAGGCCAAAGAAATACAACCAAAAGGGCACACCCTCATGATCCACTTCCTCCAACTAGACCCTACCTCCTTTCTAAGTCCTACTACCTCCCAGTAATATTGCCGTGTTCTTAGGCAGCAGTGGATTAATCTGTCATTGTCTGTGGAAATACTCAACTTTTTTTTTTACTTCTCTGTGTGATTCCTTTTTGGGTTTTGTTGTTGTTGTTGTTGTTTTTTGAAACAGGGTTTCTCTGTATAACCACCCTGGCTGTCCTGGAACTCACTTTGTAGACCAGGCTGGCCTCAAACTCACAGAGATCCACCTGTCTCTGCCTCCTGATTACTGGGATTAAAGGCATGTGCTGCCACCACCACCACCACCACCACCACCACCACCTGGCACCCTGTGTGAGTCTTAATCTATTCAGATTGACAGACAGTCATAGGTGTAGTAGACCAACGTGTTAAGAGGGAAGGAATAGGCTTTTGGGCAGGATTCTACATGTAACTACCTAGAAGAATGGCTTTTAAGATCTGTCTTTCATGGTTGCTAGCATGTGACAGTAAAATGGGAAGGATAATACATAGTAAGGAAGTCATCGTAGTAAAGTTACTTAGTAGAAGAGTATAAATTATTTAAAAAACATGAGTGCTCATACTAACATGGCTGCTCCTCAGTTTGAACTTCTCATAGCTGAAACAGAACAGAAATGTTAGATAACATATCTGGAAAAAATCCTCAGAAAATCGTACATGCCTCTAGAGCTTTTATGTGAGATGATTTATTGAGGAGTGTGAGAGCGAGGGGTCAGTAGGTTTTCCAAGGTCATTTTTGTTTAAGATGAAGTTATAAGAGTATCTTGGGGGCTGGAGAGATGGCTCAGAGGTTAAGAGCACTGGTTGTTCTTCCAGAGGTCCTGAGTTCAATTCCCAGTAACCACATGATGGTTTACAACCATCTGTAATGAAATCTGGTGCCCTCTTCCAGCCTGCAGGGATGCAGGCTAGAACACTGTATGCATAATAAATAAATAATTAAAAAAAAAAAGAGTATCTTGGGGATATGTATACTGGCACATGTCCAAGTGAGCAATGTTGCAAGTTCAAGGCCAGCTACAGATACAGAACAAGAACCTGTCTTGAAAAAAATTAAATAGTTTAGGGTAGACGAAGGTATACATGGCTTTGAATATTAGGTGTAAGAATTTAAATTTATCTTGGCTACACAGGTGACTCTGGTAGAAAGCAGTAGCTGCTCTTGAGAGGACCCAAGTTCAGTGCCCAGCATCTACGTGGCAGCTTACAACAATCTGTAACTCCAGTTCCAGGGCATCCAGTGCTCTCTTCTCTAACTATAGTACAAGATTGGAGAACTTGTCTAAAGCAGCAGGATCACTACTGATGTATTCTAAGGCTGAAGTGATTAAAGGTCAAATACGGGATGGTAATGACAGTGTTGAAAGAAAGGATGTTGGGAGAGAACATGTTCAAACAGAACTGACTTCCTGAGAAATAGCTCTGAACTTGAGAAGATGAGCATGGAAGCTGGAAATTGATTGTTGGCTAAACTGTTTAATTCAGTGCCCAGAACATATTTTGTGCTACCAGAGAGAGATGAAAAAAACTGAAATCATTTCTAGAGTATTAAGTTAGTATAAAGTATAATTTAGAACTTACCAGCGTACATTTGTAGGAAGATTTAAGTTTGGGGGCCTGAAGAGAATGCTATTGAAGAGGACTCAGGTTCAGTTCCCGGCACCCACATAGAGCAGCTCACAGCCACCCCTAACTCCAGCTTCAGGGAATTCATTGTCCTCTTCTGGCCTCCTTAGGCATCTTTACATATGTGGTATTGACTCACACAGACATATACACACATGCATATAAGTGAAAACTAAATCTTTTTAAAACATTGTGGGTTTTTACAGTAATAATATACTCTATGATTGGATAGCAGTCTTTGTCAACATTACAGGTTTTGCAAATTCATAGTCCTGCCAGCTCAACTTTAGTAAGGGTCACTCTATGAGCTGGGAAGGTAACAATCCTTGGGGGTTTCATTTTGTTTTCTCTAGAGATGGTAATACCTGGAAGTAGTGGTGTAGAGTGACACTTATATGTGCATGTCCATTGGAAGCCACCTCCATAACTGCTGGTTCCTCTGTCGGTTTTAGTTCCATCTTTACTCTGTTGTTACGCATTAAAATGAACACCAAGGTATTTCTATCAAAGAATAAGAGTAGTTTTGTTTTGCTTTTCACTAGTTCACTAAAATGATAGCTGTGATTGTTTGCTAAGTAAAATAAGTGCATAATCAGGAAGTTTGTAATTAGACTAACATCCAAGTTATAATTATTAAATGTGTAGGTGTAGTTAGCAGCCTTCGTTTCTGGGTAAGAGTCTTTACTTACCGGATATATGTTTATGTGCTCAAGACAGACGGTTTCCTGGAAGGAAACTGTGGTCTCTGGTTCTTTATAAAAACATGGTCTTTAATCTTTTTCAATTCAGAACATTGCCTTGTGCAGACTGTTTCTTCAGGCACTTTCTTGGCAGAAGTAAATGAAGCTTCCTTATGAGCCTGTTAAGACTTCATAGACTGTCAGTAAGATGGAAAAATTGGTTATTTAATCAGGAATGTGAACATGTATTTCAGGTAGAGAATTCCAAAGATAATGAAGATAGTATTTTACAAAGAGAAATTCCTGCCAGACAGTCTCGACGAAGGTTTCGGAAAATTAACTATAAAGGAGAGCGCCAAACTATAACTGATGGAGTGGATGTTAATAACTACCTTTCGGTGAGTATATTTCAGACTAATTCGTAGATCCTTGATTTTCATTAAAATATGTTTAATTTTTGGTCTCTGTGTGAAAGTTAAGGTAAGATAAACATACGATTTTTAAAAAACATTTCTGCTTGGCTGTTGGATTGATTAGAAGTCTTCTTATCTTGGGAATTTTGCTCTAGCTTTGTTTTACTTTAAATAACTAACCAAAGGAAGTATTTGCTGTAGCTTCTTGGCTATACTTGTGAATTTTCTTACCTTTCTAGTGTCTGAATAGGCTGTAGATTGAGTCTGAGAACTCAGGCTGTAGACTAATGTTATGGAAGACATACAAAAGAAAGAAAGGGTGGCAGTTTTTCCCTGGCCTGCAGGACTGTTAGTCACACATAAACCAGACGCTAGTGTAGAAATATGTGTTAAAGCTACATCTTCACATACAAATACTTGAAAAGAAGCAAATGAAACACTGGGCTTTGTGAAAACCAGAGAAAGGAAGCTGCTACTTTAGAAGTCTTTTAACTCTGTTGTTGCAGATAACATCTTTTTAGACTGAGAAGTGGTTAAATTGAGAAATAAAAATAATTTGGGGAAGAATAGGTTCATGTGGATTTTTAAGGGAAGATTTCATAATTATGTCTTCCAAGGAGTCAGCATTGCAGAGTTTCAGAACTGTTAAGTTGTCCTGCCACTTTCCCCCTTTGGTCTGCGTTTAAATGACAGTATTAGAGTGCTGGGATAGTTGGTTGCAGAAAAATTGACAAAAGAGTCTGTTCTTTTGGTTGGTAGGACAGAAGTGGTCTCATTCTGTGGCAGGATAGAGGAAGATAGTCAGGGAAGTGGTTTACTAGAATATGAATGGGATTGAAGTCACTTTTAAAGATTCTGTCACATTTGCCTAATTTAATTAATTCACTATGTTCTGTTTTTGAAAATAAACAATACTCGTCCCAAAATTTACAACCAATACCTCAACCATACAAAGTAACAGTTTATTTTTAAATATACAGTTGATTTTCCTGATACTAATTAAACTTTCTTTTTTTGCCTTATACAATGTGTGTATTATAAATTTTTTTAAACTTAAAAGTATATTTTGTGAATTTTAAAAACTTGTTATATAATCTGAAACATCTTCGAATACTGTTGGATTTTCTTTGTATTTTGAATGAGTGCATAGTGCGCCCTTATAATAATATGCCATAATTGATTAACTTGGAACTCAGTATTTGGTCATGTGTACTTTTTATAGACTATATTAATGGTATTCCGTGTCCTGTTATCACTTGCATACATTGCACACCCATCAAATCCAACCTTTTATATATCTCCATCAGTACTCTACCTAACCTCTTGTTAATTGCCATTTTGTGTTCAGATTGACTGTGTGTGTTCATATTTCTGCAGGGTATGGGGGTGCATTCACCTGTGGGTGTCCTTATGGAAGCTAGAAACCAACTTTAAGTATTACCCTCTGTTACTTTACACTTTAATTTTTGAAACAAGAGTATCTCAATGAACCTAGAATTCACCATTTCGGTTAGACTGGCTAGCCAATGAAACCCTGAAATCTCAGTTTCTGTATGTATGTGTCTGTACCATTACCTTTATATGGTGGTTTGGGTAATCCAACTTGCATCTTATGTGTACTCTGCCTGTTGAACTGTCCCTGCTGCCCGAAATTAGCTTTTTCTTAGCTTCTCCATAAGTGAGAGGAATACTTTCTGTATCTGCTTTGTCCAGTTCCATCTATCTTGCTTTGATGGACAGGATTTAGCCTTCTTTATGACTGGATAATGCTGAATTTTGTACATATACTATATTTTGTCTTCATTCATTCATTGGTGGGTACCCTCATAATGTCCCACTAAACATATTAAAATGCAATGATTCATGTATCCCTAGGAATACACTTATACAGATCTGTTTTTAGATTCTTTCATTTTCTTTTGTTTTAGACAGGATGTTGCTATGTAGCCAGGGCTGGCTTTGAATTGTGATACACACAAGTACTGAGATAAAAGGGCACCAGCACACCCAACAGTTCTCAGCTCTTTGAGGCGCTTCCACACTGTCTTCCATAATGGTTCTTCTAATTACAACTCACCTATAGAGTGTGAGAGAGTAATTTCCCTGTCAGCCTTTTGTGTTTTTTAGTTTGTCTGTCTTTTTGACAGTTGATTTCCTAGATGGCTATGGTGATATTTCATCACAATTTTGATTTATTGAGTAATTATGATAGACATTTTAAGATTACATTTATTGATCATTATATTCCTACCTTTGGAATGTGTTCTGATCATTTGCCTCTGAGGGAAAGGGTGTTCAAGACAGGGTTTCTCTGTGTAAAACAGTCCTGGCTGTTCTGGAACTCTCTTTGGAGACCAGACTGGCCTCGAATTCAGAGATCCACCTGCCTCTGCCTCCTGAGTACTGGGATTAAAGGCATGCACCACCCACACACCCCAGGCCATTTGCCAATTTTTTTCCAATAGGACTACATGAAGCTTTTCTTACTGTTTCTGAGTTTCTTTCTTTCTTTCTTTCTTTCTTTTTTGTTGTTTCTGAGTTTCTTATATATTATAGGTATTAATCTTATGTTGGGTGAATAGTTGGAATTTTTCGTATTTTTTCACTTTATTGTTTTCTTTATGTATAGAAGCTTTTAGTTTGTTATTTCTGTTCCTATTGTTGGCATTTTATTGCTTGGCTTTTATTTAGACATTGCCTATATTCAGCATTGAAGTGTGTCCTCTGAAATTTTTCTAGTAGTTACGGAGATTCAGGTCTCTGGTCTCTTGTGCAAGGTTAGAGAGATGCGTATCCGTTTTCCTGGCAATGTTTATTAAAGGGCTGTCCTTTCTCAAGTGGTTTCAGCATCTTGTTGGGAATCGATTGACTGTAGATGTGTGGACTTTTTTTCAGTCATTGTCTCTCCTGTTGATCTACGTATCTGTTCTTATGCTAATACCAACATTTTCAGTTTACTGTTGTTGAGTGCTGTTTGAACTCAGGTACTGTGGTGCTTACAGCTTTGTTCCTGTTTTCTATATTCTTTTTGGCTGTTTCAGGTCGTCTGTGCTTCCATGACATTTTTCCCCCTTGTTTTGTTTCAAAGGGATTGCAAACCTTCAAGTTGCTTTGGATAGTATGGGTATTAATAGTATTTGTGTATCTGCAACACATAAGTACATGTTCCCATGGAAGCTGGAAAGGTGGTGTTGGATGCCCTAGACTGGAGTTACAAGAGACTGTGAGCTGCCCATTTGAGTCCTGGGAACTGCACTCCGGTGCTCTACAGCAACAATACACTCCCAACCAGTGAGCCATCTCTCCAACCCCCAAACATTGCAATATTAATTATCAGTATATGAACATAGAAAAAATTTCATTTGAGAAGTCTGTGGCTTCCTTTGTTAAATTTATTCTTTGGTTTGTTTTTGTGATTTTTCTTTTTAAATGGGTGGAGTTGAAACATTCAGTTTGCTTTATAGCTCTTATGAATTGTGCTGCTTTCATTGTATCTTTTTCAGCAACGTATATATTTAAAAACAGTCCTGAGTCCTGATGTGGTGGCACACACCTTTAATTCTATTACTCAAAAGGCAGGGGAAGACAGATTTCTGTGAGTTCAAGGCTAACCTTGTCTATATAGCAAGTTTCTGGCCTGCTAGGGCTCCTCTGTGAGACACTGTACTGTATATCAGGCTGATTTCAAACTCACAGAGATCACAGTACTGGAATTAAAGATGTGCACCACCAGACCCGTTTGCTAATTCCCTCCCTCACTCCCTTTTATGAATGAGTTTTCGATATTGAACTTAAATTCTTCCCATTAAGCTACCTCCCTGGCCCCTGTTTACTTAGTTTGTGAGGCAGTTTCACTATTTGAAGGAGAAAAGTAAACAAATGAACAAGTGTGAATTTATTGGAATTTAATTCTCTAGAAGCCCCTTATAAGCTCATGGGCAGTGGCACACTTCTGTTAATCTTAGTGCTCCTGTAGTAAAATGGGAGGTAGAGCCTGGAAAATCCCCAGAAACTCACTAGCCATCTAGCTTGGAGTATATAACTGCAAACAAGGTAGAACATCTCCCTTGTCCTAAACAAGGTAGAAGGCAGGGACCCACACGCAAGGTTGTTCTGTGACTGCCCTCTACCCACACACTCACATCCATATTCTCATCTCTCTCCTCACTTCTTCATTCCTTTGGCCTTTTGTATTATCGTCTCCAATCTTTGCTGTTTCTTTTTGTTTTATTAATTTGGGTTTGGGTTTGGGTTTGCTTGTATCGGTCATGGAGGTACACCATTACATTATTTGATACTCTATTCTTCAATGTACGTAATTATTGATAGAAAATTCTTAGTACTGCTTGTTCTGTATCCTATAAGTTTTGTTATATTGTTATCTTCACTTGTTTTAAGGGGTTTTAAATTTTTTTCCTTCTTCAAGTGCTCTAGTACTGGCTCCATCTCTATTGTTTAGTTCTGTACAGTTGTATTAATTTCTGATTTCTTCCTAGTCTGTTTTCAGGTACAAGTGTCTCTGTATCTGTCTGCTCTTGGTTCTATTTGCATGGACTGCCTTATCCAGCCTGTCACCTCATTCTGTGTGTGTTGTTACTAATGAAGGCCCCATATTGTTGGATATATAAATCCAGCAATTGTATCTTTTAATTGGAGAATTCATTTATAAGGTTACTTCTGACAAAGGCATATTCCTATCATTTGTTAATTTTCTTCTCGTAGTTTATTTGGGGCTGAGGATCTTGGACCCAGGGCCAAGCAGCCAAGCACATGCTAAGTGGGTGCTCTGCTACTGAGCATGCTCAGCCCTTCATCGTTTTGATTATCCTTCCTCCTTTTCTCTTTCGGTTGTTGATTTACTGTATAAGATGGGATTGCTTTCTCTGTTTGGTTTTGTCTTTTCTGAGTTTTGCACTTTGTTTTCCTGATGGTGGTAATCTGTCTTTCACTCCTCGAGGGTGTCCCTGAGGTTTTTTTGGTTTGGTTTTGTTTTGTTTTTTGAGGCTTGTCTTTTGCCTTAATTTCTTAAGAATAGCTCTGCTGGGACTAATGTTCTCAATTGGCAGCTAATCTCTTTCAGTACTTGAAGTATGCCATGGCATCCTGGGCTGGCCTGTAAGAATTCTGCTGAAAAACATCTGTGTTGTCCTAATAACATGACCTGCAGTGTGATGTGGCACTGTTACAGTTTGTAGAGTTCTGTTTCTTATTCTTTGGACAAATATAAAATGGTACAGTGAAGGTATTTTCTGATCAGATCTGTTTAAAATCCTAAAGACCTTCTTGTAGTAGATGTCTTTGTGTTCTGAAGTTTTTAAACTTCAATTTTTAGGGTCTGGAGAGATGGCTGAGAGCTTAAGAGCACTATTTGCTCTTGCAGAGGACCCAGGTTTGATTCTCAGCAGCCATGTGGTGTCTCAGAACTGTCTGTAACTCTAGTTCCAGGGTATCTAATACCCTCTTCTGGTCTTCCTGGACACTAGGCACACACGTAGGGTACAGGCATGCCCATGGTACACAGGCATACATGCAGACAAAACACACACACACACACACACACACACACACACACACACACACACATCTTTAAAAAAATAAAAATTTAAGCTTTCTTCTAGCATTATTCCTTTGATTTGTTTTGTTTTGTTTAAGATAGCATCTCACTGTATTGCCCAGGCTTATCTCAAACTGCTGGGCTCAAGAGATTTTCCTAGCTCAGCATCCCTAACACATAACCAGCATGCCAAGCCCACAATATTGCTCTTCCTTACTCATTATAGCAATATGTCATCCTTTGTTCATTGAACTCTTAATACTTGGTCATTGAACTTATTTCTAGTTTTTTTGTTTTTTACAATGATTTCCTACAAAATATCATTTTGGATATATATTCCAGTATGTTAATTATTCTAGAAAAAAATTACAAGACATAGTACTGCCAAACCAAAGGATCTTTATGTTATTTGGCTCTCTTTGTATAATGAGTTAAAGAATACATATACTATCTGTGTGTGCGCATGCATTGGCACCTACATATTTGTGAGTTGCTTGCATATTTTAGTCTCAACTTAATATGTTCTTTCCCCAGGTTTTTGTTTGTTTTGGGTGTCATGTGATAAGGCATAGAATCTGTATTTCCTCTTGAGGTCTGTGGTTCACATGAGTCATTTGCTTTTAGCCTTCCTGTGTGCTAAAGAAAGTCATATTTATATATTTTGATTCCATGAGTAGCCTAGAGCAAGCAGTTGGTCCTTAGCATTTTCTCTGGTGATAGCTCTTTAAGTGGCATTTGGCATATAGAGGCCTGGGTGACTGACTGCTTGTGTTAGTTTCCATACCGTGTACTGTCAGGAATTTGGTAAATCATGAGAACTTTATTGATCAACTGAGACAAACATGATTAGTAATGAGACTAGGTTTGAAAAGGATTTTTACCAGAGTTTATATGCGTGGTATCTTTGAATTAATACTTTGTGTCGCTTAAGGCTATATTTCAGGCAGTTTAGAAAATGCTATATTGACACTCTTCGTGAGAATGTGAACTAGTCCAGCCTTTACAGAAATCGATATGACAGTCTCTCAAAACTCAAAGTAGGTCTGCCGTCTGGGCCAGTCACACTACTCCTGCATACTACCCTGAAGAACTCCACGTCAGCAGGTCAGAGCTGAGGAGGCACTTGCACACCAGTGCTTATTGCAGCACCAGTAAAAATAGGTGCAGACCCAGCTTAGTGTTTTAACAGCAGAGATAGGGTGAGGGAAGTGTGTGTGTGTGTGTGTGTGTGTGTGTGTGTGTGTGTGTGTGTGTACGCACGCACAATAAAATGAGAGAACTGGACAGATGGCTCCATGAAAAAGTGCTTGCCTTGCAAATGTGACAGCCTGAGTTCCATCTCTAGAACCCGAATTTGAAAAGGCTAGTGTGATAATCCAAACTTGTAACCCCAGCAGTGAGGAGGTAGAAACAGGCAGCTCTGGTCTCCAGCCAGTCTATACCCTACTTAGCAAGTTCCTAGCTGGTGAAAGATTTTCAAAACAGGTAGACAACACCTAGGAACGGTATCTGAGATTATCTTCTGATTACTGCATATATATGACACCACACACACGTGCACATGCACACACACACAAGAATGAGGTTATATTGTTTGCAGAAAAACTGATATAACTGGAGTATTCATATTAAGCGAATTAAGCCAGTCAGATAAATAATGTGTTTTATTTCATTTGTGTTTGTTAGATGTTATATATGGTCACATAAAACCGTATGTATGTATGTATGTATTTATGCATGTATGCATGTGTGTGTATGTATGTATATATTATATGATTAAAGTAGAAGTGAAACTATCTAGGGAACAAAGACAAATGGAAGAGGTAAGAAAGGGGGTGTTGGGGGAATGAACGCAAGGGAAATATGCTCAACATTCAATATGTACCTGTACAAAAATTAAGTAATTTAATTGTGAAGTTTGGGTGTTTTTTTGTTTGTTTTGTTTTGTTTTGTTGGCTTAGTTTGGTTTTCGAGACTGGGTTTCTCTGTGTATCCCTGGCTGTCCTAGAACTCACTCTAGACCAGGCTGGCCTCAAATTCAAAGAGATCCGCCTGCCTCTGCCTCCTGAGTGCTGGAATTGAAGGCGTGTACCACCACTGCCAGCATGGCTGCTTCTTTGAGAAAACTCATCTGAAGTTCATGAGACTGCAAGTTTTTACAAAAGAAAACTGCAGACTTAATTTCTGTAAAAGCATTTATAGAGGACTGGTGGTATAACCACTGTAAAGTCTTTTATTTCCTTTGTCTTATTGTCAGCAAATCAGAGGGAAAAAATACAGGATTGTTTTTGCGGGGCAGGGTGGGGGCAGTAGTCTTTGTTTGCTGTGTAGCTCTGGCTGGCCTGGAACTTGTTATGTGTACACCAGACTGGTCGTGAACTCAGAAATCCACCCACCTGCATTTTGATAGTCTGTTTTTTTTTTTTTTTTTCAATTTACAAACCCATCAATTTTTTCTTGCTAGAGTGCTAAAGGCATAAAGTTCTCAAAGATGTACAGAATATTTTACCACTATTTTCTTTGTCACACTTAATATTTAGGACATAACCTATATATGATGATTTTGTGAATATTAAAGATTTTGCATAGATTTTAAGTTATTCTAACTGAATACTTAGAATAATTGCAAAGAGCTGGGAAATATAGCTAGCTCAGTGGTAAAGTGCTTGCCTAGCATTCACTAAGGCTCTGGATTTAATCCTTAGCATTTGTATACATGTGCATGAGTTCACACACACAAATCAGAATAACTGAAAAAATGGCTTATTCGGAACATTTTAGAGTTTATTAGCTATATAAAATAGTCTTATTGTGATGTCTTAATGCATGCATAAATGTATTATGATCTTATTCATTCTTCCCAATGGCAGTCATAACTTCAGTGTGAAAATATTTTAATGTAAAGAGTGTAGTGCTACTTGTAATCCCAGCACTTGGGAGGCTGAGACAGGAGGATCACTGCGAGTTCAAGGCCAGCTTTGGCTACAGTAAGATTTTTCTAAACAAAACAAAACAAAAAACCACAACAAAAACTCTGACTGGCCAGACCTGGTGACCTCTCCTCCCTGTACTCAGGAGGCAGAGGCAGGTAGGTTTTGGGAATTCTAACTAGCCTGGTCCACATAGGGAGTCCCAGCCAGGGCTACACAGACCCTAACTAACAACAGCAAAAAATCTGAGGGTGTAGCTCAGGGTAGAACATGGTGCTTAGCGTGCCTGGAAGCCCTGGGTTCCTCCTCTGGCACCCTATGTACACAACAGAATGGAGCAGGAGAGCAAGGGAAAAGAGTTGACTTTTAAATGCCGGGAAAATCGACTTATGTGGGGGAGTGTACGTGTAGAACCTGTGTCCTCCAGGCTGCGTTTCCTGAGATGGGGCTGTGGCCAGAACAAGGCTTCTGAGCTCTGAAACTCTGGTCCTGAGATGGAACCTGTAAAAAGAATAAAATTAAAAAAAAAAAAAAAAAAAAAAAAGAGTGTAGTGCTGATGATTGAGCTCAACACCTTAAAACATTGCTAGGCAAGCACTTCACAGCTGCACTACATACTCAGCCTTCATCTTACGTTTGAGACGGTCTCAAAAGCTGCCCAAGTGGTTGCTTGAGCTCAGTCTGTAGCGGGTCAGTATAAAACTTACAGTCTCAGCTTCCCAAGCAGCTTTGATTATGGCCTGTACCTCCAGACCTCACTATAGTAGTGATATATTTAAAACCTCAGTCTTTGTAATAGTTGATGTGTCTTTTTAGTTTTATTGATCTGTAAATAGTACATGACTCATACTTGACATGCACAATTTGGTATTATACACAGGCCTATATAGCGGTCAGCATGATCAAGATAAGCATTTCTATCATTCCCAGGTGCTTCTTTGTCTCCCTTTGTAATCAGTCCTTTCCTAAATCCCTGTCTTGAAGCGGCCACTACTCTGCTTTTTCTCAGTGTTGATTAGTTTTATTTTCTAAAACTTTATATGGCTTCATATGGTACATTATTCTTTGTGCCTGTCATACTTGTTTCAGTGATTATGATGAGATGTACCATATTATGTATTTGTTATTCCCCCACTTTTTTGCTGAGTAGTATTCCATTGTTTTGGTATGCCACAGTTTCTTTCATTTTTTGCCTATTGCTAAGTATTTAATTGTTTAATTTGGGGGCAGTTATGAACATTTGTGTATACATCTTTGTTGATACATTTATTTTCAGTTTCCTTAAGTTAATACCCAGGAGTAGGTGACTAGATCATATATTAAATGTTAGGTTTAACATCAATTAAAACAAAACCGAGAACTTGTTCTCTATGGTGCCTGCAATATCTCCATTCTTTGTTGTATTTGTTCCCATTGTCTAAGAAGAAAAAGTAACTTGTCCCTCTTACTCAGCAGCACTTGATAAGGTCAGATTTTTACTAGCACTGTTTAGAAATTCTAATGCTTACGTACACTGAGGTTTTAAGATTATAAGTATTCCTATTGCCGTGGGATATTCAGAATGTTTTCATACTTTATAGCCATTTGTACATTGTTAATTCTTCTCAGACCATGGACCTTTGAAGATGTATATAGTATTTAGACATAGCTCAAAGATGTTTGCGAACAATATTTAGTGAGTAAAGTCTGTAATTAAGCCATGTATAGAGAATCCCACAGCTGGATGAGCCAGCTGCCTAAGTCCTTCCTCCACTAACTAACTGTATGAGGTCATAGGTCATCTAAATGCTTGTGCGTTGATTGCTTTGCCACTAAAGCAGTGGCACTGACATCTTGCCTGCCTGTTTGACTGGGCTTTTGTGGAAGTATTTGGAACATAAGTGCACACCTGTTGCCTAATTCTCGCTACCTGTAGATTTTTCCATCAGTTGTTTAAAATGTGTCCCTATTTCAGTTTCTGTGTCACTGTTCTAAGTGCTCACAGCTGCTTTGTTATGCCAGGTCCTGTTATATAACTCAGGTTATTTTTGAACTCCTGATTCTCCTGCCTTATCCATGTGCCACCCCTGCCTTGATTTTCTTCAGAGACAGTTACAGCATCACCCAAGCTCACTGTGCAAAGTGTTTTTATTAAAATTGGGGACATTTTTAAGCTGAAAGTATTATATAATCTCTTTATTAAGACAAATGTACTTAGTCATTATTGTATTTGATTTTAAAACCTATTCTGAACTGGCTCCCCTACTGCTAGCCCTATTCTCCATATTCTCCTGCCCCCGCCACCAACTGGTCTGTTCGTTCTGCTTTTCTAAGTTCTAGTGAAGTTCTAACAGTGTCCTTGTTTTCTTAATTCTTTTTATGGTTTACCACAATCTGTCAGAGAAGTTGCAGTGATCCAGCATGAGGACATGCACAGTCTAGACCAGTCTGTCCAGTAGAACTTGCTGTGATGGTGCAGGTGCCTTGTGTTGGTGCTGCCCTGATTGGCAGTAGCCACTCACGTGTGGTGCCTGAGCACTTAAAGTGTGGCTAATGTAACTCAGTGTCTAAAATTTTAACTTTATTTAGTTTTTAATAAATATAAGTAACTAAATAGATATGTGGTAGCTATTAGCTACCAGATTGAATAGCATAGGCCCTCATCTCTCTGGTTTTATATTTCCTTTTTATGTATCTCCTATATTTTGACCATGCCAGATTGTTGGTCCTTAAAAAGGCCATGTTTTTATATAAATCTTGTATTATTCATTTTACTGTATATCTCCCTTTATTCTTTGTTATTTTACCTAAAACCTATTGATCTCCAGGACTCAATTCCATATCATTTTCTTTTTAGAAAGGCTAGGCATGTACCTGTGCTTCTAGAATATCCCATCAAATGTGTGTCTTACTCTTTATATTACATTGCTCTTGACTTAAAAATGAGAGCTTCATTGTATTCTCAGAGTACGTCTTGATGATAAGTTTGCTTAGCTTTATGTGTCTTTAGTCAAGTTGTGTGAGCTTTGTTTGATCTGAATGTCTTTTGATTTGTGGGTTTTGGTGGTGGTGTCATAATTCTGGGGGTGTTCATATGTTTGGATTGATAACTTACAGGTTTATTAAAGGACTTTGACTAGTGTCTGATATTCTGTAAAACACTCAGCATTGCAAAAACTTTCCTAAATACACTAAAGTAAATGAAATTAAATAAGCTAGCAAATAAGAATGAGATGAGAATAAGTACAAATTAGCTTGACATGAGTGTGTACAATGAGCCCACTGCTCCTGCTAAATACAGTATAGCAGCAGCTTCTTTATTTGCAGACACAGCCTTTTTACTCATTTTGGTATTTTTTTGGTTCAAACTGAATCCTAATGTTGATAGCCATCCCTTATTTGCAGTGAATGGCCTAGTGTCACTCATTTCAGAGGATCCTTTGCAGAAGTCTTGATTTAGGCCTATTGCTTTTGTGTACCACATTGCCATCATTTGGATGTGTGTCTTCTTCCTTCAAATGTATTGCCTTCTCATCTTAACCTAAATATTCCTGTGGCTTTTTGCAGTTTGAGGTGTGCCAGAAAACAGTACAAACTCTTCTTTGCCTTTCCCCATTTCACAGGTAGAAGATTAATTTCTAGAGATGTTAACAACCTCAGAGTAGGACTTATTTGAACTTTAAGTTGGTGACATGACTCAGCCAGGTAAAGGTGCTTGGCACCAAGCCTGATGACCTGAATTCAATCACCTCTATCTTCATGATGGAAAGGAAGAGCAAACTTAAGGGGTTGAAGAGATAGTTCAGTGGTTAAGAGCACCAGATGCTCTTCTAGAAGACCAGGGCCAGACTCCCAGCACCCACATGGTGCCTCACAACTATTCATAACTCTAGTTCTATGGGATTTGATGTATTCTTCTGACTTTCAAGGATACCATGCATGCACATGGTACACCTATGAATATCCAGGCAAAATACTCATAGACATTAAATCTTTCTAAACACACATACCAAAAAAAAGTTTTTAGAAAACTTCTTAAAATTGAGCTCTTGGCAGATAGCACACAGGGTAAGTTTCCAAACAGATGAGTTCAGTCCCAGGTCAGAAGGAGCAAGAGAGTAGGGTCTACATCATGCTTCTCAGAAGAGTGCACTCTTTAAAACTTGTGGATTTGTATTACTGGAATCTTCAATTCAACACTTTCAGATTGCATTTGCCTTTGTAAATGACTGGTTATTTTTCCTTAGAATTAATATATAGAAATTAAATTGCTGGGTTAAAAGAATGAAAATGGCTTTCTTGATAACTCCTCAGTAGTCATATTTTAATTATTTTGAACTTTAGTAGCGTGAGGAGGAAGACAGCCAGGCATACTGTGTCTTCTGGGGCAATTCCTGCTTCCCTAAGGATAACACTAACTCATGTGTATGTGCCCAGGGACCCAGAATGAGAAAGATTATCATACTTGTGACTATTTGCATAGCACTCGCTAAAGAAAGCTCCTTAGATAATTGTTTAAACTAACTCAGGTATTATTGTATGTCAGCAGTCTAAGGATAATTTGTGACAGCATTCCAGGTAGACAAGTAGAAGAACTCCTTAGATGGCAGACAAATTAATATTGATTATGCTTTTTAGATTGATCTCTTCTCTGTTTACTAAGAACTATGTTCTGTATTCAATTTTCACAGTACTAGAAAATGGTATATATAAATTAGAGGTAATAGTGTGATCAGGTTCAGGTGAAGTATTCTTTGCAGTTTAATTTTAAAATGAGATTTTATTTTGTCATGTTTATGGATTTTTAAATTAAACAGATGTTGTTTTTGAAAAGAAATACTGTCTTAAAATTGTACTCCTAATAATATATACTTGGCTGACTCTATGTACAAAATATGTTCCTTCCTGTGCATAAAAAAAATGCCTGGTACAGCTACCTTGGGTAGACAAAGTAGAAGCATGGTGGTGCCTTTTATTGTTCCTTCAGTTTCACTGATTCTAATTATAGAAGCTTACATCACCTTCGTTGATAACAGCTTTCCTCTCCCTCCTTGCTCTTTCTTCTTCAATCACTCCCTAAGGATATATCATATTTCATAGTACATATGGACTTCTCGTGGTTTTGACAGAGATTTTTGATAGCAGGCTGGCAGGCAGTGAACACATCAATGTGCTGAAGAATACTGTTTCTTATAAAAGAGTAGAAGGAAAGCTTTCATACTCTGACTTCCTTTGATACTTACTTCCTTAGGAATGATGAGGAGTAGATAGGACAAGCAGCTTGAAGGCAGAAATTACTAAAGGGCAACATAATTAGAGTTAACTATGTTTGATAACTACAGATTCATTCCTCTGCAGCACGGGAAGGGGCGGGGGGCTGCTTTACAGAAGCTGGTGTGTTGTCACTGACCATTGCAATAGCATCGCTGTTTTATTTCCCCAGTGTTAAACTACTTCCATGGGACTTGCTATGAAAATCAGTAATATGTGTTTAACATTTTATTTTGTAAAATGACAGTTTTACTGTTATTCTTCTCCTTTGGCATTTGGTATCTCTAAATAGTGTTTATACTGTTTCACTATACAGATTGAGGGTGTAGATTGCATGCCTGAAATTAGTGCAAATCTGATTTTGTTTTTCATATTGCCTCATAGGTGTGTTAGCTTTCCTTTGTTTGTGATAAGCTTTTCTCTGTTCTGTTTTAGTGTCATCACTAACCGAAATAAAAGGGTAACATGTTTATAGTGTTAACTATGAGAATCTTATCTTTGGTTTTCTATGTAGCATAATTTCCAATATCCAGTTTATATTTTGTATATAAATTATATATACAGATAGCAAATTTGAGTAACTAGATCATTCACATATTTTAAAAAACTGTTTTGTAATTATTTGAAACTTTGCTTGATCTTACAATAGTCAAATTCTCCTTTTAAAGCTAAATATTGTGTCAGTATGACTTAGCATACTGGCATTTCATATGCAGGAAAAGTGTGTTCTTCAGTGCGTAGCATGTAGTGATGCTTCTAAGTTGTATGAATCAGGACTCTGTCCCTTGCTGCACTGACCTCACTTGATAATGGGGTGCAATCATGATAAATTCTTAAACTTGATGCTCATGAAAAAATAATTGATTTACATATTTTGGTTATTTAACAAATTACCTACCTTGTTTCTATCAGTAATTAAAAGGTTAGTTATTGTACGTGAAGAAATGGTGGAGGAGAGTATCGTGACACTGC
The DNA here is from genome assembly GCF_004664715.2 of Peromyscus leucopus. Taxonomy (NCBI): domain Eukaryota; kingdom Metazoa; phylum Chordata; class Mammalia; order Rodentia; family Cricetidae; genus Peromyscus; species Peromyscus leucopus. Next base: position 37,142,407 of record NC_051086.1, read on the forward strand.
TTGTAGAGTTTGCGTGCTGAGCATAGTTTGGCCTGTTGGTTTCTTCCCCTGGTATTGTTACCCCATGAGGTTTTGCATGATAGGTTCACCATACTGGTTTCTGGAATAGCAAATACTGTGAGATAATTGGTAGAACAAGATGATGTCATCTTCACTTATAAGCCAGCCAAACTGGAGAGGGAGGAGGAGAGAGAGAATATTTTGATCCTTTATTGGGGTGGCTGTGTATCCAGTAGGTCTGACATATGGCATCAGTGGATTGCATTTCACTCCGAAGCAGCAGCAGCTGAAAGATGACTGTCTCTTGCCCAGCTTGAGACCCTCCTTTGTGTCAAAGGAGTCAGCACGACTTATGAAAGGAACAAGGAGCCACTGCAGACTTTGCCTTCGATTGGCTGTCGTTATCCTACCAACACATGCATAAATATATAGTCTGGCATATAATTAAAATATTTAGTGAGTCTTGTTACTAATTTTTGTGTTTAATAATTTTCCTTTAGGAAAGGTATCTTTAGCAAAAAAAATTTATCTTTATCCACATTTTTCTCTTTTAAAAGTGAATACTTATCATTTGTGCTTAAAATTGTATTTTTAAAATTCTAGCTTGCAATTTATATTCATTAAATTGGAAAAAATATTTTAGTCCTTAAAAATCAATCTGTCGAAATATTAAATGGTTTACCTTCAAGAAACTAGTGCTTATTTGAACTCATCAGAACAAATTTTACATTTGATTGTAAATTTTGTGGGAAAACGTTGGGGTTTTTTGAATAAAACATAATTCATAGGCTTTTAAACGTATTTTGCAAACATGGCAATATGCTCAAAATAATAGCATTACTATGTTAAATTTTAGTTGTATCAGAGGCAGCATATTTCAGATTGGGAGAATAATGTTGTTTGGAAGTTAAGAGACTTCACCTGAGGGAATTGAAAAACCGTGTGTGTGTGTGTGTGTGTGTGTGTGTGTGTGTGTGTGTGTGTGTGTGTGTGTAAGACGTATAAAGAGAAGGATACTTGTATTAATTTTCTCACTGACTGCTAGTCTCACAGTTTTGCTGCCTGGAGGTATACGTGACTGTACTTTGGAAATGGACTGTAGCCATTGGGAAGCACCATTTAGGAGATGAAGTGCTAGGTGGGTGTATATGCAGTAGGTGCCGTGTAGCAGAAGCAGAAAGGAAAGGGTTGATGCTTGAGGTGACGTGCTTTTCTTATTGGAGAGGGTGTGGCTTTTTTGCTCTGTGTTAAGGAAAAAATATGAACTCCTAGCATACTTTTCGACAGGTAATGCTGACATGTTAGCCATTGGGAAGCACCATTTAGGAGATGAAGTGCTAGGTGGGTGTATATGCAGTAGGTGCCGTGTAGCAGAAGCAGAAAGGAAAGGGTTGATGCTTGAGGTGACGTGCTTTTCTTATTGGAGAGGGTGTGGCCAAATTTTTTCTCTTAAGTTTTAAGGAAAAAATATGAGAGCTTCCTTTTAGCCCATACTTTTATCAGAAACAGGTTTAATTGTTTCCTTTTCTGATTCATTTTATGTTTTGCCAGCTGTCTCTTTCTAGGAATAGCACATTGGGCTGCAGTGAAGTGCCATGTTGTATAGATTATTCTTCATCAAAGGAATTGGTACATATTGTGCCTGTAAGGTTTATTCCCCCCAACCCTTGCAGGAGGATTGTTTTTATTTAAATGTGTTTATTTAAATCATGTTTTTAATTTTAATGCAAATTTAGTGTGGACTTGAAGGTTAAACCTTCAGAACATTCATTCAATAAATAGCAACTTTTATGCAGAAACGCATGAATTTGTGGTGTTAAAATCAATTTGATGTAACATCTCTGAACCAGACTGCCCATGTATTTGGAATTCAGTGTATCTTACTACAGCAAATTATTTTCTCTTGGGAGAACAATTCTGTGTTAAATTTAAATAATATTAGGAAAGAGGCTTCTCAAATACAACTGGATATAATGTACAGAATTTTTAAATGAATTTTGGAAACTGAAACAGAAGGTTATGTTAGCCGTTTTTTTTTTTTCCTTGCAGAATTTAGCATGCCAGCGTGTCTCACAGAAGGTCGTGTGTGTGTGTGTGTGTGTGTGTGTGTGTGTGTGTGTGTGTGTGTGGTGTGTGTGTGCGCTTGTGTGTGCGGTGCAGTAAATTGCTCTTGGGCTACATCTGCAGATACAGTAGCCAATTGATCTAATGCAGTTTGTGAAGGCTTTCTGCACAGGTGATGTCATCCTTTTAGCTCTATTCTCCTCCCACTCTCTTTCCTTCTTATTAGATATTTCATCTTACTGCAGGGCATCGAATCAATAGGAGCTTCTCCTTAGGGAGCTGCCGTGAAGCCAGCAAGGACAGTAGGAATTAAGACAGTAACAGACTCTTGCTTTCACAAAAGATCTAGTGGTTTTTGTGCTGCGTCGTATATACATGTTACCCAGAAAGAGCAGACTTAGATCACCAGTGCTTCCTTACTGATGCCTTGGAACCAGGAGCTGTATTGCAGAGCTGTGAAAGTGCTTGGGAGAAGAGAAGGTTGCTTGAATTCTGGATATTCTCAGACAGTCTACAGGACAAACCTGTTAGAGTATTTGTCTTTGCCTCCATTTGCTCTGTGGTTGGGGTGGTGGGGTGTGTGTGTTGGTGGGGGGGGTTGTTTTTTTGTTTTTGTTTTTTTAACCTCTAGCATTTGATAATCTAAAGAAGAGACTATTATCTTCGGGATACAGCATTTGCTTTGCCTCTAATGCAAAAGACTCTGTGGTGCTTGCTCTTCAGAATGAAGTAAGTTGAAGAAAAAACAGCCACATTACAGAGAAGACAGGATTCCAGAAACACAGATTCCATGAATATTGCCTATTTGCTTTGACTGATACAGTATTAGCTTCTGTGCTGCCAATGTGTACGTCTGTGTCAGATGCCTGAGGACGCATGTAACTGTGTGCTGAGCCAGAAATCTAAACATCTTATTTGATGTTACTTGCTTGTAAACTGACATTTAAGGAGAATTCTTACACTTAGAACAATACTCTCTGCTTCTGAAAGCTTCCGATTTTTGTAAAAAGGGTTGGAGGAGCTGCCTTTATATAACAACGATGGTGTATGGATTGTAAAAAGAAACTTAGCAGAATTTTGTCAACATACACATCAGTGTGGCTCTGGTTTAAAAGAGAAATTACCCCCTCCAGCCACAGAAATGGCTTTTCTTGTTCGCTGTTATGCCAATTGTCTTCAGCCATGGGCCTCCAAAGTAAGTAATTATTATTTTTTTATTAATATAATTTAATCGTTACATTTAAATTGCATTTGAATTCTAAATGAGTTCTATTGTGCTATTTTCTAAACTATAAAAATAAGAACTGTAAATTAGTCTATAAAGCCTTGATTCCTTGTTATTTAATTCAGAGAAAGTGTAATGCAGCCTCTGAGATGAATTGAAAAGACTCATTTTAACAGTTTGCAGACTTGAAATGTACGTCTGAGATACATACCTCAGACAGAATCATCACTTGGCTGTAATTGTTTCTGAAATAACTTGTGGCCATACTTGATGCAGTCTTTGTTTTTTCTTTACCTTAAATAGCTAGTGTGTTTAGACATACTGTTTTAATCATGGGCTTATATAATGTAACTCGGTTAATGTGATGCTACCTGAGAACTTAGAAATGAATTGTTCTATTTTATTAAACTGGGTGTTCATTCCTAAAGAATAACATAAAGAAAATTGTGAATGAAAATTATGTAAAAACAGTCAGTGTTCCAAAGTATTTTCAAAGGAGTAATAGCTAAAACCACTTGTAATTATAAGGCAATCATATCACCTGTCAAAATAACAAAATGCTGAATTGTTGAAACTGTTTATTACAATTCAGTTTTATTGTGGGTAGTGGCTATTTACGATGTTTGGAGCTATCTTTCTTACCTTGTGTATAAATTTCAAAACGAAAGACCAAATAATTTAGAAAATGCTTAAATGGTACTTTAAATATGACAAGATTTCTTTATGGTTCTCTTAGATTCTGGCACACTGGAGGCTTTTCATAGGAAGGTCTGAAATCATGCCTTTGTTTCAAAGGTTTGCTATTGATGGTGACTAAGGGGGAAATAGTTTTGACAGCACTGTGCTGTACTGTTTATTTGGCCCAGCTCATTGCATATTTTCCTGATGCTCTTGTGGGAGGACATTTAAATGTACTGTCCATTTAGCAAACAGCTGGCTGTGGCATAAAGAGATGGAAAGGAGCCTAGGTACACAATTTAAGCTTTTATCTGCACACACAAAGAGGGTGGCTGCGTCAGTGCAGACGCCACCTGTGGGGCCCAAGCACTGCTGACAGCAATGTTGGCACTGCTAAAATTTAAAACTGTGCATGGAAGGGAATTGAAGGAAACCAGATAAAACTGAACAAAATTAAGAATGGAGTATAGGAGTTTTTTGAAGAAGACACACACACACACCCAAAAAAAAAAAAACAACGAAACTTGGAGAGGAGTATAGTAGCCACTCTTAAACCATGGTTTAACAAGTGTAGAAGAGTAAAGGGGGATTTAAAGATCCACTTGTACATTTCATTAAGTGACAGCAAATGAGGAGAATTCTGTGATAGGTGCTTTCCTGTATAAATTATAAGTATACATGTCTCCTTCCTGTCTCCTTTATCTCTTATGTTAATATTAAGATTTAACTCTTCGCTTAAACACATTAGGCTAGATATTGATTTTCATACTCTCTTTATTTGATTCTCTAATTTGTTTTACTTTTATTTAATGATGCCTTTTTTTTGTCATTTAGTTGTATAGAAAATAACCTCGATGTCTTTTCTCTTTAGCTTTTGAAGAAGTTAATACATGGCTTCGTTTGTTTGTAGTTAGTTGTGTATTTGTTTAGGTTGTTTGTTTATTTTCCGAGACAGGATTTCTCTGTGTAGCTTTGGTGCCTGTCCTGGATCTAGCTCTGTAGATAAGGCTGGCCTCGAACTCACAGAGATCCACCTGGCCCTGCCTCCTGAGTGCTGGGATTAAGGGCGGGCACCACCACCGCCTGGCTAGATTTTTTTTATCCATGAAATTTTACCAAGCATCAGAATGTTTTGTTTTTATTTCTTGGTGCTCTGGGGACTCTTTCAAGCCACAGAGTCTTTTTTGTCTTTATTTCTAAGAAAACAAACAACAAGAACAAAAGCACAGTTAGTTGGGTTTAGTTTGTTTGTTTGTTTGTTTGTTTTTGATCTCACTACATAGCCCTGCCTAGTCTTGAGCTAGCTTTGTAGACCAAAGAGAGCTGCCCGCCTCTGCCTCCCGAGTACTAAGATTAAAGGTGTGCACCACTATACCTCCTGGAAATTGTTCTTACCAGAATTGCAGCTCCTTCATTTTCTCTCACCTTTTTCTGCCAGTAATGTCTATAAACATTTATTTCAGCTTGATTTTTCTAACTTACAAACTCATTGACTGTTTGTAACCAGTGCTAGATCATGTCTTAAATTTTTAGTTTCTTGTTTCTGATGCCTCATAAATGATGCCTTTTCATAATTGCCTGTTTTAGTGATGGTTTTTATTTTATAGGCGTGATTTTTTTTCTTTACCCTGTATAGTCTTGTCTTTGGTTCATTGGTTTCCAGGAATTGGCTTCACTCAGGAGATTGTTATTTGGTTGCTCCTTTCATGATTGGATGGGCTTGCTTGATTGAGGTGGCCTCTTGCTGTGGTGGGGAAGCCATTGTGCCTTGGCTTCT